>NW_028227270.1:59053138-59696888 GCF_978045245.1 Mus caroli | reverse complement strand
AGAAGGGTAGGTTCTTCAGGGTTCAATTACCATATTAGACAGTGATAGATGAATGAGCAAGCCTATCCCTTCTCTCTCTCTCTCTCTCTCTCTCTCTCTATATATATATATATATATATATATATGTATATATGTGTATATATATGTATATATGTATATGTGTATGTGTGTGTGTGTGTGTATATATATATATATATATATATATATATATATCCCTATCTCTGTTTCGCTCTCTACTTTTCTCTCTCCTCATCCCGTTTTAGGTCCCTCTGTCCCTCTTTCTGTCTGTCTGTCTGTCTGTCTGTCTCTCTCTCTCTCTCTCTGTCCCTCTCTATCTCTCTTACTGTTCCTCCTGTGTCTATCTACCCCTTTTCCATACTTGGTCCTCAAGTATGCCTTCTTCTGCCCCCTGCCCTCTGTCCTCTGCCCCCTGACCTCTGCCCTCTGCCCCCTGCCCTCTGTCAGCTCCTTTCTGCATCTTTGCTGTACTGTAACACTGTCACAGGCTCTCATCATGATGCTGATTGTACGTTGTTTAGACCTTCTATTCTCCTTAACTGTGAACCAAGAAAAAAATTTTTTTCCTTTCCTTTTTCTTTTTTTCGTTTTTCCTACTTTCTTTTTTAAAGACAAGGTTTCACTATGTAGATCCTAGAACTCACTGTGTCCATGCTGGCCTCAAACACAGAGATTCTCCTGTGTCTGCCTCTCTCTCTCCTGAGGATTGAAATTAAAGGCACATGCCACATGCCCAGCCCAAGTAAAACTCTTTACCACTGAGGCTTGGGAGATGGTCCAGTGAGTAAAATGCTTGCCGTACATGTGAAGACCTGACCTCAGATTCCTAGCACCCATGTAAGTGAGGGGTGGGAATGGCTGACTATCTATAACCCCAGCACTTAGAAAGTGGAGACAGGACTCACAGAGCAAGCTGGCCAGCTCTAGTAGCCAACTGAGTTCTGACTTTACGTGAGAAAGCCTGCTTCAATATATAAGATAGACAGTGAAGGAGAAAACATCCAGCATCTCCCTCTGGACTCTATATACATGCATACCTCATGCACATGTATTAGCACATACACACATGTCCAAATTCATGCACACACCACATGCATACATACAAAGAAAATAAATAAAATGCTGTGTCTTGCTCTGACTCGGGTATTTTTTAGAGTGACATAAAACATACTAATATATGCTAGGGCACCTTGGCCACTTATCACCCTATCTGTCACTTTGTGCTTCCATTGAGAACAAGCTTGCATACTTTCTGGAGCTTTAGCAGTCAAGGGTACTGAGATTGTCAAAACGGCACCAACAGACTCTTCTCAAGCCTTGGACCCTGCACTGGCTGGTTCTGTGTGTCAACTTGACACAAGCTAGAGTTATTACAGAGAAAGGAGCCTCCTTTTGAGGAAATGCCTCCATGAGATCCAGCTGTAAGGCATTTTCTCAGTTAGTGATCAAGGGTGGGAGGGCCCATTGTGGGTGGGGCCATCCCTGGGCTGGTAGTCCTGGGTTCTATTAGAAAGCAGGCTGAGCAAGCCATGGGAAGCAAGCCAGTAAGGAACATCCCTCCATGGCCTCTGCATCAGCTCCTGCTTCCTGACCTGCTTGAGTTCCAGTCCTGACTTCCTTTGGTGATGAACAGCAATGTGGAAGTGTAAGCTGAATAAACCCTTCCCTCCCCAACTTGCTTCTTGGTCATGATGTTTGTGCAGGAATAGAAACCCTGACTAAGACGGACCCCTTTATAAAATAAGGCTGCTTCCTGCTGCCACAGAGGTGAAGGGCTTTCTGCATGCTATGCTTCCTTCAGCCTCTGCTTGGGAGCCAGGGATTTGTGGAGTCTCCAGTTGGAAGCAATGGGCCTGATTCAGCCTCTTATTTTCAGTGGTATTTTGGCCTCAATCATCCCACAGATTTTGCACCTTTCTCTCCGATGCAGAGATTAGCAGCTGCTCATTGTGTTTGCACGCTATTCTCTGCACCAATGGATCTCTCCTTATTTCAGGAGAGAGGTGTGCCTCTGTGAGTTATGTGCTTTACACTTTCATCTGTGCCGGGTCTGAGTTTACAGCTAGTGCTAGGAAGCAACTTGTACACGCAGGAAACCACTGAGCAGGTTTGACCAGCGTGGAGGAAGGCTCACATGTGTGGGGGGGCTGGAATTCCACCCTTGAGCTGGAAATTCAGACAGGAGCACTGGAGAAGGCTAAGAGCTCCAGTCTGGAGAAACACACAAGATATGTGTCCGGAGGGGAAGGGACTGGTTTTAGTTGGCATACTCTGTGTGGTGGGTGTAGGTGTGTGTGTGTGTGTGTGTACCTGAACATGAGTACAAGGGTCTCATCAGAGTTTAAGGTGAAAAGAAAGACCAGAGTGGAGCCCAAAGGTACTGATTCACCCAAGGCTATTCAGCTCTGCCCCTTCTAGGCACCAAACTTTAATACGACTAGAAAGGAAAAGAGGAAGAAAAGGAAAAAGAACTTCTGAGGCTAGGGAGGAACAGTTAGAGAAAGAAAAACAAAGGGGAGACGTGAAGAACCTGGGGAGGAGAAGAGTGGGGTGCTTTTTGTGTTCCTGGAACTGAATGCCTCACAGAAGCAAGTTAAGGAAGGAAGGAGTTATATTGCTTAGGTTCAAAAAGACACAGCCCATCATGTCAGGAGAGTCACCATCATGGTGGAAAAGGTGTCTTCACAACAGGAAGGTTATCACTGAAAGGAACAGGATTGGCACAAGACACCCAAGACCAAGTTCTCAGCACAAAGGAGATGTATTTGTCCCAGAGGGACAGGGGGCATGGAATAAGAGGCAAAGATAGGAGACAAAAGACAAGGGAAAAGGGAAGGGAGCAAGGAAGAAGGATATTTGTCCCGAAGGGGCAATGGATTGCCTCTGGATAGAGAGAAGAACGTGGCTCATAGGCAGACAGAGGTTTATAAAGGTAAAAGGCAAAACTCCACAGTAAGATGACGCATGCAATTTTAATTGGATAGGCTAATTAGGACATCCAAAGGGGGGCTTTTGCTTTCTAGACTACAATACTGATTGTTGGACTTCGGTCATAAGCCTCAGAGGAAGGAAGTGGCCAAATAAAGGAATAGACCTTGATGTCTAGTTCTAGGAATGTAATCTAAGGGCTTTTATCAAGGAAGAGGGGGGGAAAAGGCAAGGCCTGCCAGAGCCATGTTTGCCATGTTCAGGGCTGCTAGAGCCCTTCAGTTGCCATGGTCAGGGAAGCCATCATTATGTCAGAGAAGATGTCAACATGTTAGGGAAGAAGGGAAGTCGTCATCATGATCAAGGAAGGTGTCATCATGGGTAGAGGTGTCACAGGTAGAGAAGGTATCTTCATGGGTAGAGAAGATGTCGTCATGGGTACAGAAGGCATCTTCATGGGCAGGGAAGACTGGCAGAAGTATCCATTGTGAGGCTGCTGCTCACTTGCATCTGCTGTCAGGAAGCAGAAAATGAACGGATGGCAAATGGGATCAGGTTACTGAACCTCAAGAGCCAATCCCAATGACTCAGTTCCTCTGGCATGACTCCAACTTCAAAATGTTCCACAGCCTTCCAGAAGCGTATCACCAGCTAGGGACCGAGCCTAGGGAGAACAAGTCACATTCAAATCACCACACTGAGTAGACACTAGGGAAGCAATGATGAACGCAAACTCCGGAGAATATACTATTGGCACGTGTATTTTTAATGTCTTCACAAGTAAAATACATTTATGAAGACTTTATGTTTTGGGCAATAGTGTGGCGAATAGGAGTTCAAGTTTTTGTGGGATAAAAGCAGGGCATCTGTTGCAGGAAATATTTAAAAAGTGGCATTATCCCATGCTATACCCAGCTGCTCTCTGCTCCGGCAGTCTCACCACTTCTAGGCTAGCACCATGAAGCGACGACCAATTGCGGTTCTCTTGCTTTGGATTCCGCTCACATTCCCAGCCATCCACCACCTGTGGTCGCAGTCCCAAATCCCAGTAGCCCGGAAAAATCAAAACTCTAGAAGCTTACAATTAATCAGGCAGATTTACATGCCAATAAATTCTCACTTCATGAGATGCCCACACAATAATTTCAGAGCCAACTGATAATTATACAAGCATCCCACCTAGCTAAGACAAGATATCCCAATTATTCTATCCCTATATGATATTATAGCCACCTGTGGCTATTTAAAGCCACGTGGAAATTGAATCGACCTGTTCATCCTCCATTTTTCTCCTCCTCAGTCGCTCCCTGCCTCTGCAACTCTTAGCTCCGCCTCCTGTTTCCCTGTCCAATCACAGGCTTCTTGTATTAATATTTAAATTAATTGGACTAGGAAAATCCTGCTCCAGGCATCTCCCATTGACAGGACACTGCTGACCACATGATATAACGGGTGATAATAAACCATGAAAGCGATGAACTCTGAACCTGTGTCTTAGTCCTTTGAGTTTGAAGCTCCTGATTCTACTGTTCCTGTCTGGAATTGATGTCACTGAGAGGAACTCATTTCAGAACAGGACGTGTTTCTCCAAAGTACGGCTTTACTGCATAGATCATCCTATCTTATCAGCGATACCCTTCCTTATCAAGGCTCTTCTTACTGAATGGCTGTGAATGCTGGCATTTCATTAACTTTGCTTTAATTTCTAAAGTGACATTCTAGTCAACACCTGCTTTGGGAAACACTATTTGAGAGGAATTTCTAGCCCTATTCTATTGCAAGAAACAGGGGGTTTGGATGAGATGATCTTTTCTCTTCAAAGGCTGTGATTTTATCTTTCTTTGTTTGTTATTGTTGTTGTGCTTGTTTGTTTAAGACTTGAGGTGTGTCAGGTAGGAATCCCTCCCAGAGTCAGTGAGTCATAAATGTCTTAACACAGATTCACTCCTTGTTCATTGTCTGTTAGAATGAAAAAAACAAAACTGGTTCAAATGTCAAAGGATAGGGGGAATTATCAAATCCTCAGATGTACAAATGTGTGTGTAAGTCATTATTGAATTCAAGAAAGGCTGGGCGTGGTGGCGCACACCTTTAGTCCCAGCACTCCGGAGGCAGAGGCAGGCAGATTTCTGAGTTCGAGGCCAGCCTGGTCTACAAAGTGAGTTCCAAGACAGCAAGGGCTATACAGAGAAACCTATCTCAAAAAAAGAAAAAAAAAATCAGGAGTTCAAGGGCATTTAATGACAGGGAACTGTCTCCTGTAGGATGTAAGATGAGACCACGCACCAGGTCAAAGTTTGCTCAAAGTGTAAACTTCATTTCTTGTTCAGTGTCTCAGTGACTATTTATTGAGTTAAATAGATAGATGAAAACATTAACTTAGGAAGATGAGAATTCAAAGCTATTAGTATATTTTAAATTAAACCATTCCCTCTCAAACAAAAGATCCCGTGGCTGTTACTGTAAACAATACTGCCAACAGGATTTCTTCCTTGTGGCTTTATACATGCAAACATAATTAAAATGCGTTTGCTTCTGAGGGCAGAGATATGTTTCTCAGGTGCTCATGTAGAGTCTTAAGAAATGAGCTGAGAATAAAACAAAAGATACATGGTCTCTATTTTCCCTGATCGGTTTTCTCCCTAATTCTACCATGCTTTGCCTTGTTTCTCCAGATCGGTCCTTTGTTGCCATAGTGATACACCCCCAATGTGAAATTTTGATCGTATCACACTGGCTTTCCTTCAAGTTTCAATAACTTCCCATCACCACCTACTTCTCTTACAAAGTGTTTAAATATCCAATCACTGAGCTCTTTAACTGCCCCATTGGGGTGCTGATATGGGAGATGGGGACTTAGGAAAGGATGGTAGATGGAGTGTGGGATGGGTACAAGTCATAGAGAAATAGAATTTAAGAGTTATGTGTTTATAGCACAGGAAGTAAGTCTCTACCTTCTCCAACAAGCAATCTATACACTTCTACTTTATAAATGGCATGCTGACTTTAAAAAAAAAATGTGAGTAATATGAGAATGAAGAGATAGAGTCTGTATTAGACCTTGAAGAATATCCTTAATATAGAAAGAGTCTTTACAAAGCAATAAGAAAAAAATGGTAAAAATTTAACTATCTTTTGGATACTGTGGAGGTTTGAATATGGTTGGCCCAGGAATTGGCACTACTAGGGTGTGTGATCTTGTTGGAGTAGGTGTGGCTTTGTTGGAGGAAGTGCTTCACTGTGGGGACAGGCTTTGAGACCTTCCTCCTGGCTGCTTAGAAGACAGTCTTCTCCTGGTTGCCTTTGGAACAAGATGTAGAATTTTCAGCTCCTTCAGTGCCCTGCCTGCCTGCATGCTGCCATGCTTCCTGCCATGATGATAATGAACTAAACCTTAAAACCCATAAGCCAGACCCAAAGAAATGTTGTCCTTTATAAGAGTTGCCTTGGTCATGGTGTCTGTTCACAACAATGGAAACACTAACTAAGACAGATACAGTTTAAGTATGTCTACCATAGGTTCATGTATTCAAATTTAGTGCCCCTGATGAGGTATTAGGCAGGTGGATAGGTCATCTGGAAAATTAACCAAACTCCATTGTTGTGCTGGCTAGTTTTATGTCACTAGATACAAGCTATAGTCTTCTGAGAGGAAGGAACCTTAGTTGAGAAAATATCTCCATAAGATCAGGCTGACCTTGGTGGTGGTGGTGGTGGTGGTGGTGGTGGTATATCAGTCAGGGGCAGAGCAGAGGGCAGGCCTTTGTTCATCCTGGCTTGATGCTTGGCTTGGCAGGTAAAGCTGTTTTATGCCTAGGACTCAAAAATCCAATCTAATCTTATCTAATCCAGGCAACACAGCTCAGGAAAATGACAGACAGAGACCTGTTGACTGCCCTGCCATCTATGGACCTGCCCTCCAGGGCAGGCACAGGAGGGCCACAGACACCCTCTTGCCACACCTCCATGGAATTGAGGTCTGCAGTGGGAATCATCACAGTGTGCAAGCATGTGGTTGTCAGATGAGAGAGAGAGAGAGAGAGAGAGAGAGAGAGAGAGCAGCTTGAGCATTATGAAGAGAGATGGAACTGGATGGAAGGTGAAAAGGAGTAGACTATTATGAGTGGTGAACCCAACCCCCCAAACCTTCCCCCTTCTGGGGCAATGGTGAGGTCTCAGCCCAAGCTGCCACTGAAGGCACTTGGGAGAATGGGGCCCACCCCTTGATTAGGCAGCACAATAGAGCTGGCTCTGGAGGGATGGGTGTGGGTGAGCCAGCCCTGAGGGCATGAGAGCAGGAGGGCTCACCCTGCCTCCTGCCCTTGGTGGTATTGGGTAGCCTAGCGGGAGCAGTGCTGGTGGGAGCAGAACTTGACTTGGTGATGCAGATAAGGGAGAACCAGAGGGCTGAACAGCTCAGCTACTACTCAGTCCCAGATCCAGGGCTCTAAATCAGTTCATCCCAAAATCTATATCATCTGTAAATGGTTGGGACTTTTGAAAGGCTCAGTCCTGCCGTTCCAGAGCTATGGGATCTGCATGACCCAGGGTGTACTGGCAGGTTTTGTGCGTCAATTTGACACAGCTGGAGTTATCACAGAGAAAGGAGCCTCCCTTGAGGAAATGCCTCCATGACATCCAGCTGTAAGACATTTTCTCAATTAGTGATCAAAGGGAGGAGGGCCCAGCCCATTGTGGGTGGTGCCATCTTTGGGCTGGTAGTCCTGGGTTCTATAAGAAAGAAAGCTGAGCAAGCCATGAGGAGCAGGCAATAAGCAACACCCTTCCATGGCCTCTGCATCAGCTTCTGCCTATAGATTCCTGCCCTGACTTCCTTCAGAAATGGGCTACAGTGTGGAAGTATAAGTCAAATAAACTCTTTCCTCCCTGACATGCACTTGATTGTGGTATTTCGTCACAGCAATAGTAACCATTAGTAGGCCAATGGTGCTTTGAGTAAAACCTCAGGGAAGTAATTAGTTGACTAAAACTCATTTTCAGGTTTTTGTTACAGAATTATAAAACAGAGCAACTCACATTCCAATTAAAACTTGGAAAAAGATTGTTTTAGTTGGGGTTTTATTTCGGTAAAGAGACACCATGACCATGGCAACCATTATAAAGAAAAACACTTACTTGAAGCTGGCTTACAGTTTCAGAGGTTTAGTCCATTATCATCATGGAGGGAGAATGGCAGTGCACAGACAGATATGGTGCTGGAGATAAGCTGAGATGATCTACAGGCACCAAAGGGGACTGTGTGACTGGACATAGTTTGAGCATAAGAGACCTCAAAACCCACCCCCATGGTGACTTACTTACTTCAGTTAGGCCACACCCCCTAATGGTGTCTTTCTCTATGGCCAAGCAGTCAAACACGACTCTATGGGAACCGTTTCTATTCAGACCACCACAAAGATATAGATAATCCGTTTGTAAACTAAAGGGGGGGGATCAATATGATATCAAGAATATTGGGGTTGTTCAGCTCATTGATAAAGGAATTTACGACAGAACTGAAGGAGAGGCTAGAGGGCAATTTTATTCGAGCTTAAAAGGAAACCCCTCAGATTAAACAAAGCTGTACTCCTCAGCTGCTGCAGAGAAGAGGGTAGAGGAGGGAAGGGAAAACCATGCTGTCTGAGTTACTGGCATGGAGGTCTGCCACATGCTGGGGAGGGAAACTTCACAGAGATCACAGAACTCAACGTACAGAAAAAGCATGTTTAGGTTCTGCTCAGCAGCTGAGGCAGGAATTAAAAAAAAAAAAAAAAAAAAAAAAAAGGAAAAGAAAACTCTAAGGTGGGTGGATCCAGCCAAGCTCTATGGCTGCTCAGCCTTAGGGATTATACTAGGGGGAAGGAATTCTGGAAAGGAAGAGAATAGTAGCTCATTAAAGGAATAAATATTCCGCTCATCTGTTTAGCATTGCTTCAGGTGAGTCTGCCTTCCTAGGGATGGATGTCCTTCCTTCTTGAGTGTTTCTTTGGTCAGCAAGTGACTTGCCCCACCTGGAATGCTCTATCCAGGTCAGAGGTTCTCTTTCTTGAGCAGTTGCTTTTCCTTACCTGAATAACTATACACATAGAAATACACAGAAACAAGCGCAGCCCTGTCTGCAAGCAGAGAGAAAAATTGCTTGTGCATTAGAAATTAGAGACGGAGATGGAGAGATGGCTTAACAGTTAAGAGCACTGACTGTTTTTCCAGCAGAGGTCCTGAGTTCAGTTCCCAGCAGCTATGATAGTGGCTCACAACCATCTGTAACAGGATCTGATTCCTTCTTCTGGTGTGAGTAAAGACAGGGCAGTCATATATATAAATTATATATATAATACATTAATAATAATTGATAATAATAATAAATTAAGATGCTGAGGTCAACATGACTTGAGTTGAAAAAATTGAACACTTTACAATTCAGTGATAACATAAACTGTGGCCATTTCTTATATTTTGAGATTTTTTTTTTTTTTTTTTGAGATGGGGTTTCTCCATGTAGCTCTGGCTGTCCTAGAACTCACTCTGTAGACCAGGCTGGCCTCAAACTCAGAAATTCGCCTGCCTCTGCCTCCCAAGTGCTGGGATTAAAGATGTGTGCCACCACCCATCACCGAGATTTTTTTTACAATATTTTTTTTCTATTGTATGTCTGCAAGCCTCTGTGTGGGTATATGTACATGTGTGCAGGTACCCACGGGGCCAGAGGCTCTCCAATTTCCAGGAGCTGGAGTTACAGGCAGTTGTGAAATGTCCATAGTTCTGGGTTCTCTGCAAGGGCAGTTTGTGCTCTTAGCCACTGAGCCATCTCTCCATCCCCTGAGACAGTTTTTGAGCCAGAATTTCCTCTTGCAGAGACTTGCCTTAGACTTTAAGACAAAATGAAAATAATTACGAGGCATATGTGAATACAAAAGTGGTTATGCAAAGACAGTCTTTTTAGTTCTCTTCTCATACAAATCAATAGAAGCAACTTCAAAGGCCTTCACCAGGGAGCAATTATATAAATGACTAACCCATCTGGGGGAATGTGGCTGGTCAAGCCACTAAAAGTGACCATGGGGATCCACGTTTGTTTGTTTGTTTGTTTGTTTGTTTGTTTCTTTCTTTCTTTCTTTCTTTCTTCCTCTTTTCCTTCTTTTCTTTCTTTCTTTCTTTCTTTCTTTCTTTCTTTCTTTCTTTCTTTTTAATTAATCATTTTATTCATTTATATTTCAAATGATATCCCCTTCCTGGTTAGCCCTCCTCCCATCCTCCCTCTCCCCTCTTCTCTTTGTCTCCATAAGGGTGCTTCTCCTCTCACTCACACATTCCCACCTCACCGCCCTACCATCCCTCTATGCTGAAGCATCAAGCCTCCACAGGACCAAGGGCCTCCCCTCCCACTGATGCTATCCTCTGCTACATATGTCTCTGGAGCCATGGATCTCTCCAAGTATAGCAATAGGTTGGTGGTTTAGTCCCTGGGAGCTCTGGGTGGTCAGGTTAGTTAATAGTGTTGTTCTTCCTATGGGGTTGCAATCCCCATTAGCTCCTTCAGTCCTTCCCCTAGCTCTTCCATTGGGCTCCCCAGGCTCAGTCCGATGGTTGCCTGTGAGTATCTGCATCTGTATTGGTCAGGCTCTGGTAGAACCTCTCAGGGAACAGCTATCCCAGGCTCCTGTCAACAAGGGCTTCTTGGTATCCACAATAGGGGAGGGGTGTCTGAAGATGGGATGAATGCCTAGGTTGGGCAGTCTCTTTACATGCATAGATTTCCTATTGACATGGAAAAGCGTGCACCTAACCTGCAGGAACCAAACGTGATGGTGTGATTTCTATGGATGCAGCAGGGAGAGTAAATGTGAGTGGGTGCTCATATCCCACCAGGGGATGGAGGCCGTGGCTGCTACTGAGAGAGAATGCTTGTGAGTGACTGCTGTTTTATAAGTTCTATGTTCCTGACTGGAGAGATGGCTCAGAGGTTAAGAGCACTGGGCTCTTCCAATGGTTCTGAATTCAATTCCCAGCAATATGGTGGGTCATAACCATTTATAATGGGACCTGGCACTCTCTTCTGGCATGCAGGCATACATGCAGGCATAATGCTGTATGCATAATAAAGAAATAAGCCTTTAAAAAATGATTAAATTCTGTTTTACCAATATTTAGAACTAGAAAGCTGACATCAGGAAAACAATAGAGACATTCCCACTTTTTAAAACATGCCAAATTTTCCTCATGTAGGTTCTAATATGTAAATGTAACAAGTCCTTTGAAAGCAGACAAAACTAAAAGGAAACAGTGTTAACTGAGCCTTAACCTGGCACCTGTCCCCTTCACCCCCCCACAGCAACCCCTGGAGAATATATGTTGCTAATCAGTAAATTAGTAACTTCCCTGGATTTAACCCCTTCCTCTTACAGGAAAGGGGATGGACAGGCTGAATTGGGGCAGGGAGCTTCCTGACCAAATCGTTTTTATTTCCCTAGTTGATCCACAAACTGGCTTTTCCTTCAAGCAAATTAAGGTGACTATTTTGGACAACCAATGATCTTTTTGGCTTTTGTAGGGCAAGACAAACCTTGAGGAGAACACACAGTGGAACATGATTCAGACCGTGTGTGGCATTGACACTTGAAATTACAGTCCTGTGCTGGTGCTTGTCAAGGGTTTGGATCTAATTACAAGGTTTTCCCAAACAACACCCCTCTGCATGTCACGTGTATGTCTGAAATTTTCCTTACAGCGACTGCCAGCCAGAAATGTTCCTGCGTTAAACCCCAATCCACATTTGTTTACGTACTCTTGTGCAAGATTTCTAAGAATCTAAGAATCAGAAACTTCGCTGGAACTTCACGGGATTGGTCTGAATCATATTCCACCCCAGCATGCTCCTCTTCTCAGATTTTTCTTTCCTCCATCCAGCCAAGTTTGCCCTTGCTGGCCCCAGACACCAGAGGAGAGACCAAGCTCTTCAGGGCGCTGACCTCTGAAGAAAACATCACTCATTGGGCCACATTCAACCACTTGGAGCTTGTGCCAGCATCAAGGCCAGGCAATGGAGACCCAACATCTCTTCCTCTCTTTCTACCAACAAAAAAAGGCTTGATGGAAATCTCAGGTGATTCACCTCTCACAGACCTGTCTCCAGCCTACCAGACAGGACTAGTGAAGCCTGCATCTTGGGAAAGGCTTAAGCAAGGATCGTGGCTACGTGCAGTATCTCTTATAACAACAAAGCTGAGATTTGTGGAAAGTCAGAGTTCATAGGGCTAGCAGAAGTCTGACCTTTGCTGTAGAAGGTTCTACCATTTCAGGTCAAGTTTATAGGAGGCACATGTTAGAGTACTTATATGGTGTCTGTGAATCCCTAGCAATGCACATGTCCATGCACACGCGCACACACATACACATAAGAGAGAGCATATGAACATGACTCTGAAAGCTAAAGAAGTCACAGGGAGCCAGTAGTGGGCTGAGAGTTAGATCACAGATACCAGTGGGACCACTAGGCCTTATACAGCTCAGTAGTTCCCTAAGCAGCTAAACTCCCAGAGTTGAATCACCAAGGCAGGTGTGGCAAAGGGTAGTTAGCTTCCTGAGTTAGCACCCTGAACCCCTGCCCAACAATCACTAAAATGCTAAAACCCCCACCCTCTATCATCCACAAATAGTGAGGAATTTCTTTGTTTTGTGACTGCCTTTGGCCCTCCTAGCTCTGACTTGGAAGAATTATGTAAAAGAGGCTAAGGTTGTAGCTCTGTGGTAGACAGTTGCCTATCAGGCACTAGATGCCCAGGGTTTCATGCACAACACCAAAATAAAACAAAACCCAAAAGAGAAGGAAGCACAACATACCCAGGACTGGATATTCTCCTTCCTGTCTGGATTTGTTGGTTCTGTAAGAGCAGACCAAAGCTCTATTTAGGTGAAATTTAAAGTTAGCAACACTTTCAGCTTTATTTATTTATCTATTTATTTGTCATCTACCTATCTATTTATCTATTTATTCTTTCCTTTTTAAAAAAGATGTATTTATTTATTTATTTTATGTATGTGAGTACACTGTCATTCTCTTCAGATGTAGAAGAGGGCATCAGATCCCATTAGAGATGGTTGTGAGCCACCATGTCATTGCTGGGAACTCAGGACCTCTGGAAGAGCAGTCAGTGCTCTTAACCACTGAGCAATCTCTCCAGTGCCTCCACTTTCAGCTTTATTTTATTTTATTATTTTTGTTTGTTTGTTTGTTTTGTTTTGTTTTTTTCGAGACAGGGTTTCTCTGTGTAGCCCTGGCTGTCCTGGAACTCACTTTGTAGACTAGGCTGGCCTCAAACTCAGAAATCCACCTGCCTCTTCCTCCCAAGTTCTGGAACTAAAGGCATGCGCCACCACACCTGGCTTACTTTATTTTATTTGAATGTGAATATTTTCTGTGACTCCTTGAGTTCCACAAAAACATGAAACACTTTTCTGAGCAACTTCAGCTCCAAGTCCTGAGGCCATTTTGATCGTATGCAATTGGCCCCACATTAGTATATTCAGAACACCATGGGTCATGAGAGATTATCTACAAAGAAACACAAAATTTATCACCTTCCAACTTGACCACTCCACAGAAAATACAACTAGTTTAAGGGAAAATCAATGTTTACTGCCTCACTGTTGTTTGATATTTAATTTAAATTCATCAGGTTTATTCACCTGAATACCTATTGCTATCTAAAGTATGGTTGTTTTTTACCATGATTGACAGCCCACACCCAGGAAGAAGCATCCTTGCATACAAACACTGGGTCTCTAATATCAGGGCCGCCTGACCAGAGGCCAGTCATATGCCAGCCCTGAACAGCCTGCTCTATCTGTGTCTGCTTCCTGACTGTGGTCCCCATGAAGATCTCAGAATGTCCATCCAGGAGGCAAAGATCAGCTGGAGACCACTCAATATAAGTTCAAACACTTAAGAAAAGCATTACCCCAAAGCCAAAGCTGGCGAAATGAGCCAATTCAAACCAGATTAGATTATATTAAATGCAGGTTTATTGGTAGGCTGCTCTCTGATGGGTGAGTTTGCTGACCCTAAGAATGGAGGTCAGGGAAGTCACCATGGGAAGGGAGAGAGAGAGGAGATGGGGAAGAGAGAGAAAAGAGTGTGTGTGCAGAGAGAGAAGGAAAGATAGTGAAGGAGAGAGGAGAGAGGGAGAGATGGAGAGAGGGATAGGGGTGTGTGTGTGGGATGGGACCAAAATGTCGGGATTATATTAGAGGAGGAAGGGCAGCCTCTGGGCTGGAAAGTTCAGGGTTGGAGGCAGGGTACAGGTAGGACTGAGGGATGTTGGGAGAACACGATGGCCAGGTCTGCTTTGATACATAAAATGTGTACCTCAGTTCCTTGTCTCAGACTTTACCAAAGAGTAAAGTCCAAACAAAACAAAAAAGCAGATTTTAGCTTAATTGAGTTTTGTTTTGTTATCTTGCCTTTCAAAGGGCAGGCTAGATGCCTCACTGGGTGAAGGTGCTTAGTGCCAATCCTGGAAACACAATTCTGTCCTAGGACCCACAGGGTAGAACGAGGGAGAGAACCGGCTTTTATGTAATTTCAGGCCCCTCCTCCTGGGCCTCTCAGGGCTGGGATTGTAGGTGTGCGCTCCAAGGCCATTCCTGTGTTAGCGATTTTTAGCTCAGATCATTTGGCAAACAACAAACACACACTATTTGATCTACCCAAAAACAGACACTCTAAAAGGAGCTTGCTGCCATGGGCCCCCTCCTCAGGCGCTCATCAATGATGGGCAACTGAGAGGGGAGCTAGAGTCAGCAGTACACAGAGTCACACTTGTCAAAGCTATCATCTCTTTAGCCTGTATTCATTAGACACTGTGATGTTTCACCATGACATTTTGGGCATGTCTGCTTTTCATTTTTTAATTTAATTTTATTTTGGATTTTTTTTACATAGGGTCTTACCATGTAGCCCTGACTGGCCTGGAACTCACTATAGACTTAACTTGTGTTGAACTCAGAGAGATCCACCTGCCTCTGCTTCCCGAGTGCTGTGATTAAAGGCATGCAACACCATATCTGGCCCAAAATGTACTTCAATATTCTTACACATACTTTACCTCCTCTTTTTTCTGTCAACTGATAATCCTGTTTTTTTTTTCTTTTTCTCAACTTGTCCAGATCCAGATATAGATGATGCAGATACAGATATTTACTTACTCTGTGGCTCAATGGTTTCATTAAGCTTTTATTTATAGGAACATGGGCTTCATACCAGTGGTTTCCACACATGGCTGAAGTTTTGGTCTGTCATCAGTTGATTGTGCTTCAGACCCTGGTGGAGAAGCAAAGGAGGAATGTGCTTGCCTCACCTTGAAGGTGGGAGCAAAGAGAAAAGTCGGAACCTCAACTCTGCTTCAATGACCTAATGAGGAAAATGTCCCTCCCTCTCCCAGCAACTACTAAGTATATATATATCCTCAAGGAGGGAGGGATGGGCCACAGGCCCCTCCCCTTCCCACAACACAGTGTGGTTGGGCTCTGTTTCATGAAGATCGTGTACAGGCAAGCAGCTGTGTCAAGTTCAAGAGTGCAGCAGTGTGTGACGCTCAGAGCCTCTCTTCTTTTCAGGAGCCTTTCTTCTTTCCTGGAAGCCACTGGCTGTTTTTTGAGGTGTCACATCTCTCCATGTCTCCTAAATCTTACTGAGTTTCGAACTATCTGCTTTTCTCTTCTGTGAGGTTTCCAGGAATAGAATATATTTATATAGTTAGTCTCCTTTTGTCTGTTGTCATTACATCATAGACCCAATTATGAACCCTCCTCTCTCTTGCAGGGAATAACCAGGGACACTTACTCTCAATTCCATTTCTTCCAGACTGCACCCCATACAAAAGCACAATGATCGTTTATCAATTTAAAACAAAATAATTCTTATACAGTGTTGCTCAGTTGGATATCTTCCCTGTCCTGCATTTTCCTGTATATTAACCTGGGTGGATGTGGAGAGAGATTCCTCTGACAGTTTCTCCATTACTATACAGACACCCACCATGGCTGAATCAACACTTGACTCTGGGTTGTCCCTGATATACATAGGCCTGAAATCACAGCAGCCAAAGGCTTTCATGAAGAATCTACTCTAAGAATAAATCCCATCACAGGGACCAGATTATCATGACTCCATTTGGGGGATGTTAATTCAGCCTGGCTCTAATTTGAACTCAATCAGGACAGGCTCCTGATTGATTGCATTAAGCAGAGTGGATCAAGGCAAGTAAGACAGAGACAGTAAGCCAACTGGAAAGGGAAATGGCTGCCGGGGCTCTGAATGTGGAGGTGCCAGCCTGATCCCATAAAAGCATGTCTCTGTTTCGGGACAAGGCCTTGGTTTTATGTGGAAAACTTGTGCCAACTATCCCATAACCTCCCATTGCTGGAGCTTCAAGTCCACGTACTATCTTTCTTCTTCCCTCTGGAATTAAAGTAGGGCAGAAATTGCTGGTAATTTAAGGATAGGTGTCAGTCCGCATCCATCACTGTGGCAAAATGCCCCAGACAGTTAACGTTCAATAGGAAGAAAGCCTTTTTTTTTTTTTCCTATTGGTTTCCACACATGGCTGAAGTTTTGGTCTGTCATCAGTTGATTGTGCTTCAGACCTTGATGGAGAAGCAAAGGAGGAATGTGCTCGCCTCACCTTGAAGGTGGGAGCAAAGAGAGAAGTCAGAACCTCAACTCTGCTTCAAGGTCACACCCACAATGACTTAAATCCCCCTTCAGGTTTCAGCTTCTCAAGTTTCAATAGGTTCCAGGGCTGGTGACCAAGCAGTTAATAGCCGCGTGAACCTTTGCAGGACATTAATTCTGAACCACAGAGACTAAAATATTGAGGTAATAAAGAATCCAATTATTTTGTTTAGGTATTGTACTGGCTGGTATTGTGTGTCAACTCAACACAAGCTGGATTTATCACAGAGAAAGGAGCCTCCCTTGAGGAAGTGTCTCCATGAGATCCAGCTGTAAGGCATTTTTTCAATTAGTGATCCAGGTTGAAGGGCCCATTGTGGGTGGTGCCATCCCTGGGCTAGTAGTCCTGGGTTCTATAAGAAAACAAGCTGAGCAAGCCAGGGGAAGCAAGCCAGTAAGCAGCACCCTCCATGACTTCTTCATCAGCTCCTGCTTCCTGACCTGTGTGAGTTCTTGTCCTGACTTCCTTAGGTAATGAACAGCAACATGGAAGTATAAGGTGAATATACCCTTTCCTCCCCAACTTGCTTCTTGGCCATGATGTTTTGTGCAAGAATACGAACCCTAAGACACACACACATACACACACACACACACACACACACACACATATATATATATATATATATATATATATATATATATGTGTGTGTGTGTGTGTGTGTATATATATATATATATATATATATCCACGCATACAGAAAGAAGATTAGCAGATAGATGGATAGATGGGTGGACCGACACATGAATTTGTGGATGGACAGATAGATATCATTTGGGTGCTCAAGTTGGGCTACCACAATCGTGAGAAGAAAACTGGGACTGGAGACAAAGCTTAGTAGTAACAGGTATAACACAAATAAAGCCTCCTCTTTAGCAACAGTAATTATCTCAGGAATTTATGAGAAAGAATGGCTGTTCTAACTGTACAGAAGTTCATCAAGATTTAAAATTTTGGGCTGGAGAGATGGCTCAGTGGTTAAGAGCACTAACTGCTCTTCCAGAGGTCCTGAGTTCAATTCCCAGCAGCCATATGGTAGCTCATAGCCATCTCTAATGAGCTCTGATGCCCTCCTTTGGAGTGTTTGAAGAAAGTGTACTTATATAAAACAAACAAATAAAAAATAAATAAATCTATTTTTAAAAACATTTAAAGTCTTTGGATCTGGCTTATCTCAAAGTTCATTTTTTTGGATATATATATATATATATATATATATATATATATAGTTTTAATTACTTAAAGAGAGAGGGAGAATAAAGAAGGAGGAAGGAGGAAGAGGAGAGGGGGTATTTACTGGGTTTGGTTGCCTACACCTTTAGTCACAAGCCTGGAAGGAGGCAGAAGCAGGCAGATCCCGACAAAAATGAAAGAAGAGGAGAGGGGGTATTTACTGGGTTTGGTTGCCTACACCTTTAGTCACAAGCCTGGAAGGAGGCAGAAGCAGGCAGATCCCGACAAAAATGAAAGCCATCCTTGTCTACATAGCAAATTCTAGGTCCTTCAGGGCTACATAGTGAAAGCGTCTGTCAACAACATGTATATAATAATAACAAATAGTAACAATAAACGAATTAAGCAATTAAACTTTTAAAAGGAAAATAAATAAATAAATGAAAAGGGACATTTTCATACCAATAATGCAAATTCTCCGCAAGCACGAGTCCCTGGGTCTGAGCCCCATGGTTGCAACGCACCTGAAACACTGAGCTTTGTCTGCTATTCGTGTGCTCGGTAACAGCCATTGAAACAACTTCCAATCTACAAGACTGACCTCACAAAATATAGCCAATTCCCAAACTGTTATGAGAAATATTCCTGCTTTTAACATTGGCCACTGTTAGCATTTCTTCTAGGCTCCGCACAAGTATGAGTCTGACTGGCTTCTCTCTCTCTCTCTCTCTCTCTCTCTCTCTCTCTCTCTCTCTCTCTCTCTCTCTCTCCCTCCCTCCCTCTCTCTCTCCCCCTCAACGTTTGCTCCTCCCCCGGCCCTCCCCACTTCCCCTCCCCCTCCCTCTCCTCTTCCCCACATGTCCACACTTTGGTCTTCATTCTTCTTGAGTTTCATGCGTTTAGCAAATTGTATCTTGTATCTTGGGTATCCTAAGTTTTGGGCTAATATCCACTTATCAGTGAGTACATATTGTGTGAGTTCCTTTGTGATTGGGTTACCTCACTCAGGATGATGCCCTCCAGGTCCATCCATTTGCCTAGGAATTTCATAAATTCATTCCTTTTAATAGCTGAGTAGTACTCCATTGTGTAAATGTACCACATTTTCTGTATCCATTCCTCTGTTAAGGGACATCTGGGTTCTTTCCAGCTTCTGGCTATTATATATAAATAAGGCTGCTATGAACATAGTGGAACATGTGTCCTTATTACAAGTTGGAACATCTTCTGGATATATGCCCAGGAGAGGTATTGCGGGATCCTCCGGTAGTACTATGTCCAATTTCCTGAGGAACCACCAGACTGATTTCTAGAGTGGTTGTACCAGCTTGCAATCCCACCAACAATAGAGGAGTGTTCCTCTTTCTCCACATCCTTGCCAGCATCTGCTGTCACCTGAATTTTTGCTCTTATTCATTCTGACTGGTGTGAGGTGGAATCTCATGGTTGTTTTGATTTGCATTTCCCTGATGATTAAGGATGCTGAACATTTTTTCAGGTGCTTCTCAGCCATTTGGTATTCCTCAGTTGAGAATTCTTTGTTTAGCTCTGTACCCCATTTTTTGGGGGGAGTACCCCATTTTTAATATGGTTATTGGATTCTCTGGAGTCCATCTTCTTGAGTTCCATATATATATATATATATATATATATATATATATATATATATATATATTTAGGATAGGTAAAGATCCTTTCCCAATCTGTTGGTGACCTTTTTGTCTTATTGGCAGTATCTTTTGCCTTATAGAAGCTTTGCAATTTTATGAGGTCCCATTTGTCAATTCTTGATCTTACAGCACAAGCCATTGCTGTTCTGTTCAGGAATTTTACCCCTGTGCTCATATCTTCGAGGCTTTCCCCACTTTCTCCTCTATAAGTTTCAGAGTCTCTGGTTTTATGTGGAGGTCCTTGATCCACTTAGACTTGAGCTTTGTACAAGGAGATAAGAATGGATCACTTTCTTCTATAGGCTAACTGCCCATTGACCCGGTACCATTTGTTGAAGATGCTGTCTTCTTTCCACTGGATGGTTTTAGCTCGATCAAGGCAATTCTTAAAAAGAAAGCATTTCACTGGGGGCTTGCTTACAGTTTTAGAGGGTTTATCTGTTATTACCATGGCTGAAATTGTGGCAGCAGACAGCCACCCATGGTGCAGGGGCAGTAGCTGAGAGCTTTACATCTTGATTCAAAGGAAGCAGGCAAAGAGAGATTGAGGCTGGGTGTGGGCTTTTAAAACCTTAAAGCCCACCCCCAGTAGCACACCTCCTCCAACAATAACACACCTACTCAAGTACAGCCACACACCCCCAGTCCAGTTCATCAGGTAGGGATTGCACACACAAATATATGAGCTGATAGGGATAGGAGGCAATCTGGCTCAATCCACCATAGATAGGTACCATTACTAATCCCATTTTACAGATGAACAGACTGAAGCTTGAAAGACCAGAGGCCCATACTGGCCTGGAACCTGGTTTATCTGATTCCAAGTTTGTATTCAGGAGAACCTTGCATGCAGCGTGCCCCTGCCTCAGCTTCTATCATGAGAAGACGGAACGGGGCTGTAGTTCATGTTCAAATCCAACCAAGAGGAGTGGGGCTTAAACTGAAGACGTAAAAATTGTTGCTAGGACTGTGAAAGCAAATTCTCAGTCGCCCATCAGGGAAATGAACAACATACTGCGGAGGGGAAGAATCCTTGAGGGCTTGGGTGAATATTCACTTTGTGCCAGGGAGCAGTTTTGTGGTACTGTGCTTAGCAAGGTCCTATGTTCAATCCCCAACAGAAGGAAAGACAGGAGAGAGGCTGAGAGGGAGGTTGGGAAGGAAAGTTGATCTCCCTAAAAACCAGATGACTTTCTCATCATTGAACCGATTGCGTATGGAGACTGAATTTGGTTATTGATTGGCAAGAATGAAAACACAGCACTTCCTTCCCACACAAAAGACAACATCAGAGTTGGCGTCTCTTAAATGAAAATATTTCCTTGGCTCTCTTAGCTACATATTTTTAGCAAAAAATTAAATATACACTGTGAACCACGCCTCCAGTTCTTGATCGGGAATAGACTAATTCTGATGAGACTTGAAAGGAACAGTCACAGCTTCCCTTCCCTGGGCCATTTTGAAGCACTCCTGGGCTGTTTAACCCTTTGTCTCAAAGTTACCTTTTCCTCTCCGAAAACCAAGTAATTGAGAGAAATCTGTACTGTTCTGTTCTTTTGAGGGCTGACTTTGAACTCATAAATCATTCTCTAGCCATTGTTTTCCTTCCTCTAGACCTTCATGTGGTAGCCTGAGCCAACCTTTCCTCCTGTGGTGCTAACTGAAGGCAAAGGGCGATGATTGAGTTATGCTTCAACCCTAGGGTCTGGAAAGGTAGCTCCGCTGGCAGTGTGTAAGCATCAAGACCTGAGCTCATGTGCACAGAGCCCACGCAAAATGCAGCAAGGCGAGCCAGGCCTTTACTTCCAGCACTCGGGAGGCAGAGGCAGATGGATCTCTGTGAGTTCCAGACCAGCATGGTCTATGGAACTGTTTCCATGACAGCCAGGGCTACACCGAGAAACTTTGTGTTGAAAAGACAAAAACAAATCCAAACAAAACAAAGAAGGCAGACAAAGCGACCTTGCAACTATAATCCCCATACTGGGAGGTGGAGACACTCAGATCCTGATCTTTGGGGATTGCTGGCAAGTCTAGTGTGAATCACCAAGCTTCAGTTAGAGACCCCTGTCTCAGAAAAAATGTATGGGGCCAGCCAGGTGGCTCAGCAGGTAAAAATGCTTGCCAATAAGTCTGATGATCTGAGTTTGCTCCCTGGGTCCCACATGGTAGAAAAGGATTAAGCTCTGCAAATCAAATCATCTCTCTCTGACCTTTGATACATTCATGCTCTCGCATCCCTCCCCACAAAATTAAGAAAAAAAAAAAGCAAACAAATGTAAGCAAAAAACAAGAACAAGAAAACCAGGAGTTCAAGATGGCGCAGAAGTTAAGACCTCATGTTACCCTTACAGAGGGCCTGCGACCAGGTCCCAGTGACTCATAAGCATATAGATAGGACTTCAATTCTAGAGACTCAATTGCATTCTTGTGGTCTCCTGAGACACTGCACATTCCTGTGGTACACATACTTACATTCAAGTGAGCCACTCATACACATAAAATAAAAATAAATAAAATCTAAGAAACAAAAACAAAAAAAAATATATTGCTGGAGAGGTGTCTCAGCAGGACTACCTGCTGCTCTTACAGGGGGCCTACATTTGGTTCTCTGCACCTACATGTACAGGTACCGTACAAGCCTTTGGTAGGCATGTATACATGTAGGCAAAGTATTCATGCACACATGTAAATAAACATTTTTTAAAAACCCACCAAGGTAGAGAGTGATTGACGAAGATACCCAGTGTTGGTCTTTTGGCTTCCACAGGTGTACTTCATGCACATGTGTGCATTTGCATACATACATACAAACACACACAAGTGCATTCATACATTTCATATTAATTCATACTAATCATATTCATATATATCTATAATATCATATATACACACATATGCATATATACATATACATACATACACACACAGATATATAATCACCCCCTCATAGTTTCAGGTAAACATAATATTGAGAACAATTCGGTCGTCAGACCACACACATTAGGCTTGCACAATAATACCCATCCCCTTTTCCCCAAGGAGGAAGCTACAGTTTGCATAACTACAGCAACTTGCTCCTGTTTGCACAGGATGAAGTTGAGATCTAAAATGTCCTGGCTACCTTCACAGACAGCTCAGGTCCTAAGAATCTGTGCAACTCCCTCAAAATCATGACCACATTTTGTTTCCTTGTCTTGCTCTGTTCTGAAAAGTTCAGAGTGTGAGCTTACAGAGGTAGACGGATTAAAGAAAGGTCTCCAGAGGGGAATTCTGGGAACAAGTGGATGAAAATGAGATAACCCCTGAGTGACTCAGGGCATGTGCCAGTCAAAAGGTAAGCCATGAATCCACTCCTGACAGCAAACTATAAAACAGACGGCTGATGCTTGGGCAGTCATTTCCAAGCCCTGTGAGGACCCTGAGAGGATTTATTAGATGTCACAAGCTTTATGTAAAATTATAGGCAGAGGAGAGATACTGAGTGGCCTCTTTCCATCAAAGAGACAGGAAAGAGGTAGGGTGAAAGAGAGGCTTGCTCTGACTCATGGAGCTTAGAGAGCAGCCACAACCAGCTAAGCAGTTAGCCACACAGAGGCCTCAGAAATAGGAATGTGTGTGTGTGTGTATGTGTGTGTGTGTGTGTGTGTGTGTGTGTGTGCGCGCGTGCTTGCCCATGCATGTGCCCATGCACAAAAGCAAAAGGGTAGGGCTTTAAAATATCAATGTAACTGCTGGAGCCAAATATCACATAAGAATGCATGCTGTGGGGGCTGGAGAGATGGCTCAGCAGTTAAATGCACTGACTGCTCTTCCAAAGGTCCTGAGTTCAAATCCCAGCAACCACAGGGTGGGTCACAACCATCTGTAATGAAATCTGATGCCCTATTTTGGTGTGTCTGAAGACAGCTATAGTGTATTTACATATAATAATAAATAAATCTTTTTTTAAAAAAAGAATGTATGCTGTGGTCATTCTGCATTAGTAAAAGCAGGCTTCCACAGTATTCATGAAGCCCCAGGTCTTTGGAATCTTCCATTAAAAAATGTTCACACGGGGTTGAGTTCTTAAAGAAACTCCTGGATCCTTTAGGAAATAACAAAGTGGCCTGGGTATGTAGCTGAGTTGGTAGAGTGATGGTCATGGGGTCTCATACTTAGCATTGCATAAAACTACTCATGGTGGCGCATGATTATAATCCTAGCAGAGCCAGGAAGATTAGGAGGCCAAGGTTAGCCTCCCATAGACAGTGAGTTCGAGGCCAGTGTGGACCATAGAAGACCTTGTCAGAAGAAAACTTTTAAAGAAAAGAGAGAGAGAAGGTGATGACTCTGTGCTGCTCGGGTAGAAGAGAGGGTCCAAGTCTGCTGTCCTTTCCCCTGGCAAAGCTCCACCACACGTCCCTGAAACGTAGCAGGATGGTCCAGACCACTGACTCTCAGGGTAAGGAACAGAGCTAATAAGCTCACTGCTGAAAGTGAGACTAGGGCAAGCCTGGAGCTTGGGGTGAAATAGGAACTAAAATGCCCCAATTCCAACAACTCGAAGATAAAGACACAAGAGGAAGATGCCAGGGTAGGGAGAGACATGAGTTGTAAAACTTGCAGGTGATTTTGTATTTTATGAGACTGTGTGTGTAGCCCCAGCTCTGCAGCCTAGGGTGTTTATCACCTGAAAAATGTTACCTATGGGGGTTAGGGCAGCAGCCCAGCAGGTAAAGAGATTGCCTTGTAGCATGAGGATTTGATTTTAAATCCCTGGGATCTATCTATAGCTGAGTACAGTAGCTCGAACCTACAGCCCTGTTGTTCCAAATGGAGATGAAGAGTCTCTAGAAATTGACAGGCCAGCTCTCCTGGTGTACAGAGGAGCAGACAACAGGGAGACCCTGTCAGAAGCAAAGTGGAAGGTCAGCACAATGATATGTGAAACCCCTCACTACATGTTCAAAGTATCTTCAAGAACATAGGATACATCTAACACACCCGATCTCAGGATATCCTCCCATCACCCAAGCTATGAACAGCACCTTACAGGTGGGTACAACCAGTGTAGTTGTCAAGATGTCTGAGACCCTGAGGATTTCCTTGACCAATTGGCCATTCCTCGTCCAAAAGGGTGCCTCAGAGTAAACCTTTTCTATTTCTTTGTCCACAAAGAAGAATGACCACCATTTTAAAAACACTTGTAGAAATTGGGATTATTGTCATGTGATACCAGGTAATGCTATGACTTAGGCCAACAGCAGGGCAGGGGATGCTCAAGCAAACGAGCCACAGCCTGTGTGGCTTAGCATGACTTTCAGCAGCCCTGAGTGGGTTCCTTTCGGGTCTTGCTTGCTGTACTGAAGCAAGTGTCTTTCTGGAGAGGGTATATGTAGAAAAAGCTAAGACGGAGAGATGGCTCAGCGGTTAAGAGCACTGACCTCTCTTCCAGAGGTCCTGAGTTCAATTCCCAGCAAATACATGGTGGCTCACAACCATATGTAATGGGATCTGATGCCCCTTCTGGTGTGTCTGAAGATAGTGACAGTGTACTTACATACATGAAATAAATAAAATAAATCTTAAAAAAAAAAGAAAAAGAAAAAGCTAAGACCCCAGAAGTCATGAATGTTAATAAAACATTGCACCAGGTGAAGTTAGAAAAGAAATTTGTTGTTTATCAGGTCACTGTCTCCACATCACTGGAACAAAGCATAAACGATTCTCACAAAATTGCCTGCTGAAATCAAGTGTGGTGATGCGCTCAAAAGCTGAGGCAGGAGGACCATGTGTTGGAAGCTGGCTTAGATCACAAAATGAGACTGTCTCAAATAAACACATAGATTAAGGGACATGTCACCCCCAGTTGCTGAAGACAGTGGTTTGAGAGCCTTGTAGGAAGGCAGGCCCGTGGAGCATGACATCAGCAACCTAAGGGTTTGCTCAAGTGTTTCCATTGCCAGCAGCTCACACACAATTCTTTTTTTTTTTTTTTTTTTTTTTGGTTTTTCAAGACAAGGTTTCTCTGTGTAGCCCTGGCTGTCCTGGAACTCACTTTGTAGACTAGGCTGGCCTCGAACTCAGAAATCCGCCTGCCTCTGCCTCCCGAGTGCTGGGATTAAAGGTGTGCACCACCACTGCCCGGCTCACACGATTCTTTAAGCTACATTCTTAACAGGACAAACCAAAGCTCCCAGTGCCAATAACAGGTCCTTTCTTCAGGTGTTGGTGTGTTTATTCACTAAGGAGCATCCTTGCTAGGTGACATCTTGTTTTCAGCTACTTCATTAGCAGCCTTGCTTCACAGTGGATGCTCACAGTCAGCTATTGGATGGATCACAGGGCCCCCAATGGAGGATCTAGAGAAAGTACCCAAGGAGCTAAAGGGATCTGCAACCCTATAGGTGGAACAACAATATGAACTAACCAGTACCCCCCCCCCCCCCAGAGCTCATGTCTCTAGCTGCATATGTATCAGAAGATGGCCTAGTCATCCATCACTGCAAAGAGAGGCCTATTGGTCTTGCAAACTTTATATGCCTCAGTACAGGGGAACGCCAGGGCCAAGAAGTGGAGTGGGTGGGTAGGGGAATGCGGGGGAGGGCATGGGGGACTTTTGGGATAGCATTGGAAATATAAATGAAGAAAATACGTAATTTAAAAAAAGAATAAAAAAAGATAAAACACAGTGCATTAAACAAAAAAGTGAAACACTTTTTAAACATGTGTTTGTGGCCTTGATGTTGGTAATGGTTTGACGGGTGCATTTTAGTCCCCATACTCCTCAAGATATTCACACTGCAGGAGGACAGCTTTTCCCAAGGCAACTATTCTTCAATAGTTTTTGTGGGCCATTGTACTTGATGGTATCTTTCAACATAAATTGTGGGGAGTTATTTTAGATAAATATGTTGTAAATATTGAGGGGGATATTAATTCTGCCGTTTGTCTACGGACTCCCTCAGCCAGATCCGGGAAGTTTTTATTTTTAAAGGCTGCTTCACAGCCAGTTATGTAGCGTTCTGCAGTGCTGAGCAGTGCCCCCTTCAAAGTGTCAAGGACACTTGCAACATCACTCTGAAGAACATCTGTGCCTTTTTAAGGCTTGGTTGAAATCTGCCCATTTTAAGTGCACAATCGAGTGATGTTCAGTAGTACCCTTTGCATCTTCTTTGAAATGTGATCATTCCAGGTCCCCTTCTCCCAGGCCTCTGTCCATCTGTGTGGTTTCTGCAGCTCCTAGGTTACACATTTGTACAGAACAGCCAGCACCGGCTCGCTAGTTCAACTCTGGCAAAAGGCCTGTTTTTCTCTAGGCATATTTTAACAATATTTGGTTGTTTCCACTCTGCATACAGAATACTGATGATTCTACCCAGCTATCCTATTTACCATTACAGTGTGCTCCCACCCGACCAGAAGCCAAGCATTTGCTGTTGAGTCTGTCGCCCTCAGAGATCAAAATGGTATATCCCAGTAGCAAAACATAACACATTTAATACGTTTTTCTCGTCTGCTTGGCAGCTGTACAACCTATTGGTCATTGGGAAAGATTGATGCCGCTCATAATTTAAAGGGTCCGTGAAGTGTACACCTTTGCATTGGCTTCTTACACAGCTTGCTGTGTGGTTTCAGGAGCCAACAGATCTAATTTAGTGTCGCTGAGATCCACCCTGGAAAAAGAACTGTTACATTTTCGATGGACATATATTTAATCAAAAGCAAAAGGAGTGGGGAGGGAGGAGAAGGGAGGAGGGAGAAGGAAACAAGTGAAGCTTCAGTAATCCCCTGTTTCCATATCCTCTTGCAGATACCCGAATCCCTGGGTGCTCCAGGCTCTGTAGCTTGGGTGGAACCCATGCACCCAAGTTCTCTACTTCTACAGCGATTCTGCTATTTGTACAATGAGAACGTTTCATACAAGTCATGCTACACGACATAGGGAATGAGGGCAGGGAAGAAACCCTCTGCCTGTCCACCAGAGACACTGGATGCCCCTGGAGCTGGAGGCACAGGCAGTTATGAGCCCTGTGTGGAATCCAGTTCAGGTCCTCTGTGAGCCAATGCTCTTAACTGCTCACCCATCCTTCTAGCCCCTAGCTACTTATTTTAGAATTCCTCAAGTTTGTGTTGGTTTGAGTGAGAAATGTCCCCCATAGGCTCACAAATTTGAAAATTTGGTTCTCAATTGGTGGTGCTCTCTGGGGAGGTTCTGGGACGTTTATGACCTGAAGCCATACTGGGACCACCTTTGAGAGTTCACAACCTGGTTCCAATGGCCAATTTGTTCTGCTTCCTCTTTGTACTGGCTGGTTTTGTGTGTTAACTTGACATAATCTGGAGTTACCACAGAGAAAGAAGTCTCCCTTGAGGAAATGTCTCCATGAGATCCATCTGTAAGGCATTTTCTCAATTAGTGATCAAGGGTGGGAGGGCCCATGGTGGGTAGTGCCATCCCTGGGCTGGTAGTCCTGGATTCTATAAGAAAGCAAGCTGAGCAAGCCAGGGGAAGCAAGGCAGTAAGTAACATCTCTCCACGGCCTCTGCATCAGCTCCTGCTTCCTGACCTGCTTGAGTTCCAGTCCTGACTTCCTTTAGTGATGAAGAGCAATGTGGAAGTGTAAGCTGAATAAACCCTTTCCTTCCCAACTTGGTTCTTGGTCATGTTTGTGCAGGAATAGAAACCCTGACTAAGACCTATGTGAGGTAAAGATGTGATCTCGCAGCATCCAATCCCTGATACCATGCTTCCCCTAGGGATAGCTACCCCTTTGGACTCTTAAACCAAAAGACACTCTTCTTTATGTTGCTGTTAGTCATGATATTATCGCAATATAAAAGTAACTATTACAACATGGAACACTTTTTCTCACAGAATACTCCTGTTAGTCTGAGAAGGAACTTCATGAGACTTAGAACGTAATGAACCAAACTCCTAAAAGACAGACATGTCACCAAAAAAGATGAACAGGAATTGAACAAGCATGTGAAAAAGTGTTCCCTGGGCTAGGCAGTGGTGGCACATGCCTTTAATCCTAGTACTTGGGAGGCAGAGGCAGGAGGATCTCTGACTTTGAGGCCAGCCTGACCTACAGAGTGAGTTCTAGGACAGCTAGGGCTACCCAGAGAAACCCTGTCTTGAAACAAAACAAAACAAAACAAAACAAAACAAAACAAAACAAAACAAAACAAAACAAAACAAAAAGTGGTGTTCCCACCACAAGCCACCAGGAAACACCTATTAAAACAACCAAACAGCACTGCATGTCAGTTAGAATGGCCAGTATCAAACACTGACAGCACAAATGAGGGCAAGGCTGTGGAAGTCTCTTTCTTTTCTGGTGAAACACTGTATGCCTCATTTTGCCACTTCCTTACATAATTTAATATATTCTTGTTATAGGATCCAGCAACGTACTCTTTGTTATTTACCCAATGTCTTAGTTAGGGTTTTACTGTTGTGAACAGACACCATGACCAAGACAACTCTTATAAGGACAACATTTAATCGGGGCTGACTTACAGGTTCAGAGGTTCAGTTCATTATCATCATGGTGGGAGCATGACAGCATCCAGGCAAACTTGGTAAAGGAGGAGCTGAGAGTTCTCCATCTTCATCTGAAGGCTGTTAGCTCAATACTGGCTTCCAGGCAGCTAGGATGAGGATCTTAAAGCCCACACCCACAGTGATACACCTACTCCAACAAGGCCACACCCACCCCAACAGGCCACACCTCCTAATAGTGCCACTACCTGGGCCAAGCATATACAAACCATCACACCCGACTAAGTCAAAAATACATGTCAGTGCATGAATATTTTTTGATAGTTGTATTCATCGTTACTAAATTTAGAGACAACCAACATGCCTTACCTGTGGTAGATAAATCAACTCAGAGACGGGTTCAGAGAATGAAAATGTTACTCCACAATAGAAAATGAGCTATCCAGCCTTGAAGAAACATGGAGGGATTTTAAAAGCATGTTACAAAACTAAGAAGATACATTCTTTGATTTCAACTACATGATACTGTGGGAGAGCAAAGCTGTGTTATAAAATCAGTGGTTGCCAAGGCTGGGAAGGGGGGATGAGCAAGCAGATACAGAGGATCTGGGACTTCTGTGGAGCACAAGATATGAATCTATGCCAGTGTTTACTGTGGACAGCAAGCTGGGATCCTGAAGTAAACTGTGGACTCTTGATGATAAATCAGGGTAGGGTCAAGTGGGGAACACTGCGCATGTGCTAGCCCAGCGTTCTATAAAGGAAACTTTGTAACAGTTTAAAACACTGAGGTTTTTTTTCTTTGTTTGTTTGTTTTGTTTTGTTTTGTTTTTTCGAGACAGGGTTTCTCTGTATAGTCTTGGCTGTCCTGGAACTCACTCTGTAGACCAGGCTGACCTCCAACTCAGAAATCCGCCTGCCTCTGCTTCCCAAGTGCTGGGATTAAAGGCGTGCGCCACCACTGCCCAGCAAAACTGAGATTTTTAACTGAGTTAAAAACTACCTCCACTTTTTTTTTTCCATGCTGGGACTGTGGGTACACACACTATATGTGATTTATACAGGGCTGTGGATCAAAGTCTGGGCCTCAGGAATGGTAACAAAGCACTGTGGTGCTTCGAATGAGACCGTCCTCCACTGGCTTTCCTATTTGAATAACAGGTCTGCTTCCTGCGGAGCTTTAGGGGGTGTGGTCTTCCTGGAGGAAGTGTCCAGCATTGACTTTAAAATCCTCCCTCCACTTCCGGTTCCTTCCTCTCTCCACTTCCTGTTTATTTGTATATCAAAGGGGTGCATTTTCAGCTTCCTGCTGCCCCATTTCCCTTCCTAGATGGATGGTCACCCCTTTCGAACTGTAAGACCAATAAGCTCTTCCCTTTATGTTACTTCTAATTCCAGTGTTTACCATGGGGGAAAAAAATAATGCAAACCTTCTATAATCCAATGACATCCCAACCAGACAACTTTCTTGATTTAGAAGACACTGGTCTGGCAGGCAGTGGTGGCACATGCCTTTAATCCCAGCATTTGGGAGGCAGAGGCAGGCGGATTTCTGAGTTTGAGGCCAGCCTGGTCTACAGAGTGAGTTCCGGGACAAGCAGGGCTATACAGAGAAACAACCCTGTCTTGAAAAACCAAAAAAAAAAAAAAAAAAGATGCTGGTCTAAGTACTAAGTAAACTTTTATGACTCAACTCTATGTCCAAAGAAAGCCTGAGAACAAATCTTCCTGCATTTTGTGTCGTAAAAGTCATCAGTGTGGGTGGGTAAGTTTTTATCAGTGTTTTTTACTGAAGCTTTTCCTCTTGTGCCAACTGTCTCATGTGTTCTGGAACACCCAGCATCAGAACCCCAATGGACCCAGGGTATGGCATCCTCTATTCCTTCAGATGTAGATGGACATTCTGGGATGCTTGTTACACCACGTGGTAGTGATTCAGGGTGCCTGTCCCACTGGCTCGTTTCTATTGGGACAGCTCAGTCTGTTTGAGCTTTGTTATCAGCCTCAGGCAATTATAATCAGATTTTTCAGATGACCTGAGAAAGGTCATGGCTTATTCTTTTTGGAGGACCTTTAAAAATTTTTAATTTATTTTATGTAAATTTATGCTTTCCCGAATGCCCATGTGTACACAGTGCAGGTGTGCCTGGTGGCCACGGAGGCTAGAAGACAGCATTAGATCCCCTGTGACTATGGTTACAGTTGATAGCTATCATCTAGTTGCTGGGAATTGAAGCCAGATCCTGTGGAAGAGCAGTGCTCTTAAACACTGAGCCATCTCTCCAGTTGCCATGGAACCTTTATTATATTTAATAATAAGCATTTGTAACTAAACTAAGGGAGGAACAATGAAAGCAATTGAGATATTTTTGTTTATGTTTTGGTCAAAAGAATACATCTTGTCCAACACCCATTGCTGTAAACAGCAGGCACTTGGTGCAAGGCTTCCTAAGCCGTATTAAGGAACCTGAAAGACTCCGTGCTATGGACAACTTTCCCAAGAAAGGCAAATTAGGTCACACATTCTTGGACAGATATTCAGTAACTGGCCCATGCCAAGAACTTCCAAACTCTTCCAAGAATTTGGAAGACAGCTTCCAAACTCTTAAGGCCAACACTGAATCACGGGTAGTGTCTATTTTATACAGCACAGTATTCCTTTCCTATGTTTACGTGTTTATTTAGTTACTCATGTCTCTAAGTCTCACGATGTCTCTGTCCTTGAATCACTAGGTAGCCAAGATGGACCCAGACTGGAAATCTTCCTGACTCCGCCTTCCGTGTATAGTGATTTTAGGTGTGCATCACCAGGCTTTTCCATACTACTACTCTTCACTAGAACTTTTGATACAGTGACATCATTGCATTGTGTGCGAACCCACACCTGCCTGTCAACAGTAAGGCACCAGGTGACATGTACAGTCTAGCTGCTCGTCCTAATTTGGCTTCATAGAGATTAGCCTCCACGACCTGGCTTCCTGTGACGCAGGAAGAAGTTAAAGGAGTAGCTGCCTTCAGAAGTGGTCGCTGGTCCTCCCTCTCAGGAGCATCCAGTGCCTGCTCCTCATCCCTGAGGGATATGCTTCTGGGCATGACCTCACAAAATATCATCATGAAATTTTACTTAAGAGATGAGAGAAATAAGCCGGGTGTGGTGGCGCACGCTTTTAATCCCAGCACTTGGGAGGCAGAGGCAGGTGGATTTCTGAGTTTGAGGCCAGCCTGGTCTACAGAGTGAGTTCCAGGACAGCCAGGGCTACACAGAGAAACCCTGTCTCGAAAAAAACTAACACCCACCCCCCACCCCAAAAAAAGAGATGAAAGAAATAGCAAAAACATTCAAACTTCAAAACAAACATCAGCAATGCGTTAAACATGTATGCGTGTGTTTGCATGTAGTCTCCATGAGCTGAAGCAGGAGCATCATCACAGGTATGTGAACAGAGTTCCTGGTATGGGCACGAGGCATTAAATAGGTCCACAATGTCAACAGGTTTTACTTTCCCTGCAAATCTTCCAGCTGACAAGAGTTTTGGGGGGGGGGGGTGGAATTCATGGCGAGTTTGTCTTTTTTTTTTTAAAGCGATGCTTCTATAAATCCAACTGATGCTTCGTGAATGGGACCATAAATCATGTCACCGGCTTGAGTAAGGAGGCTTTTAGCTGTTGAACCGTGCCAGGACACCCAGAGGCTTTCTCTGTGATTGGGTCTCCTGCAATATTTAATACCCATCCTCAGAAAAAAAAAGGAGAGAGATTTCGATGTGGACTGAAAATATTTTAACCATAATTTCTTCTGAAAGGAAAATAACTAGAAATCGATGGTGTGAGGTCTGATGGCTTTAAAGAGGACCATTATTCACCACAGAGGAGAAAAAGTAGACTCAATGGGGGCAAAAAAAAAAAAAAACCAACTCTCTTCACTAAATCAATGGGGATGTAAGTTCCAGTTGTACATGTGAGTATGATCGGCACATCCAGTTCTGATGAGGGTGTAAAGCTGAGTGCTTGCTTCTGGATTTCACTTCAATAATAAATCAAAATTGGAAACTTGAGTGAGAGGAAGGGGGAGCAGAGAAAGACAGCAGGCAAAAGCCCATAGGGCCTTCACCCTGGCCTCACAGATACCCAGGGAGAGAAGACCAGGCAGATGAGTGGAGACTTGAAGTCAAGCTTCAAGCTGAGAATCCCTTTCTCCAGGCGGGAAAGGACCAGTGTCTGAGATTTCTGTCATTTGAAAGCCTCTCCTGATTTGTCTCTACTGACCTTCTTCAAATTCAAATTGGAAAAGCTACCGCAGTGCCTGGGATCTGGTAGCTTAAAGAAGCCTGAGCAAGCAAGGGTCACAGTCCTAATCCTCGGAGTCATTTCTTGTCCAGACCCTGCTTGCCTGTGACTTTCTGCCCGTCATTCTGCCACCGTCATCAACCATTCTGTTCTTCTCATTCTTCAGCTTTGAAAGGTCTCACTAAACACCAGCTTCCTTTCAGCCCTGAACTCCTCCCATCCCTGAGTCCTCTCCGCTGTAAAATAAAAATAAAAAGGAGAGCATGACTGAGTATGGCAGAGGAGAAAGTTTGTTAAATGAGGGAGAGCATAGCCAGAGGGAGACATTTGGGCGAGTCCAGAGTGGTCATGACTGGAGGATAAGGAAAGACTAAGACAGTCTTGCAGACCAGCTGTAAGGGTGGGGAAAGCTAGAACGGCTATGTGAGGTGTGGTGTTGTAGGGTTATATTTAGCACAGTTATATGTTTGTTCACATTGGCCTCTCCAGACTGTGAGCCATCATCTCTTCACTGAGCTACCTCTCCAATGACTCTCTAGCCTTCCCACCTCCCAGTTTGTAATAGCTCCCCCCACCTCCCAGCCTGTGATAGAGCCCACACTTCCCAGCCTGTGATAGCAGTTCCCCTACCTCCCAGCCTGTGATAGTGATAGTGCCCTCTACTTCTCAGCCTGTGATAGCACCCCCACAGTCTGGGCTAGTGTGCCCCCCCAACACCCACACCCTCCACACACTCACACACACCTCCCAGTCTGTGGAAGCCACAGTGGGACATTGGATACCCTGGAACTGGAGTTACAAGGTAGTTTTGAGCTACCTGATATGGGTTCTGGGAAGTGAGTTAGGGTCCTCTGGAGTAGCAGCAGCAAGCCCTCTTAACTGCTGAACGGTCTCTCCAGTTCCAAGGAAAGCACTTTTCTGGTGCTGAAATATTCTGCATGGTAGCTTTTAAAATTTTTAAAATTTTCTAGGTGCTGAAATATTCTGCATGGTAGCTTTTAAAAAGATCCACTCTTGGTGCTGGAGAGACGGCTTAGTGGTTTGGCACTCTGGCTGCTCTTCCCAGAGGACTGGGGTTTACTTTCCAGAACCTTCATCTTGTCTCACTACCACCTGTACCTCCAGTTGCATGGAATCCTGAGCCTTCTGCTTGCCTAGGGTCTCCACAGGCACCGGGAATACACCTGGTGCACATAAATATGTGGAGGTAAGACACTCATATGCATAAAAAATAGACCTTTAAAAAATGTCCGTTTTTTGTTAAGACCAAAGTAATATTATGAAAAACTCACCTGAAAGTGTCTTTCTTTGATCTGACAACATCTTGCTAATTAAAAAAGAAAGAAATGTAAGCCTTAATTACAAATCTAAGAAACTTCTGGGGCATCCTGCTGCACATTCTCTGTTTTCAACAGCCACATAAAGGACCACATAAGGATGCAATAAATCCATCCGATGGGACATGACTGGGTCCTTTGAATGGAGCTTAGTCCTTTCCCAACTCCCTGCAAACAAGAAGTGACTCTTGAATGCGATAAATCTCTGTGATCTCTGAGGTTTTTATAATAGCAAGTTGGTTTACTCAGACTAATGAAGCTATGAAATATTAGCCTGAAATTTATCCTGTGGTTTAAAGTCGACCTCCACGATTGCCATAGCCCTTAATCTGTATTATAATCAATCCATTTGTGTGGATGTCCTTTGTGGCTTGAATCTCCTAACACATGGGTTCTTGTCTTCTATGAATGAGATGTGTCCCTTGGAGTTGTTTTGGCTTAGAACATTACACAAAATCAATGCTAAATATTCTTATGTATTACATAATGAACCACTCTTTTACACAGATTATCTCTATCTCTTTAGATTTGCTTAGGGGATGAAAATGTACTTTGTTCCCATGTGCATTATTCTCTCTCTCTCTCTCTCTCTCTCTCTCTCTCTCTCTTTCTCTCTGGTTTTTCTAGGCAGGCTTTCTCTGTGTAACCCTGACTGTTCTGGAACTCAGTTTGTAGACCAGGCTGGCCTCGAACACAGAAATTCACCTGCCTCTGCCTCCCAAGTGCTAGGATTAAAGGCATGAGCCACCACTGCCCGGGTCATTATTTTCTTTATTTTGTTCATATTGTGTTATGTGTGTGTATCTTTCTCTGTGTGTGTGTGTGTCTCTGTGTGTGTGTGAGTGTGTGTGTGAGTGTGTGTGTGTCTGTGTGTGTGTGAGTGTGTGTGTGTCTGTGTGTGTGTGTCTGTGTGTGTGTGTGTGTGAGTGTGTCTGTGTGTGTGTGTGAGTGTGTGTGTCTGTGTGTGTGTGAGTGTGTGTCTGTGTGTGTGTGTGTTATTCAGAAGACAAGTTTCTGCAATCACTTCTGTCTTTGCACTGTGGCTTCTGGGGATCAACCTCAGCTTGTCAGGCTTGTGTGGCAAGCTCCTTTACCTGCTAAGCCATCTCACTTGCTTTTGTCCCCATTTTGTGGGTGATAAAACTGAGGCTAAGAAAGTTAACCCTAAACTGGAAACGGCTAGTTTATGTAATTGTGTAAAGATTCATTTGAGAGAATAATTTCTCCAGCTTTGACTTGGTATGCTTTCAAAGTTATGTTTCCTTTAGCCTTTTCTAATTCCTTTAGCTTCTCACGGTTTTCTTATATGGTGATCGAGTGCTGTATAAAAAAAAATCACCCTATGATAATGACTTCACAGGACTTGAGCTAGAAGCCGTTAACTGGTGGCAGGATGGGTGGGTGGGTGAGTGTGCCCAAGGGTTAGGGCATCTCCTTAGCTCCTCTGATCTCTGACTTTATTGGGTAGTTCCAGGAGACACTCACTGAGAGGCCATAGAGTATGGAGCCGGGGGAGGAGCTAATATTGGGAAGAAACCACCCAGTGTGGCTACCCCAGATTGTCTTAGAAACTATGGATGTGAGAGTTAAGGCCCATCTCCATGGGAGGGAGCACTAAACTCCTTCGGATTGAAGGAAAACCAAGAAATTAAAAACATTTTTTTTTTCAGTTTTACAAGACAGGGTTTCTCTGTGTAGCCCTGGCTGTCCTGGAACTCTGTAGACCAGGCTGGTCTCGAACTCAGAGATCTGCCTGCCTCTGCCTCCCGAGTGCTGGGATTAAAGGCGTGCACCACCACGGCCCGGCTATGACATTGTTTTAAACTATCACGATTGCTGCTTTGAAAAGATTTGCCTGAGTCAGTGCAGATCCCAGTGAGTGAGCCCTCCAAGCTGGTTCAGCTGCTAGATGGGCTCATGAATATTAGATGAAAATTTATAATTCTCAATTCCATGCTGCTTCTTCGTGACACCAGAAAAATGTCTTCTGATCAGCTCTAATGGCCCTGAGTAGATCCAGCCCTATCAGTGGTCTTGGAAAATAAGTTACGCCGTGTTTTTCTTTCTTTCTTTCTTTCTTTCTTTCTTTCTTTCTTTCTTTCTTTTCCTTTCCTTTCCTTTTCTTTCTTCTTTTTTTTTGGGGGGGGGGCAGATGTATTTATTTGCATGCTTCCCAAGTAAATCACCCTTTCATTTATTTGGTTGTTGTTTTTTGGTTGCTGTTGTTATTTTTATTGTATTTGTCAATTCTCAATATCTTCTTGTATTGACTCTCTATCTTAGCACTTAGGCCAGTGGCACATTCTAATCTCCTTCTTCTATTGTGCCGGCTGGGGTCTTTCCTTGGGCCGTTAGGAATACCTTTTTGCTGCTTGTGTTTGGAGATGCGTACTCCAGCCTCACCTCCAACTTGTTCTACAGCTGAGGCTGGGCTTAAGCTCCCGATCTTCCTGTTTTCTTCACCCATGTGCTGGAATTACAGGTGTGTGCTACCACTCCTAGCTGGGGACATAGTTAAGATTAGGATCTGATACATGGCCAGAGGAACATTCTTTTGCTTCTCTTTGTTCTTTTAGGCCCAAGCCTCCACAGTTGAAAATATCTGTTGAATCGAGAGTTTGAGCAGTGGTGTGGATATGAACTCTTGGCGGGTTCACGGATGAACCTTCGCAATTCTAGGCAGCAGGATAGAATCCCCTTTAGGAACCTTATTAAGTCAGGAGCACGGGGAGAGACATAATGAAGAATGGCTGGCTTCACGGGTGGACCCAGAGTGTCTGCGCAGACTGGCCAGTCCTCAGCAATCCAATGCAAGGTAAATGGTTACTGTTCTGACTGTAAAACAAATAAGCAAACAAAACAAAGCTAGTGTAACTATTTTAATAAAGTTTTATTTAACCCAATAGGTCCAAAGCACCATCATTTTGACATGTAGCTAATATAAAGACACATCTACGGCGATTTTCATTCTTTTTTTTTTTTTTTTTTTTAAATACAGTCTTAAACAGTGTCTGGTGTGTATTGAAAGCTTAATACAGCTCAAGCTGGACTCGCTGTGTTTCAGTTGAGCAACCACAGTACTGACAGGATTCCCAAGCTTTGTCAAGCCTCTGATAGTTCAACCTTTTTCTCCCTGGATCTCAGACATCTCAGCTCAAAACAAGCGGCGGGAGACGCCCCCTCTGATGAGGCCCCTGCTGTCCTCTCTCGGTTTTTGTTGTCAACACAGAAGAACAGAGCGACCTCATTTATAAGCTATTTGTTTGCTATCGTTTCCATCAGGGTGTGGGCGTCTCCGGGGCAGGACTTTATTGATTTCTGCTCTATTTTTTTTTTTTTTTTTTTTTTGTGGTTTTCCAGGCACGGAGCACGTCGCCTGGCCCACACGGATCCTTGGGTTCACCCTCGGAGAGGACGAAAGCCTCCGGCTTCTTCGAAGCGGGCGGCAGAGGGCAGCCGGGCGCCGAGTCACAGGTGGGGCGCGCGCTCGGTGCGGGCGAGTGGGTGTGTGCGGGGTGCGCGCGGCGGGGCGGGAGCGCGGACCGGGAGGAGCCGCGAGCGCAGCGGAGGAGGAGGGCGCGGAGGAGGTGGTGGCTGCGTCCCCGCGGGGCCGAGCTGCGCCCGACGCAAGGAGCGGAGGCCGCTCGGAGCTGACGGGGACCGGGACCCGCCGCGGGGCTCAGGGCGCACGAAGCGAGAGCTGCGGGGCCGGGTGAGTGGCCGCCGCAGGCAGTGGGAGGAGCGGGAGGGCGGCCGGGGCGCCGGGCGGGGGAACAGGTGGCCGGGCAGGGCGCTTTGTGTCCCTTCCCCGAGCTGTCCCCACGTTGTCCGGAGGCGGAGGCAGGAGCCCGGGGACCGCAGGCACGGGGCTGGGGTGCGGCAATGCGGGGTGTGGGGGTCCCCCAGCCCAGACTTAACAAAGGGCGCGTGGCCCCTGCCCGCGGGAGGCCTCGAGATCGAGACCCAGCCCCTGGGACCCCGATTTTTTGGAGTTTACCGTCTCATTCTTCTCCCCATGTCTTTCAGAGGTCTGCGGCTTGGTGTATGAGGGGCCCGCAGCGGCGAGGCGGCGGTGGGGATGGTTCGGGCCGCGGAGCCGGAGTGGCCTGGGCTTTGGTGAGGCGTGACAGTCTATCATGACTGTGTTCAGGCAGGAAAACGTGGACGACTACTACGACACCGGCGAGGAACTGGGCAGGTACCAGGAAGGGGTGACAGAAGCGCGCGGTGTGTGTGGTGGGGGGCACTGCGCGATAAACAGATGCTGCTTAAACCGGGCATGTCCCTGGCTGGCCCTTCTCTGAGATGGGCAATAGCAGAGGAACCGGTGCCTAACCAGCTAAAGCCAGGGACCAGGAATAAACTGCCTGATCCGAGGGGTGGAGAGGCAACCCACAATGCAGTTACTGTGCACACACAGGGTATGGTCAGAATCCCTGGATAAGAACAGACTTCATTGTGTGCACTACTAACTCCTGTCAGCCTTCACCCCTTTGAGACAATGAGGCAAACCGCAGATTCTAACTGCAACTGGAGGGACCACCCATGTGTTTTTTAAGCAGCGTACAAGTTAATTAATGGGCACTTAAACAATTAATTCTCTCCCCTTGTGCTGAATTTTCAGTGCAACACCAGCCAGGATTGGTAGGCAGGCGTGGAACTTGCCAGATGTTGGCCTTGGATTTTGAAACTTCTTCCAACCAGGAATTTAATTCCGGGCTTGGTTAGTGGTGGCTTCGGTGTCACTTATGGCGGCTGTCTAGATTCAGAGCGTACCAACACGCTGTGCGGGGTGCCATGCTGAGCAGAGTGTGTCAGTGTCTAGGTGCACAAAGAAGATTTCACTGGGAGCCCTTGATGACTGCTGGGCATCCATTAGCCCACCGAGTGTATTGATCTCTGCTGTGTGCGCAGAGAGCCCAGTGTGCATACGTACATTTAAAATTTGTCTTGTGAAATTTGTGTATTGGCATTGTGACAGAAGCAGGCAAACGGGCTTATAAACAAATGTACTTGCAATTACTCACACAGAGTGTGTATTGAAGTTTGTATTTTTCCATAATATACCCCATGGCCTCATACCAAGCTTCTTTTTTTAATTCATGGGAAGGAAACTGAAAGGGGTGGGGGTGGGGGTGGGGGGGGGGAGACCTATTACCTAATAGGATTTTGAAAGATATCTAACCAAAACTTTATAATAATCCAGACAGCCCAGGAAAGAGAGAGGTCTAAAGAGTTACTGTACAGGATGTGTGTAAGTTCAGTGTAGCCTGGAGGCATCTGTGGAGCCTATGCAGAGGAAGACAATACTATTATCTTAAATCTTAGTAAGTAAATAAAAGGCAGGGTTCTGAAAGATCCCATTTCGTGGATCTGGAGAAGACTGAGGTTGAGTGTGCGGTTGAAATACTTGACTTAACTGGAATTCAGCCACTCTCCTTCTATGGTTTACAGCAAGATGAATATGTGTGTGTGTGTGGAGGGGGTGGGGGGGTGTTTAGGAAATAAAAAAGGATGGGAAAAAAGGTTTTGATACCATTTCTGTGAGGTTAACACATTCTAGAAATGATCTTGCGAAAAGGGATGGAAAAAAATTAGGTGAGCTGATTGCTTTATGAATGAAATTCATTGACTTTGTTTCTCTTAACATCCTTCCATGGATTAAGAGAAAGGGGAGGGGGTGGGGCGTCCCTGTGTTTAGCAAGTGGATTTTTGATCTTCATTTCAAGCTTGTAATGACAGGGATGACGGTTCGCTCATTTGTCACTAATGTTTCTCTCTGATTTTGGCTCTTGTCTAGGCTTCTGTGTCTAACTATTCTCTATGAAAGACTAATTGATGAGTTGTTTGTTTAATAATTCATGCGACCTAGGAATTTTGAAGAGGTGTTCTGGAGTAACTGGGAGTTGGGATTTTTAAGAAAGAAAATGCACAGCTATTGTGATAGCTGCTCTTGATTTTGCCAAAATGTGAAGCAGGTAAAGGTTGGCTTTTTCTAAGGATGTTCCACAACCTGTGGTTTTATCCTGTCTTGGACTTCATCACTTCTGCCAAAGAAGCTTTGATGGGAGGTGCACAGGCAGCAGAGAAGATGCGGCACGCGTGATGTCATATGTCTCTGGAAGACTGGGAGTGGAGGGAGGGGCTCACAGGGAGAGAAATGGAAAGAGACAGGTATGTGGCCTGAATGCGGGGTTGTCTTAGTTAGGGTTTTACTGCTGTGAACAGACACCATGACCAAGGCAACTCTTATAAATGACAACATTTAATTAGGGTTGGCTTACAGGTTCCGAGGTTCAGTCCATTATCATCAAGGCAGGAACATGGCAGCCTCCAGGCAAGCATGGTGCAGGAGGAGCTTGAGAGTTCTATATCTTCATCTGAAGGCTGCTAAGGGAAGACTGACCTCCAGGCAGCTAGGGTGAGGGTCTTATAGCCCACACCCACAGTGATATTAACCCACTCCAACAGTGCTACTCCCTGGGCCAAGCATATATAAACCATCACACAGGGTGATGCTAAGCTCTGAGCTGTGAACTGCTAAGGAGAGCTTTAAGTGGACTAGCATTCAGAGTTTCAAACTTTAGTTTATTTATGAGCCTCTGTGTCTGCTGCATAACTGCAGGTGCCTATAGAGCCCAGAAGAGGGTATTGGATCTTTCCAAGATGGCATTGTAGGCAGTTGTGAGAAACCTGGTGCGAGTGCTGGGTATTGAACATGTGTCCTCTAGAAGAGCAACACGCCCTCAACCCCAGAGCCCCACCTAGCTCTCTTTAGTGATCCCTAAATATAGCTGTTCATCACATAATTGGACCCCAAAAATACTGATCTGGAAGAGAAAGGATGAATTTTTAAGGAAGTAGAACACACTATTGTTACTTAACTTGGAAAAACCGAGAGGGTGTGGCTTTTGAATGCGTATGCTTGTATCTGTTAGTGCCCCAGACTGTAGAACTTCTTGTTGACTGCTAAGAACTTTAAAACTACCCGGGTTTTTGTCAGGGAGTGACAGATGAGATCAACCACCAGACAGATAGGCGACACCAAAACCCAACTTTGCATTTTGGTGGCTTTGTGGCCTTTCAGGTCATAACTGATAATCCCAGTAACTTCTTTCAGAGAACCTGAAAGTCATTTAAGTGGTGGAGACAATTTAGAAGGTCTGATCCAGAACAGATGACTGATCTGTAGGCTTGACCAGGATGGGTACATGTCTGAGACAGGCTGATGACTCTGATCTGTAGGCCTGACCAGGATGGGTACATGTCTGAGACAGGCTGATGACTCTGATCTGTAGGCCTGACCAGGATGGGTACCTGTCTGAGACAGGCTGATGACTCCATGGATCTATGAGGAATTCTCATCTGTTTCCCGGTTTGAAGAGGGGACCTGCTGTGTGTGAAGGGTCCTGGTGGAGACCTTTTTGGCAGCTGACTGTCTTTGGTTTCTCTGATTCAGATTATTGCAGCTCTGGGCTAGAGCTCTGTCCTCCAAGCAGAAGTGTGTGTGTGTGTGTGTGTGTGTGTGTGTGTGTGTGTGTGTGTGTGTGTGTGTGTAGGGGACATTCTCTTTAGAAGATTTTGGAGCTCTTCACTGCTAACTCAAGGAGGCTTTCTGGCATTTCTTGCCCTCTCCTGAGAGGCTGACCATGGTGCTTCTTCCATGGAATACACTGCTCCCCAAGAGGAGGTCTAATGAGAGCACCTGTTACGCTTAGGGTGTTTTAATAGCCCAGTGTACCCTGGCATCTTTTCTCAGCTGGGACTTTGGGCAGCTACTTGCGGGCTTGCCCACCAATGGCCTTGGTTAAACTCTTGGCCATCACTGAGCTTGGCCTTTGAGTTTTCTGAGTACCTCCTTGTCTACTGCTTTGCTGAGGGACTGGCCCTATCTTCTGTTTCATGGTCTGATCTTACTTGGTCTTACCGAAGCCCATTTCCTTAGTAACTCTGATAACGTTCAACAGAGTTGTGTGTGTGGTGTGTGTGTGTGTGCTCGCGCAGGTGCGCTCACATGTGCACATGTGTAGAGTCCAGAATGCCTTTCTTTTTTAGTCTCTACCTAGTCGTTTAAAGCAGGTTCTTTCCCTGAACCTGGGGTTCACATTTTCTTAGGGAAGCTAGCAGTCAGCAAGCCTTAACTATTTCCCTTTCCCCACTTTTTTCTTCGGAGCTGGCGTGTGTGAGATGCTTGGCTTGTAGGAGTGCTGGGATTTGAACTTCCAGCCGCCTGAATTACACAGCAAGTCCTCCACAGCCGTGAGGCATCTCTGCGGCCACTTCATGGTTACAGAAGCCAGATAGATGACTTGTCTACAGCTCCCTGGGTTTTATATTAGTGTTCATCACGATCCTTGCAGCTTGCTGCTTGTTTGAGAGTTCCTTCTGGGTATGCTCTGTGGTCCCGTGTCCATTCCTGTGGTTCTTTCTCTAGAGGCTGTGTGGTGTGCTGAAGACACAAGGCCAATGTATCAGAGCTACCGGGGCAGCAGAAGAGAGTGGACTTAAGGTGTAGATGGTAATTGCAGCCGTTAAAGCCTTGGTGCCCTGTTTTGGACATCGACAGTTATATGGTCTTGGGTGAATTCGAGACAGTGGCCCTGGATTTATGACACATAGTCACTGCCTAATATTATTAATTCAATAACCGGTATTTCTGTATTATGGCAGCTGCCACCCTGCACAGTAATAGTCTGCTTATTCTCCCAGGTAGTGACGACCTTAACCTTTCTCATCATGTTCTCGTTTATAGTGCCGAATTAGATGGATGGTGCTTAGTGGGTGCTCAGCGAATGTGTGGCAATCGACTGAATGGGTCCTTGGGAGAAGTATAGAGATGGGCCTTCAGTAATCAGGGACCGTGATGAGGACAGCCATTGAGGATGTCGAAGCTCATGGAAATGAAACCTTCACATTTGCATTCTCTACCACCCAACAGCAAGGAGCATAGCTGCCCAGACTTCCAGAAGTGAGATCAGTTTAAAGGACAACAAATGGAGTGGAGCATTAAATATTTCACATTGGCTTGAATGGCGTTTAGAAGCTTATAGTTCAGATTTATGGCCTGCCCCGTTTGGCATAAAATCCATAGGCTTTTTAATTGAAAGTGAGAAATTGTGAGAAGGCAGTGGAAAGGCAGTCATGAGGCTGGTGGTATTTATTAGGGAGAGCAATTTGGTGATGGAAGGTTTGTGTTCTGGCCCTGGGCCTGAACTTAGGTTCAGGGTGGCTGGTAGCAGAGCCAGTAGCGGAGGGGGTTGGAGCTGACTTCCTGGGCCTGCGCGCATGCTCTTCCACGCTGGGCTTGTGTTTTTACCTTGCTTCTAGGAACCTGATGGGTCAGGGTCAGTTGTGCTGACATGCCCCAGGAAAACGGAGAGAACTGTGATGCGGAGAGGGCGCTCACTGCGTATTTCACTAGCTGAGGGGGCATTTATTGTCTTTTGCTCCATGTCCCCTGCCTCCCAGGACTTGTCACTCCCTGAAGGCATGGACTGTTTCCCTCTAGGTCCTATGGGGAGAGGTTGGGGGGGGGCAATAGGGTGGAGAGACAGAAAATTGACTACAGGGTATCTCCTCAGATGGTGTGTTGGGGTTTTGGGGTGCAGGCAGACTAAATCAAGGTTATATTTATTGACTGACTCAGCAGAGAAACGTATCCTTAATTCCGAGCCAACTGTTGTGTGTACCCAACCTAAGCATGATGCTTTGGAAATGCATTTCTGATCAGGAGAGAAAAGAAAGTGTGTGCTGACAGGAGACGGGTGGCTTCCCTTGCCATTAGGCAACCAGAGGCCTCAGAGACTGTGGCCTGGGAGGAGCCTGGTGGTCAGCATCTCTCTTCTGTTCAGTGTTTAGTCACAGCAATTTTCTCAAGACTGCTGGTTAGAAGGTGACAAGATCATCTGAGGACCTGGCCCAGGCCTGACCTATTGTTTTATAAGGTTTACCCTGTGGTGATCCCTCCCCGTTCCCAGAGTTAAATCAAATTGGTATTTGAAAGCAGTATCTTGGACACCTCTGCACGTTCGGCACTCCAGTTGTCACAATGTAGAGTATAGTTGAATGCATGGATTATCTTGGTCTTCCTGGGACAGAATACTTGATGACAACAGGGAAAGGTTTTTTTTTTTTTTCGGTTCATGGTTTCACCTCCCCTCCTCCTTGTCAGGACTGTCCTGTACAGCAGCGGGAAAGCTCAGTAGGCTTGTTCAGGTAGCTCTGGATAGGAAGCAGGGGTCTCTGCTGTAGCTATAGGCTGGTCTGACTATGTGTATGTAGCCTCTGAAGCCCTACCCCTCATGACTACTTCCTTCAGCTAAGCCCCACCTCCTAAAAGTTCTTCAGTCTGTGGGGGATCTTGCAGTCAAACTGCAACAGTTTCCATTCTATAGAAGCCTGCCAACGCTGGCTATACTGCTCTGGTCCTTCTGAACGTGTGTGCTACCTTGGCTCTAAGCCTGCTCCAACCATCTTAAGGTTTCCTTGTCAGTTCTCTGCAGTTTCCCATGGCACCAGCACATGTGTACATACTGTTTAGTCAAGTCCCTAAGTTAATTGTTTAGCATTTTGTAAACTTGATAAAACTCGTAGGTTATAGTTTAACTTCTTAGTACTGTAATGTGGGAGACTCTGGTCTCTGTCCCCTGGGTCCCTCCTACTCAGTGACCCACAGGTTTTCATTTCATGGTCATTGTAGCTCAAACCTAGTGCGTGGTCATTTGGGATTTTATTGTGAAGGTGACATCAATGAACTTGCTTTGATTTTTCCTGGGATATCTCAGCAGAGCAAAGTGCATCTATCTCCCCTTGGCTTCGATGGGGATTCCACAGCAGTGTGTTATTAGTAACAAGTCGTCATGTCCCTTTCTGGATATTCTAAGTGCATTCCTTTAAGTGGGGAGTTAGGAGAGGATGGAGGGAAGAAAGTGTAGCATTTGATTTTCTGTTCTCCTACTAATATGGTTTAAATAACAATATATTAATAACCTTCCCTGAATTTCATCTTTCTTAGGAAAAACAAAAGGTCCTGCCACTCAAGTGCTGGACAGGGGGAGGGGGAGAGGATCTCGGGGCTTGTTGGCTTAGTTCTAACGTAGTGAGAGACGTGGTCTCAGGAATAGAGTGGACACTGATGGAGCGGACAGCCAGTGTCCTCCTCTGACCTCCACAATAGCTTAAGCAGGCTCACACCCTTGTGCACCATCCCATTACCTCAGGCTGTTTGGGAAAGATGTGAAGGAAACAGGTGAATTTTATGTTTAAACTTGCGTTTCTTCTGTTTATGGATATGTAAGTCTTTTAAAATCTGAAAAGAAGAAAAAAACAATAGCGACCATAAAAAGAAAAAAAAAATCCTAAACACTCAGGGTCCTGTTCATTTTGGAAAAGGGTCACTCATAGTGTTTATATTTCACTTGCAAGAATGAACGGATTTCCATGGTTGAGTTATTTTTCCACTATTTATTTATCTCTTCCTTCCTTCCTTTCTTTCTTTCTTTCTTTCTTTCTTTCTTTCTTTCTTTCTTTCTTTCTTTCGGGTAGCAGAATAAACAGCTGTTCCACCGAGCCACACCCCCAACCCACCTTTTACTTTTGGGGTATGTATGTGCATTTGTGTGTGTGTGTGTGTGTGTGTGTGTGTGTGTGTGTGTGTGTGTGTACATGAATGTGTGCATGCTTGTGGAGGTCACAGGTCATTTTTTAGGAGCCTCTGGCTAGCTGGCTTGGGCCTTATTCTTGTTCTTACCTCCCCAGCCCTGGTTTTGTAAGTGTCCACTACATGCCTGGCTTGGTGCTGGGGACTAAACCCAAGTCCTGGTGCTTGAGTGACCAATACTTTCCTAACTGAGCCATTTCCCCAAACCCCACCTTAACTTTTTTTTCTCTTTTTAAATTTAACAGAGTGTCTCACCTTGTATTTCTAGCTGGAACTCACTTTGTAGACCAGTATGAACTCAAAGTGCATGTCTCTGCCTCCTGAGTGCTAGGATTGAAGGCGTGGACCACGGACCTGGCCGCGTCTTTACCCTTTTAGTATAAAATTGTCTAGCCTGTTTCAGATGTTTATGACAAGCTCCTAAGCTCGGCCTGCAGTGCAGGATTTTCCAGTCGGAAAGAATAATCAATGCCTCTCTGCTGTCCCGTCCAGAGGAGGGTTGGAGTTTTCTCTGAGATACCCCCATCTGCTTAGCAACTCAGAGATCTGTCTGTGGCCCAGTGGCACAGGAGGCGGGGTTTGTACCATTTAAGTAATAATGAAAGGAAAAAATATAAGCAGCTAGCTCTGCTGGGGAGAAGTGGAGACTCCATCAATGTTGATGCCAGCTTGGTCCTGATACCGTTGTCCTTTGGGAAGGTTTGCGCTGCATTTGCTCCTCTGTACAGCTCACCCCTCCCCCATGTTCAGCTAACCCCTCCCCTCTATATTGCTCTCCCTTCCCCCATGTTCAGCTCACCCCTCCCCCATGTTCAGCTCACCCCTCCCCCATGTTCAGCTTTTACTCCACCCCCATGTTTAGCTCACCCCTTCCCCGTGTTCAGTTCACCCCTCCCCCATGTTCAGCTCACTCTTCCCCCATGTTCAGCTCACCCCTCCCCAGTGTTCAGCTCTCCCCTCCCCCATGTTCAGCTCTCCCCTCCCCCATGTTCAGCTCACCCCTCCCCCATGTTCAGCTCACCCCTCCCCCATGTTCAGCTCACCCCTTCCCCGTGTTCAGTTCACCCCTCCCCCATGTTCAGCTCACTCTTCCCCCATGTTCAGCTCACCCCTCCCCAGTGTTCAGCTCTCCCCTCCCCCATGTTCAGCTCTCCCCTCCCCCATGTTCAGCTCACCCCTCCTCCATGCTCAGCCCATCCCTCTTCTGTGGTTTGCAGGGAATAGTATAAGTGTATGTTTCTGGGCGATGGATGGAGGAAGGAGAGCTGTCAGTGCAGAAGGTGTGTGCGCCCTGTAGAAGACAAACTTAACAGATACAGCTAAAGTCAGAGATGAACTCACCTGCGGTGCCACAGAGGCCGCCCTAGCAATCTGTGAGCCAACAGGTACAACTATGACTGAACCTTGCTGGCCTGAAACTGTAAAACTGGTGTGTGTTCAGGAATCCCGACTGTTTGATGATGGATAAGACGCTCAGTGGGTTATTTTGGATTTTCGCCTGAGGAAAGCTTCATTGGTGAGTTCATCGAATATTCCAAAGAGTCTAAAATACTTGTGACATCTGGTACATTTCCAGCCCCAGGTATCACAGAGAAGGGACACTCAACTTGTAATTATCGATCTACCTATCCGACGGCGATCAGCTTGCCAGAGGATTCCTCTGTACACCTGGGGTGGGCTGAGCCACTTGGTAAAGCATGCACTGTGTAGTCCTGAAAGCCTGAGTCAGGATCCCTAACACTCAGGCAGAAGCTGAGTGAGACAGTCGCTTGGGCCTGGAATTCCAGCCCTGGGGAGTTGGAGACAGCGAGATCCCTTGGGGCTTGCTGGCCAGACCGTCTAGCAGAACCAGGGAACCTCAGGCTTAGAGTGATAGGCTCTGTCTCAAAAAGTACGAAAGGAGTTGATTGGAATATTGGAATATTAGAGGTCCTGGAATATATTCAATATTGGTGTTAGCTTTCAGGCATCCACGTGCAGGCACACCTGTACACACAGATAGACATGTATACACATGTAGGCACACCTGTACACACAGGTATACACCACATTAGCAAGCATTTCACACGCACGCACGCACACACACACACACACACACACACACACACACGCGCGCACCCTTTATAAAGGATTGCTTCTCTGAGTGTGTTTGAGAAGGTGTTTCTTTGAGATTCATTCCACTTGAAGTGTCTCCTGGGATCCCCACAGCTGCATATGGCTGGGAAATGGACTTAAGGATTGGGCTTGAATTGGTGGCTCCTACCTGTGAGGTCCCATCATGAGTCATTAGGATTGGTGTTGTGCGGAAGGCAATCTTTCCTCTTGTAAATCTTCCTTTTTTATGTACATCTATTTTGAAAAATATGAAAAAACATGAACTTTTAAAAGTTGCTGAACTACAAAAATAAATAAATAAAGTATTGCTTCTCTGAGTGTCTACCGTTAGTTGTGCACTGCTGTCAGACATGTTGGAAACTCCTAGCTCTGTGGTTCTTGTGTTTGCAGTGGGGTGGTTTCCGTTCCCCTGCAGCTGCTGGAGGAGTTCTTTCCTCCTGGGTCTGCCCCTTGCTGTCCACGGGTTCAGCAGTTCCTGTTGGGGTCACTGTACAACTCATCTGCCTGTGCAGGTTCATTACCAGACACGAGGATGTGGTTCAGGGCTTCTAACCTGCTTTTGTCCATCTGTTTTCTGTTGCTGCAACAGAATTCAGAGAGTTGAGTCCTTTAGAAATGGAAGCTTATCTGGCTCCCAGTTTTGGAGGACAGAATCTGAGGGCATAGTGCCTGTGTCTTCAGAGTCCCTTGTCATCTGTGGAGAAGGATAAAAGGGCAAGGAAAGAGAGTCAGAGAAAGCCAAGAATGGGTAACAGCCCACCCTGGGGATAGCTAATCCACTCCTAGGCTAATGACCTCAATCCATTCATAACCTATCCCAAGACAAGCTTCACCCCACTGTTCTGTGTACTGGGAATCAATTGTCAGCGAGTTTTGGAGAGACCGCATCTCTGACTTCTCAGTGTATCGGTATCTCGCGCAGACAACACTATTTCTGCGAGACTCCATTTTCTCATTTATGAAGTGAGAATTGTCTCTATGCCTTTCCAAGGCTGCTATGTCAATACTATGTAAGGTGACTGGCACAGTAATAGGCACTCCAGTGACTGTTTAATAAGACCAAGAGCAAGAATGAAAGACAGGTTGGGTGCTTGGTGCATATCTGAGATCTCAGCACTCTGGAGGCGGAGGCAGGCAGATCTCTGAGTTCAAAACCTGGTCTACATGTGAGCTCCAGGCTAGCCAGGGAGGCCCTGTCTCGGAGAGAGAGTAGGGAGGGATTGACTAAGTGTAAACTGATGTTGGGTCTGCTTGAATTTCTGGGTCATCTGTCTTCTTCCTTCCTCATTTGCATATTCAGGTCCTGGTCCCAGCTCCCAGTGGCTGTGGCTGTGTTTTCCCTCATTCTTGTCCACTCTGGTTTTCTCCTCTCCTTCTTTCTGCCCCCTTGGCTCAGCTTTCTGTGTGGGTCCCTTCTGGTGTCAGCCTCATTTATCTGAGCCATTTGTCTATATGGCTAAGCAAGTCTGTCCCCGCGGTGTTGTCTGCTCCTATCCCCTGGGCTGGGCTGGGCTGGGCTCCCTTGGCCTTTGTGAGTGCTTCTGTAGTGGGCTGGTGGTTCTTTGAGTATCTCTCAAACACATGGCTGGGCATTTGAAAGCTAGCTGCTGGAGGCAGAGCTTAAGTATTATAGTCACCAGTCCACCCAGAACACGGGAGGAAAAGGAAGCCACTTCAGGGCCGGGAGGCTCTCTCCTAATGAGAACAGCTACAGAGGGAAGCAAAGTGAGAGGGAGGGGTAGGGGAGAGGATGGAGAGAGATGGAGGGGGAGGGGAAGAGGAGGCGGAGGGGTTAGGGGAGAAGGATCCTGCTGCCTTTAGCCAGACCTGCATTGTGGAATGGTGACCCTGAGACTGTGTGTCAGCATGTAAATTCATATTTTAATATGGCTTTTTTTTTTTTTTGAGACTGAGTTCCTATATATAATCCTGGCTGTTCTGGAATTCATTCTAGACCAGACTGGCCTCAAACCCACAGAGATCAGCCTGCCTCTGCCTCTGCCTCTGCTTCTCAAGTGCTTAACAAGTGTGTGCCACCACCGCCTTGGTTGAAGAAATCTCTCATGTGCATCTAGCCTCAGGCATTTTGTAATAGTAACAAAAAGTGGATTAGAGAGACCCAAGGAGCTTGCTGGTCTCTGGTGCTGAATCTGTCCTCTCAGGACTTAGCAGTCCTTTCAGCATGGTGGGTCCATAAGTCCAAGATGTCAGCTTGCATGTTAATTTTGAAAGCCAGCTGAAGTGCCTAAATACAGTACTAGGGGTTTGAAGAAGGGAAACTGGATTGATGTGTGCTGTGGATCATTAGGCCAGAGGGAGTCTGAGTGCCTAATACATACAGAGAGCGAGACCCAGGGTGGACTGGAGGTTCCATTCATTCCTGACACGCCATGATTGGAGATGTGAAAGCCGTTACTTGGCCAACTCAGATCTGCCTCTGCCAAGAAAAGTCCATTAGGTTGGTGGCTGAAAGGCTGAATTGTTCAGATCTGCCTAATGGCTGGGCTCTGCCAGCTGCCGGGTAATGCCCACTGATGCTGCTGAGTGGCTGTCCCCATGAGTGGTTGGAGGTAGCATATGGCTTGTTTAAGCAAACCTGGCTGCTGAAGGACAGGCAGCTTTTAAAGGATTCCTTCTTATTTGGTAGCCCGCTGCATTCATCTCTCTAGTTTATAACAGCCGTGCTATGCCAGGTGAGAGAGATGGCCCAGTGGTTAAAGGCACTGGCTGACCTTGGAGACAGTCTGGATTCAGTTCCCAGCACCTGCATGGTGGCCCACAACCAGGGGATTTGACACCCTCTTCTGGCTTCTGTGGGCACCAAACACACACCTGGTACACAGGGACACAGGCAGGCAAAACACCTAGACACAAACAAAAAAATAATTTTTTTTGAGTGAGATAAAGAAAGGTGAAAACACTTTTTAGAGCCAGGTCAAGTCATTCTGATTTGAAGAACTTGATTTTTTTCCCCTCATTTTCACCTTCATCCGTCCGGCTTCTTGTGAGAGGCAGACCTACGTACACTGGTAGGAATCAGGCGCACATATAGAGTGTGTGAGTCTCTGTCTACACGTCCCTTGCAAGAAATTGAAGTCAGGATGTGAAGGAAAATGACCCAGGCCAGGGTTATGCAGCTCAGCTGTAAAACCTTTATCTATCATCCAGTCGCCCAGCACTGTGAGCGAAACGGAGAGGTGATCCTGGAGACTGAAGTGGCAGAAGTCGATATTGTTGGTGAGGAGTTTAATTGTTGGCTCTGCCTTGGCCCCAGTTAAGGATGGCATTACCGGGTGTTTGTTGACTTCCTTGTTTCCTCCAAGCCCAGACCTTATTGTGGTCTGAGTAGCCCTCTGCTGGGCGGGGCCCTCCTGTGCATTGTACATCCCTCTACCTTGATGTAGGCCATTGAACCACTTCAACTCCACCTGTGGCACAAAGAAATGCTCGCTCTAGCCAGTTGGCTATCGGAGCAGAATCTTTTCTCTTTCCAAAGGGAATCACTCAGCCTCAGGGTCAAAACACATGAGTCTTGACTGACAGGTACAGGGGCCAAGGCCAAGGAAGTCCTGTGTCCAATCGGCAAAAAGGATGTCTCTGAACTTCCAGTGGACTGGGCTAAAAGAAGGCTTTGAACTTGGAGATCCAGGGCTGGGACAGTTTTGCCCGGTTTGTTCTGGCTGCTCCTGAGAGTGCTTGTCTCCTTTGTCACTGTTTGGCTAGGACTGGAGACCCTGCCAGCTTGATTCCTTGATACTCAGCCCGCTGAGGCAGAAAAGGTGGCATTGCTTTCTTTCCTCCTGCTTATCATTGCTATGGTTAAATACGTATCTGTGCAATCGCTTCTGGAAAGTCTTGGATGAGGGCTTCAAGGAGGGACACTATGGTGGATTGTTGCAGGGTTAGAAGAGTTTTTACACGTAGGTAACAGCACGGAAGAGCCTCTGAGGTGTGGCTGGGGCTCGGAAAAGTGGAGATCTGGGCTCTGGGTGCAGAAATGGATGGATGTTCTTTCCCACACCTTTCTAAGGGTGGGGGAGGTTTTACTGCACAGCCCTCCAGCTGGGCTGCATTCCTAGCCACGAGTCAGGGAAGACGGTGGGGAGCAGGATGTGTGACCCCCCCCAGAACCCCTCAGAGGAAAAGTCAGTCCCCAGGTGAGTGAACTTGGTCCCAGGAGGTTTGCTATTTAGAGCTTCCCAGACAATGTCTCTGTAGGGTGCCCGTCAGTCAGGGTCTCTGCAGGCGTTCCTGCGTGAGCTGCAGCTGGCTTCCAATTCTACCTCCTTACAGTCCAGCCTTTCCCTTTATACTAAAAGAGAAATCTGGAATGATTTTACCCGAAAGGGAGGTAGATAGAGAAGGAAATTCAACCACTTATGGATGTCCTCAGTGTATTTTCAAGACTGGAGAGGGAGGGATCGAGATGGGGGCTGCTAGGCCAGAGGCTGGCATTTGTATTTCCCATTAGGAGGATGAGATGGAGTCTAAGCAGCACGCTGGACAGTGACCTGGGTCAGCATGCGGATTAAAAAGGAACCTATCTATAGATTAAAGTGCACGTAATTCCAAATGGAGGATGTGGGTGTTTTGCTGTTGTTGGTTTTGTGAGTGTGAGTGTGTGCGTGTGTGTATGTCAATTTGGGACTCAATCTCTTTCATCCAAGTTATACCGAATTAAGAAAATTCTTTTACAAAGACAGTGATAACACCTAGATCTTTTTTGTTTGTTTTTATTTGTTTGAGACAGGGTTTCTCTGTATATCCTTGGCTGTCCTGGAACTCACTCTGTAAACCAGGCTGGCCTCGAACTCAGAAATCCACCTGCCTCTGCCTCCTGAGTGCTGGGATTAAAGGCGTGCGCCACCATGCCCGGCTAACACCTAGATCTTAAAGATAGTGGAAACATTTGAATCTTTACATTTTACTTTTAAGCTTTATTTTCATCATTTTAAATTTTGTGTCTGTGTGTGCCTATGCTTGGGTAGCTGTATGCATGCAGATGTCCGTCCCCTTCCCCACCCCTGTCCCTGCCCCCTGGCTCTGGAATTACAGGAAACAGATGCCCAGCTTGAGTTCTGGGGACCAAACCTGGGTCCTCAGTGAGTGGTGAGAACCCTTGATCCTAAACCATCTCACACGTTAAGTTAAGCTTTTAAACAAGGCAGGGGCTCTGGGTAAATAAGCAGCTGTATAAAGAGCTTGATTAAAATAAAGCAAGATTTTAGGCATCCTTTAAACATGACAGGTATTAAGAGTTATAAAGCCCTTTTCTTTAGGCTGGAGGGGTTTCCTTTGAATCAGTGAGCCCGACTCTTGTCCTTGCTCTGCAGCCTGTGGGTGGCAGGTGGTTGGTTACCTAACTATCAATATGGAGGCTGAGATCATAGGCACAATGAAATATTATATACCAGGCTAGGTGCATAAAGATTTAAGTACATGTCCAGCAAAGTAAGTTTTATGAGCTCTATATAATTTACTGGGAATGTCTCAAACAGGAATAGCTGATTCTTTGTAACTGATTTTACCCCCATCTTTCAGACATTTATTTGGCATTTAGAGAAACACAGCACAGGCTTTAAATGCCTTATTTAGTAAATGGATAAAGCAAATCCGAGTTTCTGAGCAGGTTTTGTAAACATCGCTAAGAGCACAATCACCAAACAAAACAAAAATGCTAACCGCTGTAAATATAATGTAACGTAAGTATAATTGATGTGAACATCAATTATGTTGCTGTGTGAGAACTTGAAAGTCTCTCTCTCTCTCTCAGACCAGTAGCTTCTATGATTCAGATCTGTGTCTGAAAGCAAAATTTCTATGGATTAAAGTGCAAGTAATTCCAAAATGGAGGATGTGGGTGTTTTGTTGTTGTTGATGGTTGTGTGTGTGTGTGTGTGTGTGTGTGTGTGTGTGTCAATTTGGGCAATTTGGGCTTCTTGTCAGTCCAGCTGTGAATGGGCCTGGGATGGTCTCAATGTTTGACTGGGTGATTTGAAGGAAGGGCAGGCTCATTCCTGGCCACTGCCCAGTGAGGTGAGCCACATCCTATATAATTAAGTGGGACAGACACAAACAAGAAGCTGGAGAATTAAATTAGAGCAACTGCCCAGTGCAGTGGCTGGAGGCCTGATGTGCCACTAGGTGAGAATCACAGTACTGTGGCAATTCACAAATGTCTGGGTGGGAATCAGAGCTGCGCTTGCACCAGTGCCCAGCTCTGAGCACGCTGTGGAGACATCGCATCCACACAAGGGAGGCCACTATCTCCAGAGTAATGTATTTTTTTTTTTTTTTTTTAGTTATCAGGGCAGCTACCAGAAGCACCTTTTTACAAGTATCAGCCTAGTTGAATCCCACAGATCAGCGCCTCTTGGGGCATCTTCTGTTTCAGGCTTGGCAAAGTTTTTCTGTGAAGATAAATATTTTAAGAGTTCGGGGCCACCTGGCTTCTGTTTCAACACTGGTCGGAGTTCAGAAGGTGCACAGAGAACCCGTGTCTGGACGCCTGTGACTGTTCTCTGATAAGACAGGCAGGGGCAAGTTCAGCCTGTGTACAGTAATTAGCCGGCTCGCCCTCTGTTTCACCGGCACATTAAACCAAGACTCTAAGAGGTGATGTAATTCAGTTTGCCAGAGTAACCAAATGTCTGACCTAAGATTCAGAGTTGAGCCCTATTGCTCACCCCAGGCCTGCCGTGCTGATCTCTCATCCTCGCTGCCATTAGCCTGGATCAGTTCCCCTAGGGACAGCTACCTCTGTCCTGCAGTGGCCATGGTAACTTAGCTCCTCATGGCTTCAGGCTCTTAACTCTCATCAGTTGAATTCCTAAGGACAGCACAGAACACTCCTTGGGTCAATTTAGATTCTCATGGATCTCCAGCATCTCCTCCTTGCATGGGAAGGGGCATGGATAAACTGGGCTCTTGCTGCTGGATACTATCGAAGTGTCTACACTGTCTGATCAAGCTCCAGATTCTGCCATTGTGCTTGTGTGAAAACTGGTTGAGGTCTCTGGCCCCACTTTCTTCTTTATCTTCACTGGGTTCCACTCAGCTGGAGGCTGAGTGTGGCCAGCTCTTGCTGCATGCCGCCACCCTCCAGGCAAGGGCCCAGGGTGGGCTCCCTGCAAATGTAGGTGTGCCTCTGGACTCTGAGCCCCTCACCAGGGCTGGCCTGTTGCCCCTGGATCTCCTTGATTCAACTCCAAGACCTCTCCCAGTGGGGCTTATTGGTCTTATTTTATAACTGCTTTTAACCTGCTCACCAGGTGTGGGCTTCTTGTTGCTGTTCAGGCTGCTTCCCAGTTTTCAGTCAAAGCTAGATAACTCTTTGCTTTCTGCCTTTCCAGCAAGTGGGATGGGTAACCATGGGGAGCTCCCCACACCTCAGCCTCATTATTTCCTCAGCTGCTCCACACAGGGGAGCTTTTAAAGATAACCTGCTCAATTCTGAGGGCTTCTGGCTGGGGTGGGGGCGGGGAGGTGGAGGGAGAGCGGGGAGGATGAACTGTGCTTCCTGCTGACTGATCCCTGGGGTCCAGCACTTGTTTCAGATCTACTGAGAAAACTCTGAGGGTCACTTTCTGTAGAAGTGGATTGGAGATGCTTGGGAGGTGGCAAGGGCCTGAGGTACTGGGGCCAATGTGTAAGGCTGTTAAAGGAAGGGGTACTGCTGTGGGAAAATGACTCTGTCCCCGTGGTCCAGAAGCTTGGGGTGGTGAAATGCACACGGCACCCTCTGGCAGTGCAGGGAGTTGATGGCATGTCTGCTGAGCTGGAGCCACCAGCTCATGCCACTTTGGGGAAGAGATACCATCATCTGTCTCTGTCCTGATCCCACTCTCCCGTCTGTTACCCCCCGCCCCCCACACACACCAGCTGGACATAACAGGAAGTCCCGTAGGGAACAGGGTGACTCCCTTTGCAGGGAAAAGAGAACAACAGGCAGATGGGTGGAGAAGGGATGATAGATAACCAGGGAAGGGCGTCTACCAGTGATAACAGGGAAAGGATGAGACGGGCTTGCTCTGTTGTCCTTCTCTCTGTTGGGGCGGGTGCTGGGTATCTGTCCTGTCAACACCCTGAACTCCCCTGTGCTTCTGGTTTACTGAGTTTATATTTCACGGTCTTCACAAAGTCATTTCTGAGCATCAGTGCCTTCCTAGGCCAGTGTGCACTGCTGTGCGACTCCAACTCTCCCACGCCACTCTCTTGGGCAAGTGTGTGTTTGCACACACATATGTGCGTGATACTGTTAGTGGATTCACTGGGGCCGGAACATGAGTTCTGGTAGCCCTTATATGCCAGTTTGGGCTACCAGGCCTCTGTGAGCCAATTGAATATGCCAGTTACAGTGAGCAGAAGACAGAGATGCATTCGATGTGATGGTTTTTCGAAGAGGGACAAAGAGATCCTGTGACTCTACTGCCACCAGCTTGTCTTGTTGTGGGGAGGGCTGACCTGAGTAGGTTTAAGCAGAAAACCAGAGTGGGTTGAGTTGTGGTCTCTTGGCCTATGTCATTGTCTAATGACAAACTTCTGTGTACTCTGACAGGTTGTAAATACTATTGAAGGAGACAATTGGTTTCACTGGCTTCAGCCTTTCCCCATATGAGGGTTCCTGGGGAAAATTTCAATTCTTGGGATCCATTGTCTCAATGGTCTGATAGCCCAGGAGGACACAAGCATCTCTCTCTTGAGAACGTCTCAGTTCCTGTCAGGATGGTGACAATACCCAGAGTTAGAGGTCATTTATATCCAGTCTCTTGCAAGGAGAAGTACTTCAGAAGTAACAAATAAGACAGTAATGGCTATAATCAGGGAGTTTGGGACTGAAGGACTGAAGCTATAGCTCTACAGCTGTTACAGGCCTGATGGCATGGTACGAGGTATGACCTGAGATTGGCTGAATCTAAGGGTGCTGACCGGACTCACTGGAAGTCCCATGGAGTACTTGGAACTGATCAGGCCACCCTGAACTGTAATAAAACTGTTTCTGAAAACAAATTACAGAAGTATAAAGTAGGCTTGTACCTGCTTCCCTGTTCAGACTGTCTGTGGGGGCCCTGGCTTGTGAGTGCTCAACACTCTGCTGACGAGGTTGGTTCAAGCAGTGGATGAATTCTTCCCTAGGATCCCCTAAACACATTGGCTTTTCTCAGCATATGACTCAAATAATACACTTAAATTCCCAATCCTTGGAATTTTACAACTTGGCCAACCCTGTTTTTATTGAAGAAGGGGAAGGGGGCTCCTTGTTCTGATGTTCATGTGCCACACACATCTGCGGTCGGTCACACCTTTCTTCAGCACAGCTGGATACCTTCAGGTTTCAGAGAACGTGGTGGTAAGCCTGTAGCCCACAGCCATTAGCCAGGCCCACAGTCCTGTCAAACCACACTACCTTTAATGATGTTGGAAGCAGAGGTGTCAAAAAGGAAGATCTGAGGGTTGAGTTGATTTCTTCCTGGTAAGTTTTAATTGATTCTGGGAAGGTGTGTGCAGGTTCTGAAAGCACAGGATGTCATTGCGGACTGATGGGGGTCTATGGGAGACTCCCCAGATGTATTCAGGAAGAAGAGCTTCTTAGCAGGATACTGTGAGCTAGCTGGGAAAGTCTGGTGCTCAGGGTTTGGGAGTCTTGCCAGCAGGGCAAGGTGTGAATTAGCCTTGCAGGCTCCCAGGGAGGCGGGAAGGAAGTGTCACTTGTGAGCTGTGGGAGGATCTGGGAAGATGGACAGGGACAGCAGGGGACATAGCAGTTTTCCAGACCCCTGCCTCTCTTCTCATCTCTTCCTGTGATGATGAAGGTGTGGAAGACAGGAAGACCCAGCTGCTTGAAGGCCAGGGCAGAGAGAAAGTTGGCTGGGAGAAGGCTTTTGTAGATAACTGGGGGTGGGGTGGGGTGGGGGTGTTGCAGGAGGGAAGAATGCTAATCCTGGTAATAATTATGCAGCTCATTAGGGGTCTCTCTCTGACCCTTGCGGCTTCTGGTGATATTGTGCTTTTATACATGGGGAAAACAGAGTCAGAGAAGTTAGGTTGGAGAGAGTAGAGTCTGAAATAACAAGTCCCACATCTTAAAAAAAAATTCCAAATTTCCTGTGATCACAATTACCCTGTTTAGCAAGTACAATTCATGTAAATATGTCAAAATCCGTCCCTTCCCCCCAAATAGGCAGCTTGAAACCCTTATACTTGTAAGCATTCCTTGTAAGGAATATCCTGCCTGCGTCTGCAAGCATGCATGTATTTATGGAGATTTGTACATGTGTAGGTAGCTGCACATATAGATGCATATATGTGTATACTCAACTAATGTGTGTGACATACACTAGAGATAGAAATATGTACATGTCTTAGTATTAGGGTTTTACTGCTGTGAACAGACACCATGACCAAGTCTTATAAAGGACAGCATTTAATTGGGGCTGGCTTACAGGTTCAAGGTGGGAGCATAGCAGCTTCCAGGCAGGCATGCTGCAGGAGAAGCTGAGAATTCTACATCTTCATCTGAAGGCTGCTAGCTGAATACTGGCTTCCAGGCAGCTAGGATGAGTATCTTTCTTTTCTTTTTTTATTTTTTTTTATTTTTAATATTTTTAATACGTATTTTCCTCAATTACATTTCCAATGCTATCCCAAAAGTCCCCCATAGCGCCCCCCACTTCCCTACCCACCCATTCCCATTCTTTTGGCCCTGGCATTCCCCTATATTGGGGCATATAAAGTTTGCAAGTCCAATGGGCCTCTCTTTCCATTGATGGCCGACTAGGCCATCTTTCGATACATATGCAGCTAGAGACAAGAGCTCCGGGGTACTGGTTAGTTCATCATGTTGTTCCAACTATAGGGTTGCAGATCCCTTTAGCTCCTTGGGTACTTTCTCTAGCTTCTCCACTGGGAGCCCTGTGATACATCCAATAGCTGACTGTGAGCATCCACTCCTGTGTTTGCTAGGCCCCGGCATCGTCTCACAAGAGACAGCTATATTTGGGTCCTTTCAGCAAAATCTTGCTAGTGTATGCAATGGTGTCAGCGTTTAGAAGCTGATTATGGGATGGATCCCTGGATACGGCAGTCTCTAGATGGTCCATCCTTTCATCACAGCTCCAAACTTTGTCTCTGTAACTCCTTCCATGGGTGTTTTGTTCCCAATTATAAGAAGGGGCACAGTGTCCACACTTTGGTCTTCATTCTTCTTGAGTTTCATGCGTTTAGCAAATTGTATCTTATATCTTGGGTATCCTAAGTTTTGGGCTAATATCCACTTATCAGTGAATACATATTGTGTGAGTTCCTTTGTGATTGTGTTACCTCACTCAAGATGATGCCCTCCAGGTCCATCCATTTGGCTAGGAATTTCATAAATTCATTCTTTTTAATAGCTGAGTAGTACTCCATTGTGTAAATGTACCATAATTTCTGTATCCATTCCTCTGTTGAGGGACATCTGGGTTCTTTCCAGCTTCTGGCTATTATAAATAGGGCTGCTATGAACATAGTGGAGCATGTGTCCTTCTTACCGGTTGGGACATCTTCTGGATATATGCCAAGAAGAGGTATTGCTGGTAGGATGAGTATCTTAAAGCCCATACCCACAGTGAGAAAGCCCACTCCAACAAGGCTACACCTCTTAATAGTGTCACTCCCTGGGCCCATGGCTGACCACTGTTTAACACAGAATCTTCTAGGTCTTCCCCTAACAGTTTTTGCCGTCTCATTTGTGAACTGACCACTGTTGGATTGATTGTACCTCATACATGTTTGTTTACCATATGTGTAACTGGTGCCCATGGAGGCCATAAGAGGGCACAGGATCCCCTGGAACTCCCCTGGAGTTCTAGATGGTCGTGAACTGCCATGCTGATCCTGGGAACTGAACCCTGGTCCTGTGCAAGAACAGTCAGTTATTCTTAACCACTGAGCCATCTCTGCAGCTCCAAGGTGTGCCTTGTATATAGTAGCACTCATGCTTTCTACTGCACAGTTCTGAGTTTTTGTTTTTTTTTTTTCGAGACAGGGTTTCTCTGTATAGCCCTGGCTGTCCTGGAACTCATTCTGGAGGCAGAGGCAGGCGGATTTCTGAGTTTGAGGCCAGCCTGGTCTACAAAGTGAGTTTCAGGACAGCCGGGGCTATACAGAGAAACGCTGTCTCGAAAAACAAAAAAAAAAAAAAAAAAAAAAAAAAGTTGGGGGTAAGCTTTTATGAGCCAGGCGTGGTGGCGCAAGCCTTTAATCCCAGCACTCGGGAGGCAGAGGCAGGCAGATTTCTGAGTTCTGAGTTTTAATAAATGCATAGAATCGTGTAACATACTCCCCATCCTGCGATCTTATTTCCCATCCAAGCCTTGTGGAGCTTCCATCCCCCTCTTCTGTGCAGGTAATGGTCTGTTTTCTGTTCTGGTATTCTGGCCCTTCTCAGAGAGATCTAGAAATAGTAGAATCATAGCATGTAGGCTTTTTCAGTTTGGCTGGCATAATGCATTTGGACTTGTGTGTACAGTTGTCTGTATTCATAGTTCACCCCCTTTTTATTGCTGTGTAATACTCTATTGTGCCCAGTTTATGCATTTATAGCTGTGGGTTGTGTGGATGTCAATGGCATATTACAGTGATCAGTTATCCATGGTCACGCTCAGCAAATTTCGCCATTTTAATATTTATTGTGCTATGCTATAATTACTCTATCTCCTTTTATTTAAGTCTTGTACTAGGCTTGATTTATCAAATTATCTTAGATGTGTATGTAAAAAATGACTGTAGTATGTGCAGTATTAATGCTGTGTGTTTCATGACTTGCCTGTGGCCCAAGGCCTCCACTGGAGTTTGTGTCTTGTCCTCTATGGATAAGCAGGTATTACTGAGCTGGTATTTGGATTCCCACTAATGGTGGGTAGGATGCCTTCTAGATAACTGATATTAACCAAATGTATTTGGTATCTCTTTTGAGGGCAAAGGTTTTTGCGTGTTATGTGCTCCTTATAATTTTGCAGTGTGTACCCTTCATGGTGATGTTGGTTGGTTGTTGGCATATATATTTTTGCAACCTACTTTTAATAAGGGTTCAACCTCTCCTTCAGCCCACCACGCAGCAGAGATAGTGGAAGAGAAGAGTTACTAGGATGAGGGGAAATAGACCTGTTCAGCAATGGTTCTTTGGGGGTGAGCTCAATCTAATTTGGAAGCAGTTTAGTTCCTTAGCGAACACCAAATCCAACTCGGCAACTGCAGATCTGACCAGTCCTCTAGGCAGGCAGACAGCACACATGAACTGGCAGCTGTAGTTCAATCCTGAAGGAATTGCAAGACTGGCCAACCAGCCTGAGGTGGGGCCGAGGAGGTGGCAAGCTGCCTCAGGAACCTCACTAGCAGTTCTTGGGCGAGCTTCTCTCAGTAGCAGTTTTACCACAAGTTGAGCTCAACAATGCTATGTAAGGTGAACCAATAATACACTGTTCATGAAGAATAGGGCGGTGGAACAAACCAAACCAGTGCTCTGTGCTCGTCTCCCACTGTCTGTGGGGTCATTTTTATACTCCGTCCTCATGGGTCCTTCCTCTTGTTGGCAATCTCCAAACATCCTTTCACCCGTGTCTGCTTTAGCAAGACACTGTTTGACACATGAACTTCCCAAAGAAGCTTGAAGTTTTCACATCAGTTGGTGGTGCCACCGTCAGTCACAGGACACCATTCTGGTGATGTCACATCATCATCATCATATGATCCTTAATTGGTCTCCACTGTGCTCTCCCATGAGTGACAGACCTTCTTTGGTGTTGAGCAACTTTGGAATATTCACATGAATATTTCTCTAAACATGCAGAATCCAAACTAAACCATCTCTTTATGCTTCTCTCGATTCCAAAGACAGTTGGGGTACAGCAAGACTCCTTAGTACTGCTTGATGGTGAGGCAGAGCAGGGCTGGGACCCACTGAGCATGCTCACCTTAGATAGGAGACTACACACTGATGGCCCATGGATTATGAAAATAAATTCTATTTATGTGCTCTAAAAGCTAAGCCAGATGTATACCTTCACCCTTGGGAGAGGGAAGTGTCCGTGGGCTTCCTTAGTGGCTCGTATCTTTCTGTTGATGTGATATTGGTGTCCTAGCGATCCGTACACGCCTAGAGGTGTGTGGAAGGTCGTCACCATTTAACCAAGGCTTGCATTTTCTGAAGCATGTCTGTCTGGGGCAGATGAGGTGGGATATGGTCCCCAGCAGGTTTATGTCTTGTAAGTTTAGTCCTTAGCATGGTGGTGTTTTGGTGGTTAGAACCTTTAACAAATCAGGGCAGCGGATGTAATAAGGTCATGGGGGAATCCATCTTCATGAATACATTAACAGTCATGTGGGAGTGGGTCATATCTCATAGCAAGGGACTAATTCCAGAGAGAGTGGGTTAATTGGGCTCTTTCCCAGACTCTCCCCTCCTGTCCCTCCCCATGACCTCTCCTTCTTTCCTGTGTTCCTGCCATGGTGCCATCCACCATGTTGAGGTGTAGCTACAAACTCATCCTCAGAAGTGAAGCAGATGAGGTCCCACCAATTTTGTGATTTCCAGTCTTTCGAATTCTTGGTTGAAGAAATCTCTCATGTGCATCTAGCCTCAGGCATTTTGTAATAGTAATGGACAGTGGATTAGAGAGACCCAAGGAGCTTGCTGGTCTTGGGTGCTGAATCTGTCCTCTCAGAGCTTAGCAGTCCTTGCAGCATGGTGGGTCCATACGTCCAAGATGGCAGCTTGGTGCTGCAGGAATGTTCCTGCTTTAGCACAGGTGCTCTTTGGGCTGGTGGAGCAGGCCGTGTTCCACACATGTACAGTTAGCTAAACCCTAGCAAGCACAAAACATCTCTCTCCAGCTGAGGTAGACTCCTTTCCTGGAGTTTGATATCTTCTGATTCCAGGTCTTTAAGGAAGAAGGTGATCTGCAGAAAGACCCGCTTAGCCTTTAAAAGACACTGGAATGGATGCACATTTAGAACTGACTTCCATTAACAAGTATCTCAAGGCAGCAACCTCGTATTTTTCTTGGAGACTTTCCAAGCACTGAGCTGCTTTTTTGAACTGATGCTGGTTGGATTATTGGTACTTCCCTGGGGTGATTTTTCACAGCTCTCTTTTCTTACAAGTGACATCTTAAACACTTACACGTTGAAGCACATTAAGCCCGGAGAAAATCCTAGGCTAGGAAGTGATCTTATGGCGCCGGTCTTGTCTGGAGTTGGTCCTTTACTGACCAGAATGCGGAAATAGCGCATTTTCCTTTGAACTGCGGTCTGCTGACCTGAAAATGAGAAATGAAGTTTCAGAGACATTCTTATTGCACATGTGCCTCTGATCCCTCAGTATTTCAGACAGCTGTGCATAGATGGTGTGAGTTCCACACAGCAAGCCCGATGCTAAACTAATAACTCTGAGTAGGGTAGTTAAGGCCAGCTGACTGAACGCTTGTCTCTATTTGGCCTGAGAAAAGAGATTGTTGTTACACTGAGCCCACTAATACTCTTTTCACTAGGAGCCATGTTACTGTGCTAGCCTGCTTTTTTCTGGAATGTTCTTCCCTCAAGAATCACATACTTAGCCGGGTGTGGTGGTGCACGCCTTTAATCCCAGCACTCGGGAGGCAGAGGCAGGCGGATTCCTGAGTTCGAGGCCAGCCTGGTCTACAAAGTGAGTTCCAGGACAGCCAAGGCTACACAGAGAAACCCTGTCTCGAAGACCAAAAAAAAAAAAAAAACCAAAAAACCAAAAACAAAAAGAATCTCGTACTTAGCAATGATCTCCTTCAAACTTTGTTTAACCAGTCTCTTACTCAGTGAAGCTAAGCTGACTACTCCATCTAAAGTACTTCTTTTATTTATTTATTTTTGTTTTTGCAAAGATGGCATAACTGTGAAGACGGAAGCTCCTGCCCTTCTAGATTATAGTTTAAAATGCCTGTGTGGATGTTGTGCATGTGCAATGGTGTTTGGGGTGTCAGTCAGTGACCCCCAACTCTGGAGGAAGGGTCTGGGTGGCTCTAGGGAAGACAGAGTTCTGTATCCCTGACTGCAGATGACATTCTTTACCTACAAGGACTGCAGTGAGGCCACCTGGAGCAAAGGTACCAGCCTGAGTGGTCCTGGAGAGAGCCAAGGGGAGACCTCTGCCTTTGTCCTGGGCAGCCCATGATTTCTGTGTGGTATGATTTCTTCTCCTGCTCCACGTCTCTTCTTTCACTTCTGCCATTTTAAATGGCAGGAAAATGTTTGGTATGGATAAAGGTCTGGTGCCTCTCTAGCTATTCAAGCAGTGCTTTCTCACCTACAGGATCACTATCTGGAGAACAGGCCCTGAAACCAGTGCACACTGAAGCAGACGCTGTGTCTATGACCACAGCCAAAGCTTTCCTCTCAAGTGCTTGGGACTGGGCAGATAGATACAGTTTGCCTTCCTCTGTGTGTCTTGCCACTGTTGCTACTTTCACTGTGATTGACGCCACATCCGTGTAGCATTTCCCAGAGTGTGAGGAATAAAGCAAGCCTTGACCCTGCCCCTTCAGTGTGGGTAGCTGGCAGAAGAGGAAGAAGCTGGCCTTCAGTGTCTGTGAGATACTACCCATCCCTGTAGTCAGCCCTCTGTAAGGGGCTTGAGTTTCAAATCTGCAGATTGATTTTGAGTTAGCTTCGGGCAGGGTTTCTATGAAGCACAGTGACCATGTTAGTCACTCTGAGGGTCAGAAAATGCACTTGCTTTTCTTGACCCATTTTGAAACTGGAAGACAGAGTTATTCATATAAGGCTGCAGACATGCCTTCTTAATATTGATGACTGATGAAAACTTCCAGCTATGGTATCTTCAGGAATTTTATAATTATTTTCTTCTGGGGGCTGGAGAGACCTGAGTTCAAGTCTTAGCTCCCACATAAAAACCTGAGCACGGTAGCACATTCCAATCCTAACATTAGGGAAGTGGAGACAGAAGTGTTCTTGGAGCTTGCTGGCCAGCCATTCTGAACTAGTCTCAAAAAATAAGATGGGGGGTGTGTGTGTGTGTGTGACTTCCTTCTCATCTCCACGTGTATGCAGACAGATTTGTACCCACATACAGAAAGACATACCTTCAGACAAAAAAAAAATATCAACTTTTTAAAACTCCACCCTTCCTTGGGAATTGTGACATCTGGGGAGAACCTAGTGAGTCTGTCTCTGTTACTATGTTCTGCTGAGGGTGGCCTTCCGAAGAGGATATGCAGAGGGAACCTTCCCGAGGTGGGTAAGAACAAGCCTCCTGGGTAGACTCTACTGGGTCCTTTGAAGGTCGGCCTCTCTGGAACAAAGGTAGCCGGAGTGGTGACTTCTCCATATTCAAGCAAGATTGACTCCCTTTCAAAGGAGGTTTTTAAGTAATTTCCTTCCCCAGGGGGTGGAGCAGCTGCGAGCCAAACATTAGCTTTGGGCCTTTTAAAAATAGAGGCTGATGCGTTTCAGAAGTGCTTACCCTCTGAATAGTCAAGTGGAAGCATGGGTATGTCTTAAAGTGTTTATCTAACCCTCGTGGGAGTTGGGGGTACAGGGAGAGAGAGAGAGAGAGAGACGAGGAGGAGGAGGAGGAGGAGGAGGAGGAGGAGGAGTGGGAGGAAGAAGAGGAGGGAGAGGTGGAGGATGAGCCAGGAGGGAGAAGAGGGAAAGGATGGGGGAGGGGGAAAAAGAGAAGGAGGAAGATGGAGAAGAGCTTTGCACAAAATGTTCCTAAGGAACAAGAAGGTCTGTTGCTTCTGTTCTATAGTGTGGTGGGCTGAGTGCTAGTCATTTCCACTGCTGTGTGGGTCGGGGCTGGTGTATTCATTGGGTACCTTCTGAATGTGTGTGTGTGTGTGCGCGTGCGCGCGCACGTGCGCGTGGTAGAGGGCAAGTCTGAGGATGGGCAAGCTTTTGGTAGCGGCCAGTACACATCTCTGCTGGAACTCTGACTGTGCTAGCGGGATCTCCCCGTGGTTTATGATTGCGTGGAGCATGCAGGAAAGCTCACAGAAAGTTGCAGATGCTGAAATGAGATAGAGACCTGACTCCTTGAATGAGAGATCAGCTCAGAGGAACCCCACAGGCATCACCCGTTGCTGTGTTACAAATCCCTGAGAGAAATACCTGAAGAGGGAGGGAGGGAGAACTGATGGGTGCATTCCTGTATCTCAGGATTTGCCAGGGTGAGGTCTCTAAGGCTCAAGAGTTCCAAGCCACTCTGAGCTACACAGCCAGCAAGACTCTGCCTCATTAAAAACAACAAAAAACAAAAAACAAAAAAAGAAGGCAAGATTAAAATGTTTTGGTCATTTGCTTGGAGGCTTGGCTTGGCTAATGCAGAACACCATGGCAGGAAGTATAGGACAGGGATCTGCCTGTCTGTGGAGGTCAGGAGGCAAAAGGGAAAGGAAGGGCTGGAGAGATGGCTCTGCAGTTAAGAGCACTGACTGCTCTTCTGAAGGTCCTGAGGTCAAATCTCAACAACCACATGGCGGCTCACAACCATCGGTAACGAAATGCGTTTGAAGACAGCTACAGTGTACTTACATATAGCAATAAATAAATCTTTGGGCCAGGAGTGAGTGCGGCTGGAGCGAGCGGGGCTGGAGTAAGTAGAACCAGAGAGAGCAGAGGTCCTGAGTTCAATTCCCAGGAACCACATGATGGCTCACAATCATCTCTACAGCTACAGTGTACTCATATACATAAAATAAATAAATCATAAAAAAAGAAAGATAGGGGTCCCAGTAGACCCCGGGAGGCCACAACCCAGTGACTTGACTTCCTTTGTCCAGGCTCTGCCTCCCTAAAGTTCTCGCTGTCTCCCGTAGTGCCACCAGCTAGAGGCAAAGCCTTTTGCATGTGGCTCTGCAGGTCTATACTCCCAGAACCGTAGCAGTCCGTTTTGAGGTAGGAGTCTGAACAGGTGCCGTTGGGTTGACGTGGGTTTTTTTTTTTTTTTTGCATTGTACTAACATAGCACAGAGTGAAGACGTCTGATGCATGGTTTCTTCCTCCACACAGGCATTGCTGAGTGCTTGCAAAGGCCTGTGTGCTTGCTGGCCAGGTTAGGACTTGAGGACATGCTTTAAATGTTATTTTAGTAAGGACGTTGTAGTGCCATTCAGCATGGCCGGTATCCCCTGGTTTTTATGAGCAGTCAGCCAACAGCCAGGAACCCCAGGGCCAAATCTGTCTACTCTTGCTGTTTAGAAAGCCAGTATGCAGAGAATGACTTTTTACATTTCTGAAGATCTATTTTATGCAGAGGAGTCCTCTACCTACAAGTACACCTATATACCAGAGGAGGACATCAGATCATATTAGAGATGGTTGTGGGCCACCAGGTTGTTGTTGGGAATCGAACTAAGGACCTCTGGGAGAGTAGACAGTGTTTTTAACTGCTGGGTCATCTCTCTTGCCCCCACTTTTTACGTTTTTTAATTGGGAAAAGTATAAAGAATATTTTGTGATACAAAATTATATGAGAATCTATTTTGGTATATATAAAAAAAGCTGTATTTGGACACAGCTGTACCATTCTCTTGGTTGGCCACTGCTTTTGTTCAACCACGGCAGAGCTTCATGGTTGTGACAGAGCCTGTGCTGGCCTCATGGGTGAGAATTGTGATCTAGGCTCTCCAGGAAAAGTTTGCCAACTCCCTGATTCATCTTTAGGGTACACACGTACTGTTGTCCTGTGTGATTTGGTTTGAGTTTTGAGATCTAAGATCTATCAAATCATTTCAATGTGTAGTAAAGATCTTACTCTGCTCACATTTTCCTGTCCTTAAGAATCTGACAGTGTTAAACTGTCAGGGTTAGGTTTAACAGTGTTTTTTAACACTTTTCTCTTTTTCTCCTTTTTGTTCCTGCACCCTGTTGTGCAAAAATTCAAATATAAAAAGAAGTTGATTCGCCTGTATACAATCTGTATATAAAGAAGTGGGGTTGTCCATAAAGGGAGAAAGTCTTTGAGAACCTGCTAGGCAGGATTGAGAGTGGTAAAGAGCCCATACTTCTCTTGTGTGCATGTGCTCGTGCGATGTGCGTGCGCGCGCACACACACACACATGCACAGACACACGCACAATTAAACATTTAAAAATAAAATAAATCTTGAAAAAAAAAGAAAAAAAATTGCACTAAAGCCATGTTCCGGGGACACAGTGGGCAGATAAGATCCTTCCATCTCCTTCCTCCCTTCCCTTCCTCCCTTCCTCCCTCCCTCCCTCCCTGCTTCTTTCCCTCCGTACTTCCTTTGATATATTATCATTTCTGATGGCTTTTAGTAGAAGCTACCTTGGTAGGCTTTGTGACACTCAGCCCCGTGTCGGGGGAGCTTGTGACATCTGGCAGTCTTCTAAGACTGCTCACGGAGAGTTGATCCCAGGCAGCTTCTCTCCCTGTACATTCCTTCCTCTAGAGCCTGAGTCACTGAGAGGATGTCAGCAAAGGAAGGCTAAATGTGTTCAGTGCTCCGCTCAGCAGACACCTTTGGAGGGTCAATCGGCTTTGATTTACACGCACTTCTGTTGAGACCCTTGTTTGAAAACTGGGAAGTGTTCTTGCTTGATCCTCTTGTTATAACTGATGCCATTGTTTAGTGCATTTCCAGGGCACTTTGGGAAGACATGCTATTCAGGAGGTTATTAAAGACCTATTCAGGAGGTTATTAAAGACTCGTCCATCAGGTCCTACATTGTGAAACCTGAGATTGATGTGGGTAGAGAAACAGATGAGGGGAGACATCTTTTCTGATTGTCTAGTTCAGGGGAAGCTCTGTTATGTTCCACCTGTGGTAACGGTAGTGGCCACTGCTGGCCCCTGGATTACTGTTCCCTCAGCATGACCTGAGCAATGTCCCATGTCCAGGACTTGGGGGCAGGTTCTAGTGCCCAGTGGTTGTCTTCCAGGTGAATTGAGCAGATGTAAGTTGCACTATATCTGGAATGTGACTTTTAAAAGGGTGTAAAATTGAAACTGCTCGGAGTCTCCCACTGTAAATGACTGCCACTTGTAACTCTAATGTGGTGATAGTGCCAACAGATTTTGTTCTGTCAATGAAGCTCTCTCTGTCTCTGGTACACTGACATGCGTCTCTCCTCAGACTCACATGTGCCTTTGTTTTGCAGGAATGGCCAAGGATATCTTAAAGGAGTACAGGTTCATAAGCTTTGCTTATGATTCTTCATAAAATTGTTGTGTAAAGTCTATACTTTTTTCAATAAGTAGATGACACAGTGTACCAAATGCCCCTTCTCCAGAGATATGTATACATCTGAGGCCCTCTTTTTTTTTTTGGTTTTTTGAGACAGGGTTTCTCTGTATAGCCCTGGCTGTCCTGGAACTCACGTTGTAGACCAGGCTGGCCTCGAACTCAGGAATCCGCCTGCCTCTGCCTCCCGAGTGCTGGGATTAAAGGCGTGCGCCACCACACCCGGCTATCTGAGGCTCTCTTATATGTTTCTTTGTATGCAGGGGAAGGGAGACTGGCCACGTAAAACAGAGCATAGGTTGGTGGGGCTGATGGTAGTGATTGGCCTCACATAAAAGCACACATCCAGGTGGTTTATTTTTTATTTAGTTACTTTTGGTATTCCTGGAGATCAAACCTAGAGCATTCTATACACTGGGCATTCCCTTGTACTGCTAAGAAGGCTCTCACTTCCAACCTTAGATATTTACATTTTTCCTCCTTCTGCCTAGAAGTGTTCCATAATTTCCACACCAGAAGAAATCAATGGAGGGACATCCCTGCCTGTTCTTGGAGCTCCCCTCCGCACTTGCCTTCTTTCTGTTCAGTTTGAGTCCCAGGGAGCTTTCCAGGTCAGGAATCAGGGGACAAACAGCTCGTGAGTTTAGGACAGAGGTCCCAGCCTGGAGGTTTTGCCAGGTGGGCTGTGTTTTCTGCTTTTCTCTTCCGATCTCCACAGCACAGAGGGTCTACTAATGTATCTTCACGATGAGACAGCACAGACTGCGTAACTCACTCCTAAGCCCCATCTACAAGCCAAAGTGTTCTGGTGACACTGAGGAAGGAGCTGGTGGCTCAGAGGTCACTCCTGAGACAGACACTTCCCTCCAGGGAAATGCTCAAGAGTTCAAAGCTTTTATCTGTCTGGATTGATGTAAAAACCAAGAGCCTAAATTCTGATAGTTGAATTGACTAGAACAAGAGAACAAATCCACAAGTCATACGGGAGTTGGAAAATGTCTTGGAGACTATAGTTTTAATCGAATCAATAAATAATTCAGTAATAAATAAGGTACTCCAATCAGTTCTGGCTCCTTGGTTCCAACCCACGGGACTATCTAAGCCTTAAATAAAACCAGCATTGGGCAGCGTTTCCTTTGTTTCTCACAAACTACATTTCTTACCTTTATTTGTTTTTTGATCATCTTGAATGGGCACAACAATAATATATAAGTCCAGGGATAGGGAATAGATTTTAATTATCCTGTCTTTTTATACTTTGCTTATGTATTAGTATAGCTTTATCATCTGGAATTGTTGGGTTTTGTTGTTGTTGTTTGTGTGTGTGTGTGTTTGTGTAGCCTTGTGTGTCCTAGAACTCAATCTGAAGACCATGCCTTAAATTCAGAGAGCCTCCTGCCTCTGCCTCTTGAGTGCTGCGATTAGATGTGTAACACCACTACCTGGCTAAGAATAATTGTTTTAAATTATATTTTACTTTGAAAACCTTGAAGTTAAAGAAATGTCCTCCAGCTGGGCATGGTGGTGTACGCCTTTAATCCCAGCACTTGGGAGGCAGAGACAGGCAGATTTCTGAGTTTGAGGCCAGCCTGGTGTACAAAGTGAGTTCCAGGACAGCCAGGGCTATACAGAAAAACCCTGTCTCGAAAAAAAAACCGAAATAAAAAAAAAAGAAAAGAAATGTCCTCTTATTTAAAAAAAGAATAAAGTATTCTACTTATGTGTACGTGTGAGTGAATGGCATATGTATGTGCATCTAGAGGCCATCTGATCTCTTGGAGTGGAGTTACAGACAGTTGCCAGCAGACTTGAGAGTGCTCAGAGCTGAATTCAGTCCTCTGGAAGAGCAGCAGGTGATTTTAACTTCTGAGCCATCTCTCCAGCCCAGGATATGCACTCTCACTGGACTTGAAGCCTCCAGTAGCCAACAGATATATCAACAGTTATGGAGCAAATCTGTTTGGCATGGTGTCTGTGCAAAGCAGATGATGATGATGATGGTGTGTGTGTGTGTGATGTGTATACTGTGTGTAATGTGCAGTGTGTCTATATGTTTATGCTCTGTTGTGGTTTCTGTGTATGTCATGTGTAGTGTATGATTTTATATATGTGTTGTTTGTGTAGCGTGTGTCAATAAGTGGTGTGTGTGTTTGTGCATGAATGAGATTGATGTGGTATGTGAACTTTGTGCATTTGGTTATGGAATATGTGACAACATATGCTGGGTTCACGTGTGTGTATGAAACTGCCATGCACCTATGTGGAGCATCTTGTTTGTGTATGCTGGTACATGCGATAGATCGGAAGATCAGATGTGCATACTCGTAGGCTTGTGTGCCTTCGGAGGAGCCAGGAGGAAGTCCAGAAAGGATGCTCGTCTAAACCTGCTTTGGATGGAGGGGGCTTCTGAAGTGGCTATAAAAACCCAGCATCTGTAAAGTTAGAAGACAGCCACGGTGAGGACCAGATTGGTTCCAGGCTGTGGACTTGCAGCCTGGTGATATTGGGCTATAAACATCTGAGAGCAAAGCCCCAGGCAAACTGGGGGTTGGAGGGCCCTATTCCATCCTGCCTGTGAGAGCAGTGACTGCAGCCTCCAACCCCCACCCCATGGGAATCCCGGCTGCTTCGCTGGTTAAAATGCTTTGTAGCTGCTGATGGCTTAAAGACTTCACCATCTTCCCAGCTTTGCTTTAAGGTCAGAAGGATTCTAATTAAAGCCAAAGCTGCAATCTCCGTGTCAGCATTGAAATGAGCACCGAGGCCATCCTTTTGGGATCTTCACAGAGGAAATCCAAGATGATAATTTCTCACAGAAGTATTGTCTAATAATTGAGCCAAATAGCAGCTCTAGAGATGACTCGGGGTCTGCTCTTTTGAAGTGCATTGTAAAATGACAGACTTTACCCCACATACACAGCAGCCATCAGGAAGAAAACTGACATAATCTTTGCTTCTCGTTCCGCCCAAAGAGTTGTCCAGTTATTTCTTGCGTAGCTGAGCGCACTGGCTTGGCTTGCAAGTCCACATCCTGTTGTAGGTGGGAAGGCTGTGGCTGCCATTGCTCTTCTAGGCTGTTATCTTTTCTCTGAAGGTCTCTATAAATCCCCAAACCTCTGACTACACACTCATTTGTCTTGAAATGTATTATTAGGGCAGAAGTTTAAACACAATTCTTTGAAAACATTAAACCACTAAGAACCAGTATTTATGTCAAGGCTTACTGCTCAGAAATCAGTCTGGCGATTTTCTGAGAGCCGTCACACATGGTCGAGACAACTGTGGCCCGAGAATGAATGTCAGCCCTTCATCTGATTAACTAAGCATTGATGTTACTGTCCATGAAAGTAAAACAAATCACAAGACAGCAATGAATTGTTCAGCTTTATAAACAGTTTGCTGACTTTATTCTGCTTCAGGAATTAACTATGCTGCCTCTTTCACTGTTAGACTCTCCGTTTGGCTAAATTCTGAGAAGCATGTCATGCTACCCCCATTGAGCCACATGGAGAAGATGTGCTCTACATGTTAGCTTAAATTAAGTCTAATAATGAAAATGGGAGTTACAGAATCTTAGAACAGTTCTTGACAGGCCTGGTTGTAGATGCCTTCAATCTGAGCACTCAAGAGGCAGAGGCAGGGGAATCTCTTTGAGTTTGAGGCTAGTCTGGTTTACATAGTGAGTTCCAGGTCAGCCTGGACTACACAGGGAACCCAGTCTCTAAACAATTATTGAAGTTTAAGACGGTTGACTCTTTATTATTATTGTCTTTTGTGAGTGGGAATTTTTGTTTTGGTAGCCCTCGGGATCCTCTGTGCAGGACTCCAGGCTTGTGTTTTGTCACCAGGCTCCATGCCCATTTTCTGACTTAGAATGTAGATAGAGCTTTGTGGTTTAGGGTGCTTAGGTCGCACATGCCCTTCCTGCCTGGTGCTAAGTCAGTTTAATTTTGGCTGCCAACAGGATGTCGTGTGGTCGTGGCATGTGTGTGTTGTGCCCAGCTGCAGTTGCTGTGAGCCTTTGAGTGTCTGTGTCTTTATCATCTTCATGCTTAGAGCATGCATGACACACGAGCAATTGTTGAATAGAAATTCAGGCTGAGGCGGACAGATCACAGAAATTCATTCCCAGCTTTTGAAATAAACTTCATGTCGAAGTGAGCACGGCTAGGAAGAATGTTGCCTTCGGACCTCAGCCCAGTTTAATTCCGACACAGGGGTTTTCAGACTGTAAAAGTACTTATGCCTGTCCATTGTCATAAGAAGGCAAAATTATAGCATCGAGTGGAACATCCCTTTTAAAGATACTTCTTAGCTTCATGCACTCTGCCACCATACTTCTGTACATGTGCATGCATGTGGAAGCACAGCCCCCACTGAGTGTTTGTGGAGATGAGATCACACTATATATACACATTATCTAGCAATTTATTCTTGCTTAACAATAGAGCCCAGGTGGGCCTTTGGGACAAGGCTATTACTGTAGGTCTAATCCATCAAAAAGCACTTGAAGTGGGGCAGGAGTGATGGCTCAGCAGTTAAGGACACCAGCTCCCATGTGGTAGCTACACTGCCTATAATTCCAGTTCTAGGGAATCTGACGCCCTTGAGCGCGGTGGACAGCAGGCATGTATATGGTGCACGGACACACACAGGCAAAACATGCACATGCATAAATAAGCATAAAGAAAAAAACACCTTAAAGTTATATTCTGTTAACATATAGCTAAGTAAGTCAGCTCATCATATTCTTTTTTTTTTTTTTTTTTTTGAGACAGGGTTTCTCTGTGTAGCCCTGGCTGTCCTGGAACTCACTTTGTAGACCAGGCTGGCCTCCAACTCAGAAATCTGCCTGCCTCTGCCTCCCAAGTGCTGGGATTAAAGGCGTGCGCCACCACACCCCGCTTCATCATATTCTTGTTAGTGGACTTTTTGAGGTAGATACTTTTATGTCTTTGCGAACCTCATGCAGTGTATGATCATGTTCGCTTCATCTTTGTCCCTTAACCCCTCTTAGATCCATCCTCACCTTCCTACCCTCCAACTTGGTGTCAAAAACCAATGGACTCCACTTTGTGCTGCTCATGTGCTGGTGTAGGGCCACTTGTGGGGTGCTCCACCTGCCAGCAGCCATACCCCCAGAAGCTGTCATCTGCCCACAGCTCCTTAGTTAACTCATGAACCCTTCTCACGTCATGATAGAGTGTCATCTGGCTTGGATTTGTGCAGGTCTCATGCAGGTGTTCATGGCCAGTGTGAGTTCCTGAGGGAGTGGTCCTGTTGTTCCCAGAAGACATTGCTTTGCCTTGGTTCTCCCTGCCTCTGGCTCTTAAATCTTCATGCCCTGTCTTCTGAGATGGTCTCTGAGCCCCATTTGTGGCTGAGCAGCCCCCTCTCCCCCAGTTACTTGTTCTCTGTACTTTGACTAGCTGTGAGTTTCTGTATTAGCCACCATTCACTGTGACAAGAAACTTGTCTGATAAAGCCTGAGAGCTGCATGAATCTGCAAAGAGAGTTTTTTGTTGTTGTTGTTGTTGTTTTAGTTTTTTCGAGACAGAGTTTCTATGTATAGCCCTGGCTGTCCTGGAACTCACTTTGTAGACCAGGCTGGCCTCAAACTCAGAAATCTGCCTACCTCTGTCTGCCTCCTGAGTGCTGGGATTAAAGGCATGCACCACCACGCCTGGCATGAAGAGAGGTTTTTAATTTCTTAATTGTTTTAAATAATATGTGTTTGTATGTAGGATCTGCATGTGAGGGCAGGGGCCAGAGCTTTGGGATCCCCTTGGCACTGAAGTTGAAAGCGGTTTGGTGTGGATGCTGGCAGCAGTGCTCTGCCATTGTAGCGTGTTCACTTAGTTAAATGAATTTTGTTTGCTATTTTTATTCCTTGAGGACAGTTTCTGGCTCACACTTACCCTGAAGAATTCACGTTCATTCCAAGGGTCAGCAGCATTTTTTTTTCTTCTAATACCAGAGGAATAATGGAGAGGGTCAGCCACAGCCTGTTGTAGATCAGAGCGACATGTGACTTTGGTGTTTAAGCAGAGAATAAATGTAGAAAAGAAGCGAGTTTGTCTTCAGATTGGCGATGGCATTAAGAGGTGTTTGGGTCTCTCCGGGGCACATTTTCACACACCACCTTTTAAATACATATCAATGTACAGTTGTGACTTGCAGAGCTGTTGCTATTGCTGACTCGATAGGTTTTGTTGTTGAAATCTATTGAGTGTGTGTATGTGTGCGTGTGTGTTTAGTATATGTGTTAGTGTTTTCCCAATTTGATGCAGTTACATTTTGTTGGTATCTGTTGCTTTATCTCTTCAGGTAAGACTTTGACTTAGCCCACCTTTAAAATGATGCTGTTTATTATGAGCCAGCAGGGACGTGCAAAGTAAGACCACTTTGAGATTTTTTTTATCTCAGCCCATAAAATCAAATAAGAGCAGATGCTGGCAAGGTTCTGGGGAACAGAGCCCTTATCCACTGTTAGTGGGAATGGAGACTGCAGCCACTATGAAGATCAGGAGGGAGATTTCTTAAAGAGCTTAACACAGGGGGACTGGAGAGATGGCTCAGTGGTTAAGAGCATTGGATGTTCTTCCTCAGGACCCCCATTCAATTCCCAGCACCCATGTGCCAGCTGTAACTGCAAGATCTGACACCTTCACCCAGACATACACGCAGGTAAAACATCAATACACATTAAAAAAAGAAAGAAAGAAAGAAATGAAACGAAAAAGAAAGAAAAGGAAAGGTTAAAGGTTAAAGCAGAACTGTACAGAACGACCCAGCTATACCACTCCTAGGCGTATGCCCACAGGGTCCCATGGCAATGATACTCTGCATGTCCATGTTGTTTTCTGTCTTATTTGCAGTGACCAGGAAATAGAATCATCCTAGATGTCTCTCAGCTGATGAGTAGATAATGAAAGTGTGCAGAAAAAGAGAAACTATGAAATTTGTAGGAAGACGGATACAACTGGAATTACTGTGTGGGGTGACCCAGATCCACAAAGACAAATGTTGTATGATCTTTCTCATGGGAAGATCCTAGCTTTGAATTTAGAGTTCTGCATCTAAACCTAAGTGCATGCAGAGCCACCACCAGACCTCAAATGACATACTCGGTCGCCGCCCTCGTCATGGCAGAGCCTGTGGACACCCGTGAAATGGTGTCATAATTACAGATAGCGATTCTTGTAACTCGGCTAGTTAGCGTGTCTTCCTATAATTAAATGCTGTAATCAGACTGTATAGTGACAAGAGGAAATGAGCTATTTCAATGCTTTCATAGTGAATCATGTAGATCTTCTATGGGAATTGTTTTTTTTTAACAGTTATGATTTAGGATATGGCATATGGTGTATGAAGCAAGTTTGAGATGCAGTGTAAAAGACATTTAAAAATACCAGTTAGTTTTCATTGTATGCAAAACAGCGCTTCACTGTGGCCGAGATGGTTCAGCTAAGGCTTGGCAGAACCAATAATCCAGTAAGGAAAGGGCCTTTATCACAGGGAAGAGGGATGAGGGGAAGTGGGATGCATAGTCACCAGCTAAACAGCATATTGTTTTTCTTCCTCCATACAGGCAATTGACAACATTTTATGGGGACAGGTCCTGTTGCTTATAACTATTGGCCCCCTTCCCCTATTCAAGATGGAGTCTCACATAGACATTTTGGCCTGGAACTCTTTGTAGTTGTGGGTGACCTCCCAACTCCACTTCTAACCACACCCAGCTTATGTGGTGCTAGGGACAGAACCCTGGGCTTCTTGCATGTGAGGCAAGGTACTTGATCTACTGAGTTACACCCCCCACCCCCGTCCCGCCCCCTCGCACCACTGAACTCTGTATCTTAAATGTATTGACCTGGATTTTCTGAAGCCAGAGGTGCACCCTGACATAATTAGTAGGAGTAACACAAGCCACGAATGATCCTCAGGATGGTCCTACCGTGTCCCCCTGTGCGTTCTGTGACATCAGTTGTCCTTATCTGAGGAATTCTACTGTGCAATTTATGAGCTGGGTAAGATGATACACACTCGGGAAAAATTTTGAAGGATTCCCTTTTTATATGGCCAGAATCATAATGATGTGAGCTTGGATCCTGCTCATTATAATTTAGTGCCAGAGGTTTTAATGACCAAGGACTCTGAAGACATTGCGGGACCTTAATTAGTGGTTTCTGTTATTTAATGGCAAGCTTATGTTGAGATAACAAAGGCATACATTGTGAATATAGTGGATCTGGCTACGAGATGACCTCACGTATAGTCTCCAAAGAGGATCACATGTGAGTGAGTGTGTTGTAGATGAACTTAAACAGTATGAGTAAGACCGTTTGTTACTCAAGCTTAAACATTAAAAACAAACAAACAAACCAAAAAAACCAGTAACTATTTTTATGTGTCTGGGTATTTTGCCTAACTATATAAGCCTTTTGCATTATGTATGTGTCTGGGGTCTACAGAAGCCATAAGAGGGTGTTGGATCCTCTGGAACTGGAGTTAGTTGTCAAGCTGCCAAGCCAGTGCTGGGATAGAATCTAGTCCTCGGTAAGAGCATCCAGTGCTCTTAAGAGCTCATCTGTTTCCCAGCCCCTCATTCCTCAAGGGTTAGGAAAATCAAGGGAGCCAGGGTGGGGATTCCATGCTCGCTCTGTGAAACTTCACTCAGGACTTTTGTTTTCTCATCATTTATTGACATGAAGATAAACTAGTGAACTTCTCATATCTTTATTTCTAACTATGGCTTTCAGGGACAGGGAAAAAGCATCATAAAGCTTATATCTAAACAATATATGGATTTCATGGGGCATATGCCTGCAGTCCCAGCACTGGTAAGGCAGAGGCAGGAGGATCAGAAGTTGAAGGTTATCCTTGGCTATTTAATAAGCTCAAGGCTAGCCTGAGCTACACGAAACCCTGTCTTAAAAGACACAAAATATGTAAGTAAGTAAATAAATAATAATATGTAGTACCTGGGAATAGTGATCATGTGACCATTGTGTATATGTGTATTTGCATGCACAATTGTGTTCATGCATGCATAGTAATATATGGTTTATTTGTGTGCATGGTATGTTTATACATACCTTCTAGAAAACTTACCTGGCATTTTTTTTCAAGATACAATCTGAACAGTTTTGAACATAAGTGATTTTGAAGTGCAAGTGACTACAACTTTGTTTGTTTATTTATTTATTTATAATTTAGGCTCTCACTGTGTAGCCATGGATGGCCTGCAGCTCGATATGTAGATCAAGCTGGCCTCAAACTCATAGTGATTCTCCTGTGCTGATACTAAAGGTGTACCATGCCACACTGTGCCGTTTGTGTTTTTTAGTAAGGACCTGTCTCTGCTTGGGAAGAGATGGGTTAAGCACATAGGACTTCAAACTAGGAGTGTGGGAAAAATAGACAGTGGTAATTTTTCAGTGAATGCTTAATAGCGACATAACGTTAGTCTTCCCGCCTATGCTGCAAGATTCAAGAAAGGCGTTTTGCTAACTGGAAAGATTAAGAAATCTCTCTGGGTTCCTACGCTTTGCTCTCTGGCAGCTAAGCCATTGCATACACCTTGTCAGACTTAAGGAAGCCCTTCATCTTCAGCAGTGTGGGTGGTACCATTCCCTGGGTGACGTGGAGCGGTTGATTGGCTGCTTTGGATGTTTGCCTTCCTACCTTGAAGATGCTGTCGGCCTCCATGTAATTTTGTCACATACAGAGCAGTTAGACCAGCTGAGGCCTTAACGTGCCCCATCCCTACTTTCTGTTTTTAAGACAGGTTCTCACTGTGTCTGGCTGGGCTAACTCAGCAGAAGTTTGTCTACCTCTACCTGGGATCAGTGGCCTATGGGATCATACCCAGCCACATATGATCTGTTATCACTGATTCCAGGCTGCCAGGAGGCTGGTTGGTGTTTCTCTTTGCAGAACAAACTTTCTGGGGAGATATGATGAAGTGTAGTATGAACTTTAGAAATGGTTTTGGAGCAGACCACCAAACTGCTGTTAATACTCTCCTCGGCAGCTACTTGAGATGACTGCATCTCCCATTGTGTACAGCTAGCGGTATGTTTGGAGGTTCCTCTCCTGCCCTGCTTTCGTGGTCCTGAGAAGTCTGAGAGACGGGGTGTAATGGAGGCAAACTGCCTTATTGTAGCTTTTTGTTTTTAATTCAGGTACAGTGAGGCCAGCACGATAGAGACCTTTCTGCCAGTGGAAAGAACGCTCACAGCTCCCAACAGGACAGGGTCCTCTATGTCACATAGGGTGGATCAGGAGGCAGTGTGAGCCAGACAAAACATGGATAGCAGCAGTCTCTGTGGTGGTTTCTATAGAAAGGAAGAGGCCAGGATAGGCGGAGAGACACCTCCTATCTCCTGTTCTGTCTCTTCCTTCCTTTTCTCTCTGTCCTCTCCCCTCTCATTGTTGTGTGAGCTACATTTCTTCCATTCTTTTTTTTTTTAATTTCTGTTTTGAAAGTGGTTTATGCTCTAAGAATTCCCATTATCCACCCACCACACTTGACTCTTCTTCACTTCCCACATCCTCTGGAGAAAATGGGACTTGGAAATGTTCTGGTAGTGGCGAGACAGGAGAACAGCCGAATGGTCGAGACATGTTCTCAAAAGTGAAAATTAAGGCTAGGTACTGACAGTTCTGTAGTCTTAATAAGTGCAGAATCTCAAAGCTAATCTCTACCAATTCATTGAATGCTTTACTCAAATAAACATGCAATTTAGCAGGCTCCGGCTCTATGTAAAAATTCTCAGGAAATGCTGGAGCATAACTGCTACCAACAGTTTCACAGGTATACTCTTCGGATTTTGAAGTAGGTTTAAGTTTGTCGTGATCATTTTCACATGAAACACCAACAAATACCTACAAAGTATCGTTCAAGTCAGTTTTTTTTTTTTTACATCATCACACTTGTTCTCTTATTCTTGTGTCTTTCAGCTTACAAAATACAAGCATGGCAACATGATCAATAAAAGACATTTGGTAATTGAAAAATGGAATTGCTTTATTCTCCCTCTTCCTCTTTCTTTCTTTCTTTCTTTCTTTCTTTCTTTCTTTCTTTCTTTCTTTCTTTCTTTCTTTCTTCTCTTTCTTTCTTTCTTTCTTTCTTTCTTTCTTTCTTTCTTTCTTTCTCTCTCTCTCTCTCTCTCTCTCTCTCTCTTCCTTCCTTCCTTCTTTTTACTCATATCAAACACTGACACTACTCATTTGGTTCTCCAACAGCAGCTAATCTCAGGAGCTATTCAGAAGATTGGGAAAATAGTTCAGCAAGTACGGTGGGAAGTCCTGAGTTCACTTTCCAGAACCCTGAATAAAAAGAAAGCAGGTACTAGTGACCCACTGGGCTTGCACTTCCAGCCTAGTGGAGACAAATATTTTCTGGTGTCTACTGGCCAGCCATCACAGCTTACTTGGCATGTTTCGGGCCAGTGACATGCACTGTATTAAGAAGCAAAAAGGTAGATAGTGCCTGAGGAAAGGAAACCAAGGTTGTTTTCTGGCCTCTACCCCTAGGGTAGAGCATGCACACACATAGATTTTCAGACAGATTACCCCTCACTCTGGAGACAAGCAGGCAGTGTTCTACCTGGGTCATTATTGCACCCTCTGAGCCAGGGTCCTTCATATCCCTGGGGGGCGCAGTAAGACTTTACTCCTGGTAGACATGAGGGTAAGACCTGGTGTATAGGTCTGTTCCCAGCCTGGGTCCCCCTTATATGTTTTAGGCTCTGTCTGGATCTGCTTTGGAGGAGCTGCCAACAAAGTTGAGGCTCTACAGGAGGTGGTGAAGAATATCTCTTTGCAAATTCACCCCACTTCTTGCACAGGTGGCTGGTTTGAGATATTTAAGAATGGACATCTCTGGTGTAAGGGAAAAGGTCTTAATGCCATCATTCCTCTCTTCCCCTTCTGAGCAGATCTTTCCCATGATTCAGTTTGCCTGGTCTACTGGGAGTGTTTTTGGAAACATATGAACATATGACTTTGGTGTTTTGTTGTTGTTGTTGTTTGATATATACCCTACCACTGAGGGTAGGAGGCTAACCTGGGGGTGGATATTGAATGAGTTCCTCTGTAGGCCTGAAGACCAGGCTGCTGAGATCCTGCATCTGCCTTGCTCCCTGTCACTCTTGTTGTACCAGGAGGCAGTGTGGAGAAGCCACAAGTCTTTGTTAAAGCTGGTACCATCGTGGGTATGATTTGACCTCCTTAAAACTCTTGACTGGCTCAGTAATTTTCTCACAGGAGTAGGTTAGCTGTCTCAGGTGTCATGCCTCTGTCTCTCCTCTGTCTCTCCTCTTCACACATGCCTCTCTCTCTTTCCACTTTTCTTGTATGTCTGCAGCAACACGTGGCACCTTCTCTGCTTCTGGAACCGTGAAGCCAAACCATCATTTTCTTCTCTCTATAAATTACCCAGTCTTGGGTATCCTGTTTCTATAGTGGAAAACTAATTAAGACACCTCATCTTGTTAATTTAGATTTTTCAAGGCCCTTTTGTGGTTTGTCTGTGTGGTTAATAATGAAATCCTTGAAGATACAAAGCCTGACAGCCTGTTACCAGGGGCAGCACAGAAAAGAGGTGCTGGGGAAACTGTCCTTTATTCCTTGGCCTTGGGGAGAAATGACAGGTTGGGAACAAGACTCCCAGAACTGCAGGTGAAAGAGGAAATGCTCAGGCATCAGAAAGCTGTGAGCACCATGACCTTCTTCAGGGCAGACTGGGTCCTGATATGGTGACATGGAGATGCTGTAACCAAACCAGACTGATTGTGCAGAGCTGAGAGGAGGGCGCTCTGAAGATAACCAACTCGGTTTTCTGTCTTCTCTGGGTCTCGAGCTTGACTGATGGACACAGGAGAGTCTAGCTTACCTCAGATGCAAGGCTCAGATACCTCCGTGACCATCACAGCTGGGATCTAGATGAGCAGCTATACTCTGCAATAATCTCTGCTGCCAGGGTGAGGAGGTCCTGTGATACCCAAGATCAAATTCAAAGACAACCAGGAGGAGACTTGCCCGGCCAGCTCAGCTTTCAGCCTGTCTGGGAGATGTGATACTGGGGAGGGTATGCCTGACCTTTAACAGTGGTCCCACATCCTCCAAGGCCAGGTTGGGAGTCTGGAGCCTGGCCAGGATGACCAGCAGGAGGGCCGTGCTGCCCTACAGGAATCTCTCCATTCCAACCCGGTTGTTCAGTGTAGCTCTTAGGGCTCTCTGGACCTGGGATAGCCTTTGGAACCTTGCCAAACATCCCACATCGGAAGAGGGAAGGGTTTTGCAAGAAGACAGAATGTACCAGCCCCACCCATGATAGGGAAACAGCTCCAAAATAGGGTGGGTGATAATCAAAGCCTGTAGTCTCGGTCCTGTGTTATTTCCTCTCAGGCTTATGCGTTGAGTATTTAGGTCCCCAGGAGGTTCTGCTTGGTGAGGCGGTGGAACCTTGGAAAGGGCAGCTTTATGGGAAGAATTACGTCACACTGGGCTTTGAGGCTTATCACTCCTCCCCACTTCCTGTTCAGTGTCCGCTTCCTGTTTCCCTGGAGACATCGGGAGGTAAGGAGTCATAGCAAGTATGCTCCCATTGCCATGCCCGCGCTGCCATGATCGAATATGTTCCCTCAAACCTTGAGTCACATAAACCCCTCCCTCTGGAAACAGCCTTTTTCAGGTGTTGTAATCAAATGATATCCTAGTTAGTTTTGGGTCATCTTGATACAAGCTAGAGTTATTTGGGAAGAGGGGACCACAATTAGGAAAACAACCCCAGCAGGTTGGCCTGTGGGCATTTTTCTTGCTTAATAATTGATGTGGACAGTGCTACCACTGGGCAGGTGGACCTGGGTTGTATAAGAAAGCAGGATAGACAAGTCACGAGGGACAAGCCAGTGAAGTGAGCAGTGCCCCTCCACCATCTCTGCACTGATGCTTCTGTCTCCAGGTTCTTGCTGGTTTTGAGTTTCTGTCCTGACTTCCCTCAGTGATGGGGGTGACCTGAGAGTTGTAAGTTGATAGAAACCTTCTTCTTCCTGTGTTGCTTTTGGTCTTGATGTTTATCACAGAATCACTAAGAGAAGCAATGAGCAGGGCAGCCAACCGTAGGCCTGTTGTGTAGATGTTGCCATCCTCCTTCCCCAGGACTGTATCATGCTCCTAAAATGAAATTCCACACAGAGCACCGGCTCAGCGCCATGGCTGCAAACCCATAACAGCTGCCATTCTACCATCTCAGTCTGATTTTAAAGCTAATTTGGGAAAGATGAAATCTTGCTCCTGTATATGACTGATATTAGGTTGCAACAGGACAGCTAGGCAAGGGACCCACAAAATCCTAGTGGTCAGACTGTTTTCTTTTGTGCATGTGTGCACCGACATGTTCCTCTGTATCGTTATGGATACACACAGGGCATGGTGTAGAGATCAGACGACAACCTTGTTTGGTCCTTGCTGGTCCGCAAGCTTCCTATGTCTGCCTTCCCTTTTGCTGTAGGAGGACTGAGGTTACAGATGTGTGCTGCTGTGCTTTATGTGGGCTCTGGGGATTTGCACTCAAGTCCTTGAGCTAGTGTCACAAGTGCCTTTACCCTTTGATTCATCTCTTTTGTGGAGCGTTTGTTGTCTTGACTTTCACAGCGAGGAACTGAATGACTGGACATCTTTTTGATGGGCACAACCTCCGACTCTGATGCTTAGCTGACGTTTTTGTGCATTTTAGCCACTATGATTAGTAATTGTATGAAATTGTTTAATTTAATGATACTGCCACTGATTATCAGTTTGTATGATCTTCCAACTGACTGTGAGTCCCATGAAAAATGTAGACCCTATTTGTCCCATTTGATACAGTCTTAGCACTTAGCACTGTATATCACACACACACACACTTCTTTTTAATATTCCATTGTTCAGAGTAACATAAAGGATACAAAGTAAAGGATACAAAGAGGAGGAGAAAGAATGAGATATAGAATTCATGACCAGGAAAGAACTTGGAGAACACCCCTGTAGGTTCCTTGACATGCTCAGTGGAATGAAAAGAAGGAATCAGATTGGGAGACTTCCCTGCACATTAAGCAAACTCTGGCTTAAGAGTTAGAAAGTTCCTTTGCGTGTAGTTGAATCCTACTCCAGAGTCAGCTGTGATGGAACAGGCCTGTGATCCCAGGACAAGAGGGGCTGAGAGGCATGAGAAACCTAAGCCAGCCTCGGTTAGCTTTCTAGTTGAGGTTGTGTCTTTAAGAAAAAAGACTTTAAGCCAGGCGTGGTGGCACACGCCTTTAATCCCAGCACTTGGGAAGCAGAGGCAGGCGGATTTCTGAGGCCAGCCTGGTCTACAGAATGAGTTCCAGGACAGCCAGGACTACAGAGAGAAACCCTGTCTCGAAAAACCAAAAAAAAAAAAAAAAAAAAGACTTTACCTTTAAAGTTGCTTATATTTATGTGCATATATATATATATATATATATATATATATATATGGAAGCCTCTATGGTAATAGGTCTCCATAAATCATTTGTAATAGGCTTTAGTATTATCTAACCCTCACCGTATTTCCTCCCAACCTCTACCCACTTTAATTGTTCATGTTCCTTCTCTCCTTCCTTCTGTATAACTTTATATTCTATTTCCCTTTTCTTGAAAGATCTCCTCCCCTTGGCCACTCCTCCCCTAATGGCTCCTTACTGCTTACCCCACCTCTACATGCTTAAAGACTAATAACCATATATGAGAGAGACCATGCGATGTTCTTCTTTCTGGGTCTGGGTCATCTCATTCAGGATGATTATTTTCTGATCCATTCATATACCTGAGAATCTAAATAGAGGTACTCTAAAATAGAAAGACAATACCTAAACTAGACAACCATATACTACGAAATAAAACTTCAGTACCAAGAATAGATGACATCTAATGGGATCCATCTTTCTGAGTTGTTGGCCCATAGATCCTCCAACCATTACATTATGGCCGTTGCTGTTTGTCGTTCTCCATAACTTGGTGGCACGATGTTCTGACTGAAGACACCACATGCTTGAGTCACAGAAGGTGGAGAAGTATGGCTGGTGCTCAGTGGAAGCTTCATCACTACTAGAAGGCGAGGAGGTGCTAGAGGTGGTACCCATAAGTCTCTCCCTGCTGTAAACCCTGCAAACTACAGTGATGCCTAGAGAGATGGTTCAGCAGCCAAGATCACACACTGTTTTGGCAGAAGTCCCAAGCTTTGGTTTCCAACACCCAATACTCATGTTGGGTGCCTCACAACTACCTGAGCTCAAGAGGGATCTGACAGCCTCTTTTGGTTTTCATGGACACACACACACACACACAGACAAACACACACGCAGACACAACCCCCCACAAGACATACATACATACATACATATACATACACACACAGGCATACACACACATATATGCACATTCACACCCCCCAGACACACCCTCAGACACATACAATCACACAAACACACATAGAGGCACATACACACATTGACACACAGACACAGATATCCTCCAACACACACAAACACAAACACAAACAAACACACAGGCACACACATAAAATCATACACATCCAGACATGTACACATATTCTACACACAGACACAGACACACACAAAAGCATACACACACACTGAGGCATATACACACTCATATATACAACTAAAAAATAAATAAAAACTGAGTTAAAAAAAAGAAAGTCGCCGGGCGTGGTGGCGCACACCTTTAATCCCAGCACTCGGGAGGCAGAGGCAGGCGGATTTCTGAGTTCCAGGCCAGCCTGGTCTACAAAGTGAGTTCCAGAACAGCCAGGGCTACACAGAGAAACCCTGTCTCAAAAAAACAAACAAAGAAACAAACAAACAAATGAAAGTCGCATTCCAATGCATCACATTGGCAGTGTATTTATTTTCATCTGAGTAGCCGTGTGCATAGAGAACTTCTGAATAACGGAGCCCTGGGAAGTTGCATTTGATTATGTTTTTAATAATTTCTAAGATTTTCCTGCTTTCCTTTCCCTCCTTGCCTTCCTCCCTCCTTCCTCCCCTTTTCTCTCTTTCCCTCCTCCTCACTCCTCTTCCTCTCTTTTGAGGACCTCTTAACTCCCGAGCCTCTTGCCTCAGCTCTCGCTTGTGCTGGGGTGATAGCTATGCACCACCACGCCCAGCAAAAGAACTTGTTCCTAGAGTGCTCTAAACTTAGGCTGTGCTCTTAAAGATTTGCATTACTGACTGTGGTTTACAAAAAGGCCATTGTTCTTGCCTCCTGCAATGCCCTGAAGAATTATTATTATTTTGGCTCGATAGCAATCATTAAAGACTAGGGACATAATAGAAGCAGCAGCTGAAATAAAATGCAATACAAAATCCATGCCATCTTCATTGCTTCTAGAATATTCAGGGGCTGGAAGGTCCAGCACAGTGGTAGAGTGTTGGACTGGCATGAGCTACTGTTCCATCTCCAGGACCTCAGTAATCAGTTTCACCAAAATTTACCTTGAGCATAACGGTGACAGAGGTGAGAATATGGAGGAGATCACCCTCAGGAATCTCCAACCCTGTCCCAAACGAAGTCCTACTACCCAACACTGAGGGATTGTGTTCTGGGATTCATCAGCAGGGGTGTGCCCATGGATCCATCAGCAGGGTGTGCCCTTGGATCCATCAGCAGGGTGTGCCCTTGGATCCATCAGCTGGGGTGTGCATATGGACCCATCAGCAGGGGTGTGCACATGGACCCATCAGCAGGGGCATACTGATTGCCACTGCAGTCAGGAGGCCTCCTGGGACAGTCTGGATCTTCATTTTGCCTAGACTCCCCACAAGAGCACCGTGCCTGCAGATGACCTCTGTCTGGTTAGTTACATCTGGAGGCTACACCAAGGCCAGTGCTATGTCCTGTCCAGGCTTCTGGTTAACCCCTCAGATATTAGAAAATGACAAGGCTTCTTGTCCTGACTTTACTTGTGCCCCAGGAGGTCTTTAAGGAGGAACCCTGCTGGTGGCAAGTTCCTGGCCACAGCTCTGGTCAGACTTGATGTAAAGGTATTGGTTCTGGGGATTCTGGGAGCTCTGGGAGCCAGGGTGCTTGTTGGGCTGCAGAGAGACCAATCCTGTGACCCCCAGAGTTCACAAAACTGATGGCAAGAGCCGTCTGCATGCACCCAAGTCACACAGGGATGATTTAGGGGTGTGTGGGTTACTCAATATCCCTTTCTCATCAAAGGGAGTTTGCACATCTGTAAAAAGCTCACCATCCCACAAGACCTAGATCCTGGTCCAGCTGTGCTGAGAGGCCACTGATGCAGCAGAACCCATTCCTAGGCAGGATGAAGAAGTGAGGCTGAGCCTAATCTAAACCTGGTAAAGTAATACATCTGCCTTTTCTTGGCTTTTCTTTTTCCTTTCCCATATACAGACAAGAGAGAAAACAGAGCTAGGGCTGCCTGTTACTCTTCTGCAAATAGGATTAACAGCAACAACAAAACCTTACCCTCATATAATTGAAAAACCACCTCTCATCTCTAAGAGCCCACAAAACAATAAGATGTGTCTTAATATTATTTACTGTTAAATCAAGAGGGCACCTCTGCAAATGCACACTATGAACAATTGCTGGCTAGCTAAAAGGTGGGCGCATTCCAAATCAATATGATTCAACAGTGTTTGGGGAAATTATTACTTAAAGCAGTGGAGGCCGTCACCGGTTCGTGTTGCCGCCGGGTATTGTTTTGCTCTAAAAGACAAATGGGAAAATGAGACATTATGAAAGAAGCTGCAGGGATGAATGGGGACATCCTAATTACCACAGTGGAAGTGTTCTTTGTCTGAGTTCTCAGTTCCTACTCCAGGACTCCATGATGGAGGGCTCTGAGATTGAAGGCATCTGGGGTGGACGGTCTATTCACGGGAACCCCAGTGCCTGAGCACATATGGGGTGGGGGTTGTGATCTCGTACCTCTTCACTCTAGCCCTGTGAGGTGAGCTCAGACATACCGATTTTACAGATTAGGAAACCGAGGCACATTGGTGAAGATCAGCCCCTTTTCTATCTCTCCATTGTCATTCTGACTTTGAAACAAGAGTCTCAATACATAGCTTAAGTTGGCTTCGGACTTGCTGTGTGACCCAGGCTGGCCTCAATTTCATACTTCTGTCTCTGTAACAGTGTGTCTCTCTGCGAACTCTCAGCTGTTTCTTTATTTGAATGGGTGTGTGCACCCAAGTATGCATGGGGGCCAGAGAGCAACGTTGGGTTCTCTTCTTCAATTGCTCTTCATTTTAAGTTTGAGGCAGGGCTTCTTACTGAAACCAAACTTTTCACATTTGTCTAGATTGGCTAGTATCCTAATTCTGTGCTAGGACTGGCACTTTATGTGTGCTCCTTATACTTGGGTGGTAAGTACTTCATTGGTGAGTTACCTTCCTGGACCTGAGTTGTTCTTGAAGAGATAATGGGGGTGGCTTTTCCTTGCCTTGTTCTCAATAAGGTATTAAGAAATAATTTTCCTTATGGGGGTGGAAAGCCAGGCTTGGAGGATCCTTTGTTCAGTTTTGTGTGAGGGGTAGGTCCTATGGAGTGACGTCCTATGGAATTGGGGTCTGGGTGGGTGGTTCGCCTGCAGCTTTTGCTTTGCGCTTCAGAGGCTCCAATCTTCTCGAGCATGGAGAAGAGGAAATCTTGCTTCTCTTCCTGGCTGCCTTTCAGGGTCGGGGGCAGTGGGCAGGGACTGATGTGGTGACTGGAACTCAGTGACTTTGTCAGTTCTGTGTTGATCAAGCCTCTGGTCTTGGAGATGTTGCTCAAAGTGAAAGATTCTGGTAGTCTCATATCTGCCCAAGGACAGGCAAGAGTCATTTGAGAAGTCTGGAAGCTCAGAGTGTGGTTGAGCCTGAGGAGAACCTGTGTTTCTGGCTTCTCTACCTTGTTCTGGGTTCCTATGTGCTCTGTTTTCCTTGCTCTTCCAAATAAGGTTGTACCGTCCTCTTGTAAGTCATGCAGATTAAGAAGTTGGAGCTTCAAGTTGATACTGAATCTCGGAGGCTTTTTTCTCTCCAGAAAGTCTTGGCGATCGTTTTATAACACTCACAGGCCATCTTTCTGAAAGGAACCTCTACTGGGTCCCCAATGGACCAGGCTGAAAACAAAAATGTAGTCATTTGCACCAGTGTTCATCAACTAAATTCTAAACGGATGCTGTTTGTCTGACCTTTGTGCAAAGCAGGATCAGAGAGAGGGAAGACAAGCAAATGTTGCAAACACATTAGTGTCTGTCATCATTACAGTGATGCTTTTGCTTTTTAAACACATGAAAGAAGTAGCCAGGGGCCAGGGATGTATTCAATGGGCTAAGTGATTGCTTTGTAAACACCCAATGAGGACCTGAGTTTATTTTCCCAGGAACCCATGTCAAAGAGCCAGGGTAGCCACCCTTGTAATACAGTCCCAGGGTGCCAGAGACAGGGGAATCCCAAGGGATCACTGGCCAGGCTCCTTGTGGAACTCCAGGCCATCAAGAGACACTGCCTTAAAGAAAAGGGCTGACTGTGAATGTTGCCAGAGTAGCGGGGTTCTCTCTGGCCTCCACATCTCCATCTATATGTACAGCTCCTCAGATGCTTGCCCAGAAAAGCTATCTGCAAAACTCAATCCTAACTGATCACTTATTCTCTGTTCCCTTTGAAATGATCTTTCTGCTTTCGCAATGCTGATCCTGCTTTCCTGAACCTCGCTCTTCTGCCGGCTCCTCGGAACATTTACACTGCCTGATTGCAATCTGAAAGGAAGCCTATTGAGACCATTAGACTAAACTGATGTAATTTTGCCCTTTGTTAGGACAGTCTTTGGGTGGTTTCTTTCTCTCTGCAGCAGAGTCCCCATCCCCTCATTGGAAGCATTGCTCATTGAGAAGGCTTTTGACAGAAGACAAGTGTCTTGGATGTTTACAGTTCTCGTTTGGTAGTCAGGCATGTCTTTTTTTGGATAAGTAGCTAGGGATGCTTCAAGTCTTTCCCTTGTTGACTCAACCGCAGTGGATCTTACATTTTATTTTCAATTGTCAAAACCATGAGGAAGAGCCCAGAGCTCTGACTGGTCACTGCTGGCAGTTCTTTCACCTCTCCCCAGCCTTTGAGAACTTATTCAAGATGGCAGATTGGCTGGCTTCCCTTGAAGCTTGCAGAAGCTCAAAGTGACTGCTGTCTTTTCTACACGATGTCCACCTATCTCGGCCTGTCAGTTGCTTTCCTTGAGGCATCACGGGAAGATGCTAGACACAGCAGATTAAATTCTTTTGGAACGAGCAGGGCGACATTGCAAAAGCCAAGGGGGGAAAATCTACAAACCAATGGGTGGACCTAGAAGAGAGTGGATAATTGATAATGTGCTTCCCACGAATATGTATGTACACACAGAGAGACACATACATGTGTACAGAAAGATACCTGAGCCGTGAGAAGACCTCCCATGAAAACATTTCTTCATGTGGAAATGGATGACCCCTAGATAATAGCTGGTCCCTAGTTTTCTCCTGTGTAATACCTCAAGGTAATTGCAGAGAAGGGTCTGTAATTGAAAAGATTTCTTTTGACAGGGTGGTGGGTTCCTTCATGGATCCCTTCATGCCTCATGGAGGGGCCTGTGAGAGCCATGTGGAGGGAGGGTCAATTGGGGCCCTCTCTGTGTGGTGCCTTGCTGCCTGTGAATGGACTCCTGATTGGCAGGAGGAGAGGCTAAACCAGACTGTACAGACCCTGGCCGCAGCACCTCTGCCTAGGGGGACTCATGGATTCACACTCATTTTAGCTGTTCATTGAGAAATTTTCATACTTGGGGAACTGAAGGTGGTACAGGGTCCCTTCTTCAAGAAGGCCTGGTTTAATTATGATTTTCTGCATATAGCAATGAACAGACGCTCTTCCCTTCTCTCTACCAAATAATAACCAGCACTGAGGAACCAGGCTGCCAGCTGGAAGTTGGTGCTGTCCAGTCTGATTCACTTGCTCTCTGAACAAGGTGGTGATATAGACGCCGTTCCCCTTAAGAGGTTACAACCCAGTTAGCTGAGTTCTTGTGAAAAATGTACCGATTTCATCGAAGCTAGTAGATGTCTGGTCTAGCTCAGCCATATAGCACACTGGTCATGTAGGCTTTCTGCTGCCATGTGGTGTGGAGAGAGGGCTTCAAATGGCACATTGATCATTCAGGAAGAGACTAAAATTAATATTGGTAATTTGAAGGAAGGTTTGGTCTGGTCGTCCACTCCCACCAAGTTCTTGCCGTTTACACGAACTGGCCTTGAGCTCAGAGCATGCGTTAGCCTCATAAGTGCTAAGATTATAGGCATGTGTTACCACATGCAACTGAGGTAAGGATTCTTTTGAATGTAGGTCACTTTTGCACCAGCGTCGAGTTGAAAAGTCCCCAAGTTGGACCCTGGTGAGTGGAGTGTGCATCTTACCTCCTTTGTTTTTCCAGAGAAGAGAGCAAGGCAGAGGGAGTCTGTCTGGTACCCAGTCAGGCCTTTTTCTATCAAGAGGCAGGATGGAGCAGTGGGAAGGAAGTGAACATACCAGATAGGATGGCTGTGATATCATGACTGTATGCAGAGTGTTCCGAAGTTAGAGAGTTAGTTCCTTGTGCCTGCTAATCCAGGTGGCCATGCCAAATATGAAATGTGGCCAGAGCCCCTGAGAAATTGAGTTTCATTTTTATTTTTTAAGGTTCAGTCCAGTAGCCCTGCTATGGCTGGTGACTCCCATTGTCTCTGACAGGTCTGCACTGTGGGCTGTCTCTCTAGCACCCCACAGAGGTGACCTCAGTGCCTGAAGCCTTGCACTTGGTCAGAGTGACTGAAAAGGTTGAGGATTGCAGAGCCCTGCGGGACACCTGGCTGCTCTGGTGGTGTAAACATCATGGCAATCTCCACAGAAGGAACCACTCCAGGGATGCTTTAAATCTAGACCAGTAGGCAGTCAGATGTCTGCTGTTCTGGGGTTTGAGAGGCCCTGGCTTGAGGCCTGAAGTCCCATGAAGAGACTCTGTGTGACTTGGCTCAAATGCCTGCCTCAGAGTGAGGCCTGTTTTTCCTGCCTCTGAGCTTTGCTGTTTCTCTGCCCTGCTCAACTGGAGAGGCCTCAACTTTTCCCTTCTTTCCCCTCATATCCTCTAAAATACATGCGTGTGTGCACGAGCGTGTGTGCATGTGTGATGTGCATGTGTGTGCATGTGTGTGAGTGTGCATGTGTGTGTGAGCGTGCATGTGTGTGAGCATGTGTGTGTGTGAGCGTGCATGTGTGTGCATGTGTGTGTGTGGATGTGTGTATGTATATACATGAGCATGTGTGTATATGTTTGTGTGTGAGCGTGTGCGCATGTGTGAGTGTACATGTGTGTGTGCATATGCATGTGTGTGAGCATGTGTGTGTGTATGTATGCGTGAGTGTGCATGGGTGGATGTGTGTGCATGTATACATGAGCATGTGTGTATGTGTGTGTGCATGTGTGTGTGTGTGCATGTGTGTGTGCATGTGGATGTGTGTAAGCATGTGTGTGTATATGTATGCGTGAGTGTGCATGGGTGGATGTGTGTGCATGTATACATGAGCATGTGTGTATGTGTGTGTGTGTGCATGTGTGTGCATGTGTGTGTGCATGTGTATGTGTGTGTGTATGTGTGTGAGCGTGTGTGAGCATGTGTGCCTGTGTGCTCATGGTAAGTAGGTATTCTTCCATTCAACATGCCCAGCTCTATTTTTGTGTTTAATTGTGGTGCCATATCACCTAGCTTTAAAGTTCACCACCTTAAACATTTTGAGTATGCATTTCAGTGGTGTGGAATATGTTCACATACATACAACTCATGTACACACAACTTTGTCTTGGAGAAACTATTAAAGGCTAACTAATTTGGAAACTCCATCGAACAGAGTTCCTCCAACCTGTGATGGCTGCTGTTCTCCTTTGTGCTTCCTCATCTGAAATTGTAAGGTGCCTGTTTCTGTGGCCTATTTGTTTCAACAGGGAGACATTATCAGGCTCAGCCATGGGGTGAACTCCTGCCAGCAGTTTCCTGCCTCTGCTGCTCTGCCACCCATGGACAGCTATCTGGGTGCTTTTCTAGCTTCCTCAATTTATTAATTTCATCTCTGTCTGTCTGTCTGTCTGCCTCATCTATCTGTCTATCTCCCTCCTTCCCTCCCCTTCCTCCTTCCCTCCTCCTCTCTTTCTTTTCCTTCCTCCCTCCCTCCCTCCTTCTTTTCCCTCCCTCCCTCCCTCCCTCCCTCCCTCCCTCCCTCCCTCCCTCCCTCCCTCCCTCCCTTCTTTCTTTCTTTCTTTCTTTCTTTCTTTCTTCCTTTCTTTTCCCTCCTCCTTCTCCTTACCTCCCCCTCCTCCTCCTTCCTTTTTTTACAGAGGCAGAGATCTGTGAACAGTGCTGGCATTGTGGCTCTTCACCCTGGAAGCCCAGGCTCCTCTGGGTTTCAGCCGAGCCTTAGGATGTCACTAAGAATCCCAGTACCTCACCATGCCTCAGCATGAGTTAGGAAAGAGACGTGGACACACATTGGGCAAAAGGCACACATTCCTGTCCCGTTGGCCACCTCAGGTCACCAGCGGGTCTGTCAGGTAGGGTTGCACAGCACCCTCAGGGCTACCCAGAGAGTGAGTTTGGTCTCATTGGTAGCAACTTAAAAGAACTAACTCAAGGTCCTACAAGACTTATTTTATCATCTGTCCCTCTCAGGACACTTGCCACGGAACCTCCCAGCCCCCGTCTAGCCCCATCCCTTTGTGGTCTCAGCCTATCAGCAAGCCTCTAACATATAAATTCTTCCCAGACAAAACCTCATCTATGCGCACCGTCACAGATGGCTCTGATGGTCCCCAAGGCCGTATCCTTCTCTTTCCCCACTGTTGTGAGGGGAAGAGGTTCAGGGGATGTGGGGGCTGATGTTCCTCCTGGCTCCTCAGCAACTGGAGGAGCAGCAGGAGGATCCTGCTGGAATGGCTCAGTGAGGTCAGAGGGGCCAGTGTAGGTTTCCGAGCCTCTCTCAGATGAGGTCATGGACTCTGGAGGCCTTTGGGGACATGCTCCTAGCTATAGGGCCAGAGAGAATAAAGCTCACAGTGCCGTGGAGATTGGGCCCTGGAGACCTCAGATGGAAGGCAAAGAGTCAGAGGTTTCGTTCCAGAGGGGAGAGTAGGTGTCTTGACACAGAGTGCCATGGGACTTGGGCCAGGCATGAGCCTGGGGTAGGAATCCAGGGTTTCTAGAGTCCCTAGGAAGTTCCTCCTGTGGAACAGGACTGTAATAACTTGTTAACATGGATAGCAGAGGAATGACCACATCTGAGGACCAGACCTGGCAGTGCTGTTTAACTGAGTCAGTCGGAAGGCTCATGGAAGGTGAAGAACTTGGTGTGTCATGGTGGTCTGCCTTACACACTCCAGGACCTTCTGACAGTTTGCTGTGACAAAAGGATTTTACGTGACTACTCGCACCTAAGGCAAGCAAGGAAATAGAAGGAAGAGTGATTACGGAAGCATGGAGTGTGTATTCACTACCATTTAAAAAGACATAAAGCCAGGCGCCATCTTGTTAAAAGATGCTCTCCTGCCTGCTAGCATAGAAGCTGAAGATTAGGTGTCCGTTCACTTTAGTTACATTTTTATATAACTATATCAGTGGCAGAATCATGCCACTGGTACAAACAGCCCTTATGTCTAATGTCCCAAGTCTAGGATTAAAGAAGCCATTGGAAGTCCCACTGGAAATCCTATTAGTGAGCCAGGAAGACTAAGTGAAGAAAGAACTGGCTTTGAAGTTTTTGTATGGAACCATCACCAACCTTAACACACACACACACACACACACACCCTTATGGGGGAATATGAATATACATGTATACAAAAAAGTCACATGACTACACCCAATCCTGGAGGGGCTGAATTTGCCATCTATAGCCTTGGAGAATTTGAGCTTGTTCCTATAGCCTGGAGGTTGGTGAGTGAGTGGGGGGTTGCCTTGTAACCTGGAGTGATTGATCTTGTCCTGTACCCTGGAGGAAGTGATCGTGTCCTATAATCTTACACCTTGCCCTTCTGCTGCATCTCAGGTAGTGTCCAGGGGGAAATTAACAGAACCCGCTAAGCCTAGCTCATGCAGTAATGGCGTGTCACCCGTCCAAATTTGGAAGCCAGTTAGCTGCTGTTGCAAAGTAAAAGCCATTTGCTGCCTCTTAAGAATGAAGAATGATTTAAAGAGAGTTCTTCTCAGACATGCTGACCGGCTTTGCTTTCTGATGGAACGTAAGCTGAGTGCTGACCTCCTTAAACTCCTCTGCTTCCCGCCTGACCAATGATGTGATCCAGAGTGATGGTTCGAGAATGGAAGGTGAGCTGTGGCGGGCCAGAGCCTCAGAGCAGAAGCTCTTCTCTATGAGTCATTAGCTTTCTATTCTCTCGTCTTAAATCTTTTTAATTTTTGAGACAATGTCCCATTCTGTAGCCCAGGCTAGCCTGGAACTACTTATGTAGCCCAGGCTGGCCTGGAACTACTTATGTAGGCCAGACTGGCCTGGAACTCACACATCTGCTTGTCTCTGCCTCCTGAGTGCTGGGATTTCAAGTGTGTACCACTCTGGTTTTTTAAAAAGATACTTATCTATTTATTTTTTATTAGATATTTTCTTTATATACATTTCAAATGCTATCCCGAAAGTTCCCTATAATCTCCCTCTGCCCTGCTCCCCTACCCACCCACTCCCACTTCTTGACCCTGGCATTCCCCTGTACTGGGGCATATAAAGTTTGTAATACCAAGGGGCCTCTCTTCCCAATGGTGGCTGACTAGGCCATCTTCTGCTACATATGAGCTATAGATATGAGCTCTGGGGGTACTGGTTAGTTCATCATGTTGTTCCACCTATAGGGTTGCAGACCCCTTCAGCTCCTTGGGTGTTTTCTCTAGCTTCTCCATTGGGAGCCCTGTGTTCCATCTTATAGATGACTGTGAGCATCTACTTCTGTATTTACCTGGCACTGGCATAGCCTCGTACGAGACAGCTATAACAGGGTCCTTTCAGCAAAGTCTTTCTGGCATATGCAATAGTGTCTGGGTTTGGTGGCTGATTATGGGATGGATCCTCAGGTGGGGTAGTCTCTGGATAGTCCATCCTTTCGTCTTAGCTCCAAACTTTGTCTCTGTAACTCCTTTCACGGGTATTTTGTTTCTTATTCTAAGGAGGAATGCAGTATCCACCCATTGGTCTTCCCTCTTCTTGATTTTCTTGTGCTTTGCAAATTGTATCTTGGGTGTTCTATGTTTCTGGACTAATAGCCACTTCTCAGTGAGTGCATATCTAATGACTTCTTTTGTGATTGGGTTACCTCCCTCAGGATGATATCCTCCAGATACATCCATTTGTCCAAGAATTTTTTGTTTTGTTTTTAAATAACACAAGGCATTTTAAAATGATGACAGCAGTATCCGCAGCCTTGAGAAGGCCCATCATCCCAGAAGTGAGCAGTCTCGGAGCATGTACTGACTAGTGACTTTGGATGAGTCTAATCAACACATTCTTTGCTGGGGCATCTCATTGCCTGTAAGTGTGTGGATGTGTGATCCCTTAGCTCCTAGTTGCATGCAAACACTGATTATTTATTTATTTATTTATTTATTGTATATGAGTACACTGTCACTGTCTATAGACACACCAGAAGAGGGCATCAGATTCCATTACAGATGGTTGTGAGCCACCATGTGGTTGCTGGGGATTGAAATCAGGTCCTCTGGAAGAACAGTCAGTGCTCTTAAGCACTGAGCCATCTCCCCAGCCCCAACAAATACTGATTTTTATCCCCTGCCAGGCTGCCAGGCATCTTGCTGAGCCCTGTCTATGTCTCTATGTCTGAGTGGCTTTCATTGTTGGTTCCAATGAAAGAGGAGCAACCAGCATATCTGCATATCCCAGAGCTGCGCTGAACTCTCTGGATTCTTCCATGTGAACTCAGGGCAGCTTGTGAAAACTGAAGATGGAATTTGTTAGAGCTGGAGAAGTCCCGGGAGTTTTGGTCCTCTGTAGTGCTCTCCTGAGGTACACACTTACAGTAGCATCTCCACTAAGGATGACCAGTGTGATCAGTATCAGTATCCTAGGTCTTTCGTGGCTCTTAAAAAAAAAATCACAGAAACAAGCCTTGACTTCAGTGTCACAGAATACAGGGCAAGGTCCCGATGTAAGTGCAATTATATAAGGTCAGGACATTGGCGACAGTAGATGGCTCTTATTTCAAAGAAAACAGACTAGGTGGATATGCACAGTGAGATATTTCAAGAATGAAATGGGGCAGTGATTGAATACTCTATCTGAATCCAGGGAGCTCAACCCAGAGCTTTGATAGAAGCTTGGCCTGCATCTCAGCTGAAGTAAGGAGTTGGCTTCATTTTGTCACCACACAGAACCAAAGAGTCACAAGGCAGATACTTTGCTATTATAGATGTCAAGAGTCATGGAAAGCTGCCACTAGCCAAAGGCAGAAGGGATCAGTGCTTTGCCCTTTGTATTCCTAATGGTTTGCTGTCTCCTAGGCAGTGACACCTAGTCCCCTGTATGACACAATGCAAGCCACTAGTCAGTGGTCGTCGGAGACCACCACTGACTAGTGGCTTGCATTGTGTCATACAGGGGACTTCCATAGGGTGTTGGCATGTCCTTTTAGGGGTCAGTGTGGAAAGATTATGAGTAGATTCCTATACATTTAGCTCCCTGAGTGGACGAGAAAATATCAAGCAAGCCAAGTAATGATGGTTTACAACTCACTGAGGAACGTTCCAGAGTTCATGTGGGTAGTTTACTGAAGATGGAGATGACTGCTTATGAAATAGAGAGTTTCTTTCAAAACAAGCTATTATGACACTAGAACTGTGTATCTTGGTGAAGCAATTGTAGACAAAGTCATGAGGACAGCATGGGCTTAAGCAGTGCTTGTTGGTCTCTCTTCTCCCATGGAGTGGGTGCCAAGTCAATCTGTAGCTGATTATTGTCTTGAATATGTACTCAAATTAGCTGTGAGCAAGCCATCTGCTGGCTCCCCTAGCCTCTAATGACTGGTGCTGGCAAGGGAAAGTCCTGCCAGAATGCAAACCATCCACTAAGCTGATAACAGAGAAGAGGGGATGGGGGAGGGGCAAGAAAGAGAGGGTGGTGGGCCTCTGTCTGTCTCCTCTCCTCTAGGTCTTTCCTACTTATTCTTGCAGTTGGAGAAAGACCAGCTGTGCATCAGGAGAGCCTGTGTTCAATTGGAGATGCAGGAAGTAACGTAGGGATCTGCCTCAGTTGGAGTGCATTTTGTAGTTCCTTTAGAATCCAGTCTCTCTGTCTTCACTGGCGTGCTTGATTTGAGCCCCCAGGGTCTCTATGGATAAGGTTACATCTCAGTTTCTCTGATGGACTTTGGGTGTCTGTGTTATCCTACCTGGGTGCACCTCAAGAGTTTGGAGCTGTGCTCAGGAATCTCGTGGGCTAGCAGTTGTTTCCCAAATGCTGCTTCGTCATGCTTAGGGTGCTTGTTCACATTCAGTTCCTGTTAGTACCCACGAATGCCCCAGGAAGTTGACGCAGTTCACTGCAAACCAGCACTATAAAAAAAAATGCCTCTAAGGAGGGGGCAGTGTCTGTCTATCCAAGGTCTTCGGGTCAATGAGTAAGCAGATCAGAAAGTGGTGGTTACATATTCAGCTCCTGGGCCTGGGATGGATGGACTCTGCTAAGAATAGTGCTGGTTGAAGCTGACCAGGAACGAGGCATCCTGTGCCCAGCTACAGAGCACAGAACCACCCACAGAGACAGCCATGTCTCCCTTGGCCCTCTTTGCCCGTGGTAACAGGGGCCAGTATTGCCAGATGCCTGAGTCTTTTGGCAACGCTAGAGTTCTGAGCTTTAAAATACTGAGATTGGACTCAGTTCTCCAAAAACACAGTGGTTCAAGGCTGTGGCTCAAACAAATAGCCCTTCAAGTCTCAAGTTGTAACCAGTGGATGGAAGTGACACTTCCTGATCACTGGGGCCTAATTTCCTTTGAGGGCACTTGCGTTTAGAAGATTGTTGAAGTGATTCAGTTCTGAGTTAATGCAGACCCCGGGGAGGTGGGTTATTATGTAAGGTGCCTTCTTAGGTCCACCTTGCTCCCTGCTTTAAGGCATGAGGGCTCAAGACACTGGGAAGCTGGGCTGCAGTGTGAGCACTGAATTACTTTCCCAGGTTAACAGTATTCTTCCCTCTCTAGGAAGGGGTCTGAGCACCTCAGGCTGGATGCTATCCGGAAGGGGAAGGCTCCAGACACATATTGTGTCATGTACCAATGCCATTCAAAGGTCACTGAGGGCCGTGTGAGCTTTCTACTTTTGCTTTATTAGTGTATCTGTGTGCATGCACATATGTGGGAGTGAGAGGACACGAAATCCTTGGATTAAACTCATTTCATCAGACTTGCGAGGCAAGCCCTTTGACCCACTGAGCCATCTTGCTCACACACTGTTTAGTAATTCTAAAAAACCGGGCCCAGTTTTAGATTGTAGTTGTAAATCACTTTCTCCCAGGGCGTGAGGGGACTCTCCACAACAGTGATCTTACTCCAGCCTGGCGTACACATGGTACTGTCAAAACAAGTAGACTATGAGAGAGGCCTTTTAAGGAACGGAGAACTGGCGATAGAGGGGGGGAGGGGGACAGTCAACTTGCCTCATCTTCAGGATAGAAAACATGTTACTGGGTTTAACAAGGAGCATGGCTCTGGTTAGCCACACTGTCTCAGCCAGGCTGCCTGTGGAACTTTCTGTGAACGTTGTAAGTCACTGCTAGTGGGCCTGGCCTCAGATTTAGATAGACTGGGTGAAGTCTGACTTTAAGTTTAATGGTTTCTGTGTTTAATGGTTTCTGTGTATTCGTGTGTCGCATACGCATGTGTACGTGATTTTTGGTGAACTCACTTTAAGCCATTTCTAGGGCTAGGGATTGCCAGGCTCAGCTTTTATGTGGGTGCTGAAATTATGAGCTCAGGTTCTCACATCTGCGTAAGCAAGCACTTTACCCACAAAACCATCTCCTCAGCTGCTGGGTCATATACATATAGCTTCATGCTCATGTGTGATTTTCCCGTATGTGTGTCTGGGTACCTTGTGCATGCCTGCTTTCTGTGGAACCAGAGGGGGTGTTGGATGCTTTTGTACTGAAGCCACACGTGGATGGGCACTCAGAAGCAAACACAGGCCCTCTGGAAGAACAGCAGTACTCATAACCACTGAGCCACCTCTCCAGCCTCTTCACTTTCTTCTCAACTTTTACTTTCGAGACAGAGTCTCACGTAACCCAGACTTGCCTTGAACTCTTGATCCTTCTGCCTCTGCTGCCAAGTGCTGGGAATCACAGGAGTGAGCCACCACACCCAGCTCAGGTGCCTGATTTACACTTCACCGTGAGTCAGACATACCTAGGCAGCTTATTAACCTGAAGATTACTGGCCCAGGGAGCTGAGTCAGAACCTACAGGCCCTGGAAACAGTATTCTTAAAAGTCCCTCCTCCAGCCTGGTCCAGCTGCTGATTGACTTATCTGCCTCAGCTTGGGTACCTAAATCTACCCGTACAGGTGTGTTATTCATACATAATAAATAGAAACACTTGGGCTGGGGAGATAGCTCCCTGAATAAAGTGCTTGCAGGGCAGGTTTTTCAACCCACTCGTGTAAGTGAATACAGGTATGATGGCAGGCACTTGTGAGCAGCGCTGGGGTGTGGTGACAGGCAGAGCTCTGGAGGTGGCTCTAGCCAAGCAGCTCAGCCAAATTGGCTAGCTTTTAGGCCAGTGAGAGATTGTTTCAAAGGAAAAGGTGGACGGAGTCTGAAGAATGACACTCCAGGATGTCTCAGGCTGTCATACATATGTGCACACGTGTGCTTGAGCCCCACATTTGGGCAGGCACATAAAAACATAACCAAAACATGTGTGCAAACATGCACATTAGTGCCCCCCTACCCCCCGCTCTTATGTGTTTGTGATGTTATGTAACTGGGGTTGGTGGACAGCTATGCAAACCATGCGAGCTTGGAGCTTTCTACAGTTCTGCTTCTGTCTACTGAGTGTGGCAGTTCAGCCTTAGAAGCTCATGTCTGATAAATGCTTGAGGAGGAAGGGGATTTGGAAACCACTGGCTGTCGGGCTCAAAGCCTGCCATAGCCTGTGTCAGCTGGGGCTCTGCTCTCAGGCTGTGATTTGTGGGAAGGGCTGCTGAGAGAATTACTGTTGGGTCCTGTGTCATTCTAGACACCTCTTCAGCTTTCTCTCTAAGCCAGAAGCCCCCTCTTCCAGGCAATGGGTCTATTTCCTTGCTTCCTGCCTGGAACGAATTATGGAAATGACTCTGCACCTGAGAACTACTTTTCCACTGCCTGGTGCGTGTGTGTGTGTGTGTGTGTGTGTGTGTGTGTGTGTGCGTTCTCTCTCTCTCTCTCTCTGACTCTCTCTCTCTCTCATACACACACACACACACACACACACACACACACACACACACACACACCTTGCAAAAACAAATTTCAAGTATACAGTAAATGCATTCAAAATGCAGGAGTTTCTTCTCTCTTCTCTTTAGAGGAATCACTCTAGGTTTTACTTCCAGACTTCTGATGCACATTTTATTTCTGGTAGTGTTAATGTGTGCATTTCTGGATCTTCCTTAGCTAGGACAGCTTAGAGACCTCCCTTGGGCTTGCTTTTCTCACAGCTATTTACCTCTCCTATCTCAGGCTCCATGCTGCACTGCTGCTGCTGCTGCTGTTCTTTGCATACCTGAGTCACCTGTTAATATTTTCTTTGTTGATAAGGGAAGAGTCCTTGTCAGTTTCAGGAGAGAAGGCCCAAACACGGATGATCAAATAGCACTGGGTCTTAAGGACTTGACCTTATTTTCCCTCTGGTCGCAGTGTGAAGCACACTCCATTCTTGTTTTATGCTTTTCTGCCTGGTTCAGACTCTGCGTGTGATCCCAGCCTGTCTAATTATTAACACACACAGAGAGACAGCACCAATTGTTGGGTAGCCAGGGGGTAGAGAAGTCATGTCTAAGAAACCAAGTTTATCACATCTCTAGTGACTTTGGTGTTAGGTGGCAGTGTGTGTCATGGCTTACCTCTGGGAATGCCACCTTCCCATTGGGCCATTGCTCTTTTTAGTTCATCTCATTTACTATGCAAATAAAGAGCTCATCACACGTGGTGTACGTATGACACATGAGCAGACCATTTTGCTTCCCACAGACATCGGCCTCTGCGCACTTCCCAACAAGAGGAGTTAGCAATGTCAGGGCTGAGATTTAGGCTGCTGACTTCAAATGTTGACTTGCCTGTGCACATGTACGGGTCCTGAGTCCCAGAGTCAGAGGCTGGGAGAGAGGAAGGATACATACAACACTGAGCAAGGGTCTCTGAGGTTTTATTTTCCTCATCTAAAGTGTCATGTTCTCGGTTTGCTTTTGTTGCTTACATGGGGAACTGACCCCTAAACGTGCTGATAAGGGAAGAATAGGTAAGAGAACACTCCCAGGGTTCCTCTTAGTTTCAGTGAAGCACACTGGAACACGAGCCTTCTGTTTGCCGTTGAAAGTTTAGCACTTGAATTTCAGGTTGGACTGTCCGGCACATGAAGGAAGACGCAACACCTCATGCCAATGCCTGTTTTCTGTAGGCCCCAGAATAGAAGGCATTGTGCCTTCGGTACACACGCATCCAAAGCCAACAGTGACTTAATTGTACCCTGAGAACAAAAGCCGCTACCTGGGTCAAGATGGAGCAACTTAAGACTTTTCTTTCTGCAAAATCAGTGGCTGGGAACACCAGCGCAAACATCTCAACTGTTGCTGGTGTTTGCTAGTGAAATTCTGATCCATGGCATAGTGTATTCAAGAGCTTAAAGTGTTGTGTGCCTGTTTGCATGTGTGCATGTGGGTGTGTATGCTTGTGTGAGAGCATTTGTCTAGCATGTGGGGAGTCTGGTCCTGAGTTCAGTCCCAGTATTGCAAAAAGAAGCACAAATAAATAATTTAGATCTGGGCTGGCGAAATGGCTAAGAGCACTGGCTGCTCTTCCAGAGGTCCTGAGTTCAATTCCCAGCAACCACACGGTGGCTTATAACCATCTGTATTGGGATCCGATACCCTCTTCTGGTGTGTATGAAGACAGCTACAGTGTACTCATAAATAAGATAAATAAATAAATCTTAAAAAAATAATTTAGATCTGGTGTTGCGAGGACCAACTCTGAAGATACACAGAATCTAGTCCTTAAACTCGTCTCCATCCCACCCCTACCACACACGCACCCAGACATTAGACAGAAGGAGGTTCAAAGTGCAATTGAGCTTTTTCCTGTTGTCCAATCTGCCTTTTTGTGGAAGCTCCGGAGACACAAATTGAGGGTTTCGTGGTGAGGCTGCTCATCTGCCCGCCAGTGCTTCAGTTTGGGTGAAGTCAATTTGAAAGCCTCACACTGTTCGCAAGTATGGCCATCAGCAGGGAGTGTGTGGTCACTCAGGCCAGAACATAGAGCCCCCCCCCCCGTGTTTTAGTGGACATCTACCACCTTTATCTTTTGTCTCTCTGAGGTTGTGAGATGCCGCTGTTGGACTTTGAGGTATAGATGTTTCTTCTCTGAGAGCTACCCAGCTATTTGTGAACTCCTTCAAAGAGGACCCCAAATCTCATAATTTTCATTTGGGGATTCTCATTTTTCTTGTGCCTTTCAGGATGTCAATCGTGACCAAGATTTCCAGGGTTCTCATTCGTCAGGGAGTGTGGTGTGGAGTTTAGCTTCTCTCTTCCCCATTGGCTCTTCTGCCCCAGTGAATGTAGCAACTGATGATATTAGTGTTAGGTAAACACAACTGGCATTCATTGACCTTACATATGCTTGTCTACACATGCTGACTGTCACTTTTAATATTCACAATGTGTAGTTTTTGTTTATAGGTTTTTTTTTTGGTTGTTGTTGTGTTTTGTTGTTTGTTTGGTTTGGTTTTGGTTTATTGAGACAGGGTTTCCCTGTGGAACTCTGGCTGTCCTGGAACTTGCTTTATAAACCAGGCTGGCCTCTGAACTCAGAGATCTGCCTGCCTGTGCTGGAATTAAAGGCACGTGCTACCATGGCCTGCAAAGGTTTACTCATTTATGTATTTTATGTATATAGGTGCTATGTCTGCAGGTATACTGCATGCCAGAAGAGGCACCAGATCCCATTATAGGTGGCTGTAAGCTATCATGTGGTTTCTGGGAATTGAACTCAGAACCTCTGGAAGAGCAGAGCAGCTAGTGCTCTTAACTACCTCTCCAGCTCATAATAAACGGTTTTATTTTTATTTTACAAAGGAAGATGCTAAGCAAGCAGAGAGATAGGCTTCCCAGCAGTGGCAGAGTGGGACTCTGCATTTCTAGGATGTTAGTGTGCCTGTGAGGTTCCAGGCAATGCAGATTCCAGTTCTTCAGGTCTTGGGTAGACTGAGGTCTTGCATTTCTGGTGCTGGTGCTATTGACTCTAGAATGCACTAGGTAGCAGGTTTCTGTGTTGGAGATAGCTAGGCCTGGTAGAGACTCTACAAGTTATCTCCCCTCTGAACTCTGGGATTTAGTTTCTGAGGACACAGGCCTTGTGTTAGTGCAAATTTAAGAGTGATAATTTTTTTCCTCTAATCTGTCTAGCTTCCAGATAATCGAGACAGAGGCTATTAGATTTATCCAACAAGCCTTAAGGCACAATAACTGAGCAGATATTAATCTATTCTAATCCTCTAAACTAATCTAGCTACTTTCCAGCCCAAATTCCCAACATACTTTTAGTATTTTAGTATTGATTTTAGGATTTTAATATTGATCTGGCTCTCTCTGCCTGCTCCATTTGTATTCTCATGGTAGCTCCTGGTCCCTCACCACCTGGAGAAACCTCTCCTTCTTCTTCCACTACCCCTCCCCTGGTGGGGACTGGAAGTCCAGCCCTGTTATCTCCTCTGCCCAGTGACTGGCTGATCAGCTTTTTATCCACCCACCAGAGCTAACTGGGGAGCAGTGTTTACACAACGTTGAGACAGGAGATTCTTAGAATAAGCACTACAATGCCATGTTGGTATTGCCACAAGATATGAGGGCCCCGAAATCAGTATTTGAATGATACACGGATAGTTGTCACACAGGGCACAATAACATTATGTCAACAGCCTTGCTTTTAGACCACTGAGCAAAACCAGCCCTCCAAGCATCTGTGGTCTGACCAAAGCCAGGCAACTGTGCTCATTCATCTCAGCATGATACTTGTTGGTGGCCCAGAACTGGCACTCTGCCTCATCATGATGCAAATGGTAGTTTCAGGGAGGTGTGCTTTCCAGAGAGTCATTTGCTTATACAACCTAAGAGGTGATGGGGAGATGGAAGGGTCTGGTCTGGGGTGGGTGGCCTGTGTGACTCTGAAAGGCCAGTGTGTGTACGGAGGTGGTCAGCACACCTGGAACTGCACTGCTGGAAGGCTCAGACATCTGGCTGGAGAAGATGATTCCAATTGCATTCGCCACTTTAGGTCTGTGTCCAGAAATGTAAGAAGCGATGGAAAGTGCTAGTATCCCTTTATGTCCCAAGCTCTCTGGTTCTAACCCTGATTGACTTGCAGGCCATGTGAACGAGGCTTTGAAGGTGTCCTTAGAGATGTTTTCATTCCCAGAAGCTTGGTGGATTTCTTTGAGTTGCTTGTCAGGGACAGTGCAGAGTGACAGTGGATTACATAAAACCAGAGTTTATCCATCTGTCAGGTAGGAGTCCACAGTGGTAGCTGTGGGAAGTCAAGGACTCGGGCACTTCCTGTGTCATTCTACCACCTAAGCATAGGACTTTGATGTTATTGTGGGTATGGCTGTTGATTTCCTGAACCATCCCTGAGAGAGTCATACTCTGGGCTCTTTCCAGTAGAGGCTCCTGTTTAATCCTGTTGTCCAGAAAATAGTCACATGGGCACAAGGTAGGTGGCGAAATGTAGCACTCACCCCAGCAATGAACGGTAGAGGTCAGTGACTGTGGGCAAAGGAAAAAGAGATCAGATTCGGTGGGTGAACACTTACTTCTGCCTCACTAGGGTCTTCAGGACATTCAAACCTTACTGGTCCTTAATGTGGAGGTAATGGTTGCATCTGGCCCAGACAATCAGGAGGTAGCTTCCTGTTCGCTGTAGAAATTGAGGCCAGGTGTCACTATCATCTCAGTGTTAAGACTCAGATACATTTTTAGAGTCCCCTCTCTAAATTGCTTCATGTACTGCCTAGGAAACACTTAGGGTGTCTGTGAAGGTGCATATTCATAAGAGCTCTGGCAGTTAACACTCCACCCACCCCCTCTTTCTTCTCCTCCCCCTCCCCCTTGTCTTCCCCCTCTCCCTTCCCTCCCCCTCCCTCCCTCTCTCTCCTCTTTCCCCCACTCCCTCCTCTTCTCCATCTCCTCCTGCCTTCTCTCGGGCCTAACAGCAAACATGATGTTTTCCCTTTAGAAGACAGTGTACCCTGAGAGGAATAAAAATAATTTTTCTTCCAACCTGATGGTGCCAAACTCATAACAGAACAACCCGACCCGGCATTGAGAAGTTGTCTAGCATGCACAATCGTTCAGGGCATAGCAGAAGCCTAGATCCAGTGTACCGGTGGGAACAGGACAGACCCAACCCTGCCCCTGAGGGAGGTCTAGAATACCTTAAGTCTTGAATCCAAAGTGGCCACATCTCACAGGTCTTAGGAGTGATTTTGGTCATTCAGCGTTTTGCTTTCTCTTGACGCAGCTGTGCTCAGTAATTGGGTGTACCGTTTTTAGTGCAATCTCACCATTAGCATTCTGCATGTTCCAAACTTCAGTGGGTTTTGATGGGCCCATTCTTCATACACCCACTCCCTCCCCAACAAACACGCAGGCCGAATCTATGAAACTACATTAGAATTTGTGTTAAAGGAGGGCTGAAAGCAAGTGTTTGCCTGTACTGAATGTATTGCTACTAATAAGAATTAAAAGTCTGGAGATGGCTCAGCTAGTCAAAGTGCTTGCCGGGTAAGCCTGACTATATGAATTCCACTTGGGTATAGTGACAAGCCTGGTAACTTCTTGGGCATCATCTCTCAATAGCTGCAATCTTGTTAAGTCACCATGTTCCTTGACATCCCAGTCTTTAGTTTCTTTGAGGTACAAACAGAGGTGCCTCCCATGTGCTATTGGGAGGACTGGCCTGTGCTTCAGGGTCTGTGTGGGGCAGATCCAGCCTGCATGGTCTCAGTGACACACATTTCATTTGTACATGCATATGTGTGTCTGTGGATGTCTTGGTGTGTGAGTGCATTTGTGTGTGTCTATGTGTACATGTGTGTGTATGTGTGTGTCTTTATGTGTTCATGCATGTGTGTGTGAGTGCATGTGTGTGTCTTTATGTGTGTGTGCATGTGTGTATATGTATATGTGTGTACACGTATGTGCATGTGTGTATGAGTGCATATGTGTGTGTATGTATGTACAAGTATGTGCATGTGTGTATGTCTGTGTGTGCATATGTGTGTGTCTTTATGTGTGCATGCATGTGTGTCAGTGTGTGCATGTGTGTGTCTATGTGTATGTATGTGCATATATGTGCATGTGTGTGCGCGTGCGCACGATTATGACTTGTCATTTCAGTCAATGTTTAGGAGTTCCAAAATGAAATGATAGAACGAGGCAGTTGGATTCGTATATCAATCTATGTGGAACTCGTGGCCAAAGAGGCAGACCTGAGTAATTGTGTATGTGTGACTCTCCGTGTGTGTCATCCTCAGCACTTGATGGCAGCACAGACTCTCAGGGCCTATCTCAGACATGTAGATGGAGGCCCAGCCATTGGTTCTTTACCAGACGTGCAGAGGACCTGAATGTGCAGTATTAGCATCTGAGAGCTGGCACCAACCTCAGACCTTATTGGGTCTCATATTTCTTTGTGGACCATTGTAAACGCACCCTCTGCCCCCCTTCTGACTCAGTGATTCTGGACTTCAGCTCAGGCTGAGACTTTAAGTAAGACTCTGCTCTGTGGAGCTGGGGAGGTAGGATAGCTCAGCAGGTAGAGTGCCTGCTGTGCAAACCCTGAGGACCAATTCAGGCATGTTGCTTGTGTTTATAATCTTAGAGCCTTGGCATAGGAGACAGGTGAGTCCTTGGGTCTGTTGGCCAGCCCATCTGGCCTAATGTACAAATTCCAGTCCAATGGAAGAGCCTGCTTCAAAAACCAAACAAACAAACAAAAACAAAACAAAAAAATAAAACAAGGAAAATGGCAGCTGGAGAAAGCCATTCAGGGTTGACCTCTGGCTGCCACGTGTATGTGCCCCCTCCCCCACAAAGACTGGTTTCACTTTAAGAATTTCTGCTTTCTCTCTTTCCTTTTTCCTTCCACTTTCTCTCCTTCATTTACTCTCTGGCGCTCTCTCTTTCCTTTCTCCTCCACTTTCTCTCCTTCATTTACTCTCTGGCGCAGAGATGGGAATCGAAGGAAGAATTCTTCAGTAACAGGAATTCAGGGGAGATAACAGGGTCAGCTGAGGCGTTCCCCACAGGCACGGGGACTTGGCACCTCATCACCTCATTTCCTGTAACCTATGGCATGGCAACAGTTTAAAAAAATAGGAAGCGTGGCGAGGGGGAGTAGGAAAGAGGAAGTAGGCATCTGACCTCTGAGCCCCACAGAGCACATTCCAGGCTGGCGTTTGCTGTATTAGCTGCCAGTCATCTGCCTTGTGGAATACATGAAAGTCATATCTGTACAGACACACGTCTTTTTTTCCGATCAGAAATTATACAGTGATGGTTTTGGTTTGGAAGCTGGCGTCAGGTCGCTCTTGTGGGTCTCTTGTGATCAGATCACCCCTTGGCCCTGCTCACGCCATTCTTGTGAAAAGATCTCAGTGCCCCTGCTTAGCTCCTTAAGATAGATTCCTAGAAGCTGATTCCCTGAGCCAGAAGTTACACTTTAAAGGCTCAGGAGGGATAAGAGTTTATGTTGTTTCCTCAAGGATCTGCCAGTGCATTCTCATGCCCAGGATGAGAGAGGCCACAGGGTCGTGTCCTTTGCCAGACACTGTTGTCTTAAAAACCAAAGCCCAGACCCAAACTGTCACCTTGTCTAATTGTCCACAGGTCAGTTTGAGCCCACAGGCTTTGAGCCCTCGTTCCCCCAGCTCCTTCTCTGAGGATCTGACTACAGAGCTCCGCAGGCAGCAGCTTAATCTTCCTGCTACTCCTTCTGAGGAGCCTCGTTCAGCTTCCAGCGTCAGACAGCTGTGGTTTGGTGTTCCATTTTATTTTGAGATTTGAGACCATCTGGAATTCTCGGCTTGGCCTCCTTTCAGCTCAGATCCACCGTCTCTAGGCTTTACCATTTTATCTTTATGTTGCTGTGATTTGTTGTTGTCGTTTTGTTGGTTTTGTTTTTCATTGCTGTTGTTTGTTTTCTCAGATGGGGTCTATCTATGTAGCGTAGGCTGTCCTAGAGCTCACTTTGTAGTCTAGGCTGGCCTCCAGTGTGTGTTTTAATCTACGCTTGCTCAGTACATCAGTGCAGACCTCTGTGGTGTTTAGGACAGTGCCCTTAAGGGGTACTTGGGAAGTTCTCTGGGCTATTGTAGCAAACAGCGTGCACAGCATTGCCTTCAGATTATCCTAGTTTACCAAGACACAGGTAACCTGTTGATGAGGAGGCCATGCAGCACACCTCCCTCAGCCCGACTCACAGACTCACGTGCATTCTCCATTGCACCCTGAAGGGAAGTCTTTAGGGTCCCAGACTGAAACATCAGGAAATCTATTTTCTTGGCTTTCTTGGCAAGTAGTATGTGACTGAAGAACCGAGTGAGTTAAAAATCACTCAAGGTAAATGTGCTTTACTTAGGTAGAGAGAGGACAGGCCACTGTTACCTTTACCATCCTCAGGCTGCCTCAGCTCGTCACAGTGGGAAGGTCATACCGGTTAGTAGCTATAGGCTGGGGACCTTTGTAGAGAAACCTGGACTAGGAGAAAGTTTGCAGTAAGAACCCATCTTGGTTCTTCTGAAGATGCCTTTGAATCCTGACTGCCCCTAGTGTTGGATGGACAGACACCCTCCTGAAATCTAGAATTCATGCAGAAGCTTGAAGTGTCTGTGGTTCAGTGAGGAGAGCAGAGGCCTCTGATGGTGAATTCTCTTTGTATCCACGAGAGGACTCCTTCCCGGAAGCCATTCCCCACTTCCCTGTAGAGCTAAAATGAGCCAGTGCTCAGTGACATTCCTTAGTCGTACGTACATATGGCCTACACACATCCTCCTGCATACTTGAGTTCGCCTTTGGTTGATATCTAATCTAGTGTAAATAATTCTTGTACTGTGTGGACAAGCAGCTATTGCCTGGTCAGCACTGGTTACCGCCCCACCTGAATATCTTTTCTATGCTTGACTGTACCTCTGCACACAGATCCTCCAGATAAGTAGGTGGTCGAGAAGCTCAGGATTGGTGAGGATAGGAAGACAGATTTAATGGTTCTCCTCTAGGGTCAAGACCATCTGACTTCCTGTTCAACCTGGGACATCAACAAAGATGTCTTGCAGGAATGAACACACAGGCTATGATCATCTTGAACTCTCCTAGGTATATTCTGTCCTATCCATCTACCCATTCCCTCCCTCCGTGCATCCGTTCATCCAGCCACCACCCACCAGTATTCTAGTAAAAATGTATTAAGTAGTGTCACCCAGCCTACTTAAAGTCTACAAGCAACTGCTCAGAGGATATGGCTTGTAAGGAACAGCAGTAACGACGTAGTCACATATCACTGTGTAGAGAGACGCAGGGGTGGCCTCACCAGAAGCCTTTGTCACAACAAGATAGGACAGAAACCATACAAGAGAGTCTGACAACGATGAGGCACATCTACTCAAAGGTCATGGGGTGTAGGGGAGGGAGTTGAGGAGAGCTGAGCAGAGGAACTCCTTACCCCTGGCCCAGCCAGAGACCTTCCCAGTCTGATCTTCCAGACTGTTCCTTTTAGTTCCTAATTTTGAAAATAGGGAACCAGGGAGGGCAGTGGTTGGTCAGTTCATTTTGGGGATGTGGTGAACAGGATGGCGCCTCTGATGTTGTTTTCCTCTTTAACGTCTGGAATCTGTGACAAAAGGCTTTATATGGAAAGGGACTTCACAGTGTGACACAGGGTGGTGGCATGGGCTGGGTGCTGAGTGCAGAAGCAGTCTTGGCGTTCTGTCTTCCTAAGTGTAGTTTTGCTCCTTTGATCCTTTGCCTCACTCAGCACTAACTTGGGAAGTAGAATCCCCAGATTAGGCACACAGAGAGTTTGTTTGTCCTGTCCTTGGTCTCCTTATCTTTGAAGGAGTTTCCTGTATAAACTACTAATGTTATGGTTTGAAGCCAGCCTTGACTACACAGTGAGTTCCAGGACAGCCAGGCTGGCCTCAAATTCACAAGACCCACCTGCCTCTGCCTCCCGAATTTTGGGATTAAAGACATCCACCACCATAGTCCGCCTGGCAAGTTTAATTTGTAATGGTGCAGGCTGCTGAGGAGTGATAGCAAGAAATATATTATTCATCTAGGCATTGGCTGCCATCAAACCACTAAAAAAGTAAAGGTGAAACACAAACTAGGGTAGAAGGGGTCACCTGGGTCTCTGAGGTGTGTGCCTACAAGACCAAATGACACAGGAAACTAGTGAGAACTCCAAACCAAACTGACGGAGAGACTCTGTCTAAAATATCCACCCCTTAAAATACAGTGGCCATGGGCTGGAGAGATGGCTCAGTGGTTAAGAGCACTGACTGACTGCTTTTCCAGAGGTCCTGAGTTCAATTCCCAGCAACCATATGGTGGCTCACAACCATCTTTAGTGGGGACCTGATGCCCTCTTTTGGTGTGTCTGAAGACAGCGACAGTGTACTCACATACATGAAATGAATAAATCTTTAAAAAACAAAACAAAACAGTGTGCCACCAGGTTTTCCACTCGCCCGGCTGGCTCTTTGTGATATGCATCCCCCTTTTTTTTTGTCACGAGGCTTCTCAGAAGAGGACATGTCCCTTGAATCAGACAGAGTTTAAGGGCTAAGCTTCCCAATAGGTTCTCTGAGGTTTTAGGGGGAGGCAGTGCTGTGGTGATTCTGGAAAGTACCATGTGAGGCTGGATGGATGTGAACATGGGACTGGTACTTCTGTACGTGTCCCCTGCTCAGCTGGGTGTCCACTTTACTGCAAATACAGATTACATGGACCTCTGTGGACCCCTAACCTCCCCTCTCAGCTATAGGCAGCAGGAGGAATTGAACTCATGACCCAGTTAGGTAACAGCCAGGGAACTTAGCCAGTTTGGGTTGCTTCTTTCTGCTAAGTTTCAGTCTCCCTATCGACTTTCAAAGTCATCTTCCCAAGCTCCTGCTGATTGCCTCTACTGTTTACTGTGGCCTGCAGAAACCTCTGGCCCTCAGCGTGGCAGTTGCTGTGTTTGGTTCCTCCTGCCTGTCAGAGAGGAGAAGCTGAGATGGCCATTGGTGGTGGCTGGCTGGGGGTTATTTGCTATCAGCTTTGAGTGCACCACAGACAAGTAAACTAGTTTTCAGGCAGATGTTGGATCAGGGCCACAATGGCTGTGAGTCTTTATTCCCCCCCCCCCCCTTTTAGTTAATTTTACAAAGAGCAATATCTAGAAACAGTAATGTGTTTTTATGTATGCCTTCATGGCACGTTAGCAGAAAAGCGGCTCCCATGGCTGTGGGTTTGGAGGACCCTATTCCACCTTTGAGCTTGGAAATCTTGTGGTCCTGTGCAGTTCTGATCAGTTGGAATTTGACTCCTCCTCCTGTCTCTCCCCAACTCCCTGTGGGCCCTGCGAAAGATAATCTGTTCTGGGTCAAAAGCGACGTGCTCACATGACCAGCCCACATAACAGGTAGCCGTGGAACTTACCTGACTAAACTGGCTTGGAAATGTAGAGAAACTTCACTGACCTGCCACGAACAAGTTAGCCATTCATCTTGAGCCCCGGCACCTGGCAGAGATCACGTGCCCTGCTCCCGGGTCCTGTGCAGCTTTAAACATGATTTGTTCTTCTTTCCTTTTGTTTGATATTCTCATTTTCGTTTGAGATTCTTGGGCTTGAAATAATAAGAGAATTTTCAACTGAGTGGGACCTCAAATAGAGAGTTGGGCACTAAAACAAACAACGCACTAACCTTAAAAATAACAATAGAAAACTCAGAAGGGCTTTAAGGCTACAAGGCTTAAAGGGTTCAACCTTCTGTTTTTAACAAAGGTTTATGTGGTGTGTTGCTAGAATGCTGGCCTGTACCAGGAGGGGCCAGCTCCTGTCTGTAGAACAACATGGAAGGGTTTCTGGTCCTGGCAGCTTTTGAGATTGTATCAAATGATTTAAAGCCAAGAGGGTCATAAGTGGGGCCAAGAGAGGTCACAGGTGGAATGTTAAAAGGCTAGGTATTCCAGAAAAGGTCTTTAGCAAACATCGTCCTGTGACTGGACACATAGTCTGTTGGATGGAGGAAATGGACAGTTGTTGACAGCACTCTCAGCTCTTCAGTGAGCAAGCCCACAGGAGGAGATCAGGAGTGCTGGCCCGTATCAGGCAGACTCCTAGTTTAGTTGCTTTTGTTTTATTTCTCCGTGGCTCTTCCATTTCTCCTTCCTGCTGCCTCACCTTGTCAGCTGCCCCTACCTCTCTAGTCAGGAATTTCTGTCCAAAGTGACTCTGAGCTGCCGGAGGCTCAGCACTGCAGCTGTAAACATAGTGACTGGAACCTGCTGCCCTTCCCGCAAATGTAGTCGGTCCCTGTGAACTTTAGAACATACTCTCTCTAGGTCAGCTGTGTAGACTTGGGCAGTGTGGAAATGGTGTGTGCCCTTTCCTTTCTGCATGTGGTTGGAGAGAAGAGAAGAAGCAATGGAAAGACGAGGATAGACTTGCAAGGTTACTGTTCTCAGTGAGGAGAGGGCGGAGAAGTATGTTATTGTACAGATTTCCCTTTTCTGCAAAGTTTTAGAGAATTGGTCGCTCATCCTAGTGAAGCTGACAGTGTTCATTGAATGACTACATAATGACAGCAGTTCAGAGGGATCATGGCAGGGGCCCTGGATGCTCCACAGCATGCTGGACACAGTATTAGCAGTCATGCAGGCTCACTGAGTGCCAGTGTGCTGGACACGCCATTAGCGGTCTCTGTGTGTGCTCCCATTGCAGAGTTCGGTGAGTGCCATACCTCAGGTCTGTTCATTTTTATGACTGACAAGCAAGAGGGAAATGATGGTTTAAGAAAAAATGATGCATGGGGTTGGGGAGATGGGTCAGTCAGTGAAGGACCTGAATTATATCACTAGAACCTAAATCAAATACCTGGGTATGGCAATGTGTGCTTGTTAGCTCGGCAGTGGGGAGGCAGAGACAGCTAACCCTAAACCTAACCTTAAACCTAACCCTAACCCTAACCCTAACCCTGCGACTTGGTGACCAGCCAGCTTAGCCTACTTGGTGAGTTCTAGGCCATGGAGAGACCGTGTGTGGTGGTTTGAATAAGAAATGGCTCCCCCAGGACAGCCAGGGCTACACAGAGAAACCCTGTCTCGAAAAAAAAAAAAAAAAAAGAAAAAGAAAAAAAAAACAACAAACAAACAAGAAATGGCTCCCATAGACTCAGATAGATATAGCCCTGTTGAAGGAAGTGTGACAATGGGGGTAGGCTTTGAGGTTTCAAAAACCCATGCCAGCCCAGTCTCTCTCCCTTGCTCTTGGCCTGTGGGTCAGGGTGTCGTCCTCGGCTATTGCTCCAGCACCCTGCGTGCTGCCGTGTTCCCAACATGCTCCCCACCCACTGTGCATGATAATGGACTAAACTTCTGAAACTGCCAGCAAGCCCACAGTTACACATTTTCCTTTGTAAGAGTTGCTTCGGCCTGGCGGTGTTGGCGCACACCTTTGATCCCAGCACTTGGGAGGCAGAAGCAGGTGGATTTCTGAGTTCGAGGCCAGCCTGGTCTACAGAGCAAGTTCCAGGACAGCCAGGGCTACACAGAGAAACCCTATCTCGAAAAACCAAACCAAGCCAAAACAAACAAACAAAAAAAGAGTTGCTTCGGTCACAGCGCATCTTCACAGCAGTAGAACAAAGACCAAGAAACCATGTTTCAAAAGGAAAAAAAAATAGTGGATGGTACCTGAAATTATTCTGTAGCCTGCACACATACATGCACACACAGAGGCATGCACACTTGCATACGTGTGCACCCACATAAATATGAACAAGCATATACACACAAGAAGTGTGACACGGGGCGAGAGGACACGTTTCCCTGTGCTGTAAAACTTGCGTGTAGACATAATCCCACCTTTGATTCTCACGACTCTGCTCCAGCGGTCAGAATACCTGCTTCCTGTTCCTTGACCACCTCAGAGACTTCCCCACATCTGCTTCCACACTGAAGCTGGACACCTATGGCTTGCCTTGTAGACTGCTGTGTGTGAACCGTTGTCCTCTCTTTCAGAGCCTTACGCTAGCGTGCAGGAATCAGTGGTGATCTCAACAGGAGTTGGTGGAGAAGGTTGTGTGGAGACTTGGCCCAGGCCTCCAGGCATACAAATGCTTCTTGCGGTGTGCCTGATATGAGTTGACTTCTATAGGAAAGGTGGCAGAATATATTTATAAAGGAAACCATCTTAGTGCACATACAGGGCTTGAAAAAGTTAACTCTCTTATCTCTTAAAATGTATGACACTCTTGTCAATGTTGCAGCATCATGGTATACTTATATCTGTCCCCTCCCAGCCCCCGACGCCACATTGGTTTTCTGTTTTCTCATAGTCACCCTTGTGCTTTCATGTCATGTATATAACACATACTTTCATGCAGGCCCTCATCTCCTCCCTACTTCACACATTTAGATTTTACACGTGAGAGAGAACATAAAATGTTTGACTTTCTGAGCCTGGCTTATTTTGCTTAGTATGATCTCTTAGCATGATTTTCCTGCCCATGACCCAATTTAGCTGAATACAACTCCTCTGTATGTATGTACCGCATTTCTTTCTCCGTTTACCTGTTGATGACTGTCGAGGCTGGTACTGTGACTTGGCTGCTGTGATGATTGCAGCTGTGAATGTGGCTGCACAGGTGTCTCTGTGGTATAATGTGGCATGATGACTTATGCATTCCTTGAGAGATGTCCCCAGGACTGACATAGAAGCTTTTTAAAAAAAATTATGCTGTGTTGCTGTGTGTGTGTTTGTGAGTCTGTTTGTGTATATGTGCATGTGTGTGCATTCATGCCTGTGTGTCATGTCAAATGTGTGGAGGTCAGAGGAGAACTGGCAGGAATCATCCCCTTCCATCCTGTGAATACGGTGGATCAAGCTCAGGTTGCAGGTTTTGCGCCAGGTGCCCTTCTCTGCTGCGGCCTGCCTCTTGCTGGAATAGTTGTTTTTTTAAGGAGCCTCCATCCTGATTTTCAATGTAGCCTCACTGCATACACTCCCACCAGCAATGAATCAGGGTTCCTTTTTGCCCACATCTTCATTAGCATTTGTGGCCACTTGTTTTTGGTGATAGCCGTTCTGACTGGGATGAGATGGAATCTTAATGTCGTTTTCATTTGACAGCCAGGAAGGGTGTTGAACACACGCTCAAGTCTTTCTCGGACACTGGTATTTATACTTTCGGGAGCTGTCTGTTTAGCTCATTTGCCCATTTGTTGATTGTTTGATCTGTTTTATATTTTCGTTTTTAATTTCTGAGTTTGTTATAGACTCTAGACAATTGTCCCTTGTCAGTTTTATAACTGGTGAAGATTCTCTCCCATTCTGTAAACTGTCTCTTCTGTTCCCTTTGTTGATTTTCATATATTTTAAGGAGTGGTATCCTGGGTGCACAGCCTGGCCCTCCCAGACCCTCACAGTTCCCCATCTGGTGATTAGGGTGCTGAATTAGCTGTGGTTTACATCCCTCCTACCTCAGAAGGATCTCGTCTACTTCCCATCTCCATCTATAAATACTGCGCTGTGTCCCAGTTTTATATTATAGCTATAAAATTAGCTTCGGGCTGTGTTGCTGTACACAACAGCCGCTCCTTGTTTGTAGCCACTGAGTACTTGTACTGGGCTGTGCAGTGAGTGCTAAGTGTGCAACAGAGGGGTGGGGGTGGGGGTGGGGTGGAGAATACACGGCATGACGGTGCATGAGGTTGAGGCAGATGGGTCTCTGTGAGCTTAGCTTACCTAGCACGACATGAGACCCTGTCTAGAAAAATAAATAAATAAAAATAGAAAGAAATCTCATCGTGTCTAAATGTGTGAGTGATGCTATTTTACTGGAATAAAATGTGTTATTGAAGTTAGTTTGGCCTGTATTCTTTTGCCTTACTGAAGCGGGGACTACAGAATTTTAAATTGCACAGACTGTCTGCGCTTGTGGCTTATTGTGTATTTCTGTCAGGCAGCTCTGTCCTGAAGCCATTGCATTTATAGATGTTTGTCTTAAAACTTAAGTAAGTGTGTGTGTGTCCCGGTGACGAAGGTGGCATAGCTGTCCTCCATTTTTCTACAATGATATGGAGACAATATGGTTAGGCAAGTTTTCTAAATAGGTAATTGACACTACTGGGGACTTGTATAGGTCTATGTAGATACTGAATTAACTTCACAGTAAGAGGGATGGTTCAGGGGTTTTGTTGTGTGAGATTTAATTGCATCCGGTTAAGGGAGTCAGAACTCGAATAAGTGCCAAGTGCAATTCCATTTTACCCAGATGTCACTGGGTGTATTGTGTCAGTGAGATAGTGGCTGCACATCCTATCATCCATCCATCCATCCATCCATCCATCCATCCATTCTCTATATATCTGTCTATGTATGAATGTATGTATGTATGTATTCTATCTATTCTATCATCTATCTATCTATCCATCTACTTATCTCTGTATATCCATCTATCAATGTATGAATGCATCCATCCATGTATGTATATTTATATATGTATATATCTGTCTTCTGTCTGTCTATGTATGTATCAATCCATGTATGTATGTATGTATGTATGTATGTATGTATCTGCTTGTCTGCTCTCTCTCTCTCTCTCTCTCTCTCTCTCTCTCTCTCTCAGACAGGGCCATTCGAGGCCCAGGATGATCTTGAACACCACACCCTCCTACCTCCCTCTGAAGTGCTAAGATGACCACTGACTGAGCTCTGTGTACATGCTGCTGTGGTTGGTGTATACTAGGCAAGCACTCTGCACACTGACCTTCATCCCAGCACTGACGTCCAACATTCTAAATATGATTCCAGTGCCCCTGATACATGGCTTTCTGCTGTCTCTGTGCCCGTTTCCTTATAATAGTCTAAGGCGGTAATGTTGGTGATAAAAAAATAATAAAAACTAATAATCCTACCCAATTATTGTTCTCTTTGGTGACTGGGCCTGTCAATCAAACATCAACACTAAGGGTTTGGGATTCCACGGTCCGAGACTGAACTGCCCACTCTGCCGGCACTAGAGTTGACTGAGGTGAAAGATGAGGTTCCTGCTTCTGTGTTTCGTGCTTTTCATCCATGGTACAGCTGGAAACCCTCTCCTTTACCGGAAGTACAAGATTTGGGAGTTCTTGTACTGCTCAAAGCTCTGCAAGTCACTACATTCAGCACAGTGGCTTAAACGTGAGCTCCTAAGCAAGAAGGCTTCTCTGACACAGCCTGCAGAATTTCCTGTTCACACTAACAAGGATGGAAAGCTAGGCCCTCCTCTGTCTCCTTGGCTTGGTTAAGTCTTGCTTCTGATGCCTGGTTTTCTAACTTGAGATATTCTCAGCAGAACAGTAGTTGGATTTTTCCAGTGCATAATAAATGTTGTTCCTGAATGATTACCTCACAGCAAGTGATTACATCACCATTACCTCACAGCAGGTGCTTGAGAAGTGAAGCCTTTTCTCTGCTCTTTGACAGCAGAGTGCAGCAATAGCAAGGAGGTGAGAACAGCCCCAGGTTGCACCCTACTGTTTTCAAGGTCTTTGTGTAGGTGATGCCAGGACCCCTCCCAACCTTTACAAGGGTCACCACCCTGTGCAGGCCTAGGACACTAGGACCTTTGGTTTCCAGAAGTGTTATAGCTTTTGTATAGGCCTGGGAAGCTGGGACTTCTGGCGACTGCCAATAGCTGGTATTACAGCTTCCCGGTGGGTTTAGGTATTAGGAGTGCTCAGCTGTTGATAGTGACCAGTGTTACAGCTCCTGGACACAGGGTCTTGTCCCTCAAAACTTAGTTTTTTTGAGACTGTCCCAGTAGCCAGACCCTGCAGTTTCTGTCCACCAGATCTTTACAGATGTTTGTCCTTCCCAGCCTCAGCTGTCTGTCTTCTGCTCCTGCTGTAACTGCTTTAATCAGCTGTCAGTCAGGTACCAACTTCACCGCTGAGCAGCTTGGTCTGCCAGCTGCTCATCTGCTGCTCACCTGCTTCCCTGTCGCCTATACCTCTGCCGATGCCTGCCCTTTTCTCTGTTTAATCAGTTTAGCCAACACTACTCCAGTAGGCAAAAAAAAAAAAAAAAAAAAAGGACTACTCAGGACCAGTCTTTTATTGGACCTGATGCAGCAACACCAGGGGAGGCAGCCCATTCACCACAGAATCCAGAGAAGGTGCTTGGGCCAATCAAAGCACAGCTCACATGCAAATGAAGGCTTGTTTTTGCACCAATCACAGCCTTGCCTCTAGTTTCTGTCACAGTTCCCTCTGCTGGGATATGGGGGAAGTGTTCCCTCTCAGGTCTAGGTGGAAATGGCTGTAGGTTCATCCAGGCCTGTGTTAGCAAAATGTGTGATATAAACTGAAATGGGTTAGGCTGAGCCCGTGTCTTCCGAAGATGATCAATGAGCTGGGATTGTTGTGCAGTTTTCTTAGACACTGCAGAGAGTTCAGAATGGCTTTTGTTGGCAAAAGAGCAGTCTAGCTGGCTATTATTTGATGCATGGTCATTTTGTTTGTGGTCACGAGGGCAGCAAGGGAGATTGCAACAGCTAACAGCTAGGGCGTCAGATTGACTCATTCGTTTGCAGTAAGAATTTAATGAATTATCACGAATACTTAGAATGATTTTGATAGATTTTGACCGAGGTCAGTTCCTTGCTAAGACTCCAGGGGGAGGAGAGCACCCTTTTCTGCCACAGTTTGTCATGGTGACAGGAAGCAGGCTAACAGGCGTCTCGTGTATGTGATCACTTAAACGTATGCCAATCCCTATTAGGTTGTCTGTTGCTACAAAACCCTAGCCATTTCCATTTGCCTGTGGTGGCTCCTGTATCTGAACACTTAGTTCTCGGTTGATGACGTTGTTCGGGGAGGTTATGAACTTTTAGGAGGTGAACCCTTGCTGGAGGAAGTACATCCCTGGGTGTGTGCTTGAGACTGTATAGCCCCATATCTCTGCTGGTTTACCCTTTTGCTTCCTGGTTGCTCTGAAGATGTGGTCTCTCAGCTTCCTGCTCTCTCTGGAACTGTAAGCCAAAACAAACTCTTTGTAAGTCGCTTTTGGTCATCGTGTTTTATCATTGCAATCAAAAAGGAACTCATACAGGGCCTGATCATGGTCCTTGGAAGCTGCAGTAGATTCTTTTCAGGCCCCACCACAGTTGGTCACCCCAAGTCTCCCAGATGTCCTATGTCCCAGCATCACTCGAGGAAGGTCACTGGGCTTGCCCAGCCTCCCCATTTTAGAGGTTGTCACAAACTTAATACACACTCATTGCTTTTGTTTTTCCTCTACTGTTTAGCTTAAGATGTTTGTGCTTGTGGACACCCAGTTCCTCAGAGTAGGGATATTGTCAAAGCATCTGGTCTCCTGGCTGCGGAATTTACAGTTACCTCAGGGCTCTCACCATTAGCCTCGTGTATTTAGGGATCAGATCCCTGGGGTGAGGTCGTCCTCCTGGCAGGCTTCCAGAGAGTTCTGCTTGCAAGGAGCGAGTGCCCAGGCTTTCAGGGAGCTCCGGTTTCTCTTTCAGTGATCTTCTTTCACATTTATCAGAGTGGCTCTCACTTCAGTAACTCCAGCAGGGACACTGCGTGCCAGGCTTGCCTCATGTGGCCTGAAGTGACCTGCTCAGCTCCTCCCTGCCCCTTACTGTCTGTCCCACCTGACTCACAGATCTGTAGACATCACAGGAAAGGACCGGGCCAGGAGCTCTGGAAAGGATTTGTCCTGGCCATGCAGACAGCCAGTCAGCTCCTGCAGACCTGAGCCTGTGGCCCCAGTGCCCAGAGCAGGTCAACAGAGCAGAGGCTTTGCGTGTGGGTGCCTGAGTCTGCAGAGTTGCATTGACTCAAGCATGGCTGACACATGCTGGCCGTGCGGCTAGTGCTGGCAGCCATGCAAGGCTGGGTGTCTTCAAGTTACCCCTGCCTAGACTCTTTCCCACCCTGCACCTGACCTTTTCAGGGTATGACGAAACTAGTTGTTCTCTGTGGCACTCTCTGTCCCAAGCCCAGCTGTAAGAAGAGCACACAGGCAAACTCTTTCTACCTAAAAGAGAGGGAACAATGAAAATTGACGCCTTTGTTAGGTCTGCCCACGTTTTCCAGAATAGAGCAGCATACACACTAGGGGTCCCCATGATTTCTGTAAGCCATTTTCCCTTGTGTGTTGTGTGTGTATCTGTCCGTCTGTCTGTCCGTCCGTCCCTATGCTTGTGTGCTAGAGGAGGATGTCACATGCCCTGTGCCTTAGTCCCCTGAGACAGGATCACTCTCTGCCCTAGTCCCCTGAGGCAGGATCTATGACTGAATCTGGAACTCACTGTTTTTCCAGTAGGCTAGCTGCCCAGAAAGCCTCCATGAACAACTCCCCCACCAACCTGTTCAAACGCTGGGGTTACAGGCACCTGCAGCCATGCTAATGCTGCCTTTTCTGTGAGTGCTGAGAATCTGAGTTCAGGCCCTCATGCTTGCACAGTGGTCTCACCGCCAAGCCTTTCCACAGCTCTTCTGGCTGCATCTTAGTCTGCCTTCTGAGCCCAGTGCCTGCAGCTAGCTCTGAGCTGCACAGCAGAGGGACGGACGGACAGATGGCTGACAGAGTTTGGTTTGGCTCCCCCTTCCCTCCAGCTGATGCCTCTCCATCTTGAATCTTGGCTCTAGGAAGAAATCTGGCTTTGTTTCCCTCCTTCTATTGGAATAAGGAGCTTCAGCTGAGCTCCTGGCAGGGTTCCGCTCTCTTCATGCAGCTCTCTTCATGCAGACACATGAACCGTGCTCCCTTCTTTCACTTGTCCCCTGAGAGCACCCTGCTGAGTTCAGAGCAGATTATACCTTCTGGCCTAGTTAACTTTGTCCCAGTAGCTGAAAGGAGATAGAGTCACCATGATCAAATAATACGAAGAGCTCAAGGGATTAACATGGTGAAGTCAGATATGATAGTCAAACAGCCCAGATCCTGGTGGCTGGAATGTTACCTTGAAGCAGGAAGCCCCAGTCTCTGTTCATGTGATGTGGTCATGCCCACTGAATGATGGTGGAATGACGGTGACCTGCAGATGCACTTTTTTCCCCTTTTTTGCATTTTATTTTATTTTGAGATCAACTTTTATTTTTTAAAATGTTTTTATTTATTTACATTCCAAATGTTTACCCCCTTCCAGCCCCTCCCAAGAGTTCTTCACTCCCGTCCCTCCTCCCCTTTGCCTCTGAGAGGGTGCTCCCTCACCCCCCCCCCCCCTAGCCCCCCATCCCCCTTCCCTGGGGCATCAAGTCTCTGCAGGATTAGCTCAGATGCACTTTCTTTCTTTACAGGAAATTTTTTGTTTTTTCATAAAATTCGACTTGGTGGTCAGTGTGATTCTAATATGGAGTTTACTGTATTTGGAGAAAATGTTTGGAGTGTTGCTGCTTATTTGGTCCACTGGAGACCCTGTCTGGATTATGTTAAGTGACATTTTGCATCGACCCTTTGTTCCTTCTCTTTCGGCTTTAAGGAAAAAACAAACAGATGAGCAGATACGGCTCCAGGCCTGCTTTGTGGTGTGAGGTCCTAGGGTTGATGCAATACACAGCGAGCGAAGGTCCCGCTGCGTAGAGACCTGCTGTCCATACATCCAGTCTTGGAACATTTAGAAGTTCTCTTGGCTTGAAATGTCTTGGATATCCCTGAGGGTCGTAAATTACTGAACTGTCAGGACTTTATCTGAGCCAGTATTGTTTACTTAGGCAGTGAGGACCCAGGGCACAGGAGCCTAGCCTGGAGCAAAATAGCAGTGTAAGCTGGACAGACATGATGATGCACACCTGTTGTAAACCTGACAGGTATGGTGGTACACACCTGTGGTTCAAGGGCTTGAGGGGTGGGGGCATGTGTATTGGGAGTGCTGGGTCATCCTGGGCTACATAGTGAGGCCTTATTTGGGGGTGGGGATGGGGAATTGAATGAAAACAAACCAAATAAGAACAAGAAAACCCAGCAGTGTATCCGACAGCTCCCCCTTTGGCTAAAGTGTTGAAAGGCTACCCAGGACTCACACTTCTCCCTGCCACCAGCCACTTAAACTTCATGGTCTGCTGTTACTCTGAGGGCTCAAGATTCATGGTCCATTGTTATTCTGAGAGCTTAAGAGTCGGTCCGGTTGGACCTTGTGTCACAAGCTTGGAGACAACAGGATCACAAGTTCAAGTCCAACCTGCTTTACATAGAAAGACGCTGTACCATGCCAGAAATATAAAAGGGCCGAGTGATAGCTCAGGGGTAATGAGCAAGGGCCCAGCTTCAATCCACAGTGACTACCAACAAACTCCCCCTCAAAACCAAAACCAAATCAGTCTGTGTGACAGCTGGCCGGCATCCAGCACATTTCTGTCTCTATTCTCTTCATCCTAGTCTGTTCTCAGATGCCACCAGAAATATCTAGCACAACAGACTGAACACTCAGTCAGCAGAGAACAGCTGCAGACACTGTGCTATGGTGAGAGCCGGTGTCACCTGAGACACGGCTCTCATGGACTCATGGTTTTACCTCTCGCCAGGGCAGCCCTTTGGCTGGTTGCCCGAAGGAGGCCGTGACCTCCTCTCCCAGGCCAGACATAGCCCAGCACCGCTTTCTAGTGCATCAGAGCCCCATGAGGAGCTACACTAGTCCTGGTATCTCCCATGCTCACCTTTCTGTCCAGCTCTATCCACGGAAAGGCTTGACCACAAGCATATCCTAGCCTTGGATGCGTTTCTGAGTTCAGCCCTAAAGCCTGCAGTGGATGTAGTACAGACTCACTTCCAGAAAGCTTACGGTGTCACTGGGAGAGAGGACCCAGCAACTTCCAGAATGCTGGACTTAAAAGCTCCAAGTCTAAAAACATAACTTTGAGGGTTTTGTTTTGAGGGATAACAGCAGCCTCAAACAAAGGAAGTGCCACACGTTACCTCCTGTTGCCGGGGACAAGGGCCAGGTTCTAACCCTGCACACAGCAGCTATCAGGATGGCTTATCAGTTTCCCCTAAACTTTCTCCAGGTCTTCTTATGAACTCTAGACTTGTTCTACCAGGGGGATCTGGAAACATCCTTATGTTTCCATGGAAGATGAGGGGCAGGCAATCAGGAGTCCAGGCCCTGTATGGGCTACATGAGAGGTTGTCTCCAGAAACCAGCAATGGAACAGCAGTTCTGAGGAAGATGCTTTGGCCACCCACTGGCTTCTTTGATTCCACCCCGGAGGCCCAGGATGTTCTGGATGCTCTGCAGTGTGATCCTGTCCTTAGGATGCGGATGCTCTCAGGAACCTACATCTGCCCTACTCCCCTCCACCCACTGTGTTGTTTGCATGCCTCCCCACCCCAGGGCCACTCTGTTTTCCACATTGCTCCTGACCTTGGCCTTCTTGGGGTTCCCTGGGTAACAGGATGCTGTTTATCCACTTGGGAAGCTGTGTCTCCCTGTGTCATGGCAACCTGAGCTGCTGCTTGCTCCTAAGGAAACCCATGCTTGCTCTCTAGGTCGTTTTCCTGAGTCCCAGAACAGTTCACATAGATTTTCCTGTACAATAAGAATTTTAAAACTTTAAAGCTTTTCATCTTGCTGATGTGTAGCCTGACTGCTTTTCACTGTAGCTTCTTAATGGGGAGGCAGAGAGTGGCTCCCAGTGTGGACTTTGTCAAGGTGTTCGGAGGGAATGGGTACCACCCGGGGGCTGGTATTAATGAGTTCCCACGCAGGCCACCCACACATTCATTGCAGGTGTGCTGTAAAATCAAAGGTAAAAGCAGTATTCTCTCCTAGTCACCGTTCTGAATCTGTACCCCTTGTACAGGCTGAGAGCATGTTCTTGGGGAACGGTGGAGAAGTGCGACATTGTTAGACCTGGGCTGGGCACCGTCATGTCTTGTCTCAGTGTGCCTTTTCTATGCTTAGTATGTCATCTTTTTTTTTTTTACCTTTCCTTCTCCTTTCCCACTTTACCCTTTTCCCCCCACATTCTTTCCTTCTCCCTTTCCCTCTGGGGATGTTCATTTTCAGTGTTGGGTGAATGATGTAGATCCTATCATACACAGCCTCCTTGTTTCTCACAGGCAGGTGTGCCTTATGTACCTGGAGCTGAAGTTTGCTTCAGCAGCCTGCAGTTTCAAATGCACACCACGCATCCGTGCTCACAATGGTTTTCGTCTTCTTCCTGATTCTAGAATGCTTGCCTAGGCACAGTGAAGAATTCCCGGATGGGACCCCCATAGGAGATGTGGAATTCATTTGTTTCACATGCACCCCACAGGTGTGACCAGAAGATACTTTATGCAACATTGTTAATTTTCAGCATGAAACAAAGTTTTGTAGTGTGGAGTTTGCCATAGGAAGTGCTCAAAGATTTTGGATTTTGGATAGTTTGATGTTTGATTAGGGATGCCCAACCTGTAGAGTGTTTTTTCAATAGTTACACAAAGGCTGGTCACTTTTTGTTGGGGAGCTCCTTGGAGTATCTCCAAATTTTGGTTTTAATTAACTAATGCATTGTGTTTTCAGAGAGGGGGGAGGGGAGAGGGAAAGGGAAAGAGAGGGGAAGAGAGAGAGGGGAGGAGGAAGAGGGAGGGAGAGGCGTGACCTTAACTTTGTGGAGTTATCCACAAAGCTTTCAGAGTGCATCTTCCTCTCAGAGATTTTCCCTGGAAAGATCTGTCCCCCAGTGGGGTGTCAGCCTGGTGCGGTACATAGACATTACCGCAGCCACTGAGCTTGGGACTAGGACCGATGTGACATTCTTGCAGAATTGCTTATCACACATTTACCCATGTGTGATAGATAAGCAATTTATAAAATGTTCCTGAGTGTTGTTTTTCTCATTGGTGGAAAGGATGACAGTCCTAGAGCGTGTGGCTGTCCCTAAGGGGAGCTATGTCATGGGCCTTGCAGGGTTGTGGGGACAATAATGATCAGGGTCATGGCCAAATGTCATATAGTAATAAGCTGGACAGGGAACCTTGATGGCAGTTATTTCTTATAAGCTAAGATTTTCCTCTTTTTAATAATATTTGTGGTTTAAAAAATATTGTTTTGTGTCTCTGTGTATATATGTGTATATATTTGTGTGTATACGTGTGTGTGTGTACGTATGTTTGTGTGTGCATGCACACAGCATGTGTATGAGTGTGTGCATATGTTTGTATGTATGGGTCAGGCATTGCCTTCAGTAGCTGTTGCACTTTATTATTTGAGGCAGGGTCTCTCCATGAACCTGGAAAACACTGACTGGCTAAGCTGGATGGCCAGCATGGTCTGGGGATTCTCCTGTCTGCAGCCTTTAGTGCCAGGATTGGTGGCCATCTTGTTTAACTTTTTGTTTTAACACAGGGATCAGGGATATGAAACCAGGTCCTCATGCCAGCACAGCGAGCGCTGGGGACCAACCTAGAGTCCTGCACTTGTTAAACAGGCGTCTTTGGATGAGTCACATCAGCTGCCCTTCATCCCTGGTACTCTTTTAAAGTATGGATATATCTCAGTACTATGTGTCTGTCCACTGGAGAGTTCATGTCCATTACTTGAGTTAACTGAAATCAATCAATGACTGGTTATTGATTGAAATTCGTTAATTGGTTAATCAATTGAGAGGTTTTGTGTTAAATGCATTGGTTGTCCATCTCCAATTCTGTAGTACATTCCATTTTCAGGGAAATTTGTGCCTATTAATTAGTGGCAGGCGCTGGGCTGTTACTCCCCAGGAAATGAAGCTCTAGGTTCTTATGAGCCTGTTCACAGCATTTCTGCAAGCATGCTGCATAAGCCTTTTTAAGTGCATTTCCATTTATAGGCCCTCATCTAATGCGTAGTGTCGCTTTACTGACATGGAACACACAGTAACAGCTCCTTTCCCCGAGTGATGCTTTAACTGGTATGCCTGTTTTCTCTGTGAGGCACATTAATCTTCTCAGCTTAATAAACAGCGCAGGAGGACATCTAAAATGGTGAAACGCCACAGAAAGCGAAAAAAAAAAAATACAATGATGCCCCATTCTCCAACAAACTAGACCAAAACCTGATGCAGAGTAGAGGACAGAGGGGTCAGTGTTAAGAGCTCAGCTAAGAAGGAGGGAACCATATGTCACTTTGAAGGTCCTCAGTTAGGGTGTGCTTCCTAGCAACTCAACATTTTCTCTCTCTCTCTCTCTCTCTCTCTCTCTCTCTCTGTGTGCACATGCGCGCGCGCGCACACACACACACATACACACGTGCACCCACGCATGCGTGCATCAAAGTGTTGCAAGGTAGCTGGAGAGATGGCTCAGCAGCTGGGGAATTTTTTTTTTTTTTTTTTTTTTGCTCTTATAGGAGATTCAGATTTGGTTCCTGGCATACACACGGTGATTCAGAACTGTCTGTTCCAGGATTCTGATGCCTTCTTCTGGTCTCCATGGGTACCTCATGCATGAGGTGCACATGGCAGGCAAATACTCATGCACACAAAGTAAAATAAGTATACCTTTTGTTAAACAGTGTCACAAGTATTGACGGGAACTTACGAGAAACAGTTAGCGGGAGACTTCACAGGACGAACTCCACACCGCTGTCTCATGAAAATTCAGGATGCTGTGTCCAGACTGTTCCCAAGCACAGAAGCCACACTTCATGCTAAGCTTTTGCAGGGCTAGCAGCAATCGCTAGTGCCCTTCCAGTTCTTGGTTTAATCTCCGAATTGGATCATGTTGTTATGCTGGGTCCCTCAAATTAGAAGTATTTTCATAAGTCTCTTTTTACCTTTGATGTTGGGAGCTGGGCTGCTAGGAAAGAATTATCTTCAATGTCCAAATTTGGAGTAGAAAGCAGGTGCCAGGAGAGCCATGGTTGAGAGCTGGTTGCCAAGGAAGTAAAGGACCCTAGCAGCCATCAGCCAGTGACCCATTGGGCATTAAGCCTCTGCTACAGTTGCCTGTGATGAGCTGGGATGTGATGTCTAAATGGGAATGCCTTATAGGCTCGGGCCTTTGACATCTTCTTTCCCTGGTGGCGGAGCTGTCAGGAGGCTTAGGAGATACAGCCCTTGCTGGAGGAAGTCTGTCACCGGGCCAGGGCTCCGATGCTCATAGATTCATTCTACTTCCAGTTTGCTCTCCTAGCTTTGAGCTCTAGCTGCCATGCCTTCCCACCAAGTAGCTTTTGGTGATGGCATCTCATCACAGCAACCGTAAGGTAACTAAGGTGGAAAGCTCCTTGTTTCCAGAGTCCATCTTTTAGTGAGGAAATGCTCCGGAGGAGATGCCAGTGGGCCAGTGGGTATGGCCCAGCACACCCAGCTGCCAGTACTGTGTGCAGCCTGTGGCCCTCAGCTCTCAGGGCTGCAGCCTGTGGTTTTCTATCATAGCAGCAACACACCATGGGCAGGGACAGTGAGAAAGGGTAGAGCGATGATGTCAGGAAGGGTGGAGCCAGCAGCCACATTCAGCAATACAGCCTCCTGTGGGCATTTTCTTCTTTCTTTTGGTCCTATTAGCCCACCCTACTATCATCCCCCAAGGGGGACATTGGTGGAAAGTAGTATTTTGAGGGTAACATCACATTGTGTTGAGATGAAAGCAAGCACTGTGCTGAAATAATGTCAGCTTTTGCAGATTAGTAATAGCTGTCACTGAAGACTTGTGCTATTGTCAGGACTTCTAAACACTACATCTGTTAGAGCTTCAATTAAGCAACTTACCCTTGCTGTAATTTGGGCATCCCAGCGGCCCATGCATGAAAGGTGTGGGAACCTCTAAGAGGTGGGATCCCATGACAGGTGTTTAGGTCATGGGGTGCGTCTTAGGGTTTTACTGCTGTGAACAGACACCGTGACCAATGCAAGTCTTTTTTTTTTTTTTTAAGAGTTTTTTTTTTTTTGTATGTGAGTACACTGTAGCTGTCTTCAGACACACCAGAAGAGGGCATTAGATCCCAATACAGATGGTTGTGAGCAATCTTGTGGTTGCTGGGAATTAAACTCAGGACCTCTGGAAGAGCAGTCAGTGCTCTTAACTGCTGAGCCATCTTTATATCCCCCAACCAATGCAAGTCTTATAAAGACAATGATAATTGGGGCTGGCTTACAGGTTCAGAGATTCAGTGTACATTATCATCAAGGCAGGAGGAGCATGGCAGTATCCAGGCAAGCATGGTGCAGGCAGCGCTGAGAGTTCTACATCTTCATCTGGAGGTGGAGGCTGCTAGATAAATACTGACTTCTAGGCAGCTAGGATGAGGGTCTTAAAGCCCACACCCACAGTGACACACCTACTCAAACAGGTCCACACCTACTCCAACAGGGCCACACCTACTCCAACATGGTCACACCTTCCAATAGTGTCACTCCCTGGGCCGAGCATATACAAAGCACCACAGGGTGCATGCTCTTGAATGTGGTTTCTGAGAGCCTGGCTTCCTTCTCACTCTATGTCTGGCCCTGAGGTGAAAGGTTTTGGTCTGGTAAGTGCTTCTGCCATATTTTGAAGCTCCCACAGCAAGTTTCAAACAATGAGGATAGTTGATAAAGGCCTGGGCCATCTGAAATTATGAGACAAACCTTTTCTCTTGTTAAGATATGCCAGGTATTTTGTCATAGCAATGGAAAACAGATCCACACATCCCTCTACTTCAACAAATGCTTCAAGAGAATTTGATCTTGATATTATCACCACTTGGTGGAATTTGAAGTAAGCCCATGTTAACAGCTTGTAGGTGGCCTGGGTTTGGAGCTTCTACATAACTCCATTGGCTTATTATAACACAATGTACTCCTTTTAATACTCTGGTTTTCAGAATGTCAGCCTTGTATACCAGTGCTGTGCATCGACTCTGTGAGGTATTCTGAATCTAGGGTGGAAGGAAACGATAGATAGGGGAGCCTGGAGCCCTTGGTCCTCAGGAAAATCACATCCTTGAGAAGGGGGGAGAGAGAAGAAGCACTCAGAAAATGAAAAGTCCCACACAAGGTGTGTGTCATAATCAGGACTTGAGGAGATATGGGAAGATGAAGTCATTGCCAAGGGAAAGAGAGAAAAATAAGGAAAGATGTTTCCAAAGGAATGGGTGTAGATGTTTCTCTGGAACCTTCTTAAGCCCTGTGTCCATCAAGGATAGGGCCTTTCCTAACCATCCGGCCTTAGTCTCTCACTCTGTCTGCTGCTGATATCACTGAGGACATGAGTCCTGGATGTTCTGCCCATGGTGCCTCTGGGCATGTCCTTACCCTCCATCGCCCTTGGGCTCTAGCTGGGCTGCACTGGCTGCTGTCCTGTCTTATCATAGGCCTTAGGGTTAACCCTACCTGGACATTACCTAACTTTGGGACATTGAGAAGTGCAGCCACATCCAGGAGAATGTCTAACTTCCCAATTAGAGGTGAAGCTCCTCTGCAGAAGTTTTTCATGAGTCAATAGAGAGTGGGCCTGGATCCTGGATCCTGGATCCAAGTCGTTGTGTCCATGTGTGAGGTACACACAGCCCAGCCTTTGGGGGGGTCTGGGATAGTCATTGGTTATCCCAGCTCACCTCTCCATCCTGCATCCTTCTGAGTGTGCTTAGTGGGGCCTGATGATGTAGTTGTGAAGTGAGGACCACTTGGCATCTCTTCTCTGAACTCTCAAGCTGATGTAAACCTGCTCTCTATACAGGTTGTGGGAGCTCCTCTCTGCTACCATCTACCTTGCAACAGAAACCGGTGTGGGATTCCCAGGAAAACTGTAAATTGACTGAGATAGTCACATCCTGTCTTGGTTCTAAGCCAGCGAGTTCACAGCAGCCAATCCTGGCTCTCCAGTGTTCTGCTGCAGGAGAGGGAAATGAGAATTAACCCATCATGAAAAACAAAAAGTTGCTGCAAAAATAATCTTTGTTTTGTGTATGCAGGTGTGAGTGTGTGTCTCTTTGAGTGTGTGTATCTTTGAGTGTGTAATGTGTATGTATATGTGTGTATATGTATGTGAGTGTGAATGTGTGTAGGTATATGTGTGTGTGTATGTGTGAAATGTGTATGTATGTATGTATGAATGTGTTTGTGTATATGTGTATGTATGTGTGAGTGTATGTGTGTGAATGTGTGTGTATGTGTAGGATATATGTGTATGATATATGTGTATGTGTGATATGTGTGTGTGGTATGTATGTGTGTGTGAGTGCGTTTTCTTCAGTGGCTTCTGCTGCTAAATGTGGTGAATTGTCCTCTCTTTTTTTTTTTTTTTTTTTTTTGGTTTTTCGAGACAGGGTTTCTCTGATAGCCCTGGCTGTCCTGGAACTCACTCTGTAGACCAGGTTGGCCTCAAACTCAGAAATCCGCCTGCCTCTGCCTCCCAAGTGCTGGGATTAAAGGCGTGCGCCACCGCGCCCGGTTGAATTGTCCTCTCTTAATATCAAAATATTACCCTTCATTTAGGTTTCTTCTTCTTGTTTTCATGTATAGCTGTTCTTCAGCAGGTGCTCAGAAGTGTACACAGCCTGAGGGGTGGTCACACCCTTCCTTTGTAAATAGAGAAGAATGGAGAGGGTGGGGATTGATCCAGATGTTTCTTCCTCTGTCTCAGTACCTCCGAGGGATTGCCATGTAATTGCATGGCCTCGTTGTTATCTAACCACACGCTGTCTTGCTAACTTCCTTTCTGATCTCCATGCGTGGGAATGAGATCTGGTTGTCTGTTCTGTGACACTGAGGATGCTTCTATCTACAGGAAAAAGACAGCCCAGATCAAGCTGCCTTTAGTCAGAATGCTTAAGTACTGAAAAGTCCACTTACATAGTTTCAGTCTAGCATCAACTCAGCCACTCTGCAGTGTCCCACAGACCTGGTTTCCTTTCCCCACGCCTGGCAGTGGTTTCCCTTAAACCACAAGCTGATCCCTACTGATCCCACATAGCTGGCAGCCACTTTCCAGTTTTATATATCGTTCAGTGTCCATGAAGAGAGACTCCCCAGAGTCTAAAAGGTTTTACATGGGCCATGTGTCTGTCACTGGAGTTAGAAGAATACAGTGCACTGATTGGCTCAATCTAGATCACATGATCCAGTTCCTGGGGTTGAAGTCAGCAACCCCAAAACCCAGAGACCCCTGGAAAGGGATTTTGACTGGGTGGAGGGTGAACAGGGTAAAGAAATTGCTCCTCCGCCCATTGGTTCTGAGGACTGTGGACCTTGTTCTTCTGGGTGCTGTGGTATTTAGTACTGATGCAAGGAATATGTCTCTGAAGGCAGACTCTTGTGTGTTCTCTACCAATATTATTCTTTCCACCTCTCCCTCTTTTCCTCGTTCTGTGTCTAGATGTGCAGAAGAAGAGTTTGTTGAAACAGGCCATGTGTGAGTGCCTGAATTGGGAGGGAAAAAAAATATAGACAGATTGGCTAGCTATCTATTTAATCAAATGTGTCAAAGGAAAGAAAGGAAGAAATCGAGAAAAAAGAAAAGAAAGGAAGGAAGGAAGGAAGGAAGGAAGGAAGGAAGGAAGGAAGGAAGAAAACCTTACTGTTTATGGCATTGCTCAGAGGGAATGGGCTCAGTAAAGCTGCACCGTGCACAGTATGCCCACCTCCCTTGTTTATTGTCGAACTTTTGAACTTCCCCATGTTATGTCCTTGCCCTGATCCTGCCTTCAGTGAACCTTAAATGCTGTTCCATCTTTCTCTGCCAGTGGACAGTTCGCAGTTGTGAAGAAATGTCGTGAGAAAAGTACCGGTCTTCAGTATGCGGCCAAGTTCATCAAGAAAAGGAGGACCAAGTCTAGCCGGCGGGGCGTGAGCCGGGAGGACATCGAGCGGGAGGTCAGCATCCTGAAGGAGATCCGGCACCCAAATGTCATCACCCTGCATGAGGTCTATGAGAACAAGACAGATGTCATTCTGATCCTGGAGCTGTGAGTGTTCCCTGTGGTGTCTGGAAGAGACCATGGGGAGGGCATGGGGCTGCATGGGCTATCGTTAACCCAATTGAGCCATCCTTGAGAGAAGCCCTGAGCTGTGTGCCTGAGCCTGAGCTGCCTGGAAGATGCAGCTTCGAGTAACTAAGGAACACTTGATTTGCAGAGGGTCCCCGAATCTTGGGGCTCACCCACTCTGAAATTCATCTTTGTTTGCCAATAAGCACATTACTTAGGGGCTTCTCCGTAAGCTTCACTCGTGTACCATACCGTTTTCCTTGTCTTTTTCCTCTCTTACTCCATCCTCCTTTCTCTTGTTTCTCCTTCCTCCTCCTTCTTAATCTTTCACACACACCCTGCTTTTAACTGTGGAACTGTCAGCGATAATTACAGGAAGGATGGAGTTGAAGCTGAATGCTGAGACGTGATTCCGGGACTCTTTAAGCATGCTGCTGCTTTTCCATCTTGCCCATCTGATGTCGTGGTGGGCAGCCTGATTGATAAGCATTGTTCTGAGCCAGTTCTGGTTTCTACCTCCTGCCTCTCCCTTTCATGGATCCCTGCCTGCTTGTGCTGTGTGGGGGGTGGGGGTGGGGATGGGGGTGGGGGGACCCATTTCGATCAAGGCCAGCAGCCCACTCTTGCAAGAGAGAGGGGAAGAAGCCAGCCGAGGGTTCTCGGGGAGTCTCTGTAGGCATTTTGGATGTCCACTTGGGGAAAGCAGGATGGGTGGAGCTCATGCCCTGACAGCTGATCCCGGATGATCCTCAGGGGCCACAAGTCCCATTCAATTCCTTGGAGCTTTCTAAGTTCCGGTGTGCCTGCCCACTGTTTGACTGCTCCCTTTCTTTGTCTATAAATTAGATGGGCATACAACTCCTTTAACCTTTTGTGGTTTGGGGGGAATTCCTGTCCAGTCATAAATAATGCCAAAGGAAGGGTTGCACAGCTATGGTAAAGTTAACAGGCATAGTCAGGTAACTCAGGACAGCCCAACAGCTCTTCCCACACTCTACAAAGCTCCAGTGTCCCTTGGGCTACTTTCTAACATACCCATCTCCACGTCCTAACTCCCAAATGTGCCAACAGAATGGTGCAATGTGTAAACTCTGAGACCTGCCCTCCTAACTCACTGTGAGATTTGCACACATACTATATTCCTTTAAAAACTGCCTAGTAGCCGGGCGTGGTGGCGCACGCCTTTAATCCCAGCACTCGGGAGGCAGAGGCAGGTGGATTTCTGAGTTCGAGGCCAGCCTGGTCTACAAAGTGAGTTCCAGGACAGAGAAACCTTGTCTCGAAAAACCAAAAAAAAAAACAAAAACAAAAAAACAAAAAACAACTGCCTAGTAGCACTCTACCACCCGGATGGTAGAGTTTATTCTTCTATTGCCCAGTGGATATGTGGGCTTCCTCTAGTATATCATAGTCAGGAGTAGAGCAGTCCTCAGCACTCATAGACTCATGTGAACACATCTCCCCACCCCCTGGAGTGGGGTTGCTGGGGAATGTGGACATCCCACCAGCGACTGCCAGGCTTGTTTCCTGGAGTGTCAAGTTTCACTTTCCAGTCTCCCCAGCAGTAGGGAGCTTCAGTTGCCCTGCCAGCACCAATGCTGGCAGTGTTGATGTTTTTAATGGCACGTATGTACCTGGCAGCGTGCAGCTTTGCTAATGGTGTGGCGACCTTGAGGACAGCTTGCGAAAGTTCACTTGGAGCAGCAGCAGGAAGTGAGAAGGAAGGTTATAAGGATGGTTCCCTCATCATGGGGTCAGGAGCATTTTCATAGATTCCAGTGGCCCCACATCATGTTCTTGCCATTTCACCTCAAGTATATGCGTAGCTTTGGTGGTTCTGATATGTGTCACTGACTGAGCTGTAAGGCTGTTCAGACATTTGACTAAATGCTCTGGGTAATTTTAGATGAGACCTACATGTGACTTGGTTAGATCTAGTGAAGCAGACAGCTCTCCCTAGGGTGGGCGGGCTTCATTCAATCAGTGACGGCCCAGTTAGAGCAAAATGACCAACCTCCCCTCGAGTAAGAGACACTTCTGGAGCTACCCTGCAGGCATCTGAGGAGATATCTCTGATGACTCCTGTCAGTGTAGATACTATTTTTCTGTTTGTGTGTTCAAAGCACAGTGGTCAGACTGTAGGCCAGGCTCTGCCTTCGTGTTCTTTGCAACCCTGAAAAGTAACTTTAAGTTGATAAACTTCTCTTTTGCCACTTGCTTTGTGGTAGAACAGTCTGTTCATAGTAGAGCTACCTACTGTAGCAGCTCAGTGCAGAGTAAGCATGAAGGAGGCATAGGCTACATCCCGCAATCACGACTTCACATCCTCCACACACCATTGTTCTTGGAGTCACGCTGAGGCAGAGATCTCCTCTGCCTGTATTATTGCCCACTCACATCAGTGCACAGTGCACACACTACAAAACTTTGGTGTGTGCTTGAATCATTCTGTAACTCACTTGCTTACCTGGTAAGTGGCAAAGCCAACTTAGAGAACTTAGTGTTGACTGTGTGACTTAACTTTTTGTGACTCTGCCAAAATGCCCGGGACAGTCAATTTGAAAGGAAAGAAGGTTTTATTTATTTTTTATTTATTTATTTTTATTTTTTTATAGTATAGAATAGAGTTTATTCAGGCCATGGGGAGGGGAGTTAAGAGGGTAACAGAGGCAGAGAAAGGCAGAGAGAAGGAGAGAGTAGAGAGATGGGGGCCGGCTATGGCCACGTGGAGAGAGGGGACAGGTTTTACTTTTTGACTCACAGTTCAGAGTCGTCAGTCCGTAGTTGCTTGGCTTTGTCACGTGAAGAGGCAGCATGTCACAGAGGTGAACACTCGTTAGCGCATATCTGCTCTTTCCATGGTGGCCAGGAAGTAGATAGAGAGTTAGGATGGGCTGGTTATTCTTGTACCCTTGGAGGGTACCCTCTAGTGACCTCACTTCCTTCATTAATCATCCCTCCTTAAAGGCTCAGCCACCAGCCACTAGCATCACACAGACCACATGGGCTTCTGGTAGACACTTCTGATCCATGTGTAAACACTAATGCTGTCTCCAAGTGCCGGTGGTGTCAAGGTGTCAATTGGACACACTGGCTTACATAGCATTGCACATTGGTCTGTAGCACACCAAAGGTGTTTGTCATTGGAGTTTAAGATCTGGATTGGCCAGATCTTTCAAGCTCTTCTCTTCTCTTCTCTTCTCTTCTCTTCTCTTCTCTTCTCTTCTCTTCTCTTCTCTTCTCTTCTCTTCTCTTCTCTTCTCTTCTCTTCTCTTCTCTTCTCTTCTCTTCTCTTCTCTCCTCTCCTCTCCTCTCCTCTCCTCTCCTCTCCTCTCCTCTCCTCTCCTCTCCTCTCCTCTCCTCTCCTCTCCCCTCCCCTCCCCTCCCCTCCCCTCCCCTCCCCTCCCCTCCCCTCCCCTCCCCTCCCCTCCCCTCCCCTCCCCTCCCCTCCCCTCCCCTCCCCTCCCCTCCCCTCCCCTCCCCTCCCCTCCCCTCCCCTCCCCTCCCCTCCCCTCCCCTCCCCTCCCCTCCCCTCCCCTCCCCTCCCCTCCCCTCTTCTTTTTTTTAAGTATAATTTAGGTTTTTTTTTTTGTTTTGTTTTTTTGTTTGTTTGTTTTGTTTTTTCGAGACAGGGTTTCTCTGTTTAGCCCTGGTTGCCCTGGAACTCACTTTGTAGATCAGGCTGGCCTCGATCTCAGAAATCTGCCTGACTTTGCTGGGATTAAAGGCATGCACTACCACATCTGGCCTTGTTTTTTGTTTTTTAGTGTAGACAGCATAATTAGTTTATAATATTTATTAGAAGATTAAACAATATGTGAAAGCCACCTGCTGTGGCCTTACAGAGGTCCCAGTTTGACAACATTTCATGTGAGCAGTGGCATCAATGAACCACTGCCATAGAGGAAGCCACCTTAAGTAAGAGTGGAGATTGAAAGCCCTAGAGGGTCCAGATTTCCCTGAAAGACACGACAGAGAGTTAGCACTAGGAAACAGTTTAAAACATTGGACAGTGTGTGCAAACATTAGTTCCCAAGAAATAGCATCCTTTAGAGTCTCCTGAGAGGCTTACAGAAGACAAGGGTTTTCACCCTTTTCTAGAGTTTTATTTTAGGGACTCAAAGATGGTGGTGGTACACACCTTTCAATGCCAGCACTTGGGAGGCAGAGGAGGTAGATCTCCTTAAGTTTGAGGCTGTCCTGGTTTACATAGTTCCAGGACAACCAGAGCTACACAGAGAAATCCTGTCCCCAAATAAAATAAAAAACAAACAAAAAATTAATAAGTAATTAACAATCTTTGATACAGGGCTTCATCTCTCCTGGGCTAGATTTGAAGTGCTATGTAGAGAGAATGACTTATAACTCTCAAGGGGATCACAGGTCTGCACCACTAAGCCTGGCTTTGTGTTTTGCTAGGGATCCAGCCTGGGGCTTCACGAACGCTGTATGCAAGCATTTGGCCACTGAACTGCATTCCTAGCTAAGTGTTCTGATGAAGATGCTGTGCCAGCTTTGGGCCCTGTCTTTTGAGGAGATGCTAGTGGTTGGGTTATGCCCCCCATATCCAAATATATTGAAACTCTTAATAGTTTCTCAGAATGTGACTTTCCTGGGACAAAGGGTGGTTTCCAGTGTGGTTAGTTCATTCGTGGTCAGGCTCGAGTAGAGCAGTGCATTCATCCAGTGTGGCCGGTGACATTATAAGAAGACCCTGGGCAGACTGAGATGCAGGGAGGATGCTGGCAGATAGAACACTGGAGAGATTGGTCACAGCCAAGGAGTGGTTGGAACTTCTTCAAACGAAGGGAGCAGGAGAGACAAGTGTTGATTTTGGAATCATGGCCTCTAGACAAGTGGTAAATTGTGTTAAGCCTCTCCCGTGTGTGTGTGTGTGTGGTGTGTGTGTGTGTGTGCAGACATGCACCTATGCGATTCCATTCCAAGTGAAGGTCATGAAAATAATGCTTTTTAAAATTTAAATGGTTACAGTTTATTATATTTTAAAACTTTTATGTATGTATATGGTATACAGGTGTGTGTTTGTTTCTGTGTGTGGGAGCACATGCATGGCTGAAAGCGTATGTGTGAGGTCAGAGTTTGGTATGGGCGTCTTCCTCTATTCTTCCCATAATCATAGTTAAAAAAAAATCGGGTCAATATAGGATTCTAACCACATTTACACATATTGTACTGTGATATTAACTGCATGCACACTGCTGTGCCTGATCTTCAGACAATTCTTTTTGACAGACTAAAACTCCTCCCCTGTTAAACAGCAGTTCTTTTTGGCTCTTTGGGTTTGGCCGGGTAGGAAGTTCTGGATGAAGTTGCTCCTGACAGGCGGATTGTATGATTGGATACTTTCTGTAAGATCATCGCCTGTTTATTCCTTAACCAAACGCGGAGGTGCAATCACCTCTGCACCGTCCTGCGCTGGTGTGGTGCGGACACTTGGCTAGCTCACCCAGAACTGGGAGAGTGTTTCAAGAGACAAAGTCTAGTTATGAATAAAGTGTTTTTAAAGTGATGCTTCTAGGCCAAGTGGTAAACAGGAGGAGAAGCTGAGAGGTGTAGGAACCCGTCTCTCAGGCACGCCCTTCCCACTTCTCCTCTGCAACCTGATTCTCGATGCTCTCTCTTGCTGGCACACTTGTTTGTTTCTCCCAGCAATTGCGCTCCAGTGACTTTTTGAACCTTTGCTTTTGCTCACGAAGGCAATTTCGAGAGCTCTCCTGGCACCCCACCCCTCAGAAATCTCTTATTAGGCAAGACCAAGCAGAGAACTCAAGAGCATTTGGTGTCAGCCTTAGCCTTTCACAACAGATCAGCTCACATACAGGAGACGGCTTTCCACTCAGGGGTGCTCTTGAGAGCTAAAACCCTGTGTGCACGTTTCTCAAGCTTCCTTTATTCTCGCCAGGCCACTTGACAAGTGTTCCTTATGTGATTAATCGGTATCTTTACTCACTGTGTGGACGGCTTGGTTCATGGATGGCCATGTGTATCTGAGCTCTTGGATATGCGTTCACTGTGTGGACGGCTTGGTTCGTGGATGGCCATGTGTGTCCGAGCTCTTGGATGTGTGCTTTGAATGCTCTCTGCACTGTCTCTTGTGTTATCTGGAGCAGTGTGGGCTCTGCATGAGCCATTTACCTTGGTTATGGGGACCCCCTGATTATATGCAAGGAAGGTATGATCTCTAAGGTTTGGGGGACTTGGGGTACAAGTAGCTTTCCCCTGTTCAGGGGCTGCAGGGTCTGCCCTCTGCATGGTGCCCATGACCTCTTCACACTGCCTCATCACAGGGCTCTGTACTCTGCTGTCTTGGTGAGGTTGTCTTGGAAGCTGCACACCTCGAGGCTGGGACTGAAGCAAGCCCTGTGGAGTTTCTGTCTCAGTCACGGGCTGCCCTTATTTGGGGGTGCTCTTGAGGCTTCACAGTGTGCTCCCCCTCTCCCTGAGGCTTGAGGGCTACAGCTTGGGGATCCAGGCTCAGCTCACACTTTCTGCTTCCTCTATACCCAGAATTCTTGGATGGTATTTGAGTCACAAGAAGCTAGAGACAGTACTCCCACAAGTTGGTGCTCCATAAGAGAGCATGAACACCTCAGACCTTGGGACCATTGCTTTATTAACCAGGGTCCACAGCAGGTCAGCAGCAATTTTTCCAGAATTATCTGTAAGCCCCTTGGGCCCATCCTTATAAAACATTGTTTAGAAAGTAAATGGAAAAACTTCTAGAAACATCCATGCATTGCTCTTCCTCCTAATTTTTATTTCCAAATAATTTTTATCTCACCTCTTCTTGACTATCTTGGTTATTAAAAAAATATATTTTTACATTTATTTTTATTTTTTGAGAATTTCATATATGGGTACTATGTTTACATACATTTTACTCCCACCAACTACCCCTATAACCCCTCCCTCTGAACATCATGACTTCTTCCATATATATATATACATATATATATATATATATACATATGTATAGATATATGTATACACACACACACACACACACACACACACAATCCCACATACATAACCTGCTGAGTGCATTTAGTGTTACTTGTATGCATACATGTTAGAGTTGACCACTTGCTGTTGGATAACCTATTAGGGAGCTCGTCCCTGAAGAAGATTCTCCCTCTCTCAGTAGTCATTTATTCCCTGTAGCTTTATGGGGACTTGTGAGATTTCCCTAACCACTTGGGATGTCAACTGGTGATGTCACTGTGTAAGTCATGCTTAGGCGGCCATATTGTTAAGATTTCATGTGTGTAGCTCCTTGTCACATGTAGCAGACACTGTCTCATGGTGGATTTCCTTCCTGGTCCTCTGGCTCTTACAATCTCTCCAGTGTTTCTTGAGCTTTAGATGCAGGTGTTGGGACCGGGGGCCCCATGATTAGGTGTTCTCTGCATTTTGACCGGTTGTAGGTTTTTGTGATGATCTCCATTCGGATATCTTTTAAATGTATGGAACGTGGTTTTTAAATAGTGTGGCCGTTTCTGTGATGCCAATGAGGAGAATCAGAGCCATAGCACAGCCATAATCACTGTGCACTTGTCTTACTTGACAGCATCAGCAGCATTTCTAGACTGTGCACGATAGCAGTTCCCAAGGACAGCCAGCATAAGATGCCAAGAATGCTGCTACAGTGTCAGATTTGCAATACCGGAGGAGGCTTGGACTAATAGACCCTGACCCTCCCTAGGTAATAGTGTCTGAAATAGCTTGATGGAAAAATTCAACTAGAACATATTTCAACATAAATGACTGGTGTAATGTTGGCTTCTTTTAAGGTGGTTGCAGTTGGGTAGGATTGTCACACGCTGCATTTAATAAGAGAGCCAGAGGGAACAGGGAAGCTGTATATAATCTATCCCACCTCATTTCTGTCAGCCATCATAGGCCTTGCCTGATACAAGCTCATCTAATCTGTGTGAGTTAGGTCAGCACCACGTCCAGATCATGAATGCTGAGCCCAGTCAGTCCAGATCCAGGGTGTGGAGGCTGGAAATCTCACAGTAGCTTCCCAGGGAGGGATTACTTTATGTGTGCTTTCTAAGCCCTAAACATCCATACGCTTAACACACCTCACTCTTCATGAGCTGGTGAGGCACTTCTGGCCACCTCCTCAGGTGATGCTTCCCGGATTCTAGTGCCCGAAAACCACATCCACCTCAGTGGATGTCAAAGAGGACTCTGAAAAGACAGCCAGGACTCTGAGGACTTTTGGTCTTTCTACTTCTTTTTCCTGCCCTTTCTCCAACTTCCCTGAAGTGGGGGAAGGTAGACAATGATGAGGTGGCAAGGTGGGGCTCTGCTGTCACACTTGCATGTGCACATGTGTGCCCTGTCAACAAGTTCTTTGGAAGACAAGATGATGTCCTCCTTTTATGTGCCGTACTACTCAAGACTAAGCTTGGCCTTACAGGGTTATGTCAGGTCTAATAGAGCGTGGGCAGCATAGGGGATGAAAAGGCAGGGTTTGACTTCAAGACCGCAAGCTGACCCAGCAAGATGTCTTTCATAATGAGTTAATAATTTTTTACTTATGTGAGTGCCATAAAAATACTTGCAGTGGAGTTTCTTAGAGAGTGGTGTGTGGAATCAGTCTGAGTCTTCCTACGAGGAAGCAGGTGGCACACAGACCATTGTGAAGCTCTTTACCAAGGGTTGTCAACTTTATGCTTCAAGGAAAACAAGTGTTAGGAAGCGGTGTGCTACAGCCACTAATGGCAAGACATTTTTCTCACCCCTGGATGGCAAGGGGGTCAGGAGGAGGTGCCTGGGAACCTGGAAAAGGCCAGCTAACGAGGGAAGGAAGAAAGATCTGAAGAAGTGGGTTGTAAGGGAGTTCTTTTGATTTTTCTGATCCCATGAGACTGAGGTGGATTTCTGGGACCCTGTCTCCAATGAAGTCCTTCTACTGAAGAAACGTTCACTTATCCCTGAATGAGTAAGAACCCTCCTTTCAAAAGCAGTGGACCCTTCAGAAATTCCAAAGGAAGGCACACCTTTTGGAGACCTGTCTTCTTTTCCTTTTCCCCATTTTCTTCTTCACTGAAAATATTGTTGAAATGGGGAGGTGGAGATGGGGAGACCAAAGCAGAGAAGTCTGGACTTTGGCTGCTTTAGAGTCTCATTGCCAGGGTGATCACCTGCTGGACCGTCAGCACATCTGTCTCCTCTACCCCCTTGGATTTCTCTGTCACTTGAACAGATGAGAGCTATCCACACGCATTGGAAGGGATGAGAGCCATCCATTTCCATCAGAAGGGATGAGAGCCATCCACACACAGAATGGTTACAATAGAGGCTATGTTGATGGAGGCAGGAAGCAACCTGTACCTGTTTGTTTTTCTTCTTTGCTAAGCCTCCTTTCATCTTCAGATGAGTTTACTATACCCTCTGTTCCCCTATGGTAAGTAAAAGGGCTTCTGTTTAGGCTGACTAAAATGTGGCACACATTGCTTTAATATGTATGCAGTTCAAGATACTTAACCATTGCCTTCTGGTGTATTTCTGACCCCCAGGAAGACATCACTAGGTCTCTCAGAGGCCCACAAGCATCCTCATCAACAGCCCACCCAATGGATCTCCTCAAACTTCAAATGGTCTAATGTGAGCTTCTGGTCTCCTTGCTAACCCATGGTTCCCATGCCTCTTTTTTGATTCCTATCTATTATTCTGCAACTTCCATAGGTGTGTTTTATCTCTTCATCATCTTTAGAAGTATATTGACCATTGCATTTATGTGTGTGTGTGCTCTCTGGGTTGTGCTAGAATTTCGTTTGTTCTGATACACCAAACACGTAGGAGATGTGCAGGTTAGCACAGTGCCTAGTAAAAGTGGCCCAAGTCCTGGTGAGTCCAAGAGGCTAGCAGGGAGAAGGCTTTCTGGTCCTCAGGAACAACAGCAGTGAGGGGCCTGTCTAGGGTGGGCATTGGGGGTGAGAAGAAAAAATGTCTACAGCGTTGCTGCCTGAGGCCTTTGCGACTGTACTGGCTGGTTTTGTCAACTGTGTCAACTTGACACAGGCTGGAGTTATCACAGAGAAAGGAGCTTCAGTTGGGGAAGTGCCTCCATGAGATCCAGCTGTGGGGCATTTTCTCAATTAGTGATCAAAGGGGGAGGGCCCCTTGTGGGTGGTGCCATCCCTGGGCTGGTAATCTTGGGTTCTATAAGAGAGCAGGCTGAGCAAGCCAGGGGAAGCAAGCCAGTAAAGAACATCCCTCCATGGCCTCTGCATCAGCTCCTGCTTCCTGACCTGCTTGAGTTCCAGTCCGGACTTCCTTTGGTGATGAACAGCAGTGTGGAAGTGTAAGCTGAATAAACCCTTTCCTCCCCAACTTGCTTCTTGGTCATGATGTTTGTGCAGGAATAGAAACCCTGACTAAGACGGTGACCTACCATGCTTAAAGTAATCTTCTCTAATGGGAACAGGCTGTTCACCAGCACGGAACCATAGGACACTGTATTCCTACTGAGCATGTGCTGCTTTTGACAGTCTGACTAGAAGGATGGTCAGTGGATGGATGGGACTGCAGGCGTGAAAATCTTACTGTGATGCTAGATTTATGTCACCGGGATGTGGGTAGCTGAACTTGCCATAGACATGTAGTATAATCCTGCCCACCATGAAGCAGATGCTAAATCAACGTTCATAGAAAGAAATCAAGATGGCAGAGGATCCAACAACTGCTTGCTTAAGATGGAGTCCTTCTTTCATGCCCCTGGACTATATTGCTGAAAGGGACATGCTGATCTCGTCTCCGTCTTTGAGCGGCTCTTGTGGGGGTGGCTCTCTACTCTCAGCTCCATCTTCTAGTAGGACAAGGCTGCTTCTTCCCTTTCCTTTCAACATGGGTGGTCAGCTAAAGGCTCTCTTCACTTGTATATACTCTGCAGGGTTCCGAATTTTTTTCCTGCCCTGCCCTTGATCCCCATTATTAACTCCAGGGGCTGGGCTTCTTAGCACGCAGATGGTTAACAAGGGGGAAGTGATGGGAAGCCTCTGTACCCACAAGTGAATTTCAGTTCTAAAAATCTTTCTCTCCCCCCTTTTCTTCTTCCTCCTAAAAATAATTCCTCAAAGTGAGGGGAGGGCCTCCTGTGTGCCCCTGAGGAGCTCAGCTCTCCACATGTCTGTCTCAGGGACAGCACGACCCTTTACATTCATTTGCTATGTTCTTTCTGATGGGCTGGTGGCTTTTCAGCCTGGATTTCCAGGTCATTATCAGCAATCAGCAGCTGTCATTTTAGTTCCTTCGGTGGAGGTTTCAACGGGGTGGGGAAGGAGGAGCTGAAGTCTCACAGCCCCTGGATAATCGCTTCCCCTTGTGTCCAGCTAGACAAGATAAATTGGGTTTGGAGTCATCCTCCATCTACGACTGTCTTAGCTTGGTTTACGTCCCACTGGCCTTTTGTTCTAATACCGATTATAATTACCCAAGCTGAAGAGAGGTCTGGCTGCCCCAGCTTCTCCGTTTGCCCCACTTTCGATTGGCCTAATTCTTTCTGTGGGTTTCCAAAGCTTGGGCCGAAGCCATTAAAGTAAAAAGAGCCTTGGCATATGCTGCAGGGCTTTCTGGCTGTTGGGTTTTTCATTTCCCCTGGAATGAGTACTGTAGTTCAAGCAATCTACATGGCCCAAGTGCCCGGGGGATCTAGTCACCTCCTCCACAGTCCTGCCTACAACAGTGCTGATTATGAATATTCTTCGGTACTTTGATGATGGCCATTGATTAGGTCACCGGGCTAAATGGATGAAGGTATCTCTGCTAGGAGATGACTGTTTCCAGGGTACCATGTTATAATGTGATATGGCCTCTTCCTCTCAGTATAATATAACCCCACTCCCATCCTGGGGTCCCTCACATGAAAGTGTAGCCTTTACCCTCTCCCCAGTTCTAGCTCTGCTGATCTTGGGAGAGGTTCTAGAGTGTGTAAGAGGTGGGAGGTTAACCAAAAGTTAGACCTTATGATACAACATTCACGGTGTCATTGCCATGAGGAGGTGAGGACTATGTTGTGATGTTGTCTTTCCTGGTCGCCAATGCTCCGGTAAACAAGCCCATTAGACTTATTGGTTCACTAAGTTGGACCTGCTTGGAACCTTGACTTTGCTCTGTCACCTGTACCACAGCTGGTGAATAGATATTTGTTCACACCCCAGGGAACATTATATAGTACCAAGAGCCCATACAGACGTGAGTGCCGAGGGCCCATGAGTCTCCCTCTTCACACCTGCAGTCCACATGTCGTGACATAACCATGGTACGTTGTGGTATCCTGAGGGACATGTGTTTCCTTGTATGCTTCTTGTCTGATACTCTGCTAGTGAAAATTGTCCTCTTTCCTAAGGGAAACTGCAGTGTGAATCTCTGCATCTAAATTTCTTAAGAGAGAAGAGTCTTTATTGCCCTGTATGTGTATTTTCCTCCTCTCTTCTCTCCTTCCCTCCTCCCTTCTGTGCTGGAGAAACAGAACCAGGGCCTAGAGTACTCTAATTCCTAATACTGAGTCACACTCCCAATATAATGAAAATTCTGATGATTTCCCAACTGTACCTTTCTATTAAAATATACTGCCTAAGACCATATATAGATTTTGGACTTGATGGAAATGGTGGCCCAGCCTCATGCTTTGAGTGCACCTTCTACCCTGCTAGCCAAACATCTAGGGATTCACTTGGACCCCAGCCTTCCTTTCTAGCTTACCTGACTCTGCTTTTTTCTCATCTGAATTTGCTCTCGACATCACCTGACATAGATACTTGGAACCCTTACCGACAACCTCTTCCCTAGCTCAACTGCAAATGAACCTGGGAAAGCCCAAGTCCAAAGCTCCTAATGGCAGTGACTAGAATCCTGAAGTTCTGCTCACTTCACAGTAACCCCCTAAGGCCCCTCCAATCTCAGATATATCAGGCCATTGTCTACAGAACTATGAATTGTTCTTGCAGTTTTTGCCTGTTTCCAGCTGAACTGATGACCTCTGTCATCATCTCTGTGAGCTTTAAACAAACATTTCATCTATTTGGGAGTATTTTCATGCCAGCTCTCGTCCATTCCTTTCCCCCCTTGCGTCCTTTCTCCTGTTCCTTTATAGACATGGAAATGCAATCGGAGAATCAGAAAATGAGCAAGTGTTCTGAGCCGGGAAGTGCGGGTGGGAGAAGGGCTGTGGTTTATGCCAGTCCATTGTAGGTGTGACAACCACCTGCTTGAGATGCCCTGCAGGATTCGATGTGCTGTCCAGAGTGAGCCTGATGTCCTACCTCCCAGGAGCTAGGAAGTGTTCCTCCTCCAAAGGTGTCTCGGTACAACCTGTCTTTAAACGGAAAGCATTGTTCAGGCTTAACCATCCTGGTGATCTGTGCAACGGCTAGAGAGAAAGCAGTCTTTTTACTGAAAGAGGAAGAGAGAAAGAAAATGGACTATGCTTGATTGCTTGGCCTTGGGCTTGAGTGTATGGCCATCTTAGTCAGGCCTTGGCGAGGCTTTCTGGGAGCTGGAGGGACTTGGGGCTATGACTTGGGACATAGGACAGCTTCTACATCCTCTTGGCAGCTAACAGGTATGGTCTGGCCCACCCGCATGGATGGAGCCTGCTGCTGCTGATAAATCATGATGCTTTTCTGGCATTGTGTCTTCGTCTTAATGCTGAGAGAAGGTCATCATTCTGCCTTTTCATTCGTTCATGAGAACGATCGCCAGGAATGAGCAGTTTTCCCCATCGCCCGCATTCCTCATCCAGGATGGTAGAAGACAGGGTTCTTTTTCAAAAATCAGATTCATTTATTTATTTCCTTATTTATGTGGGTGTGCAAGTGTGTACCTGTATACACTCACTCGTGGAGAGTTCAGGGGACAACCCCCTGGAGTCACTTCTCCTTTACCATGTCACTTTCTGGGATTGAATGCAGGTAGTCAGTCTTGGTGGTGCTGCCTTTGTCAAGGAGCCATCTCTTGGGCCCTCATAGAGACATTGTATTCCAGGATATCAAGAGATAGTGAGCGAGGGCTTGTGTAGGATTCTTTAAGGGCCATGACTGAAGTGACACAGAACACATCACCTTCTGCCACACTCTTGGCTAGAATGGGGCCTGTGCTCACATGTATGTACACATGAGTATGTATGCATGAAGGTCCATAGAATCTTAAAATGTCAGAGCCGAACTTAAAACATCAGAGCCGAATGGGAGCTGAGATGTCCTTGTCTTAAGCACTTCCTCAGTGTGTGCCAAGGTCATTTTAAAGACCGTATTAAATGCCAATTCTGGGGCCTAGTCAAGCAGGTGCTAGGAAATTGCATTTAAATGTGTCCCTGATCATTAGGTTAAGAGAACTGCAGGACTGAGTTGTTCACCCCCTCATTTATAGACAATAAAATTAGGGCCCAGTCACCCACATCTGAGACCACAGTTGGCACTGGGCATTCTTGTACTAAGGACCATTCAGGCCCCTGGCGGGCCACTCCCAGGCCTGTGTCCCGGGGCCTGTTCATAGCAGAGCCTGTTTCTAGATTTGTTGATGTCCTCTCATCTCATCAGTGGGACCAGATGAGGACATGCACCCCATCCTCGGGGAATCCAGCAGCTGCCTTGAAAAGAGCCAAGTCTGGTAATTAGGCTGCCATTGAGAGCCCTCAGCATTGTAGGCTGCCCAGAGCGACTCCAGAGTTGAATCCAGTTACATTCAGGAAACGTGTTACCAAAAGTCAGGGACTCTCAGTTGTTTTTAATTTAGAGACCTGAATCTTGCAAAGTAATAATTGGGAGGAATTTTAAAATGAATTTTCCTACAACCTACAGACTGTGTAGCTACCCAGGAGCCCACGGTGCTTTTAAAACTGTACTGTAAAGAATCCTTTCAGGAGGCTTTGCTGGCGAGAAAGAACTTCTGTTCCCATCACTTGGTGGAGACAGAGAGTGCCTGTGAGCTTGTGCTTCATAACTGTGTGTGTGTGTGTGTGTGTGTGTGTGTTAGTATTGGAATTTAAAGCTCTGACTCAAAGACCTAATGAAGAAGGCTCAGCTTGCTCTAAATCTGCTCTGCAGATTGCTCCTCGCCCCTTCCATCAATCTTCCTTCTTAAACAAAATATGAAATCTGGAACAAAAAGTTAAAGTACCGAGGGCTGCGCCAATTTCCTTCTTAGCCTTATTTGGAGGATCGGATACTGAGCATGTGTGTAGAAGTGTCATCTGTGTATGGAAGTGTTGTCTGAGAAGACCGCAAACAAACATCCAGTCACTCGCTACCTTCTGAAATAGGAGGGATAGACACACTGTTAACAGTGTGCATTGGATGTCCAAACCTTTCCTGAAGTCATTTGGCTTTGATCAGTTTGAAAAATGACTGAAAGAAGCAGGAGGTGCGTGTCCAAATCTTCCACTCTTCCTGCATCGTTGTGAAGGAAGATGCTAGCAGCATAGAGGTGAAGGAAGGTGAGCATGGAACCAGAGGTGAGCATGGATGAGTGTGTACGTATGGGTGAGGCGAAGGATGGATGTATAAGTAGGAGGACGGATGATAAACACAGGGCATCCGGAGCACTGGTGGGCAGTCTGTTTTCCAGGGGGACAGTTGGCTTCCGAGACAAGCTGCAACATAGACCATGTTTTGTACAACATGAGATTTAAAGCCATGTCCTGGGTGAATTATAGACAGAGATAATTAGACCAGCTGGGGCCTGCTTTCCATTGCTGTAGTTAAGCAGTACCACCATGTATTTATTCTTGGGACCTTACTATAGGGGTCTGGTCATTCTTGGCTCTCTGTGGTCAGAAGGCTGCAGACGGTAAGTTACTTTCACGTAAAGACAGAAGAAAGCAAGTGGTGACCAGACTAAGAGACAGAGCTCAATCAAAATGGTGGATGTTCCAGTTAAGGGCACCCAAACTTAGTGGAGTGTAGGTTGGGGTCTTGGGGAGCAACGGCTGAGGGGAGGGATGTAAGATCTACATTTAAGGATTGGACTTGGGAAGGAGGAGGTAGTGGTATGCGGACAGACAAGGCAAGTCGCTCTGCAGGCTTGAGCTCAGCTTCAGCGGATCAACAGGAATCCTCCCCCAAGCAGGGATTGCCCTGGGGAGGAGGAAGTCATCCTGGAGACCTATTCCAAGTTGTGCTGGGATGACTTGGTCATTATACCAAGGTCTGGCAAAGTCCTGTCCAGCAGCTAAACTCAGATTGCCCCCTGCTTTTGTTAATAAGGTTTTACTGGAACATAGCCACACACAATCATTCACACGTTACTCTTTTTTTTTTTCTCTTTCACATTGACATTGTGCTGGTCGAGTTAAGCTGAAATAGACCATGCAGCCTAAAGCATGCAGTATTTCACGTATAATTTTAAAGAAGTGTGACAGTCCCTGCTTCAAGGCCCCAAGTTCATCAGCTGCTGGATTAGGTAGCTTCCTGGAAAGAGCCATGGCCTTGATTTCAGGAGCATTCTGCACAGAGAAGAGCTTTGGGGTTGGGGCAGGCCAGTAGCTCCACTGAGTAGGGTGACAGTAAGTCCTTCAGGGACAGGAATGAGTGGCTCCCATGGGTGTCTGCTAACCTGGTCTAAAATGGCTGCTCGGGTTTTCTCACGAGTTCTGGAATGTATCCATGGACAATCTCTGATGTCTGTGCTTGCTCTCCCCTGGGTAGGATGATCCAACTCCGAGATCTTCCCTGGGGCTCTCTAGTTTATTCTCTGTCTCTGTCTCTCCCTCTCATTCTCCCTCCTCCTTTTTCTACATTTAAAAAAAAAGATTTATTTATTTATTTATTCATTCATCCATTTATTTAATGTATGTATGTATGTATGTATGTATGTATGTATGTATGTATGTGAATACTCTATCACTGTCTTCAGATGCAGCAGAAAAGAGCATTAGATCACATTACAGGTGGTTGTGAGCCACGTGTGGTTGCTGGGAATTGAACTCAGAACCGTTGGAAGAGCTGTCATTGCTCTTAACTGCTGAGCCATCTCTTCAGCCCCTCTGTGGCTCTCTCTTAGGAAACCTCTATGTGTTTTGTGGCTAATCACATATATTGTCCTACAGAAGGGACTCAGGTAGGATGATCCCCATTACCTATGAAGACTACCCTAGACTTGGCACATAGTCACCTCTGAGTTGTCCCTGTAGCTGAAGTAGCCATAGGGCTGCACTCGACAAGTAAAGAAGGGAAGATGGCAGGATCTATGTGTAGAGCGGCAAAGTGTAGGATCCTGTCTAGCCATCTTTAGAAGACAACAGTGGCCGTCATCATGCCAGAGCCAACCACCCACGTGATAGGGGGTTGATTTGTGTATACATTTCGAACCACCGCAGTGCTGTGTGGGTGGCTTGCAATGGCCACTTGAGAACAGCTTTTGTCCCACTCTAACTCCAGAGAGCTATTGTTAAATATTCCAGCACACTACTGCTGCTGTGGGAGGAATTTTAGTTAGAAGTCAAGCAGGAAGAAAGACAAAAGTATTTGCTAACCATACAGGGCCTAGATGTGCTCAGGAACCTCAGGATAACTCTATTAAAAAGTGTGGTTGGCCCCTTGTTGTATAGGAAAAGAATCTGAGTCTCCACGAGGCTGAGCTACGCCACAGGGTCTGAATAGGGATCACCCATGTTTATTATCCTGCCTCACAGAGGCTGGAACTCCGGGTGGGCAGAGGTTTGACTCTGAAGAGAAAGAGAAGATGAGCAGGGGGTTGCTGGGGAGAGACAACCACTGAATAGGACAGAGCCCAAAGCTCAGGGCAGCAGGCACAACGTGGGACAAGCAGGAAGAAGGAGGGGTCGGCAGGGTTGCTTACTATAAGAACCTATCATCCTGTGCGCTGTACCCAGCCCTGTAGGCGCAGTAAGACTAAACACCAACAGGGGCACCAGACCACAGCCAGTGTTTCTCGTGGGCAGGAAAAGGTGTGGAAGCATAACCAGTGTCAGTTGAGGCAGAGAGAGGAGTGAGGGGGAACAGCTCCATATCCATCAGGGAAAGGCCCCCTTCTGTTTGCTCCTGTGTTCCTTCCTTCTTCCTGGGAGGCTTAGCAAGCAGTCCAGCCCTGGTGTGGACTAGCTGAGAGCAGAGAGCTTTCAGATCTGAGCCTACCAGGCGTCCTGTGTCCTGTGCTGTGGGGACACAGCCTACTTCCTTTATTGTTCAGGACTCTGCCTTGTCTCAAACTTGGGCAGTATTTAACAATCATCCAACATCTTTAACCCTAAACCCGCAAGGAATTATTCTGTGACTCCCAACTGATGGGAATGTGAAGCCCAGAGAGAAGAGATATCTTCAGGATGCAGGGCTAGCTGAGAGAAAATTCAGATTTAGTGAGTCAGAGTACTAGCTGCTCCGCTATAGGACCAGGGTTCAGTTCTCAGCATCCACTCAGTGGCCGCTCAGTGTCTGTGACTCCAGTTCTAGGAGATTATATACCCTATTCTAGCCTCCATGCCACCAGACCTGCATGTGCTGCACATACATACATGCAGGTACAACATTTATACCCAGAATAAAATAAATAGATCTTAAGGTTTATTTCTCAGAAGGAATCTTACTTGGATACCCTGAATCTGGACGTGCCCAGTGTGGATGGCGTCTGGATGGAGAGGGGCGACCCAGAGAGCATAGAAAGGCCAGAGGAGCAGAAACACCGATCCATCCATCCCTTCATATGAGGTCCTTCGCCATTTCTTGTTTTCCCTATATTTCCCTGTACTTGAACGATTCCTTCTCTTGCTTTGATGCAATACTACAAAGGCATCACACTCTGTTGGGGAGCAGTGGAGGACAATGGTCAAGGGCATTGCAGAGCCACGAACGTAATTCCCAGAACTGGTCTCAGAGTGCAGCAGGGAGAGTCGGGTACCTCACTGACGAGGTTCACACACTGTGTTGGCTCTTGCTGTCCTCTGGAGTCCCAGGCCTTGTCACCAGCCCTCCAGTGGATGAGGCTTGCTGAAGGACCCTAGGATAAACCCCTGAAGAAGCAGCTCTTGGTGTTTGGAATGCTTGTTGAAAGTGTTCAGTTTTTTACTCTGAATTCTTGGAAACCTTCATGCAGCACATTGGAAAGGCCCAGAATCTGCATTAGCAAGGTGCCCCCAGTTCTGAGATCTGTGGAGCCTGAGCTCAAGCAGCCAGCTTCCAGTGGAAGGCTGAGGAGGTGGGAGAGAAGCTTTCCTTTGGCAGAGAGAGAGAGAGAGAGAGAGAGAGAGAGAGAGAGAGAGAGAGAGAGAGAGAGAGAGAGAGAGAGAGAGAGAGAGCATTAGCATGCTTACACTGAATGGGTTTAGACTCACTAGCTAGGATGTTTATGGGGTTGTCTTTCTGAGCAATAAAGAATATAGCAGTTATGTGTATAATCACATGTAATTGCAATGTTGTGGATAGTTGAACCTGATAAAGATTACTTTATTAAATGTTCCCTGTGATTTGCCATTGGTTAACATGTGGAGCGTTAGAAGAATTTATTCTCTTCTCTGGATGGAAAAGTTTTGAGTCATTACTGTGAGCCTGGTACCCTGCTGGAGGCACTGAGTGTCCCAGAGTCACTGACAGCTCTGGGTTCTGACCGCTGTCCTCAGTACGCTTACTGTCTAGCAGTGGGGAAAGACTTACTGAAGCCTCCACTGGCCATGTACATTGCGGTCTTGCCTAAGGTCATTCATAACAACTAAGATATTTCTTAAATTCATTAGTAAATGTGTTTTTAAAATTGCTTTTATAAGTGTGTACATATTTGCTCATTAAACAAATACTAAGCCCAAGAAAATCCTTACAACACCATATTAAAAACCAATTTAAAGTCAGTTGAAATACAGATTAGGAAGTTGGGGTATTGCTTCCTATCCCCAAGAGTTAAAAATTCTAAGTGGCTTAGTGGTAGTGTTTGCTGAGTAAGCACGAGGACCCAAGTGTGTGTGGCTGCTGGCTTGTGTGACACCCCATGCTGTGGAGTAGAGACAGGTCCCACGGATGGCTGACCAGCCAGTCTAGCCAAAATGAGGAGCCCTGGGCTCAGAGGCTGTGTCTCAAAAATAAGAGAGGCCTACACCTTTGTTGTGAACACGCACGGAATGTCAAGGTCCCCAATTCCTTTTTAACCCCCCAAAGCCTCTCTTTGCTCTGTCCCCTCGTTTGTGAATGTAGCACACTGGGAAAGGGCCAGGAGTGGTTTCAGCACAGCGTCCTGAAATCTTGTCTGTAAGTTGTCTGTCACCTAGGGGAACTAGGTGATGGAGGAGGATTCCCCCTGTTAACCCTGGCTCCTGACTCTCAGTGTTGCAGGAGGTGAGCTGTTTGACTTCCTGGCTGAGAAGGAATCTCTGACTGAAGAGGAGGCAACGGAATTCCTGAAGCAGATTCTCAGTGGCGTTTACTACCTGCACTCACTTCAGATCGCTCACTTTGACCTGAAGGTAATAAATACTGTGTGAGTGGAAGCCAGGTATATGCTTATGCCAGGCATGGCTTTTGTGGCTTGTTGGCCAAGATAAACTGAGGCACCCGGCATTTCCTTCATGTATTTTAACTATAGGAATTATTCATTCAATCATTAAGCTTATTAAAAAAGGAAATTATTATAAATCATTAGCATAGAATGTCTTCCTATAGTTAGAATGCCCAACCTCTGGTTTTGTGGCGTAGAAGCTTAAGATCAATGCTCACAGTCGGGAATCCCTGGTAAGGAGTCAAAGGGGCTTACTCAACAGGCCTTTAAGTAATGCCTGCTCTTGGACAGTGGTCCATTTTTGGCTGGTAGCTGAACAGCTTTCATTCTTCTGTGGCTGTGGAGTTTGGATGGCAAGTATCTTGAGTGTTTCTCCCATTTGATACAAGCCTGGGGGCCTGATTTTTCTTTTTACTACCAGGCAGATCCAACTGTGATCTTGGCTGGGTGTAGTAGGGTCTTGGTGTGGTTGGAGGCAAGACTGTATTGGGGGATTAAAAATGTATAAGCCCCATTTCCAGCAGTCATGGAGCATACTCTTTTTGGGAAAGGAAGATAACACAGGGACAACAGCAAACCACAGTGTTAGATTGACAGGAGCCGAGCCACAGGTTGGTGGAGGCCATTCAGCTAGAACAGGGCTGCAGAGGAGCGGACTGTCCTGTCTTTTGTCTGTAGCAGAGCCGTCAGACCCATGTCTGTGTCCCCCAGTATTTACCAACTCGCACCATAAGGTGGATTTCTGCCAGTTCCTGTCTGTTTGATGTCTTGTTTTTGACCAGGGAGCTGGCAATGCCCACAAATAAGTGTCTGCTGGGCAGCTGCCAGCACCAGGGTGCAGGAGATGACAAGCACAGCCTCGACTTGCCCGTGCTTCTTGGGAATGCAAGCTGTCAAGACGGGCTGTGCTCCTATCACCCTACCTAACTGGAACAGACATCCTAGCCCTGCCTTTTGCTCCCCTTCCTCACCAAGTGCTTTCTGGTCTCAAATTCTTGCCTCAGATCTGCCTCCTGGAGCCCCTGAGCCAAAATCCTGTTCTCCCCACTGCTTTTTCATCTACCTGCTCTCTGGCTTTTGCTTGCTTGTTTGTTGTTTGGTTGCTTGGTTTTTGTCTGTTTGTTCTTGGGTGAAGAAGGACCCGTCTGTCACCTTTTACTTCTCTTTCTCTCTCTCTTGTAGCCGGAAAACATAATGCTTCTGGATAGGAATGTGCCCAAACCTCGGATCAAGATCATCGACTTTGGCTTGGCCCATAAAATTGACTTTGGAAATGAATTCAAAAACATATTTGGGACACCAGAGTTTGTGGGTAAATCTCCTCTGCCCTTGGGCTCCCTTGTGTCTCATCCACAGTCCACTGGCTGAATCTCCCTGGCTCTAAGATCACTCCCTGTTCCTGTTTCTGTTTGTTACATCATGATAAACTGTTGGCCTCTAGCTTTCCAAGCTAATGAGTGTTTGTTTTCTCTCAGCTCCGGAGATAGTCAACTATGAGCCCCTGGGTCTTGAGGCAGATATGTGGTAAGGAGCATGCCCTTGGTGTTGTTTTCTTTCTGACCTATCTGACTATTTTTCTAACATGGCCCTGTCTTTATTTCTGTGTGCAGGAGCATCGGGGTAATAACCTATATCCTGTAAGTATCAAGTCTATCATGCATGCATTCTTCGCTTTTCCCGGAGACTGACCAGACAGATCATGTTGGCTCCTTCAGCTTGTGCATGTTCCCATTAAACATCTTCATCCTGCATGCTCAGAACATATCCATTTTATGCTAATTAGTTTTGGCTTTCCTCAATCAAAATGAATTGCCAGTAATTGTAGCATAATCATGGTGAGAAATCTTATGTGTCCATTGCTGAGAAAATAGAAGAGTTTCATTTTTGGTTCAAATGACCGTATATGGTGGTGTGTTTGTGTGTAAGTGCTTATTAGTGTGTGTGTGTGTGCGCATGTGTGAGTGAGAGTGCATGCATTAGTATGTTTGTACTTGTCAGTGAGGGTGCATAGGTATGTATGATCACTTTATGCTCCACTTTTACTTTTATGCTTTTGAGATAGGGTTTCTTTTTTTCTTTTTATTTTTTTGAGATAAGGTTTATTTTATGTGTATGAGCCTTTTGCTTGCATGTATATATGTACATCATATGCATCCTGGTGCCCTGGAGTTCAGAAGGTTGGATTCCTTGAGCTGAAGTTACAGATGGTTGTGAACGACCATGTGGTTGCTGGCAATTGAACCCTTGTCCTTTCTGGAAGAGCAGTCAGTGCTCTTAACCACTGAGCCACCTTGCCAGCTCTGAGATAGGGCTTCTTTATGGATTAGGGTTTCTTCATCAATTTGGCTACATTGGGTAGCTGCTGAGCTGCAGGTATCTACTTAATCCAGTTGCCCATTGCCCAATGGCCGCTGCCCCAGTGACAGTCACTCACCACTGTGCCCAGCTTTTGATTTGGGATCTAGAGGCCCGAATTCAGTTTGTCATGCTCCCGCAGAGCAGGAACTTTGGTACTTTGATAACCGAGCCATCTCCCCAGGCTCAAATGAGCTCTCAACAGGTTTCCTCTGCAAGGAGTTGATACTCTTGTTCATAACTGTTCAGTATTCCGTGGTGTGTGATTGGATTCTGACGTGACTCGTTGCACACTAAGTCCTGTGTGTCGTTACCCCCACCCCCATCCCTTATAGACCCAGAAGCAGCAGTGATTCTACACGAGTAGTTTTAAATGTTCTGTCAATGAGCCACTTTGTCTTTTAACAGCCTAAGTGGGGCCTCCCCTTTTCTTGGAGACACCAAGCAAGAAACATTAGCGAATGTATCTGCTGTCAACTACGACTTTGAGGAGGAATTCTTCCGGAACACCAGTACCCTTGCCAAAGATTTCATCAGAAGACTGCTGGTCAAGGATCCAAAGTGAGTGTCCCCTCTGCCTGTCAGGCAGAGCCTCATGTGGCCAAGACCAGAGACCAGCACCTGTTCTGTGTCTGGCTGCTTCTTGTCAGTCCCTTACTGTTCCACCTGCCTGGAAGGAAGTGCTTCAGAGAATGAACCTAGGACCTTCCTGCCACCGGCCCACTCAGTCCCCCACAGGGAGGAGTCTGGAGTGGGAGCGTTGCTCTCAGTGTTTTGGGTTTTTTTAAACATGGGCCCCACTTTTGCAGAGTATCTTCTTGTTAGGCTGACCCAGCATGAAAATAACCTGAGCACTGTTTCAATCTCATGAGATCTTTTTTCCCTTCCCACTCTGTCCCCCAAAGGAAGAGGATGACAATCCAGGACAGTTTGCAGCACCCCTGGATCAAGGTGAGTTGCTTATTATGTTGGATTTCTGATTATTTCTGAGTGATGGGTCGTGATGGAGTGTTAGCTGTCTGTTGGCACCATGGGTTTAAGATAGAGTGGTATACTGGAGTATATCCTAATGATTGCAGAGGGAGAACAATGAGCTGTTAAGAGCAGGGAGAAGTCAAATCTACTGAGCAGACATGTTTTGTGTAGCCTGTGGGATTATACTAAAAGCGGCATTTGAAAACTGAAATGTTTTCCATCCTACAGATGTTTCAAATCTCAGAATCTTTTGAGAAATCTGAAGGTCTGTAGATACCACATCACCTTACCCACAACTGTAGGGGGATCTGCCCTTTTGCTGGAGCACTTGACCCTTCCACATGGCACTTAGATATTGCTGCCCTATTGGTATTTTGGCTAACAAAACTGAATTTGCTTCAGCCTAAAATAAAAGGAACTGAGGTTGATGAGTGTGTTAGCTTTCTGTCATTGTAGCAGATTACAGGAAGGACCATTGAAGAAGGAAAGGCTGATTTTTGGGTCCATTTTAGTTTTCAGTCTGTGGTCATTGTTGTTGGAGGCCTGTAACAAGGCAGTACATTATGGTAGATGGAAGGGAGCCAGCCAAGATGGTGGGAGGATGGGCCACGGTTCTAGTAGGTTCCTTAAGGACTCCTTTAGGAAAGTCTCTCCCTGTCCTGGCAGTTACACAAGCTGGTCACCCAGCCTAAGGCATAAGAAGCATTGGGAACATTTAAGATCCAGTCCATAATAAAGATATCTAGTAGTTGAAAACAAAACCATGGGCCTCATCAGTGGGCATTACAGAAAGCTTCCATTCCACCTCCCCCTCTTGGGGTAAGGCCTGTGCCCAAGTGTATCCACTGAACAAGACACGGTGAATGTGTTTGAGTGCTGTAAGTTTGGGCCAAATGAACTATACCTCTAGCGTCCTTCCCAACTTAATTGGCTTAGTGAATCTTGCCATTCCCAAACTGTCATTGTAGAAGAGTGTGGGTACAAGCTCACCCCCTGTCCTATGTTCACTCCTCTGTATTATACAAAATACTCAGCCATCAAGAGTTAGGGAGTGGGCAGGCATGGTGGGGCACACCTTTAATCCCAGCACTTGGGAGGCAGAGGCAGGTGGATTTCTGAGTTCGAGGCCAGCCTGGTCTACAGAGTGAGTTCCAGGACAGCCAGGACTACACGGAGAAACCCTGTCTCGAAAAAAAACAAAACAAAACAAACAAAAAAAAAAGAGTTAGGGGGGCGGAGTCTAGGTCCCCCCCCCTTTTTTTTTCTTGAGACGGTCCCAAGTATGCCAGTCTAGCTTCAATCTTGTTTATAGCCAAGGATGACCTTGAACTTCTGATTCTTCTACCTTTACCTCTTGAGTGCAGAGTATAGGCATGCACCAACAGGCTTGGCTTATGTTGTACTGGGGTTAATCCCAGAGCTTTCTGAATGCTAGGAAAACTCTCTACCTGCTGAGCTATATCGAAGCCTAGCTCCAGGATCTTGAATGTTATTTCCCACTCTTTATGCTATTTTAGAATAGGGAGTGTGTAGGCCTTTCAGAGTGATAAGGAGTATTAAAACATTTCTGTAATTAGCTTTCATTATCTTTTCTTGAACTTTCAATTTTAGCCTAAAGACACCCAACAAGCACTTAGTCGAAAAGCCTCAGCAGTAAACATGGAGAAATTCAAGAAGTTTGCAGCTCGGAAAAAATGGAAAGTAAGACTCTGCGGACACATTGACTTTGGCTTTTTCTGTCTGGTCTTGTCAGAGCCCATGTCTTCTAACACTGGGAATCAGGAAATATATTCATTTAATAATAAAAAAGCCCACTGTGTAATCCCCTGTGCTGTTATTACTTAAGTTTCAAAGACAAGCATAGACCATATTTTAGTGTTACTTAACCTTTTCTTTGAAATGTCATTTTGCATGCTCTTTTCTCAGATGACCCCCAAGGCAGATTTTTAAATCAATACAATAAAGTGAGAGTGAACACTTTTTCAACTATCACAAACCACACTCTAAATAAACCCGTTCTTCCTGGTAAGCAGCCTGGAGCTTGTATGAAAAATCTGCCTTGCTCCTTGTGGGCTTGCAGGGGGATGCTGGGATAAGGGAGGCACCCTGGCAGTGTGGCCTCTCCTACACTATGGCAGCTTCCCTGTTGTTTTGGTGGGATGCTGGTTTAGGTATCTTTGAAACAATCAAAATTCAGGGATCAGAAAGAAGGTGCTGATGAGGTTTCCAGTGCCCAAGATTATGTCGACTAGAGAGAGCGAGCAACTCTCTTTTGGCTGGTCCAATGGTGTACCTCAGTTTACCCAATAAGCTATGACTAGACTCTCAATAAGGCTTAGAGCTTATGTCTCAGTCTCTCTTCCCGTTCTTTCTCTTTTCCCTCTTTCTACTTATTTCTCTTCCTCCTCTTTCTTCATTCCCCTGTTGCTTCAGCCTTTGAGGATATGAAGGGGATTGTTCTTCAGACTAAATTATCTGTCCCACCTGTGCATGTTGATAGGCACATATATTCCTTTAGCTGACTTAGGCCCAGAAAGCTCACAACAAGGCCTTTACATCCCATGCTGGACTCCTGAGGACCCTGTAAGGGCTTTGTGTGGGGTTTAAAACACAAGGCATAGAGAGAGATGAGATGTAAGACAACCCCTTCCTCAGGTCACAGTGAATGCACAAGAGTCTTCTGTGTTGCTATCTGGGCTCACGACCTTCAGAACACTTCCCTAATCAAACAGTCTGAACTTCCGTGGAGTGCCCGCCCCAAGAGGAATGTTGGCAGTGAATGTGCTCTTAATGCTTTCTTCAGAAGTTCTCTTTTCCCCCTTGACTCTTTATATGTTTATTTTATTTTTAGCAATCTGTTCGCTTGATATCACTGTGCCAAAGATTATCCAGGTCATTTTTGTCCAGAAGTAACATGAGCGTCGCCAGGAGCGATGATACTCTGGTAAGCATTCCTGTTTGCCTTGGCTAGCTTCTCTGAGCAGCACTGTGTTTAGAGTTTACATTGTTGTGTTTGTGCATTAACCCAGAAAGTCCTATATCATGGGAATGTTAGACTTACCCTTACTCCGAGATGGGCTAACACTGTGCCCAGTCCTGCCTTTCCTCCTTGGAGGATTTTGATTCGCTTTACTTGGCATTCTCTCAGCCGCCATCCCTACTATTTCTAACACTGCTCCTTCCCTAAGCACTTGTGTACGTACACACACACACACACACACACACAATTAAAAAGAGGGTAACCAATGGAAGATGAAAGAGCTCCCACTAATTCTCGTGACTGGACATAAGAACACTGATTGCCACCATTAGGAAGCTGTAGAGTCAAAGTGATGTGAAAGGGCAGACAGCCCTCACCCCCTTTCCCCACCAACACCGAGGAAAGCACAGTGCTACTGTCTCATGGTAGACCAGAAGGTCATATACACTTAGTTTATTGACATCGTCCTGACTGTCCAAAGCCCTTGGGAATGGCATCACAGTTTTCCCTAAGTCCAAGCTGAAACCCAATTACTGATGAGCTCTTCAGATACAGCTAGACACCTCTCCCTTCATCGAGACTTTCCCCAGCCAGTCACAAACAGGGCTTTGTTCACTGAAGGTGAAGGAGACTCCGGGAAAAGCAGACACAGTGGTTCTGTGGGAACCACCCTGGCCTGTAACCTAATAGTCGGTATTTCCTGGGTAGAGCTAGGGACTCCTAGGGCAGGGATCACATGACAGCAGACACTGGCTCTTCTTTTCTCCTGAAGCTACTCTCTGTAATAGTGTTACAGCTCTAGTCTACAACTGTAGAGAAAAAGGAGGAAGAAGATATGTCCATGAGTATACACACACACAGACACAGACACACACACACACACACACACACACACACACACACACACTCATGCACGAAGGAAAGCCAAAGAAAAGGAACTTATGAAGAGATGGGAAAGACGAAGACCTCTTTGGAAGGGTGTGAGGATGTTAAGGGAGCCAGGGGAAAATGGCAATGTAGGTCTGACTGTGGGATGCTGTTGGATGCTGTAATGGGAAGTAACCGAAGCTCTTGAATTAGCATTCTTAACAGCCCTTTGTCACAGTGAAAGCTCGAGTAGGAGCCTTGGAGAGGAAGTCTCCTCTCTTCTGCTGACTGGGGGGTGCTGTAGTCTGTCTGTCTTCTTTCCCTCCACCAAGATTCATTCCACTTTTCTACCACAGTGGCCCCTAGTCATTAGCCTGGACTATGAAAGAAAACCAAACTTATGCCTTGGTTCACTGATGTCCTTTGCCAGTGTTGCCAAAGTCCTCCTCCTGGAATTTGGATTTAGAAGGAATTCAAAGAAATGCTTTCCCGTTCTGTTCTCACAGGCATTGACATTTCAGGAGCTGTCCCTCTGTATTTTGGGGGGACTTTTCTAGTTCCTTAGTTGTAAGGTATCATGTTTTGGAAGCATCTTGTAAGAAATGATGATGAGTCAACAAAAAGAACAAACTTATTCATCATTCCAAGTTTTCTTGGAGATTAGAAATATATCCATTGTTTCTTCTTTTAGGATACACACACACACATACACACACACACACACACACTCATTCACCATTCAGAGAATTTTACCTTCCTATTTTAGACCTAGAGAAAGAAGACATTCACATGTCAAAGGAAAAAAAAAAGAAATAAAAAGAAAAATACACAAATCTGTAACTGGAAAATCTAGCAAATGTGCTGTGGTTTTTCTCCTTCCTTATCCAGGAGAGTTCATGTCACAAAAGAACCTCTCCACAGTGCATTCTGGTAACTGTATTTTGACAGATTCCTAAGATTAAACAGAGGGTCAGTAGTCGGCATCCCCGTTCGCCATCTGAACCTTAAAAAAGCAGTCCTTTTGTTCTTGGTTTCAATGCGGATGACATCAGGCCCGGTTAAACATTAAGTGGTAACAGTTGGTAGCATGAAAGGGTACAGGTTCACCTCCAAGCTCCCTTTGTGACCATGCGGATTGGGGATTAAGTGGCCTTTTTTCCTTAGAATACCCGTATGTTGGGCAAGCCGGAGCTCACTATGTTGATGAGCGTCCTGGCCAGCGTGCTAACTCTTTTCATCCTCATGTGTTTTTCAGGATGAGGAAGACTCCTTTGTGATGAAAGCCATCATCCATGCCATCAATGATGACAACGTACCCGGCCTGCAGCATCTCCTGGGCTCCTTGTCCAGCTATGATGTCAACCAGCCCAACAAGGTCTGACTCCCCTCTGCCAGGGGTACAGGCCTGTTGTTTCATAGACTGTGACCCCCAACCTTACCTTGCAAATAGGTCTTCCATTCTGTGGGAAAGGCCTTTCTGCTTAAGCTGGTTTGAGTTGCAAATAAGGACATTTTGCATTGAGCACCTTCCTTCACACCACAGTTGCTCCTACACCCTTGAAATTCCTGCTTTGCTTTTCCCCCTACAAACAGCAGCTCTGTCATTGGGTATAAACTGAAAAGGAGGGACTTCTTGTCCTTTTGGCAGTTTCTTCCCTTTCTGTCCACATGTTACAGCCTTGTGCCCATGGAGATCCAGGGAAGGGTGTGGACACAGCAGGGTGAGGACATCCTCCCAAAACTGAAACACAGTATATTTTCTTTCTGTCTTCCAGCATGGGACACCTCCATTACTGATTGCTGCAGGCTGTGGGAACATCCAGATGTTACAGTTACTCATAAAACGAGGCTCAAGGATTGACGTCCAGGATAAGGTCATAATGCTATATCATTAAAAATGAATTTATTTCCTGTTTTCTCAACTGTCTTCCCAATTGTAAGGGCAGTATGTGGGAGAGTATGACTAGTTTCATGATTTCCTATAAAAAGTGAGCTGGACAAAGGGCCAGTGCCGTCTGAAACGCTCCGGGAAGGGTGCACACTTAACTCCCCGTATGCTCTGCTCTGCTCTTGTGTCTTATGTACTGCAGATCACATTACTCCATAGTGTTACCAGTCTGACTTGGAAAAGATTTTGTTATGTAGTTAATCTAACTAGAAATTCATTAGCCTGAATATTTATTGTGCATCCAGATATGGGCACATGTGCTGGTGAAGACAGCATTATAAATGCAGGCATCATTGAGTGACGGGATCTGTGATCATCTACCGTGAAAGCTGTAGTTTGTCCCTGAGACTCAATGAACTCAATCCTTGATCTGATCAAATATGTACTAAGAGCGTTTGTGAGGGACAAAGGTCCAAAATGTGTGTCTTCTCATCATTCTCTAGAGGATGAAAAGTAACAACTGTTCCCATGGTATTTCGTCAGGTTATGAGTAATTCACAGGTCATTTAGGGTGCCCGTTCTGTGCAAGCTGCATCATTTTATAAAAGCGTCTTGAACACTCATGTTTGTTTGTTTTGTACCTATATAGAGGCTTGAATTGGAATCAGTTCCTACAGATATCTAGGGTACTCTTAGGCATTCTAGACTGAGGTTAATATGAGGACTTCCAAAAAGAAAAACCAAACATTTTGACTTTATATTGAAATACTTACACATTTACAAAAAAAGTAAAGATGATACAGAAAACCCCCTTCTGCTCCCTAGTGAGCATCCCCTGTCATGACCATGATCTAATTATCAAAACCTTGAAGCCAAGTGGGCTTTTCTTCCTCTTGGAAGAGGCTCCCTTAGGGTCTGTTACCCCATGGGAAGGGAAACACTGTGGTTCTAAGGGGAGCTTGGTCCAGGTCCATTATAGTTCTAGATGTGACTCTACGGTACTTTCCTTGCAGGGAGGATCCAATGCCATCTACTGGGCCTCTCGGCATGGCCATGTGGATACTTTGAAATTTCTCAATGAGAACAAATGCCCTTTGGATGTTAAAGACAAGGTAAGACCATGCCTCTTAGGAGGAGCAAGAGGAAATGATTAGGGGTGCAGTGGCGTGCTGGCCTGTCTGGAGCACTAGAACTGAACCCAAGGATGAGACTGAGAACCAAGTCCTCTAGATGGGAATTTAAAGTTGGAGGTTTTGTGTTGTAATTGTTGTTTGGTTTTGGTATTGTCCTTTTGGCCATGGCCTGGTCCAGCTTTTAAATCAGAATTTCTACCATAGGTGCTTGGGTTCTGCCTGTTGGTGGGCTCATGGCGAAGCAAAGTATTTAGGGTCGTGTGGTAGAACAACACTGTTCACCTCATGTCAAACAGGAAGGAGAGAGACAGAGACACCCACAAGGTGCCCTTTACTGTAACCTAACTTCATTGGCCCCCACCGCCTAAAGATTCCTCCGGGTTGGAGAGATGACTCAGTGGTTAAGAGCACTGACTGCTCTTCTGAAGGTCCTGAGTTCAAATCCCAGCAACCACATGGTGGCTAACAACCATCCTTAATGAGATCGGATGCCCTCTTCTGGGGTGTCTGATGACAGCTATAGTGTACTTACATATAATAAATAAATAAATCTTTAAAAGAATAAAAAAGATTCTTTCATTCCTAGGCTGGGGACCAACCTTTTCATACATGGCTTTGAGAGGTAATTGAGATCTGGACAGCAGCATATAAGCCCATCACAACAGTTTTCTTCTGCCAATTGACAGTAAAATGTCTTTTCTGTGGTTAGCGAAGCCTGACCCTGGGATGTGTGGATACACAGGATCTGGAGTTGTATTGGTTTTACTCAGATTTATTGAGGGAGCAAGACCTTTAACATCTCTGAGAGTATAAGAAACACGTTTCTGAGCACACATAAGGCAATGAAAGGAGGAAGTTGTTAATAACTAAAGCTATGCATTTGAATAATTGCAGGATGATGAACTTGGTCTTTTTTTAAAAAATATTTATTTATTTATTTATTTATTTATTTATTTATTTATTTAATGTATATGAGTACACTATTGCTCTCTTCAGAAACAGCAGAAGAGGGCATCCCATCCCATTACAGATGGTTGTGAGCCACCATGTGGTTGCTGGGATTTGAACTCAGGACCTCTGGAAGAACAGTCAGTGCTCTTAACCTCTGAGCCATCTCTCCAGCCCATAAGTACACCATTGCTCTCTTCTGACACACCAGAAGAGGGCATCAGATCCCATTACAGTGGTTGTGAGCCACCATGTTGTTGCTGGGACTTGAACTCAGGACCTCTGGAAGATCAGTCAGTGCTCTTAACCACTGAGCCATCTCTCCAGCTCCAAACCTGGTCTTAAAAGGGTATGGCAGACAGAGATGGGGAGAGAGGGAAATTGACAGAAACAGAGAGAGAGAGAGGGAGGGAGGTGGAGAGGGGAGAGAGAGAGAGGAGAGGGAGAGAGAGAGAGAGAGAGAGAGAGCTCTATGGATGGATAGATGAAGTCTAACAGCTAGAAGAATCTGTAATGAGGTTGATATGGCCCTCATGGTAAAGGGAACATATTCTCACTGCATTAATTTCCATAACAAGATGAGTCAGTGCGAGGATTACACACCAGCTGCCTAGTTGCTGACCCCCTGTCCTGGCCTTAGTCTCTTGGGAGCAAATGGCTTGAGGGAAGGTGTAAAGGTGCCAACAAAGGAAGGCATGGGACAGTGCTCTTGATCTCAGAAGTGGTTTTGAATTCTGGTCTTTAGATCATGGGTCCATTTCTTTTGCAGTCTGGAGAGACAGCTCTTCACGTGGCAGCCCGCTATGGCCATGCAGATGTGGTTCAACTACTGTGCAGTTTTGGCTCTAATCCTGATTTCCAGGACAAGGTAGGTCATGGGAACAGATGTGCTCAGTTCCTTGTCCCCAGGCCTCCCTGTACAGCAGCCAGGTGACCCAGGTGACTCATAAGGGAGGCCTCTCCACTTAGGTTTCTTGTCATCCCTTGCAGCGCACAGGTCCTTAGACAGCAATATGCAACCAGCTTCCCTTCCAACCTCTTCATTCACCCGTTTAATCCCCAAGACAGCCCTGTGAGGTGTATCGCTGTTATCAGCATCCTTGCTCTACAGATGACGGAACCCACACAGGAAAATCCCACAGCTTGCTTAAGCGGTCTGTGGTGGGACCAGGGATTGCATCTTCCCCAGTCTTGGGTTTAGAATTTCCATTTATAAGTACTACTCTCAGACAGATGTGTGTTTGATGATGCTGACAGAGGTGCCAACTTCCCAGTCCCCATGAGCCTTCAGGCCAACTCTTCCTGGACTAGTTACAGAAGGATCATCAAGATAGCTGTCTCACAGTGTGTTCTTCTGACTCATACCTGGCAGAATCAAAGCACAGAAACTGCTAGAAAAATTCTTGCTCAGAGGGCTGCTTCTGGGCCAGGAAGAGTTTCAGACAGACAAAGGCAATTTTGCCAAAAGCTGTTCTCAGTCCAGAGGCCTCCGTAGTGAGGTCTGTGATATATTGAGAAAACAGAGTTCACTTAGCACTCTGGTTGAGGGCACAGACTGACCAGGGAAGGGACTGGGTCTGCCACTTAATGGCATCGGATCCTGAAGGTGGAGTTATCTCAGGTTAATATCTTGCCACACTGGCTGCAATCTCTGCTTCCATGGCCTTGACTTTCTTGTCTGCATTTTCTTCCCCTGCACTCGTGACCTTGGCCAGGAAGAGGAAACCCCCCTGCACTGTGCTGCCTGGCATGGCTATTACTCCGTGGCTAAAGCTCTTTGTGAAGTTGGCTGCAACGTGAATATCAAGAATCGGGAGGGAGAGACCCCATTGCTGACTGCATCTGCCAGGGGCTATCATGACATTGTGGAGTGTCTGGCTGAACATGGAGCTGACTTGAATGCTTCTGACAAGGTGCTTTATGGGGGAAATGCTTGGCTCTTTCTGTGAAGTGAGATAACAAACATGAACTAAGTATTCTGTTGATCATCCTTCCATTCTTTGGTTCCAAAAGTGTTCTTTGGAGTTTTTTTTAGAGTCTTTTTAGCATGTAACTAAGTTTCTGATTGAACAAGCCTCTTTGGTCAGTGTGTTGACCTGTTTAGTTTTGGAGCAGGGACAGTGTCGGTTTTAGACACAGGTAGAAACAGGCATTTATTTTGCCACCTCCTATTTTGTAAAAAGACAATAAACCACTATTATTTGTTTTATAAATGTACTTCTAGGCCAGGTGTTCCCTAATTACCTAAGCAATTCCAACACAATCTGTTTGAATCTGAACTTAAACCAACACAGTGATGGTGCTATATACAGTTAGACTGGAGATATTGTAGCTTACGTAGCAACGGTCTTTTGTAGAGTGGTGTCTTGGAACCCTGTGTGGTTCTCTGGAGACATGTTTTGTTTGCCAAACAAACAACAACCATGAGTGTGTGCACATGCATGTGTGAGCAAATGCAGGGCTCACGGTCACCTGGGAATGTACACACATACATACTTGTGTGCTTGTGTTTTCAAGAGCTCGCAGTACAAATGTCAGCTTCCTTCTGAAGGACAGAGTCTTCAGTGTATACTCTTTTTTAAAAAAAGATTTATTTATTTTCTGTATATGAGTACACTGTAGCTTTACAGATGGTTGTGAGCCTTCATGTGGTTGTTGGGTATTTGATCCTGGCACCTGGTAGGTAGAGCTAATGTTTCTGTTAGATAGTCACAAGCCCCAGTGTCAGGCATGCGGAGTGGAGAAGCTCATACAGACACAATAGAGGTGTGGTGGAAAGCTCTGCTGGCCTGGGTCCTTAGACAGCAGTATGCAACCAGCTTCCCTTCCAACTTCCGTACAATAATAACTTAGCACTGCTATCCCCCAAGTTTTGGGGGTACTGTTAATTCTCAGGCTGGGCTCTATGTTGTTCAGAAGTTAAGCAATCTGCATCTTCTTTCTGGGCACTCAGAAGTCCTTGGGGAAATGATTTCTCCCTGTGTTCTCTGTTGTTTCTGATAGTTCTTTCTCTACTTATGAATTTAGCAGGTGTTACTGGGCAAATGTTTTGAAAGTGTTTTCAGATCTGTTTTCTGGCAATTGGCATACCATTTTATCAGTTCTGATACAGAGGAGTATAGCTTTTCTGTCTGATACATTGCCTGAGCCTAAATGAACCAGCCGTGGTCAGCCCAGGCTTCAATTATACGGAATGGAAAGGATAAAGCCCCCACCCTTTTCCAGTCCAGGCAATGACATTTGAAGTTCTTGGGTGGTGTAGGAGCCATTCTGTTTACAGCTAATTCTTACACACAAGGGAGAGATTAGGCTGAGGCTCTAAGCCAGACATGCTCATGAGCCTGGGTTTGGTTCCAGGATGGACACATCGCCCTTCATCTTGCTGTGAGGCGTTGTCAGATGGAGGTCATCAAGACCCTCCTTGGCCATGGGTGCTTTGTGGATTTCCAGGACAGGCATGGCAACACACCCCTGCATGTGGCCTGCAAAGATGGAAGCGCACCTATCGTGGTGGCCCTCTGTGAAGCCAGCTGCAATCTGGACATCTCAAACAAGGTACGTGTAGAGGGTAGGATCCCCAGGCTCCACCCGGCCTGCCAGACACTTTTGTTGGGTTCTTGCCATGGTTTTATTATTATCCCATCATAGTGGAGAACGGTTACTGCCACTCGCATGCACTGGATGTCCAGAGGACAGTGACATTTTGGGCTGTGTGCCTGTTGAGTAATCTCCTACACTGACGTTAGAACACAGAGACATTGACATGCACTTCATGCAGATTCTGGCTTCCCACTGTGGTGCTTGGAGAATGAATGAGTGTGTGCACATGCATGTGTGAGCAAATGCAGGGCTCTAGGTCACCTGGGAATGTACACACATACATACTTGTGTGCTTGTGTTTTCAAGAGCTCGCAGTACAAATGTCAGCTTCCTTCTGAAGGACAGAGTCTTCAGTGTATACTCTTTTTTAAAAAAAGATTTATTTATTTTCTGTATATGAGTACACTGTAGCTTTACAGATGGTTGTGAGCCTTCATGTGGTTGTTGGGAATTGAATTAAGAACTTCTCCTGGCTCCTGTCAACCCCACACTCACTCTTATCTACTCTACTCGCTCAGTCCCTGCCACTCTGGCCCAAAGATTTATTTATTATTATAAATAAGTACACTGTAGCTGTCTTCAGACACACCAGAAGAGGGCATCAGATATCATTACAGGTGGTTGTGAGCCACCATATGGTTGCTGGGATTTGAGCTCAGGACCTCTGGAAGAGCAGTCAGTGCTCTTACCCGCTGAGCCATCTCACCAGTTCTAGTATATACTCTTGACCCTGTAATTTAAACAAGATTCTCTGGAGCACAGGCTGTCTTACCTGTCCCTTTTGAGCTGTCTATGGGCAAAAGTTTCTAAACATGTTTGTGTATGTATGCATTAATGTACACCAAGCAAGTTTGGTAAAACCAAGGGAATATTGTCACCTTATAATTAATAAAGAGATGAAAATAAATTGTATTTTCTCAGCCCATTAAAAAGCCCTGGTGCAGATTTCTAGACTGTCACCTGCATTTCGCTGAATCCCGTCCAGATTTTCGGTACAATAATAAGAGTTAAATATTTGTGTAGTTTCAGTGTGTAACTGCATGAAAGGCGGGCACACTCTTCTTAAGGTCACGTTCAAAAGGACATTGAGAGGAGTTATATCTAATTGTGGGGAATATCCGTTTATAGATGGTGTATATGGTGCTGTACGGTTTTATGATGATCTGTTTGAGGTAAAATAGTTAACATATGAAAGAGCTGGAGAGCTGTCTTGCTAGTCCTCCTGCATATTGGATGGTTAATTGTGGTGGACACTGAAATTGGTAATCCTCAGACTCTGGGACCCTATGAAGGAGAGAGACATCCTGACTCTCAGCTGTAGCTGCTTCTTGCTGTCTTGATTTATCCCTATCGAACCATGCCAAGATAATTATGTACCTGGCTTAAGAGGAGGTAGGATTCCCTCAGTGGGTTAAAAGTGGCCTCAAGGAATGTGTACTCATTAATCCACCTTCAGATCTCGCTCTGGAGGCACAGTGGGCAGCCTGCACGCAGCATTTGGGCTACACCAGCCGATTTCTTTCCATGACCAAGGAAGGCCTTGAGTTCAATTCCCACTATCCAGAAAAGACAAGACAAAGCAAAACATGTCTTAGCGTGTGTCTAAAGGCACATTGTTAAATATGTTCATTAAGAAGTCCAGCTTTGTTGGCATGGTGGCACACACCTGTACTGCTAACACCCGTGATGTGTAGGCAGGATTATTCGTTTGAGGTAAACCTGGGCTACAGGATGAGAGCTTTTCTCCAACACAAATAAACATCCAGCAAGACAAGCCTGTTTCCAGGTTTGCAAACTACTGGCCTGGGCTGAGATGTGGTTCAGTGGGAATCTGGATGCCTATATCCAGCCCATGGACCTATTCACAGAACCACAGAAGTGGGCAAACGGGAAACTTGACTCATTTGATGGAAATCTGTCACAGTGGTCTATGGACTTGACATTTTGATTACGTCTTATGCTGGAATAGCGCAGGAGCCTTAGGTGGCTGATTCTGCTGTTATATAGAGCTCAGCCAAAGTGAAAGCAAGCCTTGTGCGGTTCAGACTTGTGTGGACTGGAACCTGCTGGCTATCACCGCACAGCTTTCTTGCACTCTAGCATGGTCAATGACATCGAATTGGAGAGGGACATTGGAGGAAGCTGAATTTGCTTTATAAGAGCCACTCTTTGGTAACCTATCCAGTCCTTTAAGGCTTGACCTACTCTTGAGACGACAGCCCTGGTGACTCACCCGCTCCCAGACTTCACCTCTTCAGAGATTCCACCCCCTCTGCACATCATGTTCTGAACCCAGTTTTTATCCTGTGAAACTCTAGGTGATAAGTGATAGTCAAACCCCCTCTCTCTGTCCCTCTTACCTCCTTTCCTCCTTCCTTTTTCTATCCCTATGCCCCCTCTCTCCCCACCTTCCCATCTTCCACCCTCTCCCCACTTCTTTCTCTTTCTTCAGGTGAGAAACTAGAGACGTTTAAGTTTGTGCAGGAAAGTAAGTGCCAGCCCCTACCAACCCACTAATCCGCCCAGTCTGCCTTTCCTAAGGCCCACTTGGGGAGCCGTTTGTTACATTGGCTATAGCACAGTGACATCCATGCTTCTCGGGCAGGCTGCCACTCTCTCCCCATCATGCTGTCTTTCTAGATGGTTAGATCCCTCCAGAGAGAAACCGGACCATTCAAATCCTGCTCTTCTTAGTCTAAGAGGGCAAGGACTTGTCACTCTATGGTGACATTTCTTTATGCTTTGTTTGAAGACTGGGACGGTTTCTTTTTTAACCCAGCCGAGTTAGCAAGCAAACACTGAGAGAAAGAAAGGGACAACACCATGTGTCACTAAGGTCGAAGCTCATAGGCCGCCCTTATCCCACAGACAGATAAGTTTGTGGGTGCACGCGCACGCATGCCCACACACACACACACACACACACACCCCTCTGGAATGAGCCTTGGGCATCAGCTGTGATCAGTGTCTTACACATTTGAGGAGGTGAGGATTTGGCCATGGGTGTTTCTTCCTTCTTGTGTGCCTTTAGAAAACCAGGCACACAACACAAAGTAGCAAACTCACTTGTCACCATCCCTGCTGGGGCAGGTGTGGGGCAGGCACCAGGTGCTGCGGAAACAGGGGAAAGAATCAGCCAGCCTCACAGAGGTGACAGAGCAGTTAGCACTCTGCTAGATAAAGAGGTCAGGAGAGGCGACTTCAGATAGAGCCTGAACGAGTAGCTCCTAAATTTGGTGGTGAAAATACAGCACAGGACTGCAGGTCCTGAGCACAGAGGTGATGGGAGAAGGGGGGAAATGCTGGAAGGAGACCTCAGGTCCAGATATGAAAGGCCTGGGGTGTAACACTAAGGAATTTGAGTTATGTGATAGCCAGGTGCTACATCTGGAATGGATTGTAACACTCCCTCCATTTTTGTTCCCTGCAGGCTGGCTGCAGAAGTTTCTGTGAGTTGAATAGCATTCGGGCTTTCAATAGTGTGTCACAGATTTCATTACAGATAACAAATCACCACTAGGACTGGAGAGATGGCTCAGCAGTTAAGAGCACTGACTGCTCTTCCAAAGGTCCTGAGTTCAAATCCCAGCAACATAGTGGCTCACAACCATCCATCGTGAGATCTGACGCCCCCTTCTGGGGTGTCTGAAGACAGCTACAGTGTAATTTATTATTACATATAATAAATAAAATACATCTTTACAAAACCACTACTAACTGTAGCTAATAACATAATGCAGCATGTGATCGTGTCTCAGCCCTTCCAGTGATCTGTCTCTTACTGAAGGTTCATAGAGCCAGGAGGGAAACGCTTCAGCGTGTTAATGGAGAAAATCTCAATAAGCGATGTTGAGGATTTAATTTTCTAACACACTCCTATCTTAAACGCTTAAAATGATGATGTATTGACCCATGCAAACAATAAATGCTCTGTAAGCAGGGATTGCCAAGCACTGACTCCCACATCCCCTGTACTGGCTTGGTGATTTCTATTCATGGCTCCTACAGAGCCACTGAGTTTGCTATTTCACTGTTGTGTTTGCGGAGCATCCTAGATCCCATACTTAGCAACCTTTGAGAAATAGAAAACAACTGAGAAGAGGAGTCTCCTGTCCTCCCTTCCTCCTTACATGACTACAGCCACAAGAGTGTGTGCGGTAGCTGAATCTTGCATAGCTTCCATGACTATAGATTGGGTGCCTCCCTCCCTTTCCTGTTCCACAGGATTGTTTTTAAGCCTAAACATCAAAAAGTAATTACTTTATGTGTGTGGATATTTTGTCTGCATGGATGACTGCACCGAGAGTGTGTCTGGTGCCAACTGGAGTCGAACAGGGTGTTGGATCCTCTGAACCTGGAGTGACGGATAGATGGTTGTGAGCCACTGTGGGAGTGCTGGGTTCTCTGGAAGAGCAGCTGGTTCACTTAACTATGGAGCCAACTCTCGGGACTCTATTTTCAAGACCATTGCTTCTTGGTGTAGCGGCTGCTAACTCTAAGGGAAGACCTGCAAAGACAGGGTGTCAATGAGAGGAAACCCAGCAGGCTAATAGATGGCTGTAAGATGCTTGGAGTAGATAGATATTCACCACATACTGTTTAAACCTTAAGTTAGCTATCGCTATTCCTGGGGGTTCACTGCAGTACCCCAATGTGTATGGTGCACAGTTTGACAACCATATGCCTATGAACCATAATAGGCATGACCTCAAAGCTTCATGGCCTCCTAAGAGTGCCCTTGGCAGCTCCCTTCCTTCTTTCTCCCTGGTGCATGAATCTGAACTATGTGGTGCAGATACACATGGGTGTCTGGGCGCTCGCACTCTTGCCTTGCTCTCTGCCAGCCCAGCAGGAAACTTGGTTATCCTGTGGCTAACTTTCTCATTCATCCTCTGAAGGTGAATTTAGAGCTAGACTTTCAACTTCAAAGTACTTGAAAAACTGGCAGACCTGCCTCAGTGGGAGCTAGAACCTCCTGTTTAGTTCTGTTGGTCCCAGTCCCCTTATGTAATACCGTTTCTCTCCAACGATGGCTGTGAACTACCGGCTTTCACAGATAGCAGCCCTGAGAATGCTTGTGGTATTTTTTTTCTCTTCCCAGTATGGTCGGACTCCTCTCCACCTTGCAGCCAACAACGGGATCCTAGATGTGGTCCGCTACCTCTGTTTGATGGGCGCCAACGTGGAGGCTCTAACCTCGGTGAGTACCAGGCAGGGGCAGGTGTCTGGCCTCAGAGAGCCATGGAAACTTCATGTGCCTCAAGGGCACAGGGAGAAAGGTATTGCCTGGCAACTGCATTCTAAAGTAGACAGGCTGCTATTAAGCTCTAACCCTCCACTGCAGTTACATAAACATTTGCCCACACAGACCTAGTTTAATATCTAGTTAATGTTTCATCCTTTCTCATCTCGCCAGCCCCGCTCTGCCAGCGACCCGCTGGTTCACACTGGCCTTTTGTTTACCATGTTACACAACAGTGCCTCTTAGCTTTCTATTCCACGTATGGATTTCTCTTTCATAAGTGCTTCCCGTTGGCCCCAGGCTACAAGAGGCCCAGTGCCCTGTGGGAGGAGCTGTATCCCCTGTGTGGTCTTGGGGGGTCATGAACAGCCTGGAGGCAAAGGGCTGGTGTCTACTGTTTAGAGTCTGCCTTTGCTGCTGGGACTGAAAATTATTTCTAAGTAAGATGTAGTCCATTCTCCTGGCTTCTCATTTCAGGCTTAGCGCTGTCCTCCTTCTCCACCACTCCTCAGGAGAAACTGTTTGCTTCATATTTCATAAAATAAACACCATAGATAAGAGTTTGGCCAACAAGGTGAAGTGGCAGTTCAGTTGTAGCCATGAACTATTGTTTGATATGTTGCTGGTCCAACAGTGGATTAATTACTTGTGTGTGTGTGTGTGTGGGGGGGGATCTTGAGATTCGAAGATCTGAACTTTATCGACAGTCTTGAAGGAGATCACTTGGTGTTTGATGTTGCACCTTACCTAAGGCTCTGAGGTTCTTGGAGATCTTCAAAGTCTTAACCGAGCTGGCCCTTAGAGCTCCATCTAGATAGACTGCCATTTGTTTTGGTAAATGAGATTTTGCTGAGGCACAGCTGTGATCATCCATTTATATAGCATTGTCTTTGGCTATCCATGCTGCTGAGGCCCAGATGTCTGGCATGGTCCTCCAGTGTGTGTGTGTGTGTGTGTGTGTGTGTGTGTGTGTGTGTGTCCCTGTCTGTGTGTAGGTCTTTGCAGTACCGTTCACTCTCAAGATGTAACAGGCCTGTTCTGTGCAGTGCTGGGCTCTGCAGGCACAGATATGAACAGTGTGTGCAGGGAATGCACACATTTCTCCGGATGCTTGTTTACCCCTACCACACAGGACCTGTTAGGCCCGAGGTGCCTTCATTAACCTTTACCCACAGGTTAGTTATCCTGCAGTAAAGCATCACATGCATTTTTATATTTATTATATATTATATACCTATTATATAATATATATGTATCTCAGATGATGCCTTGTGGGAAAATAAAAACCAGGGTGACTCTGAAGATGCTATCAGCCGTTGGATCCAGATGTGTGTGGAGCCTCTGGTCCCTTTGTGTTGCTCTGTGAGCCCATGGCCCTCCCCCTCACTCTTCCTGCAGTGGCTGTCTTCTCTGCTCCCGCCACACCCTGCGAGTGTTTCTTGTCTGTGCTTAGCCTTGTCATTTACTCAGACAGATGCCCCACACAGAGAAACTTCTAGAAAATGAGAGAGGGGCACTGAACAAAGAGTCTTGACCATCAGTAGACACGGGGTGGAGCAAGAGTGATGTCAGATAAGGGTGGGGTCTGGAAGGTGGGTGAAGCTGACTTCTCTGCAGCTGCAGCTGAGTAGTCAGGAAGTGGGCGTGGCTCATGAAAAGCATTAGGTTAGGAGGCCTGAGCTAGGTGACCACCCACTCCTGTACAGATTACAGGGACCATGCTAGAAACAGAATTGAGAGGCTCCCATCAGTAAGCAGGCCTGGTGGGCATCTGGCCTTCTAGCAGGGGAAGCAAGCATCTTCCTCTTTCAGCAGTGATGAATTCCTGTGAGGAGTGGGATAACCATGGACCAGGGACATCACTGAGAGACAAAGGCCAAAGCATGTCTGTCCTTCTGAATTTTCTAGCAGTCACATTAAAGAAGCAGCAGACGAAATGGCTTTCAGCAGTGCGTGTGAAATCTCATTTCAACAGGAGGAATTTGAGAGTACTAATATTTCTCATATTCTCTTATCGGTACCGAGTTTTTAGTGCCTTGTACATTCTGTGCTGACAGCCATCTTTTCAGACTCACATTTGAGACCCATCGCTGCGGATGCTGCCCTGTGGGACAGACAGCCAGAGCTGTAACTTTTTTCTGGCTTCTGAAACCACTGTACAGATAGCATTTGGCTCCACAGCACCCCCTAGTGTCACCTTTAGATTCTGAGCGCTCCTGGCTTCTCCTCCACCACCCACTCTGCAGAGACCCTGGTCACCTTTTAGGAGCTGCTTTTTTTACTTTGCACCTCTTCCTCAATGCCTAGCTCATCAAAGGCACCCCGTGCAAATGAAGCCATGAGACGGTTTGATGGGAACTCTTAGTTGGAGGTACCGTGTCCAGTAAGGAACTCAGTTCGGTCCAGAGCAAAGGAGAAGTTCTAGCTTGCCTGTTGGATCCATCTCAAGACTTTAGGGACATAGTAAGAATGGGGTGGCTCTGACTTTACAGCACCGCTCTGTGGAACACACACCTGAGCCATAGTTTCAGCCTGGGGAGAGCATTCATTCACAGCTTGGCAATTTTGTACCCAGAAGACACGTGGACTTCTCTGGAGACATGGTTGATTTTTAAGCTGGAGGTTGAGGAATGTCACCGGTGCCTTGGTAACCCACAGAGGTGTTATTCACACTGTATAAGGCTGATAATGGCTTTCCACAGCAGAGAATGACATAGTCCAGCAGGGCCAAGATTAAGATTTGCTGGTCCAGAGAGACCCCATATGTATCTCAAGAGCAACTTGAGATGAGGAACTGGGAAGTTGGCAGGTAGACAAAATGTCCCAACTCTTCACGGGATGACTTACTACAAATGCAGATAATGAAACCATAGACTTTTTTTCTTCTCTTAAAAAAGGTGTCTTCATTGTTTTGAAGATTGAATTTTAGGGCTGTATAATACTTTAGCTGAACAGTGGTATCTCTCTCCCTTGGTGTAGAGGGGACATAGCCACAGCTCCTGTCCCCACAAGGGACTGTGATAATCATGCAGTTCGAGTGATCCACTGCAAACTTGATCAGGCTTGGACCGGAAGGTTCTCAGGAGATGTGCATGTTCATGGTATAGACATAAGAGTAGGTCCCTTCATATGAAACCACAGCTCCATGAAAAGTCTCTAATCAAATGGTAAATGTCATAGTGCTGTGGGCCCTTAGGTCTCTGCTTTGTGTTTTTCAGCAACCTTAAATCAACCTGTGCTAGACTAAGTGTCCTTTGGAAGGTACAGTGATTACCAGCCATGGTGTAGAGCAAGGACCAGGTTTGTATGTGTGAGAACTGAAAGATTAGACTGCTGCCATAGAGACAGAAGTTCAGTCAGGGACGGGATAGTCAGAGGAGAATGGGTATGCTCTGAGTCCATGCACTGAGCATCTTTCTGTTGACACCTCAGGACACTACTGCATTTCTTGCTAGGGCATTTTTCCTTCCTGAGGCACCAAATAAAATAAGGATTCCTTAGACGAGGAAACAGGCCAGGACTTAGAGTTTGTCCAACTTTCTTCTGACCCTGCTGTGCCTCCCATTTCTTCCCTGAACTAGCATGTTGAGGTCCCATGCAGCTCTGTGACACTGATCATCTGTTTCCTACAGGATGGAAAGACAGCCGAGGACCTCGCCAAGGCAGAACAGCACGAGCATGTGGCAGGGCTCCTGGCAAGACTGCGGAAGGTGAGCCTTCACCGGAGGTCCTCAGATTGTTCTTATGTGAGAAGTTCTTGGTGTTTTCCTTACTAGAAGGAGGCATTGGACGTAGGTTTAGGAAGATCATTTTTCCTTGTCCTGTCAGTTGGCACACACACATAAATGTCTAAGGGGTTTCTTCTACAGTTGTTGTAAAGACAAATTTTCGGGCTGGAGGGTTGGGCTCAGTGGTTACGTGCAATGGTTGCTCTTGCAGAGAGCCAGGGTTCAATTCCTAGCACCTACATGGTAGCTCATTTATAAGCCCTGTATTTATAGGATATCCAGCACCACCTGCTAGCCTCTTCGAGTACCAGGCATGCAGGCCATGCACGGACAGACACACAAACTAGTTTGATGCTCTTCCCACCGCTGTGCTGGTTTTGTTTACCCAGCCCTCTCTGGGCTAACCACCCCCACAGTGGAGGGGGAAGAACACTGGTGGTGTCCCTTCTCCTATTTTGTTTTGAGTTTCCAGGTATCAGTTAATCTCCTGTTTATCAAATCACAGCACTGTAGAGTTTATGAAAACAGAAAAATAAGTAAACACAGGTGAACGATTTACAACCCACATGATATATCAAGAGACTAAAAAAAAAAAAAAAAAAAAATGCCCAAACCATTTTGGCTAAGGTATCTATCTGTTTTGTTAACACACAAAGATGCTCACTGCAGTTCTATTTAAAATGTAGTAGCAAAAGTTAGACAGTCAGGTTACCAATACTTATGTATAGGGAGTTGTCATAGAGAATGGGTGTTGTTTGGCTTTTAGAAATACTTACAAAGAGATAGAAAGTACATGAGTTTCTAGGCTGAAGCAAAAAGGATACATTATAACTCTTACCCTGGACCTGGGGGTGTAGCTCAGTTGGTAGAGAGCTTATGGAATATTCAGGACGACTTGACTTCCATTGGTAGCATGGAGAGGTGCTGCTTGCTGGTTTTTTCCCTGTGGCTTGCTCAGCCTGCTTTCTTATAAAACCCCAGACCACCTGCCCAGGGGTAGCATTACCCATAGAGGGCTGGACTCTCCCAAATGAATGGAGAAAATGCCTCACATGTCAGTTTAATGGAGGCAATTCCTCAATCGAGGGTCCCTCTTCTGAGGTGACTATAATTTATATCAAGTTAACAAGAACTAATAAGCCTAGGTAGCCTAGATGCCCCATAAAGCTCTTGCTGAATGAACTGGCCCATTGCTCATCAGCTCTGTGCCTTAGCATCTGCATCCAACCCATGGGAGGAGGTGCCAGCTCAGAGAATGGTAATGAGCGCCGAAAGACGTCCTGAGAACAGCACCTGTACACACTGAACACCGAGTGGCTTCCTTTGTGCTTGGCACAGCACCCTGAAGAGCATTTTTAGAATTGACCATTTCAAATGCAGTGGGGGCCCTGAACTTCTGTGACTGGCACTGACATTTTACATCCCCAGGGTTCACAGGGGAGGATGTTCCTACCAGGACACCAATCCTCAAAGAGATTGAGAGGAGTTAGTGCAAATCTGAGAGTCCCATATCACGAGATCTCTACATCCTTGGTCTTTCTGTGGGCACGGGGACTTTGTGGTGTTTATTTCCAGCCAGCCAGCCTGGGGACATCTCAGTGAGCCACCCTGCCTAGTCACAGATCACAGTGTGCTGAGCTGGGGCTTCTGTTCCATCAGGCAGGATTTTATAAATTTCTTGTTTAACAGGACACACTTACCTTCATTGTCGTCCACGTGACTCTAGGCCTCAGTCTTCTGGTGTGAGGCAGAGCTCTGCTGATCCATTCTTTCCTTCAGATCTCTCAGATTTAAAAAACTAAGTCCTGAACTGAGATAACTCATCAGCGCTTGGAAGCACCCTATAGAAGATTTGCTTTCGGAAGTCAAAGCAACGGCACTGGGGAGTGAGGGCAGAAGCTACCAGTGTCTGCAGAGAAAGAAAGACCAGGGATATGTTTACGGTTATCAATTCAGTCTCCAGGAGGAGAGACTGTTCAAAAAGAGCACAGTTCAGGGAAGAGGGGAGGCTGCAGTGTCCGCTGTGCTCTTTGCCTTCTGGCCATACTCCTCAGTATTCTTCACCAGGGTGCTCCTGCCATTCATTGCAGGTGGGCGGGACATCCTGTCTTTGCAGAATACTTCTGTCCCTGGCCTCCAGGCCTGTGCTGTAGTGCCTTTGTTTCTCTTCTTTCCTTGTGTAGAAACCAAAGATTACCTCTACACACTGTGCAGTGTTCTCTGCCTGTGTTAGAGCCACTCACGAGAGAAGTGGTTCATGACGCCTCCCTCATTTGGGTACCGTACATTCTGTGTGGTCTCTGCCTAGGGAGTTTTCAGAGGTTTTCACCTCCTGGAAATGTAGTTTTGAACCTTTGCCATGCAGGAAATAGGGACTGGCCTACGTAAATAGAACCAAAGCCATTTTATCACTGGCTCCGGTGGAAGCCAGTGTGAGAGTCAGAGTCTGTGTTCATACCTGTGCAGCGAGAGGCTGACACAGGACCAGGGAGGGCTTTGGAGCCTGGCATTAAGGGGACCTTAGGAGCTTCTCTTCTGGAAGGGTTTAGACTCCTAGGGACCCAGGCCAAGGCCAGGACTACGAAAACCAGGCAGGGCTGAGCTGTATGGAGCCTGCACTGGTCCAGTTCAATATGGAGGACTTGAGACATTTGGTATTATCTCTGAGAGCTAGCCACAGGTGTTTCCTTCCAGCTTGGTGACATCACTCTGGGTTCTCGCAGTTGGATGTGGCAGGAATGCTTACAGCATATGATCCCGTAGACCCCTCATGTGAGTCTCCTCTGTCTCTGGAGCTTGGTGTTTGGTGGGCTCTGGAAGCCCCGCATCTACCCTCTGGCTGCTCCTCCCCAGAGGAACTAACAGGGGGAAGCTGTGCCTTCTCTTCCATCTCGTGCAGATAGATAGATTACCTACCAGGAAACAGCCCCTTCAGTCCTCCACCGCACCGACCTGGACTGTGGTGCATAGCCAGATTCAGACTCTTCACCTTAATGCAAGGAAACGCAAGGTCATAGGGAGTGGGCTGCATGCGGTATCATGCATTTTGAAGTTCATTTTCTTTGCCTCTGTTCCTGCGAGTTCCATGATTATCAGGGCTTTGGGGACTTGGTTTACTTCATTGGTCTCATCAGCTGGATTTTTTTTTCCTTAAACCGATAATAAAAGTAGCCCCGTCCTTTCTCTTAAACCCAAGCATAAGACACTGAGGAGGTGCTCAGGAATGTTTTGGAAAATGGACAGTGTTGGGTGTTGCTCATAATTAAAATTCACAGAGAGTGAAGGACATTTGCATAATTGGTATTCTCACTCCCTCCATTTGGGCCTAACAGCTTCCGCCATGTGCTGGAAGTCGCTGCTGCCTCTTCTCAGGGCCCTTATCTGGTTCCTCCAGATTGCCAGTTGCTTCCTTTCCAGCCTGTGGGTTTAGTCATCTTTCCTTTGGGGAAAGTGAAAGCTAATTTGCCAAGGGAAACGTGCTGAAGAAAGAAAGCTGTAAACCCAGAGACCCGCCAGGTTTGGACGGTGGGTGTCAGGATCTAGAGGAGAGGCGGGGAGACCTGCTAGTGGAAGCACTTATAGTCAGTGTGGTGCTGGGCTTGGCTGGGACCGTGCAGGCTAGTTGCTCTCTGAGTCTTGGGTAGGATAACTTCTTGAGCAAGCACTTAAAGTGAGCGACGGGAACTGATTGGTGGTGAGTGTAACCTGTGTTACAGACCCACCTTCACAACCACCCGGAAGGTTCACGTTCATAAACCTGCACACTCCTAGTGTTGGGAGGTGTGCTGTCTTACATGTCCAGCCTACTCCAAGCACTCACCCAAACCTTTAATCCCTTGGGCCTTGTGTGTAGCCCAGTCACATTCACAGACCCAAGGGACACACACTGGAGGTCATTGTAGGGCCTGAGAAAACTTGCAGTAGCACAGTGGCCCCAGCTTGATACTCCTCCTGGGTGCTGGGTGGACAAGCTCCTACCAGCTCCTTCCAGCCCCATCACGGAGGGCTTGGCCAGGGTGGATTTGCGTATCTCAGAGCTCCTGCTCCGGCCTCACTTTGGTGGGCTATGTGTTAGTGTGCTTCCTTCCAAACCAATTAACACACATAGCACCCGCCTGCTATAGCTAGTGTGGTGCCATTCCTTAGGAGAGGAAAATAGGGTTGGTGAAAACTGCTTTTCAGGGAGTCCCCCTCGGGGCTCCTCAGCTGTCCCTACCATGCCACCTGGTGGCCAAAACTGAGAATGCGCTGACCACCGGTGGAGGGCTATCAGAAACTTCTGTCAAGGGAAGGTTGTATCAAACTCTTCTAAATTTAGATTCGAAGAGGACAAGGTTAGATTCCCACAGGCATGCAGACAGCTGAGGCCACTTTCCTTTTTCCTGCTTTTCAAGACTCTAGTGTATTCTGCCCACCTCAATGACAAAATGGCTCTCCTGGCTTATGGTCCAAAACAATGGTTCTCAACCCGTGGGTTTCGACCTCATTGGTGTTTCAAATGACCCTTCCATAGGGTTCCCCTAAGGCCATTGGAAAACACTGATACTCTCAGCATGATTTATAACAGCAGAAAAACTAGTTATAAAGTAGCAACAAAAATAATTTTTATTGGGGGGGGTACCACAATATGAGGAACTGTAGTGAAAGATCATAGCATTAGGAAGGTTAAGAACCCAGTCAGGGTTGCCATCTCTTGGTGGACAGAAAATGAAATATGAAAGGGACCTGGGCACAGGTAGGAGGCAGGAGACATAGGGTTCTGATGTCCCTGGGTCCCCACTTGAGAAGTGAGAACGCGTGTTTGCTTGTGTGGTAGCCCAGAGTCTAGGGCCTCATAAAAGCCAAGGTGTAAATTAAGCAAAATGCTGCTTTCTTTGATAAGACAGGATGCCTTGAGACAATTGTTAGTCCAGGAGTAGCTTGTTGGCATGAGATTCAGAGATGACCACAGCCTCCTTGTCTTAGTCAGGGTTTCTATTCCTGCACAAACATCATGACCAAGAAGCAAGTTGGGGAGGAAAGGGTTTATTTGGCTTACACTTCCATGCTGCTGTTCATCACCAAAGGAAGTCAGGACTGGAACTCAAGCAGGTCAGAAAGCAGGAGCTGATGCAGAGGCTATGGAGGGATGTTCTTTACTGGCTTGCCTCCCCTGGCTTGCTCAGCCTACTCTCTTATAGAACCCAAGACTACCAGCCCAGGGATGGTCCCACCCACAAGGGGCCTTTCCCCCTTGATCACTAATTGAGAAAATGCCTTACAGTTGGATCTCATGGAGGCATTTCCTCGACTGAAGCTCCTTTCTCTGTGATAACTCCAGCTGTGTCAAGTTGACACAAAATTAGCCAGTACACTCCTCCAACTAAGACTCATCAGCCAAGAACAGCAGTTCTAAGCAAAAGTTTTAGGCCAACAGTAGCTCTTGGGATGCAGGTGACTATGCTCCATTGCTCCCAGAAGTGGATGCATTTGTCTCTGAAATGAAACCACAACGAGGTACAAAATTGGCATGCCACAACCCCATGGAGATGTAGGGGGGGGGGGCTTTTTCTCATTTTGCATACTTTGCTAGTGATGGTTTATAAATCTTAACAAAGTCAAGAAGCCCCCACAGCTACATTGTGTTTGTGACAGGGACCCAGTAGGGCCATGTCTTCCCAGTGAGACAGGCTACAGATGGCTGTGTGATTCTCTGTTTGAGCCTCCAGCACACAGCCTGAGATTCCTCTTCTGTCTGCGTGTCTTTCTTTATCTATTTCGCACCTATGTTTATCTTCCTTTCACACTTCAGGATGGGTAGAGGATGCAGTAGTCGATTCCGCTCTGATCCATGTTCTTGGGTCTCAGTTTCCTTATCTAAAAGGGGAGGATCGGGCAGCTCTTGTGGCCATCGAGAGTCATGGCATGCCTTCTGTATGGCATCCTGCTGATCTGAAGTGAGTTCCTTACCCAAGAACAGCATGCAGCCACTTCTCAGTAGACTCACCAATGCAAAGGTGACAGACTTGGAAAGGGAACGTGTCTCAGTGAACATGCTGGGACATGAGGCACAGTGCTGGTGATCTAGGGAGAGCCTGCCACGGCCTTGGAGTGACTGTGAATGTTTACCAATTGGATGGTTGGCATGACAACTCAAACAGCATGGTTTCAGGGTTACCAGGGACCCAAGAGTCTCAATGAATAAAGGCAAAATGAAATTTTAAATAGGTCCAGGAAGATGGCTTGAGAAATAAAGCTGTTTGCCATCAAGTTCGAGGACCCATATAGGGGAAGGACAAAACTGTCCCTTACAAGCTGTCCCTTGATGTCTTTCTGCATATGTGCCATAGCGCATGTGCGCACACAAACACACACACACACACACACACACACACGCGTGCGCGCACGTTGTAAATACATACAAGTACTAAAATATTTAAATACTTTGTGAGCCAGCCACCAATTTATAAGATATTTGTAATCTTGGAAAACTCTACAGTCTACTCCCGAACCTCAGGTCATGTGCAAAAATGTAGCTAAGTCTTAAGCCGAGATGACTCTAAACAAAACCAAGTGCCCAGTAGTCCCAGGGAACCCAGGATATTCTTCACTGTAGGAGGTATACATACCCACATTCATTCCAATGCTCAAACATCCACATTTTGTGGGATCTAAAATACACCTATCTCTCCATAGTGTCCACCAGGGGGCAGTGTCACCAGTGCCGAGAAAGAGCTGGTTCTAACCTTTTGGGGTTAGATGCCCCTGTAAACCACATTGTAATTAACAGGAGAAACAATGATGGCTCAGTGGGGGAGAGGTCAGCAGGGAGCTCTCATCTCAAGACTCAGAACCAAGCCAGGTGTGGGTCTCAGTGAGATACCCTGTCATGGATCTCCTCTGAGAGGTACCAGTTCTGTTCCTTAATCATAATCTTTGTGCCAGGGCTGAGACACCAACTCTGTCTTCCACTGGGGTTCCTGATATTGGCTAGAGCTCAGGCTGTTGGGGTCACGATGGAGATCCACACATGGATCAAGCCTGTTGGGAAGGAAGCTTGCAGGAGGAGGTGAAAGGCAAGATGAATTTAGTGGAGTGTCTGGATGTTAGGGAACATCAGAGGGAAACTCCTGCAGCCCAATGCGGGAGGAGACATGTAATATCAACGTGCAATAACTTCAGACAGATCCTCATTAGAGAAAGAACATGTGATGATAAAAGCGAGGCAAGTGGAGAGGACGGGATGAGAGAGACCTTGTGGTGTGAAGGATGCCTGAGCACACAGACTTGAGGTGATGGTTTGTATATGCTTGGGCCAGGGAATGGCTCTATTAGGAGGTGTGGCCCTGTTGGAGTAGGTGTGTCACTGTGGGTTGCCTTGGTCATGGTGTCTGTTCACAGCAGTGAAACCCTAACTAAGACACTTAAAGTGAACTCTCTGAACATGCTGCACCTCTTGATAAAGACATCTCTTCCAGGGCACATATGCTATGCCCAAGTCAGTGTGTCCACATGGCTGTATCTCTTCCAGATTATGCATCTGGTGGCCCAAATTTCTAAGTTCTCAGCACTGAGCTCCCTACTTGGAGGCTGCTGTATTTATGGATAGATGAATGCCTGAGTCAATCTGAGGACTGGCTTGTTCTGGGGAGATTTATGCTTCTCCCTACAGGTTCAAGAAAGAATAGAGCAAGACCACCACTCTGCTGTCCTTCAGCCCTCCCACAGTACCCATTGACTTGTGATGTCTTCTCTCCGGTCTCATAAAAGAGTAGGCTCTGCCCTCTTGTGGTGTAGCCATAACGAAACTAGATCTTTCAAACATACCAGAATAGGCCCTACTCTGTGATAGAAACCAGAATTTTCATACAAATAGAGACAGGCCCTGCATGTACCATGACAGTGACCCTCAAGGAGCCAACTGACAGCCCAGAGAGGGTCAGGCTTTACCCTTTTTCAATGTGACTATACCACTTGTGCCCCAGCCTCTCCACACAGAGGAACAGGTCCCTAGTTGGCCTGACAGGCTCATCTTATTTCATGGTCATGTTTCATGTTAATGCTTCACAGGTTTTCCCACCCAATCTGCTAGGATCCAGATGCCATGGAAACGGGCAGATCCAGAGACAGAGGGCAGAGGTTGTCAGATGGCAAGGGTAGTGACTGCTAATGGTGGTGGGGGGTGGTGACAAAGGTCTCTGAACTGAGGGAGCAGGGATGGATAACAACATGGGAAAGACTAGAGTTGCTGAATCCCACACTTCCAAACAGTGACTGCAATGCCATGTGTCTTCCTGAGTTTAAAGACAGTTTCGTTGGAAACCATAAAGTAATGTAGGCCCAGCTAGAGTAGTAAGTACATACCCAGGACCAGAAAACCTGAGGCTCGTGGGGTGTAGCCCACTCAGAGCTTCATTTTTCCCATGACTGAGAACACGGCCTCTCATTCTTCCGTCAGGACACACACCGAGGACTCTTCATCCAGCAACTCCGACCCACCCAGAATCTCCAGCCCAGAATCAAGCTCAAACTGTTTGGCCATTCGGGATCAGGGAAATCCACCCTGGTGGAATCTCTCAAGTGTGGGCTGTTAAGGAGTTTCTTCAGAAGGCGCCGGCCTAGACTGTCCTCTACCAACTCCACCCGCTTCCCACCGTCACCCCTGGCTGCTAAGCCCACAGGTAGGAGCTCCAGGTGGTGGCCATAAGTCCTGAAGTTGTTGAGTTCTGCATTCTCCAGGGGGAGAGATGCTCGGAGCAAAGGCTGAGGCCTCAGCCAAGATGTAGCACATATTTCCTCACTGGAGGAACCCACGGGCCTCCTGATGTGAGACACACTTGGCTAACAGACTGCTGGGGACTTGGGAACCCACAAACACTTGTCACTGGCTGTCACATGTCTCACTCTGTTTTGTAGCTCCCTTGGGGGGCTCTGGATATTACCTGGTGTCTGTACAGGATTAGAAGGAAACCTCCAGCTCATGAGAGGAACTGTTGACTGCCAGCCTAGGAAATTGCTAATTACCCTCACACCAAAAGAAGTTCTCCCTCCAAGTCTGCCTCCTGTCACCACTAGAGGGCAGTAGTCAACAACTTTTTTCCCCCTGTGATTTCATAAGCTATTACTCTTATCTTGCTACCAACAAACCTGTCCTGGCCTTTTATATATGCCATGAACACTTATCACTGAGGGGGGAGGAAGGAAAGGCCACCTGCCAAATACTGCCTTCCCTCCTCTGCTAGCTTGAGCCCATAGCTGGCTAATCATGTTCACTCTCCCAGATGGTTGTCCTGGACATGGTTGATGATGGCATGAGACATACCTAGGGATCCCTAAGGATCTTGCAAAGCTGGGAGTCTGTAGATACATTGTAATGCTCTTGGGAGGCTTGGAGTCTGTGGAAAGATACATTGATGCATGCATGAATCTAATTCCCTTACCCCACACAGTCCTGCCTTTCCTTGGGCCCACCTCTGCCCCTTTCACTCCATCTTCCCCTCCCTTCTCTTACTGCCTGCTTTGGCATTCCTACACCATGTGTGAGTGTTCACCCTTTGGCCTGCAGTCTCAGTGAGCATTAACAACCTGTACCCTGGCTGTGAGAACGTGAGCGTGAGGAGCCGCAGCATGATGTTCGAGCCGGGCCTCACCAAAGGGATGCTGGAAGTGTTCGTGGCCCCGTCTCACCACCTCCACTGCTCGACTGATGATCAGTCCACCAAAGCCATCGACATCCAGAATGCTTATTTGAACGGTACGCCCTCCTTGCCCCAAGGAAAGGAACTTGGTTTTCCTTTCGAAGTGCTCCAAGTCACTACCCAAAGGGAGCTTTTACCCAGTGCTATCTGCAGACTCGTAATGGGCTAACGCAGGCTGGCTCACATGCCTGGAAAATAAAACTACACAGTAGTCAGCACCTAGCAGCAAAGCACCTAGCACTCAGGGGTGCTTAATAAATGACCGGTTGGTTGGGTAGTACCTTTTGATGTAGAGCCGAGTGTCTGTTCAGTGGGTCTCTAATGCTGCACACAGCCCCTCACAGTTTGATAAGACAAGTCTGAAAAGGTGATGTTTAAGCACATGGCCGTCATACCAAATGCTGTGACATCACGGGGAATTCTCTGCGGGTCTTCTTGTTGCGTGTTTGCTTTATGAGACAAGGACTGAGAAAGAACCAGAGAGTAGGGAAGTGGCCAACTTCTTTATAATAATCAAACTCAAGAGCACTAAAGTAACAGGCCCGTGTTAGCTTCTTCCTGAGGGCCTTGCGCCCCATCTCCTCCCACCATGCCCCACCTGTCACTGGAGCCTGCAGCTCACAGATCCTCAGGCGAGGCAAACCATGCCTCAGCAGGAACACAGTTTGATGGGGATGCTGAGAGGGCATGAGGAGGGATGTTCCAGAGCCTGCCGTCATGAGAGGCTCTCAGAAGACAGCAGGATCACACTGTGTTCCTTCAGCACTGTGACATGACATCATCATCTACAGGTGTGTCCTGTCTATACTGGAATATGGCTTAGGTGCCACCAGTTAGACACACCGGTGAAGCCCTGTGCTTATCCAGTACTAGTGAAAAACATCTCACACCTGAAGCTGTGTCCCTAGAGTGCTAAGAGCGATGATGTTACATGGGTGTTTCCCGATTGCAGCCTTTGTTTTCTTCCTACAGGAGTTGGTGATTTCAGTGTGTGGGAGTTCTCTGGAAACCCTGTGTACTTCTGTTGCTATGACTACTTTGCTGCCAACGACCCCACGTCCATCCACATCATCGTTTTCAGTCTTGAAGAACCCTATGAGATCCAGCTGAACCAAGTGATTTTCTGGCTCAGTTTCCTGAAGTCTCTGGTCCCAGTTGAAGAACCCATAGGTGAGCGACGCCCATCCTTCCTTTCCCCTGAGCTGCTTTTATTGGGGTGCACATGCTGGCTACACTAAGACCCAACAGAATGGGGCTCCCAGCTGTGGCTTCGTCCCAGTCCTGAGCCATCTTGATAGCCACTTCTCTCCTCCGATGCACTTCATCGCTAAGGGCATCACTGCTGACTGCACAGTGGACTCTTCCATCCATGGCTCCTGCTCCCTTCTGGAAACTACTGGGTCAGCAGAAGGGTTATCCTTCAGTCCGCAGCTCCATGCAGTCTTGGTGAAAAGGAGCAGGTGGCCTGGCTTCAGTACACTGGTCAGAGGAGCGGGTGACGGAATGGACTTTGTGTCCGTCGAGATTTATTGCAAGTGTATTCATTGTCCCTGGTGCGGGGTGACGTTCAGTAGCCAGCTTCTGTCTCCAGAGAGCTCATGCTTATAATATCAGCTGGCTGACCTTCCAGAGGATGCCATTTTTTTGCCTTTTATTTCTCCCTTGTCACATCTATTTTAAAACACTTCGGTGTGGAATGACCCTGCCTGTGTGAGTTGGAGACAGCTTCTCTCTGGGCTGTGTCAGATGTATGGCTACACTGAGAAAGTTTCCTTTCTCTCTGCCCCAGCTCCCCGCTATACCTTGGTTGTATTTTCCCCACCTGCATGTCAAAGCCTATTTAAAGACACCCCCAAGAGCTGCTTTCTGTGTTTGCAGTCTGCCGAGGTCTCTAGTGGAGGATCAGGACCAGGGGCCACACTCCATAATGTGTCACTCCCTTGAGTCTGTGTGCAGGTCGCACATCACTTGTACAGGTGGTCTAAGCATGAGAACAACAGCCAGATAGGAGATGAGACTCTCACAGGGTACACTGTCTCCCTCAGCATTTGGAGGCAAGCTGAAGAACCCTCTCCGAGTTGTTCTGGTGGCCACACATGCTGACATCATGAACATCCCTCGGCCTGCTGGAGGCGAGTTTGGATATGACAAGGATACATCCTTGCTGAAAGAGATCAGAAACAGGTGAGGGCTGGCTGCTGGTGGGAACAGGTGAGGGTGGCCTGCTGGTGAGAGCAGGTAAGGGCAGCCTCCTGGTGGGAACAGGTAAGGGTGGCCTGCTGGTGGGAACAGGTGAGGGCTGGCTGCTGGTGGGAACAGGTGAGGGTGGCCTGCTGGTGAGAGCAGGTAAGGGCAGCCTCCTGGTGGGAACAGGTAAGGGTGGCCTGCTGGTGGGAACAGGTGAGGGCGGCCTGCTGGTGGGAACAGGTGAGGGTGGCCTGCTGGTGGGAACAGGTAAGGGCAGCCTCCTGGTGGGAGCAGGTGACAGTGGCATGCTGGTGGGATAGCATCCTGGTGCATGGGTTGAGCATCTGGACTTGGGGATGGGTCAGATGAGATGATGGGGGCAATGATATGTGGCCATGCTGGGTTGACTGGCGTGTGGTGGCTGAAGGAATCTTCATCACTAATTGATCCTTTGTTGAGTTTTTCATTTCCATCAAAACAATGAGTATGCTCAAAACAAACCTCTCTAGATGCAGAGAGACCGTGGTCAAAGGCCACAGCCCACTCTCCTCTTCTCACCCAGCACCCAACACAGACTTCTGCTGTCATCCATATTCATTTCCCAACATGTAAGTTGTAGACACCTGCTGAGTTCGGAAATTACTTCTGTTAACATCCAGCTCCATAATGGGTCAGGATGGGATGGACAGGAAGAATAGAAAATATCAGAGTGCTTTTCCTAGCAGTGTGATCGTACGAGTCCTTTGTTTCTCTTATAAAGGGGTATAAAAGTACAACTTTTTAAACTTAGAATCAGTTAGTAATGTTTGGTGCTGTAACGATATGCCTGAAGTTGGGTAGGTAATAACAAAAAGATGTATTTAGCTTAGGAGGAGAGAAGTCTAAACCCCAGTGCTTGTGACATCCCCTGGATGACATAACTTCCTGCTGTGTGGCATCATGGCAGAGAGCATGTAAGGACAGGAATTCAGAGAGGTTTCAGGGATTAGGCTCTCTTGAGACTTCACGGGTCCCACAGAAGCTACTTCGTTAACACATATCACCACACTGGGGCCAGAGCCTCTCTAACAGGCATCCCTGGAGGACAGACCACATCCAAACTGTAGCAGGCTTCAAGGCTCTATCAACAAGTTTGAAGTTGGGGGCTGGAGCGATGGCTCATCAGTTAAGGGCGCTTGCTGTTCTTCAAGAAGACCTGAAATTTGGTTCCCAGCACCCACACATGCCTGTAACTCCAGTTCTAGGGGATCTAATGCCCCCTTGTGGCCTCTGTGGGCTCCCAAACGCAGGTGGTATGTATATACACAGAGATACATACACACGAATAAAAGCAAAAACAAGTCTTTGAAACACAAAGTTGAAGTTGCAGCTTCCTGTAACATGCTAGCATTTAGGTGTTGAATTATCAATGAGAGATACAGTCTGTTTTCTGCCACCATGCAAAGAGGTCTTACGTGACTATTTTAAATCAGAGGTGTAACTTTCTTATTCTGCTTGTGATCTTAGCCCTATACCACCAGCAGCATTTCCTCCCCTCCTTTGGAAAGCAAATACATAATCTTCTGCATTAGGAGGCTCTGGCATCTTTCTACGTTCTCTTCCTCTACCTGTGCTGAAGCCCCAGACTCCCGATTGTGTGATTGAGGGAGTAGACTGACTTACCAGAGGGTCCAGCAGGATTCACCCAACAGCAAGGACAGAGAGACTCTTCAAGGTCTCCCATGACCCTTCCTCCTTTCCTCCCATCAGCCACTAGAGCCAGTAGGAACATGGCCCCTACATGGGAAGACTAAAGTTGGCTGAGAGCTGATGTCACTCCTGCTCTTGCCATAGGTTCGGGAATGACCTTCATGTCTCAAACAAGCTGTTTGTCCTGGATGCAGGAGCGTCTGGGTCTAAGGACATTAAGGTTCTTCGGAATCACCTGCAAGAAATACGGAGCCAGATTGTCTCGGTGAGTACACACGGAGGGGTCGGGACCCCACCGCGGGGATGCCAGCTCTGGCCAGCATGCTGGCCCCACTCTAGTGTCCCCAGTTTGGTTTGGTTTTTAGGAGGACAGCTAGACAGTAGAAGCCAGGAAGAGGCAGTTAGAGAGAGAGAGAGAGAGAGAGAGAGACAGACAGACAGACAAGGTAGGAGATGGAGGTTGTTATGGACAATAGTGGACCACCTCAGAGTGCATCAAGTTCTTATCATGTTTCCTGGCTTCTTTAAATATAAAGTTTCTTTTTCTAAACCACAACAGCAATTCTGATCTGCTTTATTTTAGTGTGTGTAACAAATTCAGAAAAGAAAAGTAGTCACTGAACAAAATTTACTGAAGGATGTGTGTTGATAGGTGATAACACACTGGATGAGACTGTGTTCTCACTGACACGTTGGAAGACACTAATTTCATTGCAGCGAGCGCTGCACTTTCCCCAGTTGCACAAGTGCAATATGATTCCACCCAGAATCCACATGGGATGGAGGGCATTGGGATTTTCATCTTGAAATTGAAACAGAAGGCGAAAACATGTTTCAGTGGTTTTATAATCCAAACAGTTAAGGAAGCTTAGAGAGTGTCCCCAGAAATCAGAATATCCATAGAAATGCACTAGCTTACCAAGAAGCTGAGCCAAAGAAATGGTTCACTTAGTAATGTGCTCAGTGCACAGACAGAAGGCCTGAGTGTGGATCCTCAGCTCCCATGTAAAAGTTAAGTCCGTAGGTCTGCACTTGTAGTCTCACTGCTGGGGAGTGTGTGTGTGTGTGTGTGTGTGTGTGTGTGTATGTGTGTGCCTTTTCAGAATACATGATCACATGATATTCCAAACATCTTTTTTTCCCAGAAGTTCACAATTTCAAACACAACCATATCATAAATTGAGTAAAAAGTTACAACAGAGATGTTTCCATGTGTTTCCATTAAGACTAGTTATCCAAGTAAACACTGATTATCTGCCACTAACTCCACAGGTCATGAAGAGCTTAAAACCATAATTCTTATGTCTAAGTGAGCATGGGTTTGTCAGGAGGCAAATCATCTGCCTGGTGTCTCATTAAAATGGGAGTCTTAAAGAGATAAATCTAGCCACTGTTTTTATCCTCTGTCCTTGTACCTACAATAAATTGTTCATTCTCAGTTTATGACCTTTGGCTATCAGATCATGGTTTCACAGCTAGCCCAGAAAGAATGTTTTCCCTCATCATAAATCTGTTTCACTCCTTCATTCTATCGTTGTGCAATTAGTCCGTGACATGTGAAGGTTTCCAGAGCTCTAATTGCAGCCTTCGTATTACAGAGAGCTCAAAATTAATTGTGTATAAACTTGGGAATTCTTTAGAATCATGATTAGGAATTATGAAACCATCAATTTGTCTATATAGCATTGCTACAAAAGAGTACATCTTCGTTGATGTGCAGAAAATCTGCCCAATTGGGTGGACTAATGCCCAGGAGTTGTTATATTAATGTAATAATGCCAGGAAAGGCATATCAGCAATAAGAATCAAGCCTGAGATGAGTCTTCTGAAAGCCTTGCAGTTCAGAATTACCCATGGCAGCCATGCAAAAAAATGTGTCATCTGCAGAGCCTCACTTTTGTATGCTTTTAGCCTTTTCTGACAGAACTTCACTTTTGTGCGCTTTTAGCCTTTTCTGACACAGGGGAGTTTTGGAGAATGTGTTTTTAAAATAGCTCAGGATTGAGGACTCCTTCTAAAAGTTTTCAGAGGAATTATAACTTTTTGAAAAGTGGTGTTTTTTTTCCTCATCAGAAGAAAGTCATGCAGCATAAAGTGATACCTGGGTGAGGGCAGATGCCAGTGCATGTGGGGGATGGAGGATTCCCTAGACAAAGGCTGCTAGAGGGATGAAGAGCACTGTGACTGGAAAGGTTGAACAGGGAGGTTCCCTTTGTCCTGAGTGAAGGGTGCAGCTCTCTCTCCTGAGGTGGGGCCACCTTGTATTCTGTGCTGGGAAACACCCAGGCCTCTGTCATGAGCCCTTGCTCTAGGTGTGCTTTCAGGATCCCCAGAAGACCTGGCAAACACACCATCCCCTGTGTCTCACAGATCCTTGCTTTCCTCTTGGCACAGCATGATTTCTCAGTTGTGATAGAGAGTGGTCTGGCACACTTGGTCCCACAGGGTCAGCAAGATGTGACATGGGGACAAATACTCAGTGAAGAAGCCAGGGTCTCCTCCCAGATCTGGATCAAAATGCCTGTCCCTCAGGCAACTGGGAGCCTTTGAATTCCCCAGGCTTGACAGTGGCCTTGCCAGCTTCTTTGCAGACCCACTCCCCTCCAGGTGATGCCCTAAATGAATGGTCTCCATCCTTGACAGTTTTGCCTTTTAAAAAAAATTTTTAATTCATTTTAAAAAATTGTATGCATGTGAATGTTTTGCCTGCATATATGTATGTGTCCACAAAGGTCAGAAGTGAATGCCAGATCTCTGGAGTTGGAGTTATGGAACGTTATGAGCCGCCATGTTGATGCTGGAGCAGAGAATGGAGCCCAGTCCCCTGAAAGAACAATAAATGCTCTAAACCCCTGAGCCATCTCTTTAGCCCCCTCCCCAGCTTTGCTTTTTATAAATTAAGGAGTTGAATTAAAGTGACATAAGAAGAATTTTGTGTAATTAATGATGTGGTACCTAGATGGTTCCCAATTAGGATCGTGTGGAATTATAGGAATGTGAAGTATATGCTGGCTTGCTTTACCACCTTGATAGGTAAAAAACCAATTTTAAGCCAATTGCTAACTACTGGTCTATTGATACTGCATCAGCAGATCCTGTGAATCTTCACAGTTGTGCAGTGGCTAACCTGTCCCACCTGCCTGTCTAGGGGTGTCCGCCCATGACTCACCTGTGCGAGAAGATCATCTCCACGCTGCCCTCCTGGCGGAAGCTCAACGGGCCAAACCAGCTGATGTCGCTGCAGCAGTTTGTGTATGACGTGCAGGACCAACTGAACCCCCTGGCCTCTGAGGATGACCTCAGGCACATTGCACAACAGCTACACAGCACGGGGGAGGTGAGGCCTGGGGGATGGGTGAGCCCTGCCTGGCAAAGGGTCCTGCTACGTATAATATCTCATCATAGGAGGCTCTCTTCATCCTGCCAAGTCATATGGAATTTCTGCTCTCTTCCTCTCCTCCTTAGTGTTACGAGTGCTCAGAGTCTGGGCTGGGTGTTTCAGGGTTTTGGGTCTTTTATTCAAGAACTTGAAAGGAAGGCTTTTTGGTTGTTACAAGGAGGAGAAACTTATTCCAGTGTGTGTGTGTGTGTGTGAGAGAGAGAGAGAGAGAGAGAGAAAGTGTGTGTGTGTGTGTGTGTGTAGCTTGATGGAGGTTGGGGTCCTAGGATGTTAACAGGCAGCTACATGCATTGTTTGGAGTGTTGTGTGTGTGCACAGATCATTCAGATAAGGGTCTCAGGCTACCAGTTGCATTATTAGAACTGAGATGTGTGCAAACCTCACATCAGGTAGAACAACTATTGCCCATGTATGTCGTCTGCCTTAGGTCTGCTGTGCTGGTTTATCTGTGTGTGTGTTTGTTTTGCTGATGTCTTCTAGATCCTGTCAGTGAGTTAGTTAGTTAGTTACTCTTGTCTTGAGTTGCTGGTTCTCTGTTGTCCCCTCAGGCACCCTCTACCTCCCTGTTCTTCCTGGCAGCCTTAGGCTGGCTGCTCTGAGGTAACTGAGCAGCTCTGGCTCCAGAAATGGTCCTGGGTTGACAAATAGTGAGACAGTTCCACAAGCAGTCTTCATGGTGATGGTCTCTGTGGACAATAAGACACTCTGATGTGTACTGTGGACAATAAGACACTCCCATGTGCATGGTGCCCCTAAGTCAGGACCGTGCATTTAATGACTCCCTCAGCAAGCAACACCCACCAAAAATGACAGAAATTGGAGTCTTTGCTCTTGGTTCTGGAAGACTTATTCCAGCATGGAAGCTCTGTTTTAATGCATCGTATGCCTGTCCCCAGAAGTGGCATAGCCATCCCCTCCTTCCTCCTATGAAGTCAAGTGGCTGCATGGACTAGGCTGGGCCAAGAGCAGCAGCTGTGATTATTAACAATTAAAAGCAGTTCTGAGAATCCTGAAAACCAGAAGCTGGGTTCGTTGGTTTTGGGTGCCAGATCAAAGCCTATTGTTTATCTTGTTTAATCTTATTTTGTTGTTTATTTTTTGGAACTAATACTCAAGCTAGAGCTAGTGGCCCAGAAGGACCCCAGACAGTGATGTCAGCCTTTAAACTCCCAGTCTACTGCCAGCTGATTGGCTGACTGACTAGCAGTACTGTAAAGCAGCTGGATGCAAGGAAGGAGACCGGTGGAGCAAAGCCAGAAACAAAAAGGTGTCTTCCCCATAAAAATAAGCTTTCTCCTTTGACAGGATTCTCTTACCTACTAGGTCTTGACCAGACATTTTCTAAGCTATGACATATAACCTTCTTAATGTCATATCACATTCCCTCTCTCCTTGAGCAGGAGACTTTAAGAAATAAAGATTAGAAGAAAGAGGGAAGAGCAAAGGAAGCGTCAGTGATGTGGACCAGTTCTGCACAGCTGGAGCCGTCTTAAGAACTGCCTGGTTAAGAACTACACTCCTTAGCTTCCTCCTCCACCGGTCAAGCTTTGTTCTTATCGACCATAAAGAAATAGCAATAGTTAGCTTGAAGTGGCAAAGGGGGATCCACTCAGTCAATGCCTTGGAGAAAGTGGACCTTTCCACTTTCTCCAAGGGGGAAGTTACCTCTGAGGCTTAAAAATGAAGGCAGTAGAGTGCCATGGCCAGCAGGTGGCACCAGAGCCCCCTGCCGGGAAAGTCAGTTTAAGAGAACTTTTATTCATGGAATATCCTAAAAGGGCCCAGAAGGAAAAAGCGATTTCTATCTCAGTTTTGTTTTCTTCCTCCAACTTTTGTTGTTAAATAAATAGATACACTGGTCATTGTCTGGTGTTCCCTCTTTCAGTTGAAGGGTTCAACTGCCCCTGTTCATCCCAGGGGCAAACTTAAAAAACAAAAAACCTTACATCATATTTTTTTAAAAGTAAGTGACTTAAAGCTTTACATTTTATTAGTATGGTAGTTACATGAACATTTTGGGGGGTGGGAGTGGGGATTCCATTGCCATGAATTACGTTGTGTCATGGGACTAGCACTCAGAAAGACGAGGTCCAGTTGAGACCACATAGTGACACCTTGTCTCAGACAAACTACAGACACTACCATGAATCCTCGTGTCCTCAAATCTCAGCTGACGTTGACTGATTGTTTGCATTTTGATTCCTTTGTGTCCTTTCTCTCATCTTTTTAGTTGATTTTGTGCCCATTACCCATAAACCATTGAGTCTCTCCATAGACAAGATTGTTCTCACACAGAACTCAATAAAACACATGTCCACAACCCAGAAACAGCCTGACTCAGGACAGTGAGGAAGCTTGCTGTCTTCTCATGGGAGTTTCTGTTTACCCTGAAAATCTCTCTTGATAGATGCTTTTATTCATTTGTGTGTGAGTGTGTGTGTGTGTGTGTTTCTTCTAGATTCCATCTCAGACTCCATCAGAAGCCAATCTTTTCATTCTCTCATCTTTCCTCCTTTCCAAGTCTCCCTTCATTGTTTTTGCTTATTGCTTTGGTTGGTTGCTCTTGTTTCTATCTTTAACATATTTTCAATTTTTACCTCTATGGGAATTTGCTTCTGAGAAACTCTCCTCTGACATTCCTGAACCAGTGTCGATCAGGGGTCTGGTTTATTTGTTTGTTTTGGTTTGGTTTGGTTTTTCCGTTAATTAATAATTTATTTACTTTATATCCCAATCGCAGCCCCTTTCTCCTTGCCCCACCCTCACAAGCCCCGCCTCCCATTCTCCTTTCCCTTTCTCCAAGAAGGGGAAGCTGGGCCCCCTCCTCCAAGAACAATCTACACTGTCACATCCTTTCCGACTGAAGCCGTGAATCCGTGCCTCAGCCTCACTGAGTCTTCTTGGGATTCCCTCGCTGAGCTCTGGGTTATGAGTGCCTTTAGCCTGGGTTTCCATTCTGTCTGATGACTCTGAGTTGTCCCCCTCTGGCAGATCAACATCATGCAGAGTGAGACAGTGCAGGACGTGTTACTGCTGGATCCTCGATGGCTCTGCACCAACGTCCTGGGGAAGCTGCTGTCTGTGGAGACGCCCCGAGCCCTGCACCATTACCGGGGCCGCTACACCATGGAAGACATCCAGCGTCTGGTCCCAGACAGTGACGTGGAGGAGCTGCTGCAGATACTGGATGCCATGGACATCTGCGCCCGAGACCTGAGTAGTGGGACTATGGTGGATATCCCTGCTCTGATCAAAACAGACAGCCTGCAGCGCTCCTGGGCAGATGAGGAGGATGAGGTGATGGTGTACGGTGGGGTGCGCATCGTCCCTGTAGAGCACCTCACCCCCTTCCCCTGTGGCATCTTTCACAAAGTTCAGGTCAACCTGTGCCGGTGGATCCACCAGCAAAGCGCCGAGGGTGATGCGGACATCCGTCTGTGGGTGAGCGGCTGCAGGATCGCCAACCGCGGGGCTGAGTTGCTGGTGCTGCTGGTCAATCACGGTCAGGGCATCGAGGTACAGGTGCGTGGCCTGGAGACGGAGAAGATTAAGTGCTGCCTGCTGCTGGACTCGGTGTGCAGCACCATCGAGACCGTCATGGCCACCACCTTGCCGGGGTTGTTGACGGTGAAGCACTACCTGAGCCCCCAGCAGCTAAGGGAGCACCACGAACCGGTCATGGTCTATCAGCCCCGGGACTTCTTCCGTGCGCAGACCCTGAAAGAGAGTTCCCTTACCAACACCATGGGAGGGTACAAGGAGAGCTTCAGCAGCATCACGTGCTTTGGGTGTCATGACGTCTACTCACAGGCCAGTCTTGGTATGGATATTCATGCGTCAGACCTGAGTCTCCTGACCCGGAGGAAACTGAGTCGCCTGCTTGACCCACCTGACCCCATGGGGAAGGACTGGTGCCTTCTGGCCATGAACTTGGGCCTCCCAGACATGGTGGCCAAACACAATGTCAACAACAGGGCTTCTAGGGATTTCCTCCCTAGCCCAGTGCATGCCTTGCTACAGGAATGGACCTCCTACCCTGAGAGCACGGTGGGCATCCTTATATCCAAACTTCGGGAGCTGGGGCGCCGGGATGCTGCGGACTTTTTACTGAAGGCCTCCTCTGTCTTCAAGATCAACCTTGATGGCAATGGCCAGGAGGCCTATGCCTCAAGCTGTAACAGTGGCACGTCCTACAATTCCATTAGCTCAGTGGTGTCCCGGTGAGGGCAGCCTTGGCTTGGGTAGGGTCTTTATGGACTGAGATGCAAGGGGGGAGGGGAGGGGGCAGTGTACCCTTCTCAGGGCAGATTCCCACACATTCCTTATGCTCCTGAAGACACACACCCTCCACCCTGTCCTCTGCTTCCCAGTCTTCATCTCCCTCCCTGTCACACATACCCCAGTCAAGAGCAGACCATATCCTTCACTTTGGTCATTTAGGATGCTAGAGCCCCTCCTGTCAGTGTTTTGGACTCCATCTCTTGTCCTCTAATACCTTGCTTATTACTGATAATTTTATTGAGACTCCAAACTTTTTGATGAAAACAATTTAACTCCTTTATTGATTATCCTTATCAAAAAAGAAAAAAAGAAAAAGAAAGAAAGAAGGAAAGAAAGAAAGAAAGACACACATTTATCCATAATGTGTATTTCTTATCCTTTTCTCTGCTGTACCAGCCCCTCAGCTTATCTCTTTTATATTTGTAGGAGAGACTCCCATGCTTGGACCCCACTGTATGATTTATAAACAGACAATATGTGAGTGCCTTTTGCAGAAGAGGGTGTGTTGAATCATCTGAGTCAGACCGGAGCTGCCACCAAGGAAACGCTACCTCTCTGTCCCTTGCTGTGTGCTGATCATCGCCAGAGGTGCTTCACTCTGACTTGTTGGTTTTGGATTTTTTCTTTCTTTCTTTCTTTTTCTAGGGAGGGGGCTCTGTGTTTCATTTGGCAAGGAAAGAGGAGAAAGGAGTCCTCCCCAGAGTGTTCATGGCCAGTGTTGCTGTAAGAAGACAATTTTGGTTGCTTTTGTCAAAAGATCCGTGTGAACACACACATGAGACCTACAGACGGTCACGTTCCCTCACTCCCTCCCTTCTCAGGTAGAAGGTTGACATAGTGTAGGGTTACAGAGACCTGTGTTAAGAATTCCGAAGACCCCCCCCCCCAATGTGTAACCCATGCCAGTCCGTTATTGTTGGTGCATAGCAGGTTGGTTCTATGCTGAGATCCTGGTTTGGTCACTTCCCATACTTGAAGTCAGAGAGAAAGGAAATAGAGGGAACGAGTCTTTCCTGGGGGTGACCGAGATTGTGATTGAATTCTAAATCAGTGTGAGGGAAAGTGTTTTAATTCTTCTGTCCTGAGAAGCATGTCATGTTACCATACCATCTGTACATATATATATGCACTATGTATATACATATATATTGATACTGGTATTTTTACTTAATCTATAAGATGTCGTAAAATAATTACGTTTGGTTTTTTTTCCTCTCTTCTTTTGTTTTATAAATAAACGGTTGCTTATTGCATTTGATTGTCTATTCCTTGATTTGAAAGAAGTTGTACTCTCTGTCGAATGCAGGACCCAGATATAATCTAATCTTCAGGATGTGGCAAGCACTGCCTGGGTACTTATTTATTTATAAAACTAGTTTTGGCAGAGGGAACACCAAGGGCTTGGGTGATTTTCATCTTTGTTCTTTTTACTTTGAACTCCTGTCTCAGATGGCCCCATGGTCCTTCCCATCCTGGATTCATAGATTTTGTAGGCCTTTCCGAGAAATGGTACCCTCCAATCTCTCATTCCCCAGGTTTGTGGTGAATAGCTATCAGAAGGCCTGAGGGACAGGAAGTCCACCAAAGGCTAGGTCTGTACTTGCCTGGTAAGGAAACTGAGGTCAGCCTTTGTCACTGGCACCAGAGGTCAAGAATTGAAGAGTGACCCAAGCCTACAAAGCTGCAAGACCCATTGTTGATCGGCTCCCAAGCATGATCCTCAGCCAGGAAGGGGCTCTGTGTCCTCACAAGCATGATCCTCAGCCAGGAAGAGGCTCCGTTTCCTCAGTGAATCCTCTGGCCAGAGAGTGAACCAGAAAGATGTCCTGAAAATGGGGCATTGATCATCTATCTTTGTGTTGTAGTTGGTGCCGGAGGCCTGCTCTGGCTGGAGAACGAGCTGAGGTAAAACAGAGTCGGATGAAGGCTAGAGACCATCCCTGACCTTACAATTTTACTACTTATAGTTTAATAAGCGCTGGTTTCTTTTCTCTCAAAGACCTTAGTGGTCAGATGAGAGGCTGGGAACTCATTAACTCTGTGAACCAGAGAGAAAGGAAAGAATTAAAATCTTCTACACAAGCAACACACATTCTGGTCAGGCCCGCCCACCTGTTTCATCAACTCCACAAGTGTTCATGCCTGCTTACTTACACACACCTATACTTACATATGCATATGTATATTTGGTGGGTGGAGCAAAAGCCCCCACAAGCAAGTTCAATTGAACAAGCGCCAGTGCAGGGGGAAAAAATAGTCACTGATTCTGGATGAAAAAAGAAGCTCCAACCTTCATTGCTCAGTGAAAGGAAACACTTCCATCTTTTTATTGCTGGAAGTTAATAAAAAACAAAACAAAGCAAAACCAAAAAACCTTAAGTAAGAAGAATCCCTGTTGCTATTGGCAAAAGAAAGAAAAAAGCCCCTTCTTCTTTATTGAAGAAATATAAAAGCCTCCCCCTTATTGTCATTCTTAGTTCTTACACTTTCTCAGGAGAAGTGATCACATGGTTTTCCAAGCATCTTTACATTTCAAAAGTTTCATAGCAAGTTTAAGACACTAATCCAAGTTATAAATAAGGAGTTACAGCTGAAGTGTTTACATGTTTCCAGTAAGACTAGTATCTAACTAAACATTCATTATCTGCTAGACCTACAAGTTCATTGTAAGTTTAAAGTAATGATTGTTATGTTACAAGTCGGCACATTTTGGTCAAGAGGCCAATCATCTGCCTTGTGTCTCGTTAGCTTTGAAGTTTTGTCTAGACTAACCAAGTCAATCATTTGTTTTCTGTCCTTGCACTCACAATAAATTGTTCATTCCCAGTTTATGACCTCTAATTATCAGATAATGGCTTCACAGCTGGCCTAAAAGGAATGTTTTCTTTGATCATAAATTTGTTCCAAGCCTGTTTTCTTATCCTAGTGCAATTAGCCCATGACACATGAAGGTTTACAGAGCTCTAATTGCAGCTTTCATACTATAAAAGTGTCAAAATTACTTGTATAAACTTAGGAATTCTATAGAATCATTATTGGGAATTATGAAATCATCAGTTTGTTTACATAGCATTACTACAAGAGAGTACATCTTCATAGATATGCAGAAAATCTGTTCAATAGGATGGGCTAATGATGAGGAATCATTAGAACATGTAATAATGATAGGAAAGGCATATCGACAACAGGAATCAATCCAAAGATGAGGCCCTGCAATTCAGAGTTTACCCATTGCAGCTGTGTGAAATGATGGGCCATCCCCAGAGAAGTCACCTGAGCACCTTTTGTTTTTCTTAGATGGCTCCTGACAAGTTGGCATCTGACATGTTTCCTAAAATGCCCAGGAAGGTTTGGAGTCCTATCATGGTACTATTGGAAGATGTTGGAACCATTAAGATGTGTCTAACCACGTGTGTAGGTACATGCCTGTGATCAAATCACTTAGGAGTTACCGCCAGAAGGGTCAGAAATTCACAGTTATTCTTGGATACGCAGTGAACTCAAGGCCAGCTTGGACTACATGAGGTCCTACCTTGAAACAGTGAGAGGAGATGCTAAGGAGATAGTTCGGTAAGAGAGCTTGTTTTACAAGCATGAATACCTGAGTGCAAATAAATCCCTAGCACCCATGCCAAAAACTAACCCAAGCACTGGGGGATCAGAGACTGGTGCTCTCTACATAGTCTGCATTATGGTCTGCTGAATCAGCAAGTCCAAAAGCAGTGGGACTCAAACTTCTAGACCTCTAAATAAATCTTTACTCCATATAAGCTGAGTATCTTAGATATTTGACATGGTAATAGAAAACTTACTGACATACCTTCATAGGCAGGAAGGGACCCCTGGGAAATCCCACAATACCTCTAGTAGAAGACCTAGCTATTTCCTCCCAGAGCTGTTTGTCCCAATGATTGCTTGCTGGTGACCATGTGGCACCCAGCTCTCAGTCAGAAGGGTATAAGGCCATGCATGGGTGTGGCGAGGAGGGCAGGAAAGAAGCCATTAAATGGTTACAAAAGGCCTGGGGCCCCAGCCTGCCCAAAGTGCAGTCACTCTCAAGTGTAGGCGACTCTGCTGGGCACGTATAGCTCTGATGCAGTCCACAGGCTTCTTCTCAGAAGGAGTACAGAGTGGGAACCCAAGCTATCTTTGGAAGATGCCATCTCTTCCCATTCAAACCACAGAATTTACAAGTAAAGTCAGCTTAGAGATGGACTTTTCCTAACACACTCAGTTGGACAAAGGGGAACACTTCATTCAGCCATAAGATCATGTTCATGTTATTTAACTACAAATGGCCCTTTATTTTTTTTAAAAATTCTTTTTACTTTTATTGAAAATACTTATTTCCAGCTGTGTGGTGGTGGCACATGCCTTTAATCCCAGCACTTGGGAAGCAGAGGTGTAGGTGGAATTGCTGGGGCAACTCTATGTAAATGTAGGGGGCTGCACAGCCACAAAAGCATCTCTTGCAGGAGGACCTAACTGAGGACTGCCTGAGAGACCAATGCCAGCCAATTGGGAACTGCTGTTTAGAACAGATACTTTCTTGGGACCAAATGGGGCACGGGAGGTGGTGGGGGGGGGTAGGAAAGGATCTTATAGTCGTGTTCAGATGAGCCTGCTGCAGCATTTCTCACCTGCTCCCAGACACAGGGTCTGTGTCATGAATCCGTGCCACCTCACCTCTAACCCCCAAGAGCAGGTAGGGTCACAATGGAGAGTAGTCCAAGACCCAGGAAGAACAGAGGTAGGTAGATCTCTGTGAGGTGAAGCCAGCCTGGTCTACCGAGCAAGTTCCAGGACAGCCAGGCTCTGTTCCACAGAGAAACCCTGTCTTGAAAAAAAATTCTTTTCTCATACAGCATATCCTGATTATAGGTTTTTTTTTTTTTTATCCCACTCTCTATCCTTCCCAGTTCCTCCCTCTCCTCCAATTCCACTCTTTCTGTCTTCCACTAGAAAAGATCAGACTTCTAAGGGATATCAACCACCCCTGCCTCCAAATTAGGATAATGCAAAAGAAAGAATATCAGAGTTGGACAGAGCAGCCCAACAGAAAGAAAAGAGTCCCAAGAGAAGGCACAAGAATGAGAGACCCACTAGTTTGCACTCTCTGGAGTCTCATAAAAGCATATATATATATATATGTGCATAAAGAGGACCTGGTGCAGACCTGTAGACCAGTGCAGGCCCTGTGTTTGCTGCTTCAGTCTCTGTGACATCATATGACCTTTGCTCAGTTGACTTAGAGGGTTTTGTTCTCCTGGTGTTCTCCACCTGCCTCTGCTCTTATACTCTTTCTGCCTCCTTTTCCATGGTGTTCCCTGACCACTGAGAAGAAGAATTTGATGGAGACATCCCATTTAGAGCTGGGTTCCAAGGACTCTTTGGGTAATGTCTGGCTCTGGGCCCCTGTATCAGTTCCCATATGCTGCAGGAGGAAGCCTCTCTGGTGATGACTGTAATCACTGGCACATGAATACAACAGAATATCATTAGGTGTCATTTTACTGATACTTTATTTTAGACAAGTAGTGTTTAGTTTGCCATAGGTCTTTGGGCTATCTAGTGTCTGGTTCTTGATTACCCAAGCATTGTTGGCTATGGGTTTCATCTTATGGAGTGGGGCTTAAGTCATATCAGACATTTGTTGGCTACTCCCAGAAGTTCTAGGGTGCTATTGCCCTAGCATATTCTGCAAGCAGGACAGATTGTAGGCCAGAGATTTTGTGGCTGGCTGGTGTTTATTTTTCTCTTTTGGTAGCCTGCAAAGTACCTTCCCACATCAAAAACACTAGAACCTAGTGGCGAGGGCTCCATGTAGACACCAGCTCAGCTTCTCCATTTTCAGTGACTTGTATGAGGGTTATCCTCTGCCATGATGCTGTTCCTGTCAGTGTGAAGAGCAAGCCATTGTCTTAGCCACAGCCTGTGTTTTGCAGATTTCCATAAGACCCCCTTGGTCAGCAACTCAACGGTATGCAACCCAGTTCACGTATAGAAAGCTTCTTTGGTGACAAGAGCTGGCCTGTTGGGACCCTGTCTCCCCCATTATTAGCAAACCTTATTAAGATCTCCTACATATATTATAAGAAGTTTCTTCCATTGTGCTAGGATTTCATATGATCCCTCAAATGCCCTTCAATTTCAGCTGTCTCTCCCTGCATTCTCTCCTTCTATCATATCTCCCCCTTCCCCACCTGATCTTCCTATTCCTGTCCTCACCTGTCCCCAGTGCGTTTATGAAATCTATTCTATTTTATGTTGCTTTTCTAAATGTGCCTCCTGCACATATGTTAACGTGTGTCATGAGTAGACACATGTAAATGCATGTTAAAGTGTCCATGTGTGTGTTTGTACACATGTGCAAAAACATGCCTGTAAGTCACATGCATATGTATGGTATCAACTTATGTGTGCTGAGATACATGTGTGTAGGAATAAGGATTATGTGTATGTGTATATGTACATGCAGTTGTGTTTATATACATACGTGTGCTTTGTGCACTTCTATGTAGAAAAGGATACTCTGATCCTGAAGGTATGTTCTGGTCAGGACCCCAGAATGGAGCCGATTCAGCTGTATACGCATCTTCCCACTGAGAGCCAAGAGAACACGAGGGGACTTTTTCCCTGCCCTGGTTCTAAGGCATCAGAATCCAAGGCTCTGGTCCTAGCATGAGCTTTGGGGACTTCAGCGGAAACCTCGGATTTGGTCACAGCCTGTGTCACCCACTGACAGTCCCTGTATCCCATGAAGGAGCATCCCTGGGGCACACGGGCTGCTGCTCTACATTACATGGTTCTCTAGTCAGTATGCACCCAGTAGAAGATGAGCATTGACCGTGGTGGGGAGGATATCAGTTGTCACTGCAGCTGCTGCTGCTATGTGCCTGCCACTGCACCACAGGCAGAAACAAAGGCCAGTTCCTGCCTTGCCTGGGGTAGTGGGAGGGCCCTTTGGCTGCTAGGGCATCTCAAGCAATGAAAAACTGCTGCTGTTTTCCCATCGGCCGTTTCTGACATACTTTGATGTGGTTCAGTGCTACGGGAGGGTGTGCTTTTTGTTGTTTTTTCCTTGCTGTTTTTAAACCTTCCATTACTGCATAGCTAGTGTTCAATGGCATTAGAATCTTTTCAGGAACATCAGTTCTGATAGCTGCAGAGTACTGTAATGTGTCAAATCGTCACTTATCTGTCACTTGCTGTGGAGCAAGAGGACATTTCCCACGGTTACAAATTCAGCTGCCACAAAATCTTAAAGTACATTTTTTATCTTCTGTATTATTAGTAGCAATTATTATTAATATTTTTGATAAAATCCAGGTCCTCACAAATACTAACAAATACTTGTCTTACATCCTCAACCCTTTAACAGATTTTGAACTGCCCATAACATATATATATATATATATATATATATATATATATATACACAAAATTTTATATATAATTTCTGGCATTTAACAATTAAGGTATTAGGAGAGAAAAGTGTATCATACTCCATTTCCAAGCAAAACCTCTCCAAAATGACGAACACAAAGGGAAAGAGGAGAGGTACCCGAGGTACCTGGTATATGTTCTCTAGGCCTTTGAGGAAACACGGAGTTGTTCCTTTGGCCACATACATGAGAATCTACAAAAAGGGTGATACTGTAGACATCAAGGGAATGGGCACTGTTCAAAAAGGAATGCCCCATAAATGTTACCACGACAAAACCGGAAGAGTCTACAACGTCACCCAGCCCGCTGTGGGCATCATTGTAAACAAGCAAGTTAAGGGCAAGATGCTGGCCGAGAGGATCAATGTGTGGATTGAGCATATCAAGCACTCGAAGAGCAGAGACAGCTTCCTGAAGCGGGTGAAGGAGAAGGATCAGAAGAAAAAGGAAGCCGAGGAGAAGGGCCCCTGGGTTCACCTGAAGGGGCTGCCTGCGCCACGCAGAGAAGCACGCTGTGTGAGGAATAATGGAAACAAGCCGGTGCTGCTGGAGCCCATTCCATACGAATTCATGGCCTAATGTACAGAAAAGAAATAAAGGACCAGGACTGCACGGGTTAAAAAAAAAAAAGGTATTCTCATTAACTTTTGCTTATCAAAGTTTAAACTGGGATGCCTCAGAACTTCTACATCATTCCTGCAAGAACTTCCACACAGGGCGTACTTACCTCCTTTACAGACTTGCAAGTAGCTCCATAGTCCATCAATAGCAGATGGGCCATTGTCACAGCTTTCTTAAGAGCATCCTCATGCCCTGGTGTGAGTATCTACCCCGGTTCGGGGGAGGGGTAAAAAAAGAGGAGAAGGAGAAAAAGAGCGCAGGACCCTCTCCGCCTTAACCCCGCCCCCTCCCAGCCCACCTCAAGCTGCCGCACCAGGAGCAAGAAGAGAGAGCGACCCTGCCAGAGATCCGCGTGTCCCACCCAAACAGACCCCCTTTATAAAACCAGAGCAGGGATAATAATGACACTTCTATTTGTATTGGCAACAGCTCTTTGTGACCAGGCCTCCAGCTCTCTTACCCTCTGAACGGCTCAGTGCATCAATTCTGCCCCTGTGTTGGTGTAGAGAACAGTCCACTAGGCTCTGCTTGCTCACTGACAACAGCTTTCCTGTTTCCCGAATGTCCGTCCTTCTAGGGGCACAGAAGCACTAAAAGCCCAGCAACCATTATGAACTCTGAAGAGGGAGTGGAAAGGCTATCGTCCACAGAGCCAACGGGAACAACAACAATCCTTCAACAGCAGGTCACGTGTTTGAGTTCTTTAAAGGGAAGGGGCAAGCTGTGTGTCCCTCCGTGAAGCGGGGATGACAGCGCCATCTTGGCTTCCCTATGGACAGGAAGAGTATGAGAGTCATACCTGATCCATTACTGGAGTCTTGTGGCTTTTCTCTCTCCAGTCTGCCGATCTGGGAACTTCTTCCTGTAGAGATTCCCGGAATACTCCCTGCCTGTGCTTCTGGTTTTGAAATCTGTTCTTGAACAGGCATGATTCTTCAGTGTTCTTCAAGGAAGAACAAATAAATCATTAAGGGAGTGTGTGTGTGTGTGTGTGTGCGTATGTGTGTGTGGTTAAGAAAGCTGAGAGTTGGCTCAGTGGTTAAGAGCACTGACTGCTCTTCCAAAGGTCCCGAGTTCAAATCCCAGCAACCACATGGTGGCTCACACCCATCTGTAATGAGATCTGATGCCCTCTTCTGGGGTGTCTGAAGACAGCTACAGTGTACTTATATAAAATAAATAAATCTTAAAAAGAAAAAAGCTGAGGAGAAAGGCAGTATTGAGGCGTCCATGTCTCACTAACATGTCTCTAGAGGTGTTCACCTCCATGGTGAAGCTATGCTTCTCTTTGGAGTGTTCTCCATTATTTAATTGGATCATTTTCCACACGGCTCTCCTCTTTTACCACAAGGCTCTCCTCTGTTCTTCTTCACTCTAGAAGCATAGAACCAGCAGGGTGTATTTCCCCTGAAAAACCCAATCTAAGCTCACCAAGTGGTCCTGAAGCCATGAATGAAGGGGACTCCTGGCTGGGGATGACTGTTCACTTCTGGAAGCCATTCTGGAGGCGACAGACAATAGGGATTTTTGTGTACACTGTGCTCAATTAGGCTATGTCTTGGGGAAATCTGTCTCTTAAAACCTACACTGTGGTTATGGTCTCCCCACAGCAAGAATATTCTCACTGGGGTCCTGCTGGACAGTTTCCATGTGACCAGCTGGACTGTATGTTCTTCCGTGTCTCATCTTCTCCTTGTGCCACTAAGCATCAAAACTGGAATCAAACACTGGAGCAGCTGAGGCTACCTCCAAGCCAATGACAATCAAGCTGAGAACAGGACTCATGTCTTAAGGATCTTAGAGGAAAGAACAATGAGGGCCTGATTAGACCAACACTACTAATCATTCTCTTGTATCTAGCCAAGAAATCAAGGCTACTAAGGCTTAGCAGCAACAGCCCATGAAGCCTCAACCCTACACAAGAACTACAAGCAACTAAAGAATGTGGAGCATAGGAGAAATAGTTGTGCCCAAGGAAGAGCACACCAATTGGTTAGCTCGCCAAAGGTTAAGTCCTGAAAAGATATATACATGTAGCATTATACAGACTAAGCAGGGTGTATATATTTATATACACACACACACACTATATCTATATCTATATATCATACATACATACACACACACATATGTATGTAACAAGAGTGGGGGAAAAAAAGACCATGAATTTGAAAGGGTCCAAGAAAGGGTCTATATGGGAGGGCTTGGAGGGAGGAAAGGGAAACTTCAAATGATGTAAATAGATTACAATCTCAAAGAATAAAAAGATGTAATTAAAAGCCTTTGGTCTCAGAAGAAAACAACCACTGCAGCAGCAACAACAAATACACAAACCCAGAACTTGCCCCAGACCCCTCCCACCTCCTACATACCCAAGTCTGTTTTCTTGGCCCCCTCTCTTAAGAAAAAGGAACAAGAAACAAAAACAAAGCAAGACCCCCCCCCCCAAAATAATAAACAAAAACAGGCAGGCAAAAGACTAATAAGACAAAAAACTTGTCAGAACAAAGCAAAACAAAAATAAAAAGTCAATTAAAAAATAGCAATGAGTTCATTCTGTGACTCCTGAGTTTGGAGCTAGTGCTAGAATGTGGTTGATATACACAATGGCGCACCACTGGAGAGAACCGATGTTCCCTCTGCCAGGCAGTATCCACTGCACCTAGCCTTTTGGTTAGGGCTGGAACCCCTGTTCGCTTCACACTGTCCTGCAAATGCTTTTTCAGAGAACAGGAAGTTTCCCGATGGAGGGGGTGCAAGAAGAGGGCATCATCGAAGCCTCACATGTAGGAGTCCAACTTCCTGTCTGACCCTGACAGAATTACACATGTCCGGACCCCTGTGTGGTTGGGAGGCCTCCCTGGATCCCCCATTCACTCTCTCCCATTGGTTCCACTGGCAGGGTTGGGGCACACAGTTTTGTTCCTAGTGGTCTGATAGACTCTGTCCCTGGAAGGATCCCCTCCTCAAATCCCTCTTCTCATCCTTCCTCACTGGGGTTTGGGAAGCTTACCTGAGGCGACATCACTGCACAGATGGAATCTTGCAATCTTGACTCTGATACCTGGCCTCTGGCTTTCACATCACAGATTTACAGGCTGTTCAGCCTGATTCTCCCCATTCCTGCATTGCAATTTGCTATCACAGCTGATGGGTGTGGCCTCTGAATTCCCTGTGTCCCTGGGTGTGGTGTTTCTTGGTTCCAATCTGTCCCAGTATGCTGTTATGTGGGGTGGGATAGAAGACTTTGGCCTTCACCCTCCTGTTGTTCTCTTGTCCAGGTGATGTCCTCTGCCGGGTGAAGACCCGGTAAGAAGGGTTCTCTTCAGATGCTGGCATCTTGATATTAGTTACCCAACCCCCATTGCTTTAGGACAGCAGTACACCACAGACTAAGACATCTCTAGGTGCTGCATGGGAGTGGAGCCAGTCTGCATTTGCTCTTGTACATCTGGATATTTCCTTCATATAATATCATCGCAATGACACTGAGATGTCACACCATAAACGTTTTAATTTTTTAGGCTGAATAACAATATTCATTTTTTGTAGACACCATATTTTATCTATTCCTTGATAAAAACATTATTAAAAGTACTGCCATCAACACTGACATTCAAGTAATGGTAGTTGTGCTTTCAATTCTTATACATATTCACTCAAAAGTGAGGGTCCTGGGTAAACCATTCATCATTCTCTCTCTCTCTCTCTCTCTCTCTCTCTCTCTCACACACACACACACACACACACTCTCTCTCTCTCTCTCTCTCTCTCTCTCTCTCTCTCTCTCTCTCTCTCTCTCTCTCTCCCCCCACCCCGGGCTTTTTGAGATGGGCTTTCCTCTTTGTACTGGCTAGTTTTGTGTGTCAACTGGACATAAGCTGGAGTTATCACAGAGAAAGGAGCCTCCCTTGAGGAGATGCCTCCATGAGATCCAGCTGTGAGGCATTTTCTCAATTAGTGATCAAGGTTGAAGGGCCCAGTGTGGGTGATGTCATCTCTGAGCCGATAGTCCCTGGGTTCTATAAGAAAGCAAGCTGAGCAAGCCAGGGGAAGCAATTCAGTAAGCAGCATTCCTCCGTACCTTCTGCATCAATCAGCTCCTGCCTCCAATTTCCTGCCTCTTGTGAGTTCCAGTCCTGACTTAAAGAGCAGTGTGGAAGTGTAAGCTGAATAAACCCTTTCCTCCCCAACTTGCTTCTTGGCCATGATGTTTTGTGCAGGAATAGAAAGTCTGACTAAGACAGTCTGTGTAACAGGCCTGGCTGTTCTGGAACATGCTTTGTAGACCAGGCTAGCCTGCAACTCAGAGATCCATCTGACACTGCCTCCCAAGTGCTGGGATTAAGGGCGTGTGCCATCACACCCAGGTACTTTTTTTTCTGTTCTTAAAGGTGGATGCTGCCCCACCCACCCTGCATATCTGTAATCACCTCAGGCACATTGGTTTTTTTGTTTTCCCAGCTCTTTTCCTTACTTCTTATCTTATTGTGATTCTAATTTGTCCATCCCTAGTGATCAACGATTCCGAGTGTCTTCTCTGCAGACAAGAGCTTGATATTTAGCATGAAGAACTCTCTCTTGCTTTGGGGCTTTGCCATTTAACTGGGCTGTTTTGTTTGGTCTTTATGGAGTCCTTTGCACCTTCTAGATTTTAGCTCTTCGTTAGACTTGTGACTGATAACTGTATTTTTCCCTCTGATCATTTGTTTTCCTCTTATACCAAATGCAATAAGGTTTCTACTTTTCATTACTGCCATGTTTGAAAATCACCATCATAACCCATCTCATGAAATATTTCTCTTATGTTTTCTTCTATCTGTTTTATAGTTCAATTAAAAAATGCAGTGTGTGTGTGTGTGTGTTTGGGAGGAGCACACATGCACCTTTGTAGGTCAGAGGACCATTTGCAGAAGTCTGTTCTCTCATTCCACCCTGCAGATTCTGAGAACTGAACTCAGGCAATCAGGCAGGTAACAAGTGCCTTTATCCACTGAGCCCACTGCAGTTCTATGGCTCATGTGTAGGTGTTGGTTCCACTAAAGTAATGTCACTATATGTTATAGGCTAATGGTAAACCCCATTTGTTCCACGTGGATAACTGGATTTCCTGGCACCATTGCTGGAAATAATGTACTTTCCCTACTAAATTACTTCATCAAGCACTGGAAGAATCTTAAAAATAATTCATACCAACACTGTTTTATTTTTTTATTTTTGATTTGGGTATTTATTTCATTTACATTTCCAATGCTATCCCAAAAGTCCCCCACACGCTCCCCCACCCACTCCCACTTCTTGGCCCTGGCATTCCCCTGTACTGAAGCATATAAAGTTTGCATGACCAATGGGCCTCTCTTTCCACTGATGGCCGACTAGGCCATCTTCTGATTCATATGCAGCTAGAGACACGAGCTCCTCGGGGGTGGGGGAGTTAGTTCATATTGTTGTTCCACCTATAGGATTGCAGATCCCTTTAGCTCCTTGGGTACTTTCTCTAGCTCCTCCATTGGGGGCCCTGTGATCCATCCAATAGCTGACTGTGAGCATCCACTTCTGTGTTTGCTAGGCCCCGGCATAGTCTCACAAGAGACAGCTATATCTGGGTCCTTTCAGCAAAATCTTGCTAGTGTATGCAATGGTGTCAGCGTTTGGAAGCTGATTATGGGATGGATCCCCGGATATGGCAGTCTCTAGATGGTCCATCCTTTCGTCTCAGCTCCAAACATTGTCTCTGTAACTCCTTCCATGGGTGTTTTAAGAAGGGGCAAAGTGTCCACACTTTGGTCTTTGTTCTTTTTGTGTTTCATGCGTTTAGCAAATTGTATCTTATATCTTGGGTATTCTAAGTTTCTGGGCTAATATCCACTTATCAGTGAGTACCTATTGTGAGAGTTCCTTTGTGATTGGGTTACCTCACTCTGGATGATGCCCTCCAGGTCCATCCATTTTCCTAGGAATCTCATAAATTCATTCTTTTTAATAGCTGAGTAGTACTCCATTGTGTAAATGTACCACATTTTCTGTATCCATTCCAACACTGTTTTAAAACCATGGAAGATAAAGAAACTCTTCCTCCCACACTTTGTGTCCGGAGTTAAGGGGCTGTGAACTCACAGTACACTGTATATGACCGGAAGAAGATTGTCTCTGGGAAGGCACCAGAGTCAGCCAAGTCCATCAAGGCAGCAGGTCTCCATTCCTGCTCTAGAAGACAATTACCTTTGCCCCTGGGCTTCATCCCCCTAAATGGTGGAAGCTTTGCCGCTGCGATAGCACCATCCCTGACCGGGCAGATGCTGTGTACAGAGACTGCTACTCTCAACAGTGCTCTCTCTGTTTGTAGAACAGCGATGTGAACACATTGAGTAATTCCTGGACTCTTTTCTACTGAGTAAATCTTGACCATGAAATGTCTAAATGTAGGAAGGAGGAGGGACTATTCCAGCAAAGGAGTAGAAGATATACTTGTGCCAGGCCATTGAAATGCCTACAGATACAAAATGCATTGAAGTATTCTAGGGAGGCCATGGTGCTATGTTTGGTCCTGTCTGCTTGTCTATGCCCAGCTGTAGATTTTGATGTCTGCTAATTATAAACAGATGCATATTAGTGAGTCACTACTCTCAGGTGGTGTGGCATGAGTGTTTCTTTCAAATTCATCCATGTTTACCTTCCTTTGAACCTCAGTTGTTCCATGTTGGGCCACAGATCACCACACTAATCCCATGTTCATAGCCAGGGACACAGATAATGGCACATGTGTTTAAGTCAGGTTATAGATCAGCATCCTGGTTCAGGAGATAGCAGGGAGCCAACCTGTGGGGCTGATTTCCACCTTCTCAGACTCATCCCAGGTCTGTGGCTCCAAAACCCTCCTCCAGGTCTCAGTTTCTCTTTCTCAGATTTGACCTGTGCTGCTTGCCACCATCTGAGTTCTCCTACAGAAAAGAACATCATACCAGCAGAAACCCCATCTGAGTGTGAAGCTCATGAGTGCCTGGTGCCTTCTTTTCTATGACCTGTGCATCCCACAATGAACTCTTGTGGGTGCTTTTGACAGTTGAGCAATGGGATGGAAGGAAGAGCAGCTTCTAGTGTGTTAGTTCTACAAAGTAGAAATGGGTTCCTCCTTAGACCCTGTAAAGTTGGGGCAAAGCCTGGGACTCCAGGTCTTCTGAGTCTGATTTGGGGACAGTTATATTGAGAGCAGGAAGCAGCAACCTTCCCTGAGCAGGTGGGAAGAGGGGCAAGGTGCAGGAGAAAGAAGGTCATCTCCCAGAGTGGAGTCAGTGATTCTGCAGAACTTCAAAGCTTGTTCTGAGCTCCTTGGTTTTGTTTAGGAGGGGATCATGGGAGATGCCTATGATCAATGCAAGTATCCTTTGCCCCCTTCCCTTCATTTCCCTTGAGGCAGGATCTCACCCTGTCTCTAGGTTGCCCTTGTGATCAATTAAATGCTCAGTGCTAGGATTGCAGTGTAAGGTGAGCATACAGCACTGTGCCTGGAAGCAGTCTTTCAAAAACATGGCTCAGACATGTGTTTAGAGTTGGTGGATGAATGAGCCCCACTGTTTGAATAACTGATTTTTGAAATAAGGATTTTTATCTGTGAGGGATTAAAAGTCTAATAATGCATAGGTTGAAAGAAGGCAGAATCTTGTCTGCTCTAAATGGCCAAAGGAAGATACTTCCCTGAGGTATAGGGCAACATGATATCCTAGATGCTGGTGGCACCAGGTAGGTGTCCAGGCAGCCTGTCTTCAAAGATTACACTTGAGAAGACTCTAGCCAAGCTCCTGAGTCTTCTGCTGGTTCTGCCTGTGCTCTTCCCTGTAACACCAGGTTTAGCAAAATCTGTTGATGTCAGCTAACCAAAACCTGTATTCTGAACACTGTTTGTTGCTTCATATCTGATCAGGTTCTTGCTCGTTCCTCACTATGCCCTAGGTGACATCTGCTCACTCTGCTATGTTTGCAGCAAGAATCTTGGTAGAGCGGTTTGTCCAGAATCCTCCTTACCTCTGAGGTTTCACTGTGTGCTCCCCTGCCTCTGAGCCATGTTCATGCTGTATTCTGATTTAAGCCTATCTTCCTCTTCAGGTCCAAGGTATCATTGCAATGATGCTCATTATGGTTAAAGGACATTGATAACTCTCTTCCTTAGTAGTCCTTAAATCTGTTCTTTCTTGTTTTATCATGACAGCAGGTGAGCTGGAATACAAGCAAAGAGAACAGCTTTGGGGATTCTTGGACTTTGACCTTCTGATGACCTCTGGGCTAACATTTGTTATACTTCTATAATCTTCAGTCTTGAGATGATGATAATGTCAATGATGATAATGATGTTTTTTGCAAAGCAAAATGATACAGACAGATTGGGGATTGATGTAAGGGAAGGGTGAAAGTCATGCCCTCCAGCTCAGCTAAGATCTGCTCACAGAGAGGTTCACTTTAGTTACTTTATCCCTTCAGAAAGCTACCCCATGCTGCACTTACCTGATTCTGCACCTTCCACAGATGTGACCACCCTCACATATACCACGGGCACCAAGGAGGACAACCATCTCTCAGAGACTGTGTCTGATGTAGGGTCCCAATAAGTTGCATCCCAAGAACTACATACAAAAGCAGCTTCCAGGGAAAAGAATGCATTTTATGAGCTTTCCAAGTAGGATTTTTGTCTTTGTTTTGGAACCAGTTTTCACAGTGTAGCCCTGGCTTCATGAAACTATGTAGATTTGGCGTTGAATTCACAGAGATCTGCCTCTTTGCCTCTTCTGTTCTGAGACTGATGGGGTGCCCCATCGTGTCCCACTTCGTAGGGCAGTTTTGATGGAGATTGGGGTCTGAGGCTCAAATGGGCTCATGGAGTAGCCTGTGCAACTGTTCACACTGGTACCTGGAGCTACTGTCCACTGAGCTCCTCACATCATCACTGCCCTCACTATCAAGGCATTTCCCATAATGCTTTAGTTTTCATGAGTACTACCAGGTCCTCAGAGAAATGTTTCATCTCTGGAAATAATACCCTGTTCTCATGCAATACCATGTCAGGTGTGTGTGAGCCCGAATCTTAGTGGCATAAAGATCTTACATGTATTCAACTCTTATATATGGACATAGATGCCTTTTAACCTGTGCACTCCTTTCTTTGCTGGCATGGCATTTCCCCACAGATGTTCAGCACACAGCATGAAGATTTTGGTGAGTTTTTGTATCCTCACTGTGCCCTTGTCATCTCTCTGTTTCTGAGACATTTTCATCTCCCCCCCCCCCAAAGAACCTCTGCATTTGTGAATCATGGTTAGCTGTAGTTCTTAACTCCATGGGCACTGTCTATATTTAGTGTGTATGAATGTGTCTATTCTGTATGTTTCATAGAAAAACAACATAAAACACATAATCATTTTTTTTGCCTTTTAGAGCTTAGCAGAATGCTTCTGAGACTAACCCAATTGTAACACTTACCAGAATCTATTTTTAATATTCATTCTTCATCTATTCTCCAGTGGTGGACAGTGGCCTGCTTCTCTGAAGTAAAGTGAAGGGTGAGGGGAGTTGTTAAATTGTATTTAAATTTGTTAAATCAACAATACAAGGTTGATTTAATTTTAACCACCCCTCATAATAACTGTATGAAGGAGGAGTTAGTGACCAATGTGTAGTTGCAAAACAATAGGCAAATTAGTTGTACACCACTGTGCAAGTAATTTGGATACTGTGTGTTTCCCATCTGCCATAGAGAAATACAAATAATGTCTTGCTTATCCCCTGCATGGAATACACCAGGAGTTAAGTAAGGCAAAGCTGGACTCAGATTGGTTGTTACTGAGATGACGTGGTGTGGACATAGGTGAGATGCTCTGGGTTGATGCAGAGCAGGGAGAATGAAGACACTGGTCTGGAGGTCTAGTCTTGGGGCAAAGGACTCCATCTTACTTTCCAAACAGTAAGTAGCCCCAAAATAAGAATGCAGGCTCTGCCTGTGAACTGAGCTGGCCTTGTTCTGGTATCACAGAAGGCTCTTTCACAAGACGCTTTCTTAGACACATCTGCTTCTCCAGAAGCCCTAAGCAGGCTCTGTTGATTATTAGTTCCTGTTTGCTTCTATCACTAGAAGGAATTTTTAAAACGATATATAAAAAAAAACAAGGGGCAATGAAATGAGCAAGAAAATGGTATTGGTTCCGATTTCCACCTAAAATCCCTCTTACAAAGGGCTATCACACAGCAACTGCAGAACAGTGTTTTATAATTTCACATGGTTTTTCTCAGAATTATCTTTCTCCATTTCTTTTATTTTCCTCTCCCTCCTCCCACCCACCTTTTTCTTTCTTTCTTTCTTTCTTTCTTTCTTTCTTTCTTTCTTTCTTAGAAACAAAACTTGGTTGATTATAGAGTTTTTTATACAAGATGCAGCAGACTGGACAGTAATTGAAGTATTGCCTCCCTCCTTAGAATTCCATTGGGAAACTTTTAACCTATGGATTTATTTTAATATGCCAACAAATGAAATAAGCTATTGCTAATTAAAAGTCAAAATAAATATTAGTTCCATCTAACACAGATGAGCTGGACCCTAAGGGACTTAATGGAGAGACTATATATATTCCTTCGTGGAGATAATACATTTTACTTGAATAAATAGTGTGGGCATGCTGGTTAGTTTTCTGTCAATTTGACACAAGCACAAGTCATCCGTAAAGAGGAAAGCTTGACTATGCAAATGCCTCCAACAGACTGGACTGTAGGCAGGTCTATGGGACACTTTCTTGACTAATGATTGATGTGGGAGGGCCCAGCCCACTCTAGGTGACACCACCCCTTGTCAGGTTGTCCTGAGTAGCATAGGACAAGGCTGAGAAAGCCATATTTTTAAAGTTTGAAAATTAATGTTGACTATTTACCAGGAAACATTAAGTACAGTCACATATTTAAAAACACAGAAGGCTCAGCCTTCAGCACTGAGTCTGAGTCAGATCCCAGAACAGCATGCATCATATAATAGTCTTAAAGGCTCTATCTATGAAGCTAGTAAACACTTGCCTGTTTATTCATAAAGAAAACCCAGAAGACTGTGTTAACAGTGACATCGGTAATGGGAGGAAGTGGGGTCTGAGTTGAAAATGTTGGCTTTCAGTGTCACTTGATTTTGATGTTATTCTGTATTATTTGAAGTGGTTTTAGTGAAAATTGCTACAATAACAAAACAAATGGTAAACAAAGTCATCTAGTTCAACCTCTCACTGGTCAGGAGAGGGGTAAAAACCCCTTCCTTCATTTCAGTCACCAGCCCCTCCCCCACTGTCAACTTCTTCCAAACCCTCCAAGAATTCATTGTGGCATCTCCGTATATGCAAACAACTGGAAAGGGCTCATGTGTGGAGAGGACTTTTTTTTTTTTGTGTGTGTTTGTCTTTGTTTTTAATATAATTTTTTTTCCAAGTTTTACTTATTTTATTTTGTGTGTGAGTGTTTTGTACACGTGTGCCCCCCACCATGTGTGCCTGGTGCCCTTGGAAGTCAGAAGAAGTCAATGGGTCCCCTGGGACTGGAGTTACGGATGGTCATGGCTCACCGTGTAAACTCAGATCTTCTGCAAGAGCAACAAGCATTCTTGACTACTGAGCCGCCTCTCTCTCTCTCTCTCTCTCTCTCTCTCTCTCTCTCTCTCTCTCTCTCTCGTGGAGAGGACTTTTTAATGTTCTGTTTGTAAAATGATACTGCATCATAAATCTTCTTGGCTATTTCATTCCCTGAAATTGTTGTGCCCTCTTCCTTCAGGCCCAACACTTCTCCTGAAATTCAAAGAAATATATATAGTAATTTCTTTGAATAATAAAATATGTACACAAAATGGCCGAGTGAGGTGAAGAGATGGCTTTGTTCTGATATGCTTGAGAAGGGGGTGAAGGGCCAGCCCCCAATCAGTGGCACAGTGCACAGTGCCATCTCACTACCCAGAATGGCAAGCAATTTAAACTTTGAAAATTTGTGTGGATTAAATTTCAAGAATTCTCATTTTTCATCATTCTTTCTACCGTGGCTGATGGTGAGGCCATAAAGTCTGGAAAGAACTCTGAGGAAGGCGGAATATCAACCTTAAGATTGAAGGAGCTTCCCACCTCTCCCCTAGAACAGCACCCCACTACTTCTTCACACTCAATTGCACCTGACTAAGAGAAACCACCACAACAGAAGGAAGCACCGCCAGTCTTTTAAACGCAAGTTTTATAGAAATTCTGTACATCTTGTAAAAAAAAAAAATTAAAATTCAGAACTCACTGATACAAAGCTGCTCACGGCAGCAGATTGGCAGTCACATTTAACTGGAGTAGAATGTTCCAGAATGCACACCAAAGGGTGGACTTTCAGTGACTCAGCTACCATTCCCCACAGAGCAGAGGCTGGCTGGCCTGTGAAGGGGGACGCCCTCCTCTGTACATGCAGCTCATTCCTTCCTTGCTGTCCGGCAGCTCACACGGTGGGGTAGATGGCATAGGTAGCAATCCCACAGTTGTTGTCCCTGTCTTTGGCCATCTTTATGTAGCCATCCATGCCCCAGTCTTCACCCCAGCTGGAAGAAGAGCCATGTTTGCCATTTAGGAGAAAGAACACGGTGCGGCAGACACATTCCTTTAACTCTCTTTGAAACACAGAGACAGAGGCTACACTTAACAGACAGGATGAGGCAAGGCAGAGCCTCAGCTGCTGGATACCCCATTGCCTCACACATGATTGTGAGTCAAAGAAGAGATCCACCCACGTTTGGATCACAACTAGAAATGCAGTGGTTCAAATTCCTTCTTAACACTCACCCAAAACGGTCAGATTCTTATCGCTACCCTAAAACTTCTGTATTCAAATTATATGGGGTAAATTGCTAAAACTTGTACACAGATACCACCTGAACACTGAACTTTCCCTTTACTGTTTCAATCATGAGTGATCTTGGTTATTTATACCTGTTCTTGACCAGCCAATACTTCCTGCCATCTGATTCTTCACCATAGCCAACCACCAGGACAGCATGATCCAGATTAGTGCTGCTACAGTCTGGTTCATAGTACGTACCTGGAAGGTAAAATCAAAGCCGAATGAGAGGCTCCCGTGACCCTACAGTGTCTGCTGTCACCATCAATAACAGAAACATTTTTAATTTTGGGGCAAGGACACACCACAGACAGGACTGAACTGGTGTTAGTGAGGCTTGGGATATCAGCTCTTATGTAACACAATGGAAGTAAAGGTTAGCATAAGTCCTCGGGAAAACACTTGCTTGGATAGATGTAAGAAACCCTAACATGCTGGAATCAAGAGGCTCCCCTAAAACTGAATTGGAAATTGGAATATCTATTATAAAAATTAAAAATATTAAAAATATTAAAAATACGGCATCTGAACAAAACTCAATAAAATTAAAACGCATAAAACCTGATTTTGTAGTTTAAAAATGCAATGGATACATGTTCATGGGTGTGTGTTTAATTAATGTTAAGTGAAAATAACACATGTGAATCTTGCTCCCGTTGAATGTCGTATCTTCAAGTCAAAATTTTTACATACCAAAAAGTTACCAAATTCACAGGCCTCGGTGGAAGCACAACTGTTAACTGTTGTGTATGATTAGTGGAAGAAGCCATACTTACCACCTCTGTAGAACCTGAAGGAGTGGTGATGAGTGTCAATTCCAACTGAGACGGGCCCCACACTGGCCACAGCATTCATCAGGGCATCTTCGCTCAATGGGACTTTCACAAAGCCTGTGACGTTAGCTGCAGAGTACTTGGGATCGTACCTGCAGGGTCCATCCTTTGAAGGACAAAGATTTGAAAAAGTCACGGTTACTGCCATCCCCCTCCTGGGGAACACTCAGAACTACACTCAGCTGAGCTGCCATCACACAGGTGACTCAGAATTTGCTGCGGAGGATCTCCAAGTGTATGTGTCTATAAAATGTCATCGGATGTGAAAATCTGATTGATTTGAGTGGCTGCTAGAAACTAGCTTGAGTGACACATCATGGATGTTCCTATTAATAATAACTTTCCACAGTGGAGAATTCTGTACTGTTTGTGGAATGGTTTGCATTAGCTCCACGTGAGCAGAAGCATGGGCAGCTACGTGGAAACTACAGAAATCAGATCAGAATGAAAAGGCTCTGCCCCTTTAATGGCAACACTTGGGACTTATTAGGATGGATTCTACTATATATAAAAGCAAGCTCTGAGGACTTTGGAGTTTGTTCTGCTTTCTAAACCTGGTCAGGAAAAACACCTTAGGGTTTTTACCTACCCAGGCTTCATACGCGTAGGACTCCCTTGTGTCCAGGCCTCTGTTTTCCTTCACATACTGGAAGGCAAGCTCCATCAAGCCACCATCACAACCTACGTTGCCATAGGACCAGGAGCAGTCCACTAGGTTCTGTTCACTCAGAGGGACCAGTTTGCCTGTTTTTCTGAAAATTTGTCCTTCCAAGGAACCAACTGCACTAAAAGCCCAACAAGCACCGCAATGACCCTAAGAAGAAAGAAAAGGCTGTCACCCCCACACACACAAAAAATAATACAGGTGTTTGATAGCAGTGCACATGACCCAAAAATTCCACAAGCAATGAACTGTATGGAGCTCCACCATCAGCAAGCCAAGGTTGGTATTTCCTTCCTGGCTTCCTGGTGGACAGGGATACCTGGAATGTGTTATATGTCCTACCTGGTCTTTTACAGGAGTCACATAGCCATGATCTCTCCAATCAACAGACTTGGGGACATCACCCAGCAAGGGCTCCCGGAAGATGGTCATCTCCTTGTGCCCCATGCTTTGAAAGCCAGTCATCAATTCTCTGAATTCTGTATTGGTCTTCAAGAAAAGGTAAGCAAATCATTGCAAATGGAGAGATGACTTACAATGAACTGGAGAGGAAGGACCATGTTCTGCAATCCACATCACCCTCACCAAATCACCAAAGGCGTTCATCTCCAAGTTGAAGCTGTGCTTCCCCTTTAGATAGTCTTCGTTGTGCAGGCCGATCATCTTCATGTTGTTCTCCCACACTGCTCTCTTCTGTCCTTCTTCATTCTGGAAGAGATACAGTGTGTGGTCTTTCTACTTCAAGCCCAGCCTTAGTTCCCTCAGTGGGCTTGCTGCTACAGCCAACAAGAACCAAGGGTATCTGTCTACCTCTGGAAGTCATAACCCAGGCCATGTGGCATCAAGGTGGTTTGCCACCAGTGTTCATAAAACCTGCCATGTGGGCAGGCCTGGGAGGAACTGCTTCCACAATATAAAGTCTAATCTTGCCACAGCAAGGACCACTGTCTCTGTGTTGCCCCTGGACATGTCCCTGGTACCAACCATGTTGTAAGTTTTCTTGTGTTTTGTCTTCCATTCCTCCCATACAGCATCCAAACTGGGATTGTGTGCTGGAGCAGCTGAGACCACCCCTAAGCACAGGGTGGCCAGGAGGAAAACTGGAGTCATACTTTCAAACCCTAGAGATTATGAAGAAATGAGATTCTGGTCATGGAAATTCTTCAATAAACTCTTATTTCTACATAAGTTGTTAAGTTCACTATGGTAGAATAAGAGTTTTTAAACCATCTTTCAGTGTTTGTTGACATGGCTAAGAATGACATTGGCTTGTAGCACACCTGCAAAAAAAATGTCAGAAGTCAAACAGAATGAAGAGCAGCTCTGGAGGGCTCCAGAATTTAGATGATGTGTGAACTGTGCACTTAGCTCACGACAGGGTTTGGATCCACCCGTGTTTCAGAAATTTCAAGCAACAACTAACTTCTTAAGTATTCAGAGTTTATCTGGGTTTATTCCACTGATATCCATGTCTCATATGTACACAATGTGATCCCCCAGTACAAAGGGATCTGCAAGACTTGGTGGGGTGATCACAAGACATCTTTTTCTTGGATAGTGTACACCAAGAGACAGAATATGCCTCTGCTCTCTCTCTCTCTCTCTCTCTCTCTCTCTCTCTCTCTCTCTCTCTCTCTCTCTCTCTCTCTCTTTTTCTTTCTTCCTGAAATCTTTCTGGAATGTTGCCTCTAGAAAACCTTGGAAGAATTTCTGTTGGGAATCTGCTCCACAACTGGGATGTGCCTTCAGAATCCTACTTTCCTGTTTCAATGGGGAGTGTCCGATGGCTGAGTATAGGATGGCATAGCTACCAATTTAGGCGAGAAATGAGGAGACCAATTCCAGACTTAGGCTTTATAAAGTTTTGCATGGGACAATCCAGAAAGAGCCATTCCAAAATTGTGCCACATGCTACTCCTTGGGCACCTGGGGGATGAGATGAAGTGACTGTCCCTGACCACTTCTATATGAGAATGATCATCTCTTTTGGCATAGGGAATGGCAGCTTATATAAAGGGACAAACTGGTACTTCCTGTGCCCATGGGACCAGAGGCAGACCACTAGCTTCTGCTCGCTCAGAGGAACCAGTTTCCCTGATTTCGCATTATTGATACTTTTCACACACCTGGACTTCTGAACAGTCTGGTGATCTCCTGGCATCCTTACCAAACCATCTCTGTATCCCCACACTAGTTCTGCTAAGACAGAGTTGGTACTCTCATTCTTGAGGGAGCTGAATGGTGCTACAAAGAATCTCTCTAGGGTGCTCCTCCAGTGTTGGTATCAAGTATGTCTTGTTAGAGCTATGGGGGCTCACCTGGGATGTCCACAGCTGGGAAGGTGGGCTTCAGAGTCTCAGGTCTTCAGAGGTTGCTGAGGTCCCAGGCTGTGACACAGCTGCATGTGGATCCAGACTTTATATCCCAAGCTGTGGCTCCAGGACAGTGTCCTTGCCCAATTGCTCCTCCCTGGAATTGGTTTAGGTGGGCAATTGGACTGCACCTCCAGGCTGTGGGACTGCAGGCACATACTGACTCTAATTCTCATTCTGACCTGGGGCATTGGGTGTAGGTTGCCTTGGTGGATTGTGGGGAAGAGTGCAGTGGGTCCCTGTTTAGGAAAGTAGATTGTGTGAGTCTTGTGACAGTAGCTGAGAAATTGTTCTCACAGAGGGCTTGGCACTGGCTCAGGATAGAAAATTCTAGCTAACTACATGTGGATTTCAATCCCAACCCTGCTTTTTTTTTTCAAGTAGAGATTTTTGTTAAAATCCTTGCCACTCCTTCCCCATGAGCAATTATATCCTAGCCCAGTGTTTCCTCTTTAAGGCACATCTAAGCTGGGTCTCCTGGAAGTTACAGATTCTGGGCCCTTTTCCCCAATGCCAGCAAGAAGAAAAATGGGCTTCTTAGAATCTTTAGAGGCAGGCTATCCCCAAACAGGGAGGAGATGACCACAGTCACCCCAATGTTGAACTGGGATTGGGGTGTCCTGAGACTGCGGGGCACTTGTAAGTCACCTCATCCTGACTGCTCACTTCGTTCTCTTCAGCTACAGCAAACGTTGTGAGGAATTTACACAAACCTAGGTGGAGAACAGGGAAAGTTTTTGGAATCTGGTTTGGTTAACACCTCTGAGCTTACAGAATTTTTTGTTTGTTTTATTTTCATTGTTGCCTTAGGGTTGACTTTAGGGGTGTTACTTCCACAGTGACCAAGGTAGAAGTGAATAGGGTTTGAACACATTTTAGGTGAAGGAAACTTGCAAATCTACAATGTGCAGGTAGCTCTTGTCATTATGCAGTTAAGGGAAATAAACCACAACTGTCCTCAATACTTATTACTGACATTGTAGAAAACTGTCTTTTAGTGAAGTCCTGCCATTGCCTTTCCTGAACAACCGTTGCTAATCATATTTCGAGTTCTTTGATTGAAACATGGAGTCCTATGCCATTTTTATTATTATACTTGTGTCTACTTAAGATTCCATTGATCATCTACTTAGAAACAAAATTAGCCTTATAGCTTTTTTTATCGTGATGAAATAGGCCTAACGTGGAAATGGACCTTTCAGCAGTACGTCTATGGAATTAGCGACATACACATGGTCTTGCAACTGTCAGCACCATAGTTGTCCAGATTCGATTATTTGTATTTCTAAACTGAGTTCTCATTGCATATATATCCTCTTTCCCAAGTCCTGAACCTACCACTTGGTTTTCTGTGTTTGAGTTTGAGGACTGCTACAGGCAGAAAGCTTGTATCTGCCTCTACACCTCAATCACGTTGAAAGTAGATTGCTATTCCAACTGTATAAAGATTTGTGATCATTACAACATGAGCACTCTGCACAGCACACGTCAGTCTCCATGCTTTCTGGAGTTGAGCTATTCCTCCATATGGAGATCTCAGGCTTAGCCCTTGCTAGGCTTTTGGCTCCCTTTATATCTTCCTCTTGCTAGCAACAGAGGCTCCACCAAATGACATGTGTATTTTCAACCTCTGCTTTTAATCCTCTTGGGTACACATTCAGGAGGCCAGATGATGGGCATATAATTCTCTCCTTTAGTTCCCTCAGAGTTTCCACAGAGCAGGCACCACTGTATTTTACCACCAACCACGCCCACGGGTGCAGATTTCAGACTCTTTCCTGACACACAGTGTTTCCTGTTTCCCCTTTTGAAGACCCTCTTCCCCAACTGTGTGTAGCAGGTCTGAGCTATGTTTCTCAAGAATCAGTGCTATGAGGAATTTTCTATTGTCTCAATTCTCATTGTTCTCTTATTCATAAGAAACTCTCCAATAGTTGTTTTGTTTTGTTTTGTTGAGTCAGGGTTTCTCTGTATAGCCCTGGCTGTCCTGGAACTCACTTTGCAGACCAGGCTGGCCTCGAACTCAGAAATCCGCCTGCCTCTGCCTCCCAAGTTCTGGGATTAAAGGTGTGCGCCACCACAGCCTGGCTCCAGTAGTTCTTTATTAGTTTATTTTGTTATTTGGTGAGTTTTAAGAGTTTGAAATTTTCTTCTCCTCTTTCTCTCTCTCTCTCTCTCTGTCTCTCTGTCTCTGTCTCTGTCTCTGTCTCTGTCTCTCTCTCTGTCTCATACACACACTGTATCACCTGAGTAAATACTTCATGACAATAGGCTGATTCCTACGAGCATGTGTGTTCTGAGATCCTGACCTGAGCACACAGGTGGACACAGATATTTGTACCCACTGAGCCTCCTGACAGCATGGGATTTTTACTTTCTTTGTTAGTTCTTTTCTTTTTTCTTTTTTTTAAATTTGGAGTTTTAAATAATTTCCAGATAAATAACATTCAAATGTCTTAGACAGTTGGGTGGATGGGTTTTCTCCCAGTGTTGATAGTGTTATTTAATATACTTTTAAACTTTAATCAAATTGTATGTTTTTTTTCTAATCAACTGTATGTTACATTCAAAAATCAGTAAAAATTTCTCTTCAACAATATGCTCCCCCTGTTGTGGGTTAGGTGGATAAACAACCCCACTTGATTCTGGGAAACAATGATCCATTTCCCGCAGAGGTGTTACCCTAGCTTCCCACCCAGCATTTCTTCCCTGAGATGCCTCTGTAGGGCTGCTCTAAGCCTGTCAGGGAGCAGGACTGCAGACCTTCATCCCAGAGAGTTTGCCCACACCTGGGAAGAGGGAATGCTACACAGAGAGGAGAGAAGATCCCATGCAGACACACCCTGCTGTGCTTTTCTACTGGGAGGAGAAACTCTTGGGAAACCACATTCCAGCAGGACTGTGAATTCTTCATCAAATCTAATCTCATAACCTGCTTTCCAGGACACTAGTGACTGAAGTTCCACATAGCATTTAAATTTGCCTAAACAAACAGATATCTAGTATCTTACACACACACACACACACACACTTATTATTCACTTTATATCCTAATCACAGCCCCCTCCCTCCTCTCCTCCCAATCCCATCCTTACAAGCCCCTCTCCCAGTTGCCCCCTTCCCTTCTCCTCAGAGAAAGGGACCCCTCCCCCCCAAACTTGGATACCACCCTACCCTGTGACATCTAGTCCCAGGAGGGCAAGGCACATCTTCTCCTACTGAAGCCCAACCAAGGAGTCTAAGTACGGGGGAGGAGATCCAAAGGCAGGGAACAGAGACTGAGACAGTCTCTGCTCTACTTGTTAGGGCACCTACATGAAGACCAAGCTGCACATTTGCTACACATGTGTATGGGGTCTATGTCTAGCTCTTTCATGCTCCCTGGTGAGTGGCCCAGGCTGTGGGTCTTCTTGTAGAGTCCTTAACCCCTGTGATTTGCTCACTTGTATCCCCTACTCTTCCACAAGACTCCCTGGGCTCCACCTGATGTTTGGCTGTGGGTCTGTGCATCTGCCTCCATACACTGCTGGATGAAGCCTCTCAAGAGACTGTTATGCTAGGTTCCTGTCTGCAAGAATAGCAGAGTATCACTAATAGTGTCAGTGTTTTTCTCTCTCACATGGGATGGGTTTCAAGTTGGAGCAGTCATTGGTTGGCTGTTCCCTCAGTCTCTGCTCCATCTTTATCCCTGAACATCTTGTATGCAAGACAAATTTTGGGTTGAAAGTTTTGTGGGAGGATTGATGTCCCCCTCTGAACTGGCTAGTTTTGTGTCAACTTGACACAGCTGGAGTTATCACAGAAAAAGGAGCTTCAGCTGAGGAAATGCTTCCATGAGATCCAACTGTAAGGCATTTTTTTCAATTAGTGATCAAGGGGGAAAGGTTCCTTGTGGGTGGAACCATCTCTGGGCTAGTAATCTTGGTTCTATAAGAGAACAGGCTGAGCAAGCCAGTAAAGAACATCCCTCCATGGCCTATGCATCAGCTCCTGCTTCCTGACCTGCTTGAGTTCTAGTCCTGACTTCCTTGGTGATGAACAGCAGTATGGAAGTGTAAGCCGAATAAACCCTTTCCTCTCCAACTTGCTTCTTGGTCATGATGTTTGTGCAGGAATAAAAACCCTGATTGAGACAAATTGGTACCAGCAGAGTGGGGTATTCCTGTGACAACCTGACCATGTTTTGGGGAGGACTGTGGAAGGACTTTGGAACTTTGGGCTTGAAGATCCATTTGTTGTTAAGAGCTCTCTTAGATGTTATGTAGGAGCTTGGAAGATAATGTTGAGAACAGTGCAGAAGATGGAGGTCTGGCTTGTGAAATTTCAGAGGGAAAATTAAAGACTTTTCAGGGCCATTGCTGTTTTGATTGTGAAGATTCTGTGGTTCTGGTTAGCTGGGGCTGAAGAATCAGCTGTGATTAACAAGATACCAGAACTACTAAAGCAAAAACTTTGCATTAAGGGACTATTGATGCTGGTTAGCTGGAGCTAAGAAATTAGCAGTGATTAAGAAGAGACCAGCATCATTGAGGTGACACATCTTCTGGGAAGTGTTTTCTGAAAGCACAAAGAGGCTGTGTTCCAGAGATAGCTAAGGTTGTACTCCTGCTGGAGTGGGACTTGGTAATGTGTAAGGGTCACCCAGGTGGGACTGGTTTTGAAGGCATGAAGGGGTCACACAGAGCAGCTGAGGCTGGGCAGTGTGAGAGGCCATGGAAAGCCATTGGTGAAGGTGCAGCCTCAGTTGCAATTGAAGGCCCAGGATTGAAGGGGTCATGCAGTGTTTTGTAGATGCCACCATGAGATGACCACCAAGAGCAGCAGTAGCAGTGGAGTACAGGCATCTGGAGCCTAGAGGACGACGCATGTGCTACAAAGGGCATAGTTGGAGAAGTGACCCAAGCCCTTGGAGGAGCCCAGAAGATCGTGAGTTGGATCCCAGACACTGGACGGTTGGAGATTGATTTTTTCTTTTGATTGTGACTGTGCCCTGATATTTTCCCTCTTGAAGGAAGAAACTATTCTAGTGGAGACCACAGTTAAGAGACTTTTAATTGTGAAAAGACTTTGGATTTTAAAAGATATTGGACATTTTAAAGGGATTGACTTTTAATATGTAAAGACTGTGGGACTTTTAAAGTTGTTTAGATCTTGGGGATGAATAAGAAATTAAGGGTTGAGGCTTACTAGTGATGTGTTTGTGTGTCAAGTTGACAAGGGGTCAATTGTACTGGCTAGTTTTGTGTCAACTTGACACACTGGAGTTATCACAGAAAAAGGAGCTTCAGTTGAGGAAATGCCTCCATGAGATCCAACTGGAAGGCATTTTCTCAATTAGTGATCAAGGGGGAAAGGTCCCTTGTGGGTGGGACCATCTCTAGGCTGGTAATCTTGGTTCTATAAGAGAGCAGGCTGAGCAAGCCAGTAAAGGACATCCCTCTATGGCCTTTGCATCAGCTCCTGCTTCTTGACCTGCTTGAGTTCCAGTCCTGACTTCCTTTGGTGATGAACAGCAGTATGGAAATGTAAGCTGAATAAACCCTTTCCTCTCCAACTTTCTTCTTGGTCATGATGTTTGTGCAGGAATAGAAACCCTGACTAAATCACCCTCCCTCCTCTGGAAATCCTACCACGCTAAGGGGAGTGGCCACTTCAGTACCTATATTGCCTTCTGGTCGGAATCTATGCTAGATCACTCATCTTTCACATATTAATCTCTATTTCTTTTTATGCTTGTTTTATTTTTGATATTACAACTTAATTACATCTTCTCTTTCCCTCCTACAAACCCTCACATATAGTCCTCCCTATTCTTCAGCTTTATGGTCTCTTTTTACATAAATTGTGTTTACATGCATATATGTATTTGCATACACATATATTCCAGAAAACACCAACCAATCCAAATGCTGACTTGTGGATGCCAGTCCACATGGATACATTTATAAAACACCTGCACACCAAGTCTAAGGGAACATTTGGGGGGGGGGGGATAAACATTGTAAGAGCTAGAGGATCAAGGTCATTGCTGTGAGCTTGTTTGTCCTCATAGCACCAGGAGCTAACTCATAAAATCTTACCAAAATTATTATATAAACCTAGATTAGTGTCACCCATGGTTCCTATAACAGGGTGAAAATGATGATAATTGCCACAACCATGTCCAAGGTGCTCTAAATTTTAAATTATATGAGGAAACCAAGTTTTGAGGACATACATACACAAAAAAGCAACAAATTTGAAGGTACCAATAGTCACATCAGTCACTGAAACACCTGTGCATACAACATCTGTGAAATGATGCTGGCCCAAATCACATCAGACCCTTGAGTCTCAGGCTGTCCCACTGAGCACTTCTTTGTCACATGCCTATTATTCTTAGGTTTGGTCTTTTCATTGTGTCCCAAATTTCCTGGATGTTTTGGGTTAGAAAATTTTTACCCTCCATATTTTCTTTGAATGATGGATGGTTCAATATCTTCTATGGTATCTTCTATGACTGAGATTCTCTCTTCCATTCTCGTATTCTGTTTGTGATGCTTGCATCTGTAGCTCCTGATCTTTTCCCTGTGTTTTCCATCACCAGGGTTGGCTCCCTTTGTGGTTTTGTTATTGTCTCTTTCTTTCTTTCTTTCTTTCTTTCTTTCTTTCTTTCTTTCTTTCTTTTTTTTTTTTAAAGGACTTGAACTGTTTTCTTCAATTCCTTCACCTGTTTGATTGCAGTTTTCTCTATTTTTTTTTAAAGGAGATTTATTTGTTTCCTCTTTAAGGGCTTCTATCTGTTGACCCGTGTTTTCCTGTATTTCTTTATGAGTGTTATTTATATCCTCCTTAAAGGCCTCTATCATCTTCATGAGATAGGATTTTAGGTCAAAATCTTGCTCTTTGGGTATGTTAGAATATTGAAGGCTTGGTGTGGTAGGAGAACTGTGTTTTGATGATGTTGAACCATATTGACTCTTGTTGCTTTTGTTCTTGCACTTGCCTTTTGCCATCTGGTTACCTCTGGTATTAACTGGTCTGGGTATGTGGGACTGTAGCAGGCCTCCTTGGAGGCAGGTAGAACTGCATGACCTGGGTTAGAGCAGGTATCCTGGGAGGCAGGCAGTGCTGTCTCTGGTTAATGCAGAAGTCCTATGTCTATGGTTAGAGCAGTTCTCCTGTGTCCCTGGTTAGGGCAGACTTCCTGGGAGACAGGCTGACTGTGGGGTTTAGGGGGCAGGCACATCATTGTGCCATGGGTACAGGTGGAGGTGCAGACCAGAAGGGAGATGAGGCTCAGGCAGAATAGGATAGAACCCATGTATGCTGGGCTCTGTCGGGGTCTCAGCATTGTTATTAGGGTGAATGTTTCACCTGTGTCCCTGGTTAGGGCAGACCTCCTGGGAGACAGGCAGGCTGTGGAGTCTGGGTCAAGCACAGTGATCTGATTTGTTCCTCCTTTATTCCCATTTTCTACTTCTGTTATTTAGGCTTTTTCACATTTTGGCTCAGTATTTAAGGAGCTGTACCAGTGCACACTGAGTTTTGGGACCCTATAGATAGGTGGGAATTCTTGTCATCCATATATAAGGGAATGAAATTAGAGCCATATTAATCCTAGTGAATAAAACTCATTTCCAAATATACAAACAGATTGATATGAAACCTTCAAAGCTAAAATCCTAGATGGAAATAAAAATCCAAAACCACCTTCCCAAGATAACCCCTGCGTCATGTTTGTTCTAGAATTCCTTTGTGGAACTATCACACTTTCCATCATTTTAATGCATGAGATCTTTCCTGCTCTTTGGGAATTCCCTAACTATCTCAAGCATAATCAATTTCTGGTCAATAACCTTATAAGAAGTGTACTGACTGGTTTTGTGAGTCAATTTGACACAAGCTGGTGTTATCACAGAGAACACCATCCATGAGATCCAGCAGCTGTAAGGCATTTCTCAGTTAGTGATCAAGAGTGGAAGGGTTGGAAATTCAGGACACAATGAGAAGACAAAACCTAAGGATAATAGGTATAGAAGAGAGCAAAGATTACCAACTTAAAGGGTCAGTAAATATCTTCAACAAAATTATAGAAGAAAACTGCCCTAACATAAAGAAAGAGATGTCCATGAACATACAAGAAGCCTACAGAACCCCAAATAGACTGGACTAGAAGAGAAATTCCTCCTGTCACATAATAATCAAAACACCAAATGCACAAAACAAAGAAAGAATATTAAAAGCAGTAAGGGAAAAAAGTCAAGTAACATATAAAGGCAGACCTATTAGAATTACACCAGACTTCTCATCAGATTCTATGAAAGCCAGAAGATCCTGTGGAGATGTCATACAGCCACTAAGAGAACTCAAATGCCAGCCCAGGCTACCATACCCAGCAAAACTCTCAATTACCATAGACGGAGAAACCAAGATATTCCATGACAAAACAAATTTACCCAATATCTTTCCTCAAATCCAGCCCAACAAAGAATAATAGAAAACTCCAGCACAAGGATGGAAACTACACCCTAGAAAAAGCAAGAAAGTAATCTTTTTCAACAAAACCAAAAGAGGATAGCCACACAAGTACAATACCACCTCTAACAACAAAAATAACAGGAAGCAACAATTACTTTTCTTTAATATCTCTTAATATCAATGGACTCAATTCCCCAATAAAAAGACATAGACTGACAGACTGGCTACACAAGCAGGGCCCAGCATTTTGCTGCATACAAGAAATGCACCTCAGTGACAAGGACAGACACTGCCTCCGAGTAAAAGGCTAAAAAAAATTTCCAAGCAAATGGTCCCAAGAAACAAGCTGGAGTAGCCATTCTAATATTAAATAAAATCTACATTCAATGAAAAGTTATCAAAAAAAAGACACGGAAGGACACTTCAATACTTGCCAAAGGATAAAAATCTACCAGAATGAACTCTCAATTCTGAACACTTATGCTGCAAATGCAAGACCACCTATATTCATAAAAGAAACTTTACTAAGGATCAAAGCACGCATTGCACCTCACACAGTAATAGTGGAAGACTTTAACACTCCACTTTCAGCAATGGACAGATCATGGAAACAGAAACTAAAGAGAGACACATTGTAACTAACAGAAGTTACAATGGATTGAACAGATATTTAAAGAACATTTCATCCTAAAACAAAAGAATATACCTTCTTCTCAGCACCTTATGATACCTTCTCCAAAATTGGCCATGTAATTCATCACAAAACAGGCCTCAACAGATATAAGAAGATTGAAATAATCCCATGCATCCTATCAGATCACCACAGACTAAGGCTCGTCTTCAATACCAACAAAAACAATGGAAAGCCCACATACACATGGAAGCTGAACAACATTCTGCTCAATGATAACTTGGTCAAGGAAGAAAGAAAGAAAGAAAGAAAGAAAGAAAGAAAGAAAGAAAGAAAGAAAGAAAGAAAGGAAGGAAGAAAAAGAAAAAGACTTTTCAGAATTTAATGAAAATGAAGGCACATTATACCCAAACTTATGGGACATATTGCTAAGGGGAAAACTCTAGAGCTCTAAATGCCTCTGAAAAGAAAATGGAGCGAGCATACACTAGCAGCTTGACAGCACACCTGAAAGCTCTAGAACTAAAAGAAGCAAATACACCCAAGAGGAGTAGACTGAAGGAAGTAATCAAACTCAGGGCTGAAATAAATTTTCTTAGTTAGAGTTTCTAGTCCTGCACAAAACATCATGGCCAAGAAGCAAGTTGGGGAAGAAAGGGTTTATTCAGCTTACATTTTCCACATTGCTGTTCATCACCAAAGAAAGTCAGGACTGGAACTCAAGCAGGTCAGGAAGCAGGAGCTGATGCAGAGGCCATGGAAGGATGTTACTTAACTGGCTTGCTTCCCCTGGCTTGCTCAGTTTGCTTTCTCATAGAACCCAAGACTACCAGCCCAGAAATGGCACCACCAACAATGGGACCTCCCACTTTGATCACCAACTTAGAAAATGCCCCACAGCTGGATCTCATGGAGGCATTTCCCCAAATGAACCTCCTTTTTCTATGATAACTCCAGCCTGTGACACATAAAAACAGCCAGTACATCAACCAAGTAGAAACATAAAGAACTATGCAAAGAATCAACAAAATCAGAAGCTGGTTCTTTGAGAAAATCAACAAGATAGATAACCCTTAGCCAGAATAACCAGAGGGCACAAAGACAGTATCCAAATTAATAAAATCACAAATGAAACGGGAGATGTAACAATGGAAACCAAAGAAATTAAAAAAATAAAAAAATCCTACTACAAAATCCTATACTCAACAAAATTGGAAAATCTGGATGAAATGCACAATTTTCTAGACAGACACCAGGTGCCAAAGTTAAATAAGGATCAGATAAACCATCTAAACAGTCCCATAACCCCTAAAGAAATAGCAGCAGTCATTAAAAGTCTCCCCCCAAAAAACAAAAAAACAAACAAACAAACAAAAACCAGGACCAGATGGTTCTAGTGCAGAATTCTATCAGATCCTCAAAGACCTAATACCGATACTCTTCAAATTATTCCACAAAACAGAAACGGAAGAAAAACTACCCAATTCATTCTATGAAGCCTCACTTATACCAAAACTACACAAAGACCCAACAAAGAAAGAGAACTTCAGACCAATTTTCCTTATGAATATCAATGCAAAAATACTCAATAAAGTTCTCAGAAACTGAAACCAAGAACACATCAAAATGAACATCCATCATGATCAAATGGGCTTCATCCCAGGGATGCAGGGATGGTTCAGTATATGGAAATCTATCAACGTAATCCACCATATAAACAAACTCAAAGAAAAATCGCACATGATAATCTCATTAGATGCTGAGAAAGCATTTGACAAAACTCAACACACTTTCATGGTAAAAGTCTTGGACAGATCAGGAATTCAAGGCCCATACCTGAACATAATAAAATACAGCAAACCAGTAGCCAACATCAAACTAAATGGAGAGAAACTTTAGCAATCCCACTAAAATCAGGGACTAGACAAGGTTGCCCACTCTCTCCCTACCTATTCAATATAGTACTTGAAGTCCTAACTAGAGCAATTAGAGAACAAAAGGAAGTCAAAAGGATACAAATTGGAAAGGAAGAAGTCAAAATATCACTATTTGCAGATGATATGATAGTATACTTAAGTGACCCCAAAAATTCCACCAGAGAACTCCTAAACCTGATAAACAACATCTGCAAAGTGGCTGGATATAAAATCAAATCAAACAACTCAGTAACCTTCCTCTACTCAAGGAATAAATGGGCTGAGAAAGAAATTAAGGAAACAACACCCTTCACAATAGTCACAAACAATATAAAATATCTTGGTTTCTCTAACCAAATAAGTGAAAGAGCTGTACGACAAGAACTTCAAGTTTCTGAAGAAAGAAATTGAAGACCTCAGAAGATGGAAAGATCTCCCATGCTCATCAACTGGCAGGATTAATATAGTAAAAATGACCATCTTGCTGAAGGCAATCTACAGATTCAATGCAATCCCCTTGTTCCTGTGAAGGCTGGATGCCCCAGTGTAGGGGAATGGGTGGTCCAGGTGGGGGAACACACTCATAAAAGCAGGGGGACGGAGGATAGTATAGTGGGTTTCCATGGTGGGGGGAAGCCAGAAGAGGGGATAGTATTTGAAATGTAAATAACAAATATATATATATATATATATATATATATATATATATATATATATATCAGAACGTTAAAAAAAAAAAAAAAGAATAGGAGGGTCCAGCCCATTGTGGGTGGTGCCATCCCTAGGCTGATAGTCTTCAATTCTATAAGAAAGCAAGCTGAGCAATCCAGGAGAAGCAAGTCAGTAAGCAGCATTCCTCCATGGCCTCTGCATCCACTCCTGCCTCCAAGTTCCTATCCTGTGTGAGCTCCTGTCCTGACTTCCTTTGGTGATGAACAGCAATGTGGAAGTGTAAGCTGAATAAACCCTTTCTTCCCCAACTTGCTTCTTGGTCATGATGTTTTGTGCAGGAATAGAAACCCTGACTAAGACAAGAAGTTTCTGAAATTTTTCATTCTGTGCTCAAATAAGCCCTTTACATATGGCATGAGATGACAAGTAAGGGGGTCACTGGGAAACATTCTGTTAGGGCCTTCATTTCTCCCATTGGAAATCTTCATCAGGGGTGACAAGGAATGTCCTGTCCCATGTGTGACAATGTTAGCTCAGATTCCCATTGCTCACTGTAGACTATAAAAGGGCATTTTATCATGAGTTCTTTTCCTTTCTTATGTCGTGTGAAGCACCCAGTGCAGTGTCATCCCATCACTGGATTCCTGCAAACTCTATTTGTAAGTGTTTGAAATAATTATGTTGAAGTTTGGCCCCATCCACAGAGCAGCCATTTATTTGAAGAGGCTTAAGTATAAATCTCACATCATACTACCTTATTACAGTGCATAACATGCACACTAGGGGCTAGAAATCCTTTCTGTAAAGAGCCAGATGTTTGGTCCTACTCAGCTCTGCTCTGTATGGACCTTACCTAAGAACAGGTAAGAATTAAGTTTGTAGGAAGAAGCAAAGGATGAGATTTAGGTCATCCAAGTCAGCTAGAACAGGATATATTTGATGCCAGAGAGATGGCATTCAAGTTCTAGGCACATGATGATCAGGGCACATGTCACAGTCACTCATTGACCTGAGTTCAAGAGAGAACAGATGTGTAATTCAAAGCAATTTGTTTTTGTTTTTATAAATAATTACAGGAAAGGGGGAAGAAGGGTTTATTAAGGGCTGAATGGGGGAGTTAACTGTATTCCTTAGAAAACCTTGTTTTGAATCTGCATTGTCTCTTCTTTTTGCAAGCACCAAATGTCTGGGGATGGGATAAGTTTCTGCAGTTTTGAGACAGCTAGCTCACTGAATCTCACACATATCAGTTATGCATGCCAGGAGATTATCATTGGTAAATGTTAAGAAAAGTGAAATTGCACCCATGTCCCTACTTTTGAGTTGTGAGGCCCCGAAGGGTTATGAAAGTGTCACTTCAGCATGCCAGCATCCTGTGATTGTTGACTCAGATAGAGAGATGGCTTCTACAAGGTGACAGCAGGGTACAGGACTACAGGACTGATGCTTCAAAGCTGAGAATTAAAGCCCAGTCTCAATTCAATGCAACAACCTAAAGTACCTTCTTGATACATAAGGGCAAATAATTTAAACTTAGTAAACATATGTAGATTAAAAATTTAAGTTCTGGGACTAGAGAGATGGCCTAGGGGTTAAGAGCACTGGCTGTTCTTCCAGAGGGCCAGCACACACATGGAGGCTCAGAACTGTTTGTAAACCTAGTTCCAGAGGCCCAGGACCTCCACACAGACATACACAGAGGTAAAACACCAATGTATTTAAAAAAATAAAATAAGCCATGCATGGTAGTAAATGCCTTTTATCCCAGCAATGGGGTGGCAGAGGCAGGTGGATCTCTGAGTTCAAGAGAAGCCTGGTCACCTGGGTGAGTTATAGTCAAGGATGCAGTGAGAAACCATTATTCAAACAACATGTTTTGAGACTGTGGTTAAGGATGTGTATCTCAAAAATCTGATGAAGGTTGTACTGACTTAGGACAAAAAGAATCTTCCACCCTCCCCTAAAACACCACCTTCACCTTCTTCACTGGATATTCACACTCAATGGCACCTTTGAGTAAGAGAAGCCACCATACCCAAAACAGAAGGAACAACATCAGTCTTTTCAATGTAGGTTTTATAGAAATTGTATCCATCTTCTAAAAAATTAAAATTCAAACACTATGGATATAAAACTGCTTACAGCCATAGAGTGCCACTTGAATTTAACTGGAATAAAATGTCCCAGAATTCACACCAAGCACGGAACTCCAGTGACTCAGCCGCCATTGTCCACAGAGCTGAGGCTGGGCCCCGAAGGGGAAAGACTTCCTTGATCCATGCCATTCTCTGTCCACTCCTCATTGTCCAGCAGCTCACACGATAGGGTAGCAAGCATCTGAAGCAATCCCACAGTTGTTGTTCCGGTCCTTGGCCATCTTTATGTAGCCATTCATGCCCCAGTCTCGACCCCAGCTAGAAGAAGCAGCAGCTTGTCATTTAATGGAAAGAACACAGTGCGGCACCTTCATTACACTACCTCTCCTTTGAAACAGAGACAGACGTTGAAATACACAAGGACAGTGAAAAGCCACCCACGTTTGGCTCAATACTAGAAATGCAGTGGTTCAAATTCGATCTCAACCCTCCCCAAAATGTCACATTCTTATCATGGTCACCACACCTTAAAACGTCTGTATTCAAACTATGTGGGGTAAATGCTAACACCTGCACCCAAATACTGCCTGCAAACTTCATTTCCCCTTAGTGTTTCCCCGTGGGTGTTTTGGCTATTTATACCTGTTCTTGACCAGCCAGTACTTCCTGCCATCTGATTCTTCACCATAACCAACCACCAGGACGGCGTGATCCAGAACAGTGCTGCTACAGTCTGGCTCATAGTACATGCCTGGAAGGTAAATTCAAAGACAAATGAGAGGTTCCCATGACCCCACAGTGTCTGCTGTCACCATCAATAATAAAAACATTTCTAATTTCAGCGACCAGTCAGGACTGAATTGGTGTTAGTGAGGCTTGGGATATCAGCTCTTATGTAACATAATGGAAGTAAAGCTTAGCATACGTCCTCAGGAAAACACTTGCTTGGGAGGGTGTAAGAAACCCCAACCTGAATATAAGGAAACCACATGAAACATGAAATACAGGTGTCAAGAAGCACCTCTGAGACTGAACTACAGAAATGGAATATTTGTTTAAAGTCCTAAAGAGCCAGCAACTTCAGAAAATTCAATACAATTAGGTCACATAAAACCCCATCTTGCTTATTTAAAAAACAATGGTAGACACAGGTTCATTAGATTGTCCTTAATGTCAAATAGAAGTGCCACATATAAATATTGCTCCTGTTGGTTTTAACACCTATACCTCAAAATATTTACATTAAATGTTGACACCCAGATGAACTGTGGTGGAGGCATAACTCTTCCTTATGATTACTGTGAAGAAAGCACTTACCCTCCTTGTAGAACTGGAACGACTTGTGCTTAGTGTCAATTCCAACTGAGATGGGCCCCACAGTGGCCACAGCCTTCATCAGGGCATCTTCACTGGATTGGACATTCACAAAGCCCGTGACTGTAGCAGCAGAGTTTCTAGGATTGTACCTGCATGTTCCATTCTTTGAAAGACAAAAGAGGGGAAAAAAGGGTTATTGCCATCCACCACCCAGGAAACATGAGTCACTCAGAACTACACTCAGCTGAGCTTCCATCACACAGGTGACTTAGCATTTGCTGTGGAGGATCTCCAAGTGTATGTGTCTATAAAATGTCACCAGACCTGACAAGCTGGTACACTTCAGTGGCTAAGAGAAATTAGCTTATGTGTCTTCAATAACACCCTATAGGTATTCTTATAGATAAGAAATTTTATGGTGGAGAAATCTGTTATTTGTAGAATGGTTTGCCTGCATTCCATGTACACAGAAGCAGGAACAGCTACACAGAAACCGTGGCATGGGACGAGCCTGCAAAGGATGACATTAATGGCAGCACATAGGATAATGGGATGGATTACGTCTTGGAAAGATGAGTTCTTAGGACAGTTCACTGCACAGTTGTTTGTAAAACCTAAGCCCGTGCAAAAGCATAGGGTTATACTTACCAGTGCTTCATATGGGTAGGACACACTGGTGTCCAAGCCTCCATTATCCTTTACATACTGGAAAGCAAGATCTGGCAAGCCACCATTGCAGCCTTGGTTGCCTTGTGACCAGGAGCAGTCCACTAGGTTTTGTACACTCAGAGGGACCAGTTTACCTGTTTTCCGGAACATCTGTCCCTCTAGTGAACCAACTGCACTAAAAGCCCAACAAGAGCCACAAGAACCCTAGGAAAGAAAGAGAAAGCTGTCACCCACAAAATGAATACAGATGTTTTGGCAGCAAATCTCACTCAGGACACAACAATTTCACAAGCAGTGAGTTCTATGGAGCTCCACAGTCAGTAAGTCAAAGATGGCATTTCCTTCCTGGCTTCCTGGTGGACAGTGATACCTGGAATGTTCCATGTGTCCTACCTGGTCTTTTACAGGAGTTACATAGCCATGATCTCTCCAATCCACAGACTTGGGGACATCACCCAGCAAGGGCTCCTGGAAGACCTTCATCATCATCTTGGTCTTTTGGCCTTGAAAGCCAGTCATCAATTCCCTGAATTCTGTATTGGTCTTCAAGAAAAGGTAAACAAATCATTGCAAATGGAGAGATGACTTACAATGAACCAGAGAGGAAGGACCATGTTTGGCAATCCACACCACACTCACCAAATCACCAAAGGCGTTCATCTCCAAGCTGAAGCCGTGCTTCCCCTTCAGATAGTCCTCGTTGTGCAGGTCGATCATCTTCTTGTTGTTCTCCCACACTGCTCTCTTCTGTCCTTCTTCATTCTGGAAGAGATACAGTGTGTGGTCTTTCTACTTCAAGCCCAGCCTTAGTTCCCTCAGTGGGCTTGCTGCTACAGCCAATAAGAACCAAGGGTATCTGTCTACCTCTGGAAGTCATAACTCAGGCCCTGTGGCATCAAGGTGGTTTGCCACCGGTGTTCATAAAACCTGCCATGTGGGCAGGCCTGGAAGAAACTGCTTCCACAATATAAAGTCTAATCTTGCCACAGCAAGGACCACTGTCTCTGTGTTGCCCCTGGACATGTCCCTGGTACCAACCATGTTGTAAGTTTTCTTGTGTTTTGTCTTCCATTCCTCCCATACAGCATCCAAACTGGGATTGTGTGCTGGAGCAGCTGAGACCACCCCTAAGCACAGGGTGGCCAGGAGGAAAACTGGAGTCATACTTCCAAACCTAGAAGTCAAGAAGAAATGAGGTTCCTGTGACATTCCTCCCTCAGAAATCCAGGCTACTGCAGTGGAATAAAATTACCTGCATCATTCTATCGATGATATACCTAAATTTGTTGAAAAGCCTAAGAATGCATTTGTTACAGTCACATATATAGGAATTTCTTTAGTAAAAAACAAAACAAAAACAACAACAACAACAACAACAAAAACAGATAAAGAATGAAGAACAACTGCCCATGGACCCAGGATTTGGAGTGTGTGTGCAGTGTGCACTTAGCTCACCACAGGGTCTATATACACTTTGCTTCAGAAGATTAAAGGAGCAATTAGCTTAAGACATAGGTGCTCAGGTTTTGTGCCATTGTTATTGAGGTCACCTAAGTTAAATGTGACTTATGCACAGTGTGATCCATAGTACATAAAAGAGTTCTGCAAGACTTGAGGGTCACCAGCTATCTTTTTCTTGATCAGTATACACCAGGAAAGAAGCTATGCCTTGGTTCTTACACTTCTGAAATCTTTCTGGGATTTTTCTCTCTAGAAAAATCTTAGAAGTACAACAGTTAGGAATCTGTCTGCCTCCTCACAGTGATGGGCTTTCAGAATCACACCTGACTGTTTCAATAAGGACAGGTCACAAGGCTAAGTTACTGGATGGCAGATCTACCTGTAATATAAGGGATCGAAGGACAGACTAGTCCAGAATTTCAAGCTTAAGTCATATAAGCCTTTGATGCAACACTACAGATAGGACACATTACAGGAGGCATGAAATATGCTAGATCTTTTGCACCTGCTGGCTTGGACCTATGAATTATACTTGACAGCAAAGTGCATAATAGTGCCTCCAGTTGTTAGAGTAGTAATGCCCATGGCACCTACGGTTTAGGGGGCAAGCTGGTACTTCTTGCGCCCAGGCCTTGACAGCCACCTTACTTGTACTGTACTCAACTTTGTCCTCCTGAAGGTTCTGGTGACCTCCTGTGCTCTCCATTCATTATACTCTGCATTGCCACCACAGGTGTACTAAGGTTGAGTTGATATTCTCATTCCCTAGGGAGCTGCAAGATGCTTCAAGGAGTCTCTTGAGGGTGCTCCTGCCGTGCCAGTTCCAAGTCTCCCTTGATAAAGCTAAGGGACTCACCTGGGATGTCCACAGCTGGGCAGGTGGGCTTCAGAGTCTCAGGTCTTCAGAGGTTGCTGAGGTTCCAGGCTGTGACACAGCTGCATGTGGATCCAGACTTTATATCCCAAACTGTGGCTCCAGGACAGTGTGCCTGCTCAGTTGTCCCTCCCTGCATTTGGCTGGGTGAGCAATTGGACTGCACCTTCAGGCTGTGGGACTGCAGGCACATACTGACACTGATTCTCATTCTGACCTGGGGCATTGGGTGTAAGCTGCCTTGGTGGACTGTGGGGAAGGGAGCAGTGGGTCCCTGTTTAGGAAAGTGTGAGTCTCGTGACATTAGCTGAGAAAGTGCTCTCACAGAGGGCTTGGCACTGGCTCAGGATAGAAAATTCTAGCTAACTATGTGTGGATTTCCATTCCAACCCTGCTTTCCCCATAGAGTAGAGATTTTTGTTAAAATCCTTGCCACTCCTTCCCCATGAGCAATTATATCCTAGTCCAGTGTTTCCTCTTTAAGTCAGTCTAAGCTGGGTGTCCTAGAAGTTATAGACCCTGGGTCCATTTTCCCCAATGTCAGCAAGAAAAATATGGGCTTATTATAATCTTTAGAGGCAGGCTATCCCCAAACAGGGAGAAGATGGTCATAGTCACCCCAAAGTTGGACTAGGATTGGAGTGTCCTGAGACTGCAGCGCACTTGCAACTCACCTACCTCATTCTGACTGCTCACTATGCATCTTCCTTCTCTCCTATCTTCAGCTACAGCAAACATTGTGAGGAATTTACACAAACCCAGGTGAAGACAGGAAGAGTCACCAGGATTTTGGAATCTGGTTTGGTTGGCACCTCTGAGCTTACAGAATGTTTTCTCACTTGCTGCCTTAGGGTTGACTTTAGGGGTCTTACTTTCACAGTAACTGATGCTGGGTATGAGATAGGGTTTGCACACATTTTAAATGAAGGAAACATGTAAATCTACAATGTGTACATAGTAGCTCTTAATATTGAACAAACTAAGGAAAAATAACCCAAAATTTATTAAACCTTCATTTTTTAACATATGGTATACTGTAGAAACATCTTTTAGGGAAATATTAGAGTCATATTTCTTGAACAATCTTTGTTAAGCATGTTCTGAGTTATTTTATTAAAACAGTCATTGCATTTTTATTTATCATTTAAATTCTTAGATTCAATCAATACTATATATATAAAAAAATCAGACATGTGACTTTTTCATTGTGGTACAGTATGCCTAAGTGGAATTCCTAACAATTTCAGACCTGCTTATCAATGTCCATAGTGCCATACTCACTGTCTTATAAGTGTCCTTCAACCCTTCCCTCAATTCTCCCACCAGACTCTCTGAACTCTACTCCTGTGTTTGGCTGTGGGTCTCATCATCTCTTTCAGTAGCTGCTGGGTCAGGCCTCTTAGAAGACAGTTATGCTAGGCTCCTTTCTGCAAGCATAGCAGAGTATCTTTAATAGTGTCATGGACTGATGCTTGCCCATGAGATTTGGTCTCAAGTTGGGCTGGTTACTGGCTGGCCATTCTTCCAGTCTCTGCTCTATCTTTATCCCTGCATTTTTTTTTAAAGACAGTACATATTTTGGGTTGAAAGTTTTATGGGTATGTTAGTGTCCTTATCCCTCCACTGGGAGTTCTGTCTGGTTACAGGAAGTGGCCACTTCAGATTCCATATCCCTACTGCTAGGAGTCTCAGCTAAAGTCACCTCCATAGACTCCTCAGAGACTCCCCTAGTCCAGGTCTCTTGTACTTCCTAGAGATGTTGTCCCCTCACCAGCTGCAGATCTCCATTCATTCTCCTGGCCCTCCGGCACTCTCTCCTGTGTTTCCCCCACACCCAATCCTAAGCCTCCTTTCCCATCCCCATGCCCTCCCACGCTGTTCCCTCCCACAATCTGCCTTCTATGACTATTTTATTCTCTCTTCTAAGCATCTTTGCTTGGGTCCTCCTTTTTGTTTAGCTTCTTTGAGTTCATGGAGTGTCAAGGTCTCTATCATCTTTCTAAAATGAGATTTAAGGTCATAGTAATGTTCTTCAGGTGTATTAGCCTATCCAGGACTTTCTGTTGTAGGATAACTCAGGTCTAATGGTACCATATTACTCTGGTTTTTGTTGATTGTGTTCTTGCACTGGCCTTGAGCCATCTGGTTGTCTTTGGTGTTGGCTGGTCTCTAGGACTGCAGGTAGAGCTGGTAGTCCCTAATGGCAGGAGGCCTCAGGTTGTCCTGGGTGGCACAGACCTCCAGGGACGTATCAGGGGTGTGGCCCTAAAAGTGAAGTACAGATCTGGGATTGAAGATAGAGGTGTGGACCTGAAGGTAGAGTTAGAGGGTAAGGGGCAGGCCTCATGGCTGCTGGGTGTGACAGGGGCCTTACAGTCAGGGGATTTGGGTGCGGATGTCTCACCTGGTTGTCCTGGGTGGCAGTGGGCCTCCATGGAGTCAGGCTTTGCTGTGGACTGGGGAGTGAAGTGCAGACCCATAATTCACTTAATAAATAGTTATACTTTGATCAAATTCTAAGTTTTCTTCCTATCAACTTTTTGTTACATTAACAAATCAATAACAAAAATTCCTCTTCAACAATATGGTTCCTCTGTTTTGGCTTAGGTGGATAAACAGCCCCACTTGATTTTGGGATCCATTTCCTGCAAAGCAATGCATCCTAGGAGTATTACTCTAATCTCCCCCCACCCAGCCTTTCTTCCCTAAGCTGTCTCTGCAGGGATGCTCTAAGATGGTCTATGAGGGAGCTACACAGCAGATCCTCATCCCAGAAGGGTTTGCCTATATACAGAGAGGAAAGAAGATCCTGAGCAGACACACCTGCTATGCTTTCCCACTGGAACCAGAAGCTATTGGGGAATCGTATTCCAGCAGTCTGTAGCTTCCTCACCAAACCCAAGCTCACACCTGCATTCCGGGACCCTTGCTTGTTTGTGTCTGAAGTTTCACATGGCATTTAAATTTGCCTAAGCAAACAGTTTATTTTGTTCCTATCACATATCAATCTTTCTTTATTTTTCTTTTATTTTTGATAATACAATTTAATTACATTTTCCCCTTTCCTGTTCTCTGTCAAATCCTCACATATATTTCTCCCTGTTCTTTAACTTCATGGCCTCTTTATTTATAAATTGTTTTTACATGTATATATGTATTTGCATATATGTTTATACTCCAGAAAACCCCAACCAATGAATTTGTCTACAAACCACTCCTACACCTAAGGTCCAGGAAACACTTGTGAAAGATGGACAAAAAATTGATAGAGCCAAAGCATCAAAATCACTGCTTTGAGCTTGAGCTTGCTATGAGTTTCTCCTCATGACACCAGAAGCTAACTCATAAAATTTACCCTCCCCAAGTAACTGAATAAACCTGGATCACTGTCAACCATGACCCCTAGAACAGGGGAAAACACTATGACAAATTCCCCATAATACCCAAAGTGCTCCAAATTGAACATTCTACCAAAAAAAAAAAATCAAGTTTTGATGATGTACAAAAGAAAATTTAAGCAAGAGAGTTCACATCAGTCACCGAAACACCTGTACATACAACATCTGTGAAATGATGCTGGCCCAGATCACATCTCCATACTACATTCACAACAAGCCCTCCTATGCTTCCCCCAATTCTTCTGCTGGGCACTTCCTCTCAAATTCATGACCTCTTCTTTCTCTTTTAATTTTATTGAACTATAAAACTCCCCCCTCTCCCAACACACATGTTGCTGAGCTGCTGAGTCCTTTTTTATTTTTATTTTTATTTTTTTGTAGTATTGAACCATGTATGAAGGTACCCTCATCAAATGAGACAATGATTTTTGGGAGCCTTGGTTATTCACCTCGACTGACCTCGGGGTTCACATTCCATATCCCCTGGTGCCCTCATACCTTCAGAGTTGAATGTGCAAACCAGGAGATCAGGGCTGGGAGGAAAGACACAAGTGAAGACTCAAAAGCTTGGTTGTGTTTCTGATCTTTGCTGGTCTGATTTGCATGACAATTACGTTCTTTTATTAAGAAGGTGTACAACACCATCTTCATTTCCATTTTCACCACAGTTACCACTCACACCTGTGAATGGATTCACTCAAGGCTGCTTGTCTACAATAAAAATGCTTTTTGATGTGACGTTCCCAGTTACCAGCATGTACAGTCTTGGGTTCTTGCTAGAACATCACCTCTTTGAACCCTTCCCCTGGTCTACAGCATCAGATACAGCAGGAAGCTCAACAGTCTCACTGCTCCTGGGCCCTTCATGTGATTCTGACCCACGGTCCATGAAGCACTGTCTCAGTGGTTCTGAAAGAATGACAGGCGGAGCAGGCATGAAGAGCTCAGAACTGTGCCTGGAGCCTCAGTGTGGCTCATTATGACACTTTGTGCATCAGCTCCACCACAGCAGCATTCTCCTCTAGCAAAGTTTCCACTGCCAAGAGTATCCAACTCTCAGAGGCAGGGCCATTCTTTCCCTGGAACACCCTGCTCAGGTATGTGAGCACCTGGTTGTCTCCATAGGAAGATCTTTACTTACCTCAGGATGGGCCCTGATGGCATGAGTTTTAATCTTGCCTTTGTATGAACTCTGTATATACTTCATTATATCTCTATATTTCTATATTCTATCTATCTATCTATCTATCTATCTATCTATCATCTATTTATCTCCCTTTCTCTCTACAGATATCATTCATTACTTGCGTGGGCACACTGCACATAACCAATTTGTCCTCTCAGAGTGTTCTGTGGGTAAATGATCTTCACTATGTTATGCATCCATCACTGGCCTCTAGATCCAGTACACTTACAGCATGTCAACAATTGTCCCAGGATTGTTAGTCATAGTTAGTCTGAATTCCCTTCCTCTACATTTCCATAAATTACCCATTTCTCTATGTGGCTATCTACTCTATACACATCCTAAAAATTCATAAATTATGCAGTCTTCTGTGTGATGTTTTCAAGGAGAGGCTTTTATAATCCACCTATTCTGAAGCCAGTGTCAGTACTATATTGTCATGGCTGAAAATATGCCTGTATATGAGTACACATATTGTTTGTCCATTCTATATGGGAAGGGTGTTTCTTTCCCAAGTTTTGGATATTACAATAATGGTCACAAAACATATATGCACGGGATTTTGCATTGCCATATGTTGCCTTTTCTCTTGGGATCGAGTATTGGGGCAACAAGTATGTTTATCTTTTCTGAGGACCCACCTAAGATGTCCACGGATCACTATTTCACTTCACGTTTTCAGACATTGATGGAAAGTAGAAAACTGTGGATGTTTTTGGCCTTTCTGTCTTTTTCTCCCAGGATTTTGTGAAGGGTTTGCCAGCTACAGAAGGATTCCACATTCTTACTGATGAGGTCCCAAACAACATGGTGGGAGACGCGTAGATCTTCACTCTGGCCGGGAGTCCCAGAGCTGTACAATGTTTTTATTTGTCTTTTGCTTTGTTTGTTTTGCTTTCCCTTTTCCTATAAATATTCTGACTGTGGTGGGAAACAGACTTCAGAAATAATATCTTGCTGTTGTTTCTGAACTTACATACTCAAATGACAGAATATTCCAGAATTCTTTTCTAAAATTCTATGATAGCAATGTCTACATTGAATAGAAAGTGTATACCATAAATGAGGAGCCATAGGCAGGAATAGTCTCAGGGTACCCATGTGCTGTCTCCTGCGGTGGGTTTGGGGCATCAACAGCTCCACTCTCAGCTATAGAAGATGTAAAGGCTGAACAGCAGATATGACTAGGCCTCAGTTTTATCAGCTAAGAATTCTAGATACAATGTACAGCTCTGTAATATTGAGTGGAAAACATCACCTTTTGATATATAAGCATCCATAGTCACAATTTACTCTTCCAAGTTGATTTATCTTTCAGAATTGGCATTGGACACAAAGGAAGTCCACATCAATACCTGGTGGCTCTGAGAAAATTTGCCTGAGTCATGTTTATTTCCTGCACTTCCTCTGAGTCTGATCTCTGCAATGTCCTTGAAGACACAATGGGCTGAACTGGAAAGTCTTGATAATAGCCTTGCTGTCTTCCATCCACCCCGTTTCCCTGGAAGCTGTCCACTCCTAGGAGTCCCCCGGAATCTCTAGAAAAGTCCGAGGTTTTCCAAGAAGGATTAGAGATCATAAAACCTACCAGCTTAAGGAATAGGCCTGAATCCACAGTGAATTAAATAATGGGTTCTCAACCTTACATCCAGGTCTTTTGGGAAATGTCTTGTCATAATTCCTTATACACTGTCTATACTTTACATATGTTTAGACATATGTTTCTTATAAAGCGGTAAAATGAACAGTTGTTGGGAAGGCAAACAGCTTAGGAAAAGGGAAACCAGTTGAATGCTTGAGGAAATAATGGCCCCTGTTCATATTTCCTGGAACCTTTCTGGAAGGGTCTCTTTCCTGGCATTCTCTTGATGAAGACAACATAATCCAAATCCTCTTGATTCCTTGTACCTGGTTCACCTGCAGTCAAACTGAATGGTGGCATGAAAAACAACACCCCATCTTAACAATGTATTGGATTTGTAAGTTCTTCCCCCCACCCATCAATGTTGCTATTTCTCTCTTTTCAGAGTCCTTGAACAGCGACATTTCCACGTAGTCATTCCATGCTCCTTGAAGAGAGATGCTCTGTAAGAGAAGTCTAGTCTGTCTTTATTTTATTAAGGAAAAGAGACAGCATCCTGAGAGTTTCATGTGAAACCTACGAAGCAAAAGTGCTAGAACAGAACTCAGATGATACCCACTCACACTGAGGCAGGCATCAGTACTTTGTATGTTTTCATGGAGAAAAACATCCACTTATATGAGAACACATTTTGTTTATTCCTTCTTTTATGGAGGGAGTGATATTTGCTTCCTCTATAGTTTTTGGTTGTTATGAACAGTGATTCAAGAATACCTTGGACAGCATTTTGCATTGACACATATATTTTTTTCCTCTTGGCTATAAGCACTGTGGGAAGAGAGGTATATTTATAGTTTTGAAGCCAAACCCAAGCTGTCTCCAGATTGCATTTTACAGTTGCAGGCAATAGGAGAAAGGAAAGGACTTTCTGAATAGGACTTTGTCCCCACAAGTATTAAGGCCAACAATTGACAAACAATATCTCACAACCATGAGATCTTGTGACCCATTTTTTTTAAAGGGCTGGATATGCACATAGAGTTCTAAAAAGAAGAAATAAAAATTGTTAAGAAATATTTTTTAAAACTATCCTAAGTACATAGCAATTAGGGAAATGCAAGTTAAAATTACTTTATAATTTCATTTAACTCCAATCAATTGGCTGAAGTGAAAAAACAAAACAAAACAAATGAGAACTAGTTTGGTGTGGGAAAAAGGAGCCAGTATTCACTGTTCCTAGGGGAGGGGGGAGATTTGTTAGGATAGGCTAAGGCTGGCAGGCAGCCTTCCTGGAGGTGGCTCATCATTTTAGCATAGTCTACGATGGGTGAGCTCTATGTCAAGGTTCCAAAGAAACTTCATCTCAGGATATTCCTTCCTGTCATTATTAAATTAATATAATAACCCCTAGGCATTAGCCGACCCTATTGACCATATTTCCTGCAGATCAACATAAAGATGAACTTTCATGAATTAATGTTGTTTAAATGAATTTGATTCTATAGAATTCCTGATTTGATTAAAATAATTTTTGGAAGAAAGTTTTAAGAGATGGTCTTAGCTGCTTTTCTAGAAATATGTAACAAAGTTAAAATCAAGAACAGAATGTGAGCAGGCCTCATAATATTAAGTAGAGGCTGCATAATAAGAAATACAATGAGCATTCATAATTATACTAACAAGAGAAATAGACTAAGGATAAATTTGTGTTCAAGTAAAAACACTTAGGTACAAGGATATAGCCACAGGTGTGCACTACAATAAAGCAAGGCCATGTGAAAACTGTTGCTTAGAACTTATAATGAACATATTATAATGAAACACTGCTTTGAACTTAATGGCAACATCATGTGTAACTCCAATTTTGTGTAACATTTTATCTATGAGGTAATTTTCTAAAAACTTTCTGTTTAAGAAGGTATAAAAGGGACAGAGAAAAGAAATAAAGTTGTTGGTTAGATTGTTTGGCTTGGGGAGCTTTGCCCCATCCACCCACCCACCCATCCATCCATCCATCCAAATGTAAATGGCTATTTGTATATACGTACATGTGTAGATATGTGTGTGTGTGTGTGTGTGTGTGTGTGTATGCATGCAGAATACTTGTGGCATGTATGAGACAGGTAGTTGGGCCCAACAAAAATGCGAATGTGTTAATGTGTAAATGAGAATGTGAATGGCAATCTAAATGTGTGTATAAATGTATATGTGTCTGTGCATATTTGTTGTATAAAGCATCTTAATTATTTTCCTTTCCTTCCTCTCTGGTTCACAAAGAGTTAATCAGCCAGGCCAGTGAAGTGCTTTTGGCTGCCTGCTCAGAGAAGGGACTGATAGCAATAACATTTTTTTACTTAATTCCCCTGCTGCTAGGCAACTGGTGTTAATCTCCCAAGCCAGTGTTTTTTGATTGTAGAATAAGCAAGAAAGTGTTTGGGAGTTTTAGTAAGCATTCAGGATAGTGAGAGAGCTAGAAGGACAGAGACCATCAGTCTTTAAAACTACCTCCACCTCCAACATTGTGTCCTGCTTCAAACCATTTCAGGCCGGGCTGGCTGTTGGCAAAGATTAGTGCAGTCAACCTGAAAATCAGTGAGGAGACTTCTCAAAAGCCAGAAAGACTTACCAAGTGACGCAGCTAGACCATGCCTCAGCACATGCCTGAAAGGTTCAACATCCTACTCCACAAATGCTTTCTAAGACGTATTTATTGACTTTTTCTACACAATAGATAGGAAATAGACATAATCTTATTATCCGATGAAGGGATAATGACTATGTTGTACATATATACAGTGGAATTATAATCAGTTGTGAGGAAAAAACTGCATGAGCTCACTTAGATCCTGAAAACCACATGCTGTACACTCTCCTGCTTGTACATCTTGGAACCCTCAGATGTGAACTTATAACCCGGAGTAACTGGGAGTAACTGGGGAAATAAAAAGATACCATGGTGGAGGAAGTGGGTGCTCTAGAAAGGGGGGGTAGTGGGGCACAGGTGCTTTGACAGGGTAATAATAAAAATGGACACAGGTAATTTAATTAAGAGGATATGATGAAGATTACAGTTCTCATGTATGAAATCTTCAACAGCAAATCCCAGCACCATACAGCTTCCCAGAGTTTGATGGCACCTGAGGGTTGTTTATGTGATGACATTGTGCCTGCATTTTTGAGAGGATGCCAGGTAGGAGGCATCTTGGGAAGGCAAGCTTGGTGTGGGTACATGGTCTCTGGAGAGCCCTTCTTGCTTTTGAAATCCTGGAGGGCAGCACACAGTGCATGTACACTGGGGTCCCTGATGGGTCTTTTAGAAGCTTGCGTGTGTTTGTCAGTCATGTGCTGTGCTTTGAGCAGCACTCACCATAACCTTGTTATGCAGGTCTTCCTTCTCCTCTGCCTCTGTCCTTTGAGAAATATGAGGATGAGGAGGCTCTGAAGTACAGGAGACAGTATGGAAGCAGGATGGCAACTGTTGGGGGAAAACAGCCTTGATTAGACTTTAATTTCCAATTGAAACATCTAGGCGCATTAACTAAAACCCATCACAAAATCACCTCCCGAAGATAACTCCTGCGGTATGTGTGTTCTGGAATTCACTTGTTGGAACTATCACAGTCCCTGTTGTTTTTAACGCATGGGATCTTTTCTGCTCTGTGGGAATCCCGTACCTCTTCTAAGCATGTCCAATTTCTGCTCAACGATCTTATAAGAAGTTTCTGAAAATTTTGGTTCTGTGTCCAAATAAGGCCTCTAAATATGGCATCTGATGACACGAAAGTGGAGTTTTGGGGAAACATTGCAGTTGGTTCTGCGTTTCATGCACAAGGAAGCTGCATTCTGAGTGGCAATGAACTTATGCTACTTGTGATCCAGGGTGTCCTGGAGCCACAGGTATGTCAAGTGCAGAGTCTGAGGTGAGGCCGGGAATGTTATCAGCCAAATTCCTTTTGTTATCTTCTGAAGGTGCCACATGCAGTGTTGGTTCATGGAAGGTGCTACTGCAGACATTACTGAACGAGTCTAAGATAAGGGTGCTGACAAATGGCCCTTATCATAGACCAGTCATTTGTTTGAAGAGGCTCAAGTACAGTTGTCACAATATGTTGCTTCACAAAAAGACATTTAACACCTTAGGTGACAGGGCCCCCACCAACAGTGGCCAATTTTATTGGCAATGGAGTCAAAAGGAAGAAAAACAACAAAATCCAAGATGCATGTAAAATTAGTAGGCATAGTGGGGTGGACGTTTAACCTCAACACCCAGGAAGCAGAGACAGGAGCATCTCTGTGAGTTCCAAGCCTGTCAGGGCTATGTAGTGAGACTTTGTCTCAAAATAAAAATAAATATAAATAAATAAAAGACTAATCAAGCAGGAGCTCACAGTCTAAACTTCTGTAGTACCACTGTGTGAGTGGACATGTGTCTAGCTGAGCTTTATATTAAATGGAAGAAGGTATCTGATCTACATTTTTAAAGTTTTATTTTTTAAATTTTATAGTGATTGGAGTTTTGCCTGCTTGCATGCCTGAGTGAGGGTTCCAGATCTCCTGGAACTAGAGTTATACCCAGTTGTTAGCTGTTGTGGACTCTGGGAACTGGCCCCAGATCTTCTGGAAGAGCAACCAGTATCCTTAACCTCTGAACTATCTTTCAGCCTATGTTCTGATCTTTCAACCTGTGTTCTGACATAAATAAGAAGTAAAGAATTGTCTGTTAAGTCATAGTAGTGAGAGAGTGTCCACCCTTATAGCACATCCTCTAAACTCAAAGTAATGCTCCCTTCCCCCAACCCTGTGCAGTGGACTCCCAGAGATGCCTTTTCTCACTCCTGGGGTGTGTGCTTTTTCCAGGGAGCATGCTCAGTCCACAGAGTGCTTTACAGCTCAGGAATGAGGACCTGAGTTCCATTCACAGTATTCAGATACTATCTGGGTGTGGTGCCACAGAGCTGTGACACTGGAGCTGAGAGTGAGAGGAGGGGCTGGCACTTCCTTGCACCAATCTGGCCAGCTGGAACAACTGAGTTATCTATCTCTAGGTCTAGTGAGACAACTTGTCCCAGAAAAATAGAAATATAGAGAAACTAAGGAGCATACCTTTGGTCTACACATGCTCATACACACATATGCTACATGCATGTATGAACATACCTGAATTTGTACATACAGACACATGAAGTGCTCCCAAACTGTTTCCTTGTCTCCTCACTGAGTTCAGTCTCTGGTAGTGGCAAGAATTTGGAAATACCACCTAGACTCTTAACTCTGCCAATTAACTCTGTCTCTGAGACCCTGTGGCCTTCATGACCACTACTGGAGAGCTAGATGTAGCAGGTTACAAAGAATTGAGTTTCATTACAACCAGAAGTCTTTTGGGACTACAATTGATTTTTCCGTGACTCTAGAACCGTTGGAGGCTATTAGGACATTCACTACTTCAACAGTCCCATAAGTAATCAAAGTGGGGGTAGAATGATATTCGATCCTCTTGTCCAGCACAGAAAAAAGTCAATATAATGACTGAGGCACACATTAAATTACTCACACCCCATGCCTATGACCAAATTTACTTTCTAGTCTCAACTTTTGGTCTTGTTACCTTCCCAACGTAATGACCTTATTTTCTTGCTCCAAATTCCTACCACTCACTCCCTTTTCAAGAGAACTGGGGACCATGCAGAAAAATAAGCTACTTAGGTATAGGGTAACTGCAGCCACACCAAAATGGTTTGTGTGAATTGTTGGCATGGAGTAGCTGACAGCCTGGAAATATTTCAAATGATCCTACAATCCAAGAGTCTTGTACATTGAGAGGACATCCTAAAGTCATAGGGAAGATAGAGTCAAGACAAAATGAAGTCTGGTTTGACCTGCCCCATCGCCACAGAATCAACACTCCCAAAGTTTTAAGTATACCCTTAAATCAGTGTTCAGTCAGCGCTACACTGTTCCTTTATACTTTTACTTTAATGTGGTGTTCAACCTGTGGCCTCCACCGCGAGACTGCACATCATTGAATAGTTTGGCCCTGAGGTGCACTGCCCAAATCTTACTGCTTATTCATTGTAGCATGACTCCCTGTCTAAAGCCGTCGGCAAAAAGCAGTTGTTCTCTGCAAGTGGCAACTGAAGATGTGGGTCTGCCCAGTTTCAGGGTGTCGGCCACAAATATTTTCCTCTTGTGGAAGAGGATGGCTATTTTAGTTCCATTTTATTCTGTTGTTGGTTCATTAAAAAAAAAAACTCATTAAAAACTTCACAGTGGGCAATGACTTCAGTTCCTGCCCATCTTAGGCTTCCCGGTCTGACTTTGAAGGGGAGTATTGAATCTTGGTGGTCTGGATGTCTCTTTTTCTTCTTCCTCCTGTTTCTCCTCCTTCTCCTCTTCTCCTCCTCCCTCCTCACCCCACTCCTCTACTTTTTCCTTCTTCCTTCTTCTTCCTCTTCTATTTCCGCTTCATTTCTTCCTCCTCTTCTTCTCTTTCTTCTTCCTGTTGCTCTGTTGCTCTCAAGCAGTGTGATCTGAGGCCTCCTCTTTCTAGACTGCACAAGCTCTTATTACCTCCACACCAGGACCTGAAGACTTTTCCAAGTGTGATCCCTTATTTAACTAAAAAGGGATGATTTATTATTTATAGTCTGCTTGACCGAGGTTCCTCAGCAGTCAGTCATGTTACAGATTCTTTCAGTTTCACAACAATTCACGTTGATTTAGTGTAATTAAGTTAGGTGCTATTTTGTCTGTTAATCTGGCTGTGTCTATAATGTCAGTCTGTGTGTCTGTCTATAATGGTTGCCTTGGTGAAGGTGAAACAAGATTAGATAGGAACATTAACTGTCCAAACAGAGATTTATCTACATGAGGGGCCTTGGGCTCCTGAAATAGCAAATGCTACATCATGCACATTTAAGGGAGAGTTTGTTACTATGGTATGAGTGCATGGCTGGGAAAGAGGTAACCACTGGATATCCACTGGTTCCATATCAGAGGAGCACACAGCACAGCTGGGAAGGAAGGAACACTAAAAATAATTCTAGCAGCTGAACATTATGGTAAGTAATGACTGGGATGAAAAACTATAAGTAATAAAAAAGAAATGAATTAAAAATATTTATTTATTCACTTTACATCCCAATAACAGCCCCCTTTCCTCCCAGTCTCCACTTCTCACAGCTCTTCCCCCCCCATTTTTCCCTCCCCAGGGGAGGGTCCCCAGCCCTTTCATCAATATCCTTCCTCTCCATCCCCTGCAACATCAGTTACTACAAGACTAGGCACATCCTCTCTCTCTGAGATCAGAGAAGGCAGCCCAGTTAGAAGAAGGGGGTTCTCAGACATGCAACAGATTCAGGGAGAGCACCCAATCCAGTTGTTGGAAGATACACATGAAGATCAAGTTGCACATTTACTACATATGTGCAGGGAGCCAAGTTTTGGTCCATGTTCTCTTTATTGGTAGTTCAGTTTCTGGGAACCCCCAAGGGTTCAGGTTAGATTCACTGCTGGTCTTCCTGTGGAGTGCCTCTCCTCTTTGGGTCCCCCAATTCTTCCTCTAACTCTTCTACAAGACTTGCCAAGCTCCATCTAATGTTTGGCTGTGGGTCTCTGCATAAGTTTTTGTCAGCTGCTGGATGGAGCCTCTCAGAGGATTCTGTCTGCAAGCAAAGCTGAGTATTGTTAATAGTGTCAGGGATTGGTTCTTGACCATGGGATGGATCTCAATTTGGGCAGTCTTTGTTATCCATTTCCTCCATTTCTTCTGTAACTTTGTCCCTGCACATCTTGTAGGCAGGACACATTTTAGGTCGAAGGTTTTGTGGATGGGTTGCTGCCCCTATCCCTCTGCTAGGAGTCCTGCCTGACTAGAAGAAACGGCCACTTCAGGTTTCATATTCCTCACTGCTAGGAGTTTCAGCTAGAGTCACCACCATAGCCACCCTGGGGTCTCCCCCAGTCCTAGGTCTCTGGGATGTCTTAGAGATGCTTCCCCCCTCACCCACTGTCAATTTCTGTTCTCTATCCTTTGTCCTCCCTACATGTGATTCCCCAACCCTGTCTCACTCCCCTCTCCATCCCCTCTCCTACCCATTTCCCTCCATCCATCCACGTCTGATATTTATCTTATTTCCCATTTTGAGAAAGATTCAATGAGCTTGGGTTTCCCTTGTTATTTGGTTTCTTTGGGTTTATGGCTTATAATGAGGTTATCCTGTACTTTATGACAAATACCCAATAATATGCATGTCCTTTGGGGTCTGGTTTACTTCATTCAGGATATTTTCTAGTTCCATTCATTTGCCTAAGAAACTCATTATGTGCTTGTTTTTATGGCTGAGTAGTATTCCATTGTGTAAATGAACCATATTTTCCATTCTTCAGTTGAGGGACATCTGGGTTGTTTCCAGTTTCTGTCTATTATGAATAAAGCTGCCATGGACATAGTTGAGCAGGTGTCCTTGTGGGATGGTGGAGCATCTTTTAGGTATATGCCCAAGAGTGATATAGCTGGGTATGGAGGTAGAACTATTCTCTGTTTTTGAGAAACCATCAAATTGATTTCCAGAGTGGTGTACAAGTTTGCACTCCTCCCAGCAATGTAGGAGTGTTCCCCCGGCTCCACACTCTCGCCAGCATGTGCTGTCTCTTGAGTTCTTAATCTTAGCCATTCTGATGAATGTGAGGTAGAATCTCAGAGTTGTTTTGATTTTCATTACTCTGACGCCTAAGGATGTTAAACATTTCTTCAAGTGTTTCTGGGTCATTAGAGAGTCTCCTCTTGAGAACTCTCTGTTTAGTTCTGTACCCCACTTTTTTAAAAATTGGGTTGTTTAGTTTGTAGGAATCTAACTTCTTGAGCTCTTTATGCATTTTGGATATTAGCCCTTTATCAGACGTAGGATTAGTTCTCAATCTGTAGGCTGTCATTTTGTCCTATTGATCTATAGAAGCCTGAAAACTAGTGTTTCTCATGGTGCTGCTCACAATAGCCCCTGTAGAATCAGTCATGGGAGCCATGAACAGGAAAAAAATGATCAGAAAATGTGCTATATATATATATATATATATACACATACATATATATATATATATATAATATATATATATGTAGGTTTATCCAGCCATAAAGACAAAGGTCACATGTATTTTTTTCTATGTAGAATCTGAGTGTGGGAGAAGGAGTTGAATGTAAAAGGGTTTCTACATATTTGGAAGGAGACAAGTGGGTAGTAGGAAGGTCAAGAAAGAGTAAATAGAAAAGGTGGACTAAGGCAGGTGGATTTCTGAGTTCGAGGCCAGCCTGGTCTACAGAGTGAGTTCCAGGACAGCCAGAGCTACCCAGAGAAACCCTGTCTCGAAAAACCAAAAAAAAAAAAAAAAAAAAAAAAAAAAAAAAAAAAAAAAAAAGACTGAAGAAAAGGTGGACTAGATCACAATAAGCAATGTCATAATATACAAGGATGCAATGCTAATTAAAAATGAACAACTTAATCTTGTTTGCATTAATTATCTTGATTTATTTATCCCAATCTGCAGAAGCACTGCAGACCGCCACGTTTTTCATGGAAGATTCATACAATTTCATCTGTAAATTTAAAAGAGAAAGGTAAACATAAAAATTTTAACCTCTAACCTAGGAGATAGAAATTCTGTTGTTTTCCAAAAAACTTAAGACATCAGTGAGAACAACACAGTTACTAAACTACTCTCCTGATTAAGGCAATACTACTCACAGTGCTCAAAATATGGAATAAATCTATTTATCAACTAAGGAAAATGTGGTATATCTGCACCATGTAATACGTTTTTTTCTTTAAAAAACAGATCTGGTCATTACCAGTATCATTAATAGGCCTGGAGGACCCTGACTTAAGGCATAGAAACTCAAATACCACAGAACCACACCTATGCATGGAATCTAAAAACTGAGTTTGGACGTGCAGAATGGAGAGTTGTACTGGGTACTGGAGGTGGGTAGAAAGTTTCTCATATCAGTGTGCCGGAGACTTGAAGTTTAGGATGGGAAGAATTAAGGAGGAAGAGAGGAGAGAGAAGAGGAAGAGAACAAGGAGGAGGAGGAGGAGGAGGAGGAGGAGGAGGAGGAGGAGGAGGAGGAGGAAAGAGCAATGGGGATGACAGATATTTGATAAACCCACCTTTTTTTTTATTAGATATTTTCTTCATTTACATTTCAAATGCTATCCCGAAAGTCCCCTATACCCTCCCCCTGCCCTGCTCCCCAACCCACCCACTCCCACTTCCTGGCCCTGGCATTCCCCTGTACTGGGGCATATGATCTTCGCCAGACCAAGGGCCTCTCCTCCCATTGATGGCCACCTAGGCCATCCTTTGCTACATATACAACTAGAGACACAGTTCTGGATGGTACTGGTTAGTTCATATTGTTGATCCTCCTATAGGGTTGCAGACCCCTTTAGCTCCTTGGGTACTTTCCTTAGCTCCTTCATTGGGGACCCTGTGTTCCATCAGATGACTGTGAGCATCAACTTCTGTATTTGGCATACCCTCACAAGAGATAACTGTATTAGGATAAACCCATCTTTTAACGAATAAAGTGGGGTGATGTGTGAAAATATCCCAGGGGACTTGTCTCTAGAAAGGTGCTAGCTCAGAATCAGTACATTGTCCTGTGGCGACCTCTTCTGGCAGCTGCACAATGCGAGCTACAGAGGTCAGACGTTTATGTGGTGGGTATTCGTTTTCTTTAGGGGAAGTGAACTTTGGTTTTCCAGAGCACAAGTCCCTCGCTGGACACTGGAATCTATTCTGGTGTCTATCTGGGTGAGGGAATGCCTCACAGGATACCTGAGAATTACTGGCTATCATGTGGTGGGCAGAACCTCCTGCAGATAATTATGGAGTAGACTTGGGATTCTTGGGCTCATTGCCATGCACATGAGCTAGGCCAACTGGGATGGCTTGTGCAGGCTCCACAATACACCCACCTTCTCAGTGTGGGAAGTTGGGGTCCTTCTCCTGATCTACCTCAGCTTTGGTGTTCTTGTTCTCCAAAGCAAGAAGGAGAATCAAATGCTTCCGATTCACAGATTCTGCCTCAGAGCCTCAGCACTGGCATGGGCCAGGCCTTAGCAAATAGATACCAACTTGCAAGTGCAAATGGATACTGCCTTGGATAGATTGGCTCCAGGGTCACAGCTTTGCTGATGTTGGACTGGGAACCCAACAGAATGGCAAGCAGCATTTTCTCCAGTCTCCCTTTTCAGGAGTATTTTTAAAGGAGGGAAGATGGCTATTCTCTTCCCTTAGGTGAACTGGTTCTGAAGTGGTGTCATATGGCAAAGAAGATAAGTCACATGGGACCTCATTACCCTTCATAGTAGTTTTTAGCTTTCTGTCCATGTGCATTTTGTGTAAGGAAAAAAAATGTCTGTGAGTTCCTTTTGTCCATTTATATCAAACGATGCTTGCTATAACACATATTCAGTATTTTACATCAGCACCTTCAGCTCAGGTTAAATTATGTTTCACAATTGAAAATCACATATCTTAGTTATGTGCACATTGTCAAGCAATGAGATTTAAATGCTTTGCCATAAGCATCATGTGACTACTTAGGTTCTGGTATTGGGCACGTGCACAATATACCCTCTTACCAACCTTCTGCTATGCAACATGTTACTAACCGTAATCTCTCTGACCTATGATTGCTCCATCAAGATTATTCCTCATGTCTTTTATGTCTATATGGAGTCCAGTTCCACATGTGGACACACCCTGTAATGGTTCTTTGACTTCCTTCTAGGCATAGAGAATAATGTATAAAGGGATTGGGAAGAATCCAAGAGCTGAAAGATCCAGAGAAGACATGTGAGGTATATTTAGGGCAGGACACCACCATTGGAGATATGACCTCATACTAGCTGTGGTTGCTTGTATGGGGTCATCCCAAGACCAAACCCATCAGTAGCCATGGTGGAGTCATGAGTTCTATGACTCATTGCTGAATTATGTGTATGTGATGGATTCTTGGGGAGAGACAATCACTGCCTTCAGTTGTGTGCCAAATGGTGAGTCTACCAAGCTCCAAAACAAAATGAACAGGCACAAATCTGGGAAAAATAACAAATTCTCCTGATGGTGTGGACAAATTACTGTAGGTAGTAATGTAAACTAGTCTGGCTAGTATAGAAGCTAGTGGGGGAAGTAACTGAAAATATGAACACTAGACCTGCTGGAAGGACTCAAGGCAAAACTCAGCTATGTGCACAGCAGCAGTCATTACAATGCTGTTCCCAACAGCCAAGTGATGGGACCAGACTGGCTAAAGAAGCAATAAAGGCAGTAAAGTATATATGCAGGATTGGATAATTTTAGCCATAAAATATAAGTATTCTATCTGTAGGAATAGAGGTTGTCTTTTTCATAGTAGTGTTCATGAACTGTAGTACCAGAAAGATTATCGCCTTTCCTTTAATTCATTCTTCACAAATTTTATACAGATACATAAAATTGTGTATTTTTCTGTGACATGAAAGTGGAGGTGAAACTGTCTTAGGTGACAAAGTGGACTAAGAGAAGAACAAAGAAATTTCTCGTGTTGGTGGATTTGTAGTGAAATGTCTTTAAAGTATATGCACACAGTACCATGTAAATAGCATGCAATGAAAATTAATAATAATAATAATAAAGATATAGACTAGTTTTATCCCAAACAAGTTAGTGCAACAAAAAACTTGAGTCACAAAGATGAACAGCAAAAGGAAGGCATAAATAATATAAAAAATGTTTGGAAAACACGAACACAGCAGGGATAAATATCACCTAGGGTAAAAGGTTTGAATGTAAAAGAGTGCACAGTCAAAAGATATTGAGTGGTTGAACAAATAATTACTATGATCAAAAAAAGGGAACTTACTTCACATGTAAAAGCCAATATAAAGTCTGAAAGTGAAGGCCTAGGAAATTCTCACATAAATGGAAACTAAACACAAGACAAATTTGAGCAAATATGATGGTTAATAATGGTTGTCAACTTGACTGGATCTGGAGTCAGCTGACAAAAGCCATGGGGGATGCCCAGGAGTATGAAGACTCATCCTAAATGGGGGCAGCCCCTCTGTGTGGCAACAGAGGGTAAAAAAAGAAGAGAGGGAAGAACACTTGACTTTTAACCTCCTTGCTATGGAGCAGCGGTTCTCATGGGTTGTGACTCCATCGGGGGTCAAACCATCATTTCACAGGGGTCACATATCACACATCCTGCATATCAAATATTTCCATTACGATTTGTAACAGCAGCAAAATTGCAGTTAACTAATAGAAATGAAATTAATTTTATGACTGAGGGTCACTACCACCTAAGGGAATATATTAAAGGGTCGCAGCATCAGGATGCTTGAGAACCTCTGCTTTAGCTCTGGCTGGCAAATTCATCTATCCTGTTGTTGCTGCATGCTTTGCTGGGGTTAGAGTCAGCTTTTTGTGTAGGTTCCAAAGCAGACTGAAGACCAGTAGTTCTCTAGAAAACCTCTAGGCTTTTGGTGCCAGACTGGGCTTGCTGAGCTTTCTAGCCTAATGGGCTGAGCGACCATTGGAGTCTCAGTCTCTCTGGCATGAGGCAGCCATTGACAGACTTCTCACACTGTATCGTGTAAGCCAATCCAATACACTCTCCTTTAAATATATTCAATTTCTCTGTTCATCTCTTCTCTTCTCTTCTCTTCTCTTCTCTTCTCTTCTCTTCTCTTCTCTTCCCTTCCCCCTCCCCTCTCTCTCTTTCTTTCTCTTTTAGGAAACCATGACTAATAAAGCAAGGAAATGAAAAATAATGAGATAAAATTTGAATATTGATGAAACAACATAAAACAAAACTGGAGAGAGAGCCTATGCTCATGGACTGGAAAAACAAATACTAAAACATATTACCTAAAGAATCTACAGTTTCAATGTAATTCTCCTCAAAATGCAAAGGACAGTTTTCCCAAACCTGAAAAGGAAGGAAAAACTCACAATACCAAAACTCACATGCTACCATCAAACACCCACCATACTGAGCCCAATCTAGAGTGTAAGAATCAAGCTGGACCATCACAAGAATCAATATAAAAAAATAGATCACAACAACATCAAAATGGTTTGGACTTGACATAAGCACACAGACATGTACACAAAAGGAAATGGGACAGACATTCATCTGTGTGTTTAAACGTAATTTAATTTTTTGTTCTTTAAATACATATTTTTATTTTTTATGTTATAGGGGTGAATATACTTTGGACTAGGGGTATGTTATGGTCAAGCTATCGTGGGGACTTATTCATTAGTTTTTAAATTATTTTATTTATATTTTTAATGAAAATAGTTTTTTTTCTTTTTTCTTTTATATTTTTTATTAGGTATTTTCCTCAATTACATTTCCAATGCTATCCCAAAAGTCCCCCATACCCTCCCCCCCACTTCCCTACCCACCCATTCCCACTTTTTGGCCCTGGCGTTCCCCTGTACTGGGGCATATAAAGTTTGCATGTCCAATGGGCCTCTCTTTCCAGTGATGGCTGACTAGGCCATCTTTTGATACATATGCAGCTAGAGTCACGAGCTCCGGGGTACTGGTTAGTTCATAATGTTGTTGCACCTATAGGGTTGCAGATCTCTTTAGCTCCTTGGATACTTTCTCTAGCTCCTCCATTGGGGGCCCTGTGATCCATCTGATAGCTGACTGTGAGCATCCACTTATGTGTTTGCTAGGCCCCGGCATAGTCTCACAAGAGACAGCTATATCAGGGTCCTTTCAGCAAACTCTTGCTAGTGTATATTTTTAGTCAGGGTTTCTATTCCTGCACAAACATCATGACCAAGAAGCAAGTTGGGGAGGAAAGGGTTTATTCGGCTTACACTTCCATGCTGCTGTTCATCACCAAAGGAAGTCAGGACTGGAACTCAAACAGGTCAGGGAGCAGGAGCTGATGCAGAGGCCATGGAGGGATGTTCTTTACTAGCTTGCCTCTCCTGGCTTGCTCGGCCTTGCTCTCTCTCTCTCTCTCTCTCTCTCTCTCTCTCTCTCTCTCTCTCTCTCTCTCTCTCTCTCTCTCTCTCTCTTTAAAGATTTATTTATTGATTATATGTAAGTACACTGTAGCTCTCTTCAGACACTCCAGAAGAGGGAGTCAGATCTAGTTATGGATAGTTGTGAGCCACCATGTGGTTGCTGGAATTTGAACTCCGGACCTTTGGAAGAGCAGTTGGGTGCTCTTACCCACTGAACCATCTCACTAGCCCCATCGGGCTGCTCTCTTATCGAACCAAGACTACCAGCCCAGAGATGGTCCCACCCACAAGGGGCCTTTCCCCCTGGATCACTAATTGAGAAAATGTCTTACAGCTGGATCTCATGGAGGCATTTCCTCAACTGAAGCTCCTTTCTCTGTGGTAACTCCAGCTGTGTCAAGTTGACAGAAAATTAGCCAGTACAATTGACCCCTTGTCAACTTGACACACAAACACATCACTAGTAAGCCTCAACCCTTACATTCTTATTCATCCCCAAGGTCTAAATAACTTTAAACATCCCACAGTCTTTACGTATTCTTAAAATTTCAATCTCTTTAAAATATCCATCTCTTTTAAAATCCAAAGTCTTTTTAGAATTAAAAGTCTCTTAACTGTGGGCTCCACTAAAATAGTTTCTTCCTTCAAGAGGGAAAATATCAGGGCACAGTCACAATCAAAAGCAAAAATCAATCTCCAACCTACCAATGTCTGGGGTCCAACTCACGATCTTCTGGGTCCCTCCAAGGGCTTGGGTCACTTCTCCAGCCATACCCTTTGTAGCACACGTGTCGTCCTCTAGGCTCCAGATGCCTGTACTCCACTGCTGCTGCTGCTCTTGGTGGTCATCTCATGGTACTGGCATCTCCAAAACACTGCATGACCCCTTCAGTCCTGGGCCTTCAATAGCAACTGAGGCTGCACCTTCACCAATGGCCTTCCATAGCCTCTCACAGTGTCGAGCCTCAGCTGTTCTTCATGACACCTTCATGCCTTCAAAACCAGTACCACCTGGGTGACCCTTACACATTACCAAGTCCTACTCCAGCAGGAGTACAACCTTAGCTATCTCTGGAACACAGCCTCTTTGTGCTTTCAGAAAACACTTCCCAGAAGATGTGTCACCTCAGTGATGCTGGTCTCTTCTTAATCACTGCTAATTTCTTAGCTCCAGCTAACCAGCATCAATAGTCCCAGTAATGCAAAGTTTTTGCTTTAGTAGTTCTGGTATCTTGTTAATCACAGCTGATTCTTCAGCCCCAGCTAACCAGAACCACAGAATCTTCACAATCAAAACAGCAATGGCCCTGAAAAGAGTCTTTAATTTTCCCTCTGAAATTTTACAAACCAGACCTCCATCTTCTGCAGTGTTCTCAACATTATCTTCCAAGCTCCTACACAACATCTGACAGAGCTCTTAACAACAAAAGGATCTTCAAGCCCAACGTTCCAAAATCCTTCTACAGTTCTCCCCAAAACATGGTCAGGTTGTCAGAGGAATACCCCACTCTGCTGGTACCAATTTGTCTCAATCAGGGCTTCTTTTCCTGCACAAACATCATGACCAAGAAGCAAGTTGGGGAGGAAAGGGTTTATTCGGCTTACACTTCCATGCTGCTGTTCATCACCAAAGGAAGTCAGGACTGGAACTCAAACAGGTCAGGGAGCAGGAGCTGATGCAGAGGCCATGGAGGGATGTTCTTTACTAGCTTGCCTCTCCTGGCTTCAGCTCCTTGGGTACTTTCTCTAGCTCCTCCATTGTGGGCCCTGTGTTCCATCCAATAGATGACTGTGAGCATCCACTTCTGCCAGAGGCAGGCACTGGCATAGCCTCACAAGAGACAGCTATATCAGGGTCCTTTTAGCAAATTCTTGCTGGCGAATGCAATAGTGTCTGCGTTTGGTGGCTGATTATGGGATGGACTTTTGGGTGAAGCAGTATCTGGATGGTCCATCCTTTCGTCTCAGCTCCAAACTTTATCTCTGTAACTCCTTCCATGGGTATTTTGTCCCCAATTCTAAGGAGGGGCGAAGTATCCACACTTGGTTCTCCTTCTTGAGTTTCATGTGTTTTGCCCCCAATCCTAGAACACCAGAGAGTCTAACAATACTGCACATGCCTCAGTTTCCCCTTAATTGGTGGCAAGTGGGTGGTTGATTTCATTTTTCACCACTAGATGGAAGAGCAGGGAAGAGAGGGCCCAGAGCCTCTTCCTCAGAAAGTAGTCGACAAAAGTCGACTTTTGTGGAGTGCAGCACAGAATCCACCCAGGCTTCCTGTTCAGCAAAATCTACCAGACAGCTTCAAGAGGAGGCCTGCCACAAGGTGGCCCTAGTTCTCTTCCTTTGGCTGATCAGGCAGAAGCTTGCCAAACACCCTTAGGGGGACTATGAGATGGAGTAACTGCTACACAGATTTTGTCAGCAACCTTCTCAGTGTGTGTCCTCTAGGTTTTTGGGTGAGATCTGTATACATATAAGGCTGGAGGGTTCACAAGATTGGACATAGATATAGAGAAAAAGAGAACACAGCTCCCAACACCAAGGGATGCAGAAGAATTGTAAGCTAGAACTCCAAGGCTGCTATGAAGGGTGATGTGGCAGACAAGCTGTGCTCACTTGTTGGAGAGCTTTAATCACTTGCTTTAGAACCTGGACTGTCAGCTCCCATTTGTTTTCTCCAGAAGGTTCTCAGAGTAGAAGATAAATCCTTCACAGCCCTAACAAAGCCCAGCACATTCTGTCTGGCTGTCGGTAACTCCTGATAGTAGGGCTCTCTTCTTCTCTTCTGGACCCTAACACTGAAGCTGGAGGGGGTCTGAGAGAGAACTAGACCTAAGGCAAGCGTCATATTTGACTGCCTTGACCAAACAGACTCTTCCACTAGCCTGTGAGTTGTGCTTGCCTCTCTGACTATGAACCACAGCACTCAGCACCTGCACCTCCATGCCCAAGCTCTGGTCCTGGCACAGTCACTATTCTGCTTGTCCCTTTCATGGATAAGGGTAACTGTCACTTCCTCAGGCCCATTGCACATGCTCATCTGTCTTCCTTTTGCAATCCTTCCTCTGCCTTCCATAGTCCTCCCTCTGAGTGGCTGCTTCCTGACCTTCAGGTATCAGGTCCTACATCTCACCAGAGGTGCCTCCTTGTTGGTGGGATGATAATGGGCTCACACCCCAAACTGAATCTCGTATCATGCTACTTTACTGTAGTGCACACCATGCTCACTAGGGGCTAGAAATCCTTTCTGCAAAGAGCCAGATGTTTGGTCCTATTCGACTCAACCCTGTATGGACCTTATATGCAAAATTTTGTTTCAAGAAAAAATATAAAGAACGTATAGTCACTGGGCTGCTGCATAAAGTCTGTCTATGATGGCTCCTTCTTATCCTTAGTGATACATTGTAAGACTCATGAGTGAACTATTGATAGCACTAATGTGTATGTGTGTATGTATGTGTGTACATGTATGCACATATAAATATTTGTGTACCTCTCTATATACATATACTAATATATGTATGCTAGTATTTACACTATTGTTTCTTACCTACTTTACATTTAGCATATTCATTTCGCATGCTAAGGGATTACTAACAGTAATAATATGAAGACAGGACGGTTTTGCCAACAGCTTGTTATAGCATGGCATATATCACTGCTCTTGCAGGGTAAGATGTTGAGTTATCCAAGTGTCATTGCTGTCTGCTGGCCACAGAGTTGACCATTTACAAGCCTTTTCAATGGCCACAGTACAGTGTGTGCACAATACTGACGTGCTCACTAAAGCATGATTCATAGCTCAGGCTTAATGCAATGAAATAGAGTCAGGTGCCATCTCACTGCAGAGGTCTAATTTTGTACATTCCTTAAAAATACCAATTTAAAATGTTTAGGGGATTCATCAATTCAGAACTGTTGATAGCAGTTGACTAATATTTAATTAAAGTAAAAATGTCCTGGAATTTGGATCTTCAATGAATCAGGTGTTATACTCTATACAGAACAAGTTGGTTGGTGTGAGGCCAAATGACCTCTCAGGATACCCGGTTCCCAGTTCACTCTTTCCTTGTCATTATCAGGCAGCTCACACAATAGGGTACATGACTTACGTAGCAACTGAGTGGAAGAAGAGCATCTTTTCCATTGAGTAGAGAGAACATATCATAGTAGTTTGGTTGCATTAACCCCATTTAAACCCGAAGCCACAGGCACACTTAGCCAACAGGATCTGAGAAGGCAGAGGCTCAGCTCTGGATACCAACAGTGATCTCACACAGGTCTGTGAACATCACAGCAGAAGATGGACAGGGCATCTTCTCACCCACATGCTATACAGAAGTAAGAAATGTGTCAGGATTTACAAGTGAGATGGTACAAATTCCATATAAACATCTCCTAACCATGACAGCATATTTCTCAGTGGCCTCTGGCATCTTTTTTCCTCCTTTTTTCATATGTTTTTCCTAACTTTAACATCTCTATATAGCTATTTTTTTGAGATTATAATCACACCTTGAAACTTTTGTGTTTACCCTCTGTAAGATTAAGATTTCTGGCCCCTGTATCTAAATACTGACTGCAAACAGCAATTTAATTTTGAGTATTAAGTATGAGTTCTTGTCCATCCAGTATGGATTGTTATGCCAATATTCTCCACTAAAGTCATAGACAACAACCAGAACAACATGAGCTGGGAAATGGCTTCTGCATTTTATCTCATGATAAACACCTGAAAAATAAAATCAAAGCAGTGGTTGCAGGCTCCAGTGATCTGATGGTGACCACTGTCACTAATAGTAGAAACATTTCTAAGCTTATTAGCATAATCCAAACACCAAATAAGATTTACTGAGATGTTTCATTGTTATCAGGGTTAGGGATGTAAGCTCTCAAGAAAGTATTTTAGAAATAAAATGTAGCATAAATCCATTGATAGGATGGACACCTGCTTAGATGCCTTATCTAAGATGTAAGAAATCATATCCCTCTATTGGTTTTTACAACATCAGTTCAAACAAATAAAATGGAATTCAAAATTACTGGAATCCAGAATCTCTCATTTTTTGTGATTCTATATTTTATTTTATTTTTTTATTAGATATTTTCTTTATTTACATTTCAAATGTTATCTCCTTTCCTAGTTTTCCCTCCAAAAAACCCCCAATCCCCTCCCCCCATGCTCCCTAACCCACCACTCCCATTCCTGGTCCTGGCATTCCCCTATACTGTGGCATAGAAACTTCACAGGACCTAGGGCCTCTCTTCCCATGATGACCGACTAGGCCATAATCTGCTACATATATAGCTAGAGCCACAAGTCCCACCATGTGTTTTCTTTGATTGGTGGTATAGTTCCAAGGAGCTCTGGGGGTACTGGTTAGTTCATATTGATGTTCCTCCTAGACCTAACTACAGAAGAAATATTTTTATTTAAAATATTAAAGATCTCAACAAATGGAGAAAATCAGGTAAACTAATGCACATGAAAAATAGCTGATTTAAATACTGCAATGAACTTCCAATTGTAGAATTCTACTTAATAAATGTCAAATAGAAACAACACCTTCAGGTACTTCAGCTGTAGTGTGTAAAGACCACAAATGAAACAGTTACATTAAAGTTGATGGGACAACTTCATGAGTTACTAGAAGGAACTTCATTTACCATGATAATAGAACTGAAAGGGCATATGACTGGTGTCAGTTGCAACAGAGATGGGACTCATCTATACCACAGTAATCAAAGGGGAGTCCCCAGTCCCTGGGATTTGTTCAATGTCTGTTATTGGCATCATACCTACAGGTGCAGATGCTCACAGCCAACCATAGGACTGAATGGACTGAAAGGAAGAGCTAGGGGAAGGACTGAAAGAGCTGAAGGAGATTGCAACCTCATAGGAAGAATATCAACTAACTGGACCACCCAGAGCTCACAGTGACTAAACCATCAACCAAAGAGGGATCCATGGCTTCAGCTTCATATGTATCAGAGGATGGCATTATCTGACATGAGTGGGAGGGGAGGCCTTTGGTCCGGTGGAGGTGCTATGCCCCAGCATAGGGGGATGCTAGAGAGGTGAGGTGGGAGTGAGTGAGTGGGTGGGGGAGCATCCTCATTGAGACAAAGGGGGAGAGGAATGGGATGGGGTGTCTATGGAGGGGAAACTGGGAAGGGGATATCATTTGAAATGTAAACAATTAAAATGATTAATAAAGTCAAAGGAGAAGAAATTCAGTTATTGCTGTCCATCTCATGCAGAATATAAGTTAGAACCACAGCACTCAGCATATTGCAGATGAGGATATCTAAGTTCTCTTATTAAACATCACTGAAAGGACAATGATACTGGAAGATCTGAGACGGAAACACTTCACACATCTTAAAGGATACTCTAAAAGTCTTCTGTTCAGAACAAATGTTAATGATAGAAAAAACCTGCATCATTTATAGACCAGCTTTCATATTTTTTCTGTGGTCAGAGAAGCAAGAAGAGGTCATGGAAACTGAGCTCATATAAACAAATAAAGGCTGACAAGGATTGCAGAGAGCTTCTAAGATCTAAACGTGGGGTTATGAGTTTTGTGGGTGTGTTTCAAGCTTTCTTTAATTTATAATGGTGTTGGCTATGGGCTTGCTGCACATTAACTTTATTACGTTGATCTATGTCTCCTGTATCTCTAGGTTCTTCATAACTTTTATTGTGAGGCAATGTGGGATTTTGTTAAAGGCCTTCCCTGCCTTGAATGCAATGATTATATGTTTTCTGTCTTTGAGTCTATGTGGTTGGCTACATTTGGTGATGTTTGTATATTCATCAGCCCTGGATCTCTGAGATGAAGCTGATTTCATCAGGGTGGATGATCCTTTAAAGGATTCAGTTGGTCAGGGTTTTATTGAGTATTCATACATTTATATAGATAAGAAACTTTAGTACATAAATCTATCATTTTCTTTGGTCTTACTCTGATCTTGGTTTTGGGGTACTACTGGTTTCATGAAAATCATCTGGAAATGTCCCATTCTTTTCTATTTTGTGGACTAATTTTAGAAGAATTGTTGCTAGTCCTTTGGAGGGATAGTAGATTGTGCACTAAGTCTATTTGGCCTTGAGCTTTTACAATCAGCACATCTTATTTTGTTGCTTCTATGTTGGCTGTTATAGATTTATTTAAATCAGTTGCTTCATCTTGACTTTTTTTGGGCATGCATATGAACTTAGAAATTCATCCTTTTTTATATTTTCAATTTAGTGAGATAAAAGTTGATTTGCATGTCCTATGAGCATTCAAATTTCCTCAGTGTCTGTTGTAATGCTTCACTTTCTATTCCTAGTTTATTAATTTGGCTCTTTGATCACTTTCTTTTATTTATTTTAGGTAAAATATTTACAATTTTGTTAATTTTTTTGAAGAAACAAATTTTTCATTTCCTTAAAAAAGGTTACACTTAAAAGTCTTAGCCAGGGCTGGTGAGATGGCTCAGTGGGTAAGAGCACCCGACTGCTCTTCCGAAGGTCCAGAATTCAAATCCCAGCAACCACATGGTGGCTCACAACCATCCGTAAAGAGATCTGACTCCCTCTTCTGGTGTGTCTGAAGACAGCTACAGTGTACTTACATACAATCAATAAATAAAATCTAAAAAAAAAAAAAAAAAAAAGTCTTAGCCAGAAGAAACACAAGCAAAGGCATTAAGGAGGATACAAATAGGTAAAGAGTAATTCAAAGTATCCCCTTTTTGCAATGATATGCTTTATACATGAAAGATTCTAAAAACTCTACCAAAAACTCTTACACTGGATAAATCCATTCAACAAAGAACGAGGATACACAATCAACACATACAAATCAGTAACCTTCTTACATTTGAAACACACACATTGAGAAGGAAATGAGAGACACAGTACCATTCGCAATAGCCTCAGAGAATAACTCGGAATGAATACAACCAAGCACCTTTGTACAAAGAAGATGAAATTGAAGAATGATGTACAGAGCTCCGGTATAGAGTAAACCACTGGAATTTGGTGTGGCCAGGCCTAAACTTGTTCTTACTGGATCTGGGTCTGATTACTTAGCCTTCTTTTTCCACCCTTCACTGGTATATTACACCAGAGATTCTGAGGTTGAAATGTTGCCATTTCTGAAAGATCTGAATGCTTTATCCAGGGAGTCCTTCTAGGACATTTCTTCAGTGTGAATTGCCAATCTACTCTAACAGGACCAATGGCCTCTTTTCAGGGTCTGCAGCTTGGCAGGTAGGCTTTACAGACATGGATATCCAGAGGTTGGCAGCATCCAGGGATCAGTTTCAGCTTCAACTCTTTCAGAATTTAGATCTCAAATTTCTGGCAGTAATGTTCCATACTTCAATGCTGTCCTCATTGTAACTGGCTGTGTCAGTAGACTGAACCTTCAGGTACTAGAACTCTATATTGAGATCTCATCCCACTCTGTTCTATGGGGTCAGTGAGAGAGGCAAGTGCCAAGTGTCTCTATTGGGGAAGATATTGAACCAGCCTTGAAGCCTTGAATCTTGTCATTGTGTTTGGAGGCTCTATTAAGAGAAAGGATAGAGAATTTTAATCTTTAAATGGGACATTTATATCACACCCTTCTTTTCCCAAGTGTACTGGCTAGTTTTGTGTCAACTTGACACAAGCTGGAGTTATCACAGAGAAAGGAGCTTCAGTTGGGGAAATGCCTTCATGAGATCCAGCTGTAAGGCATTTTCTCAATTAGTGATCAAGGGGGAAAGGCCCCTTGTGGGTGGGACCACCTCGGGGCTGGTAGTCTTGGGTTCTATAAGATAGCAGGCTGAGCAAGATAGATCAAGCAAGCCAGTAAAGAACATCCCTCCATGGCTTCTGCAGAAGCATTCTGACCTGCCTGAGTTCCAGTCTTGAACTTCCTTAGTGATGAACAGCAGTATGGAAGTGTAAATCGAATAAACACTTTCCTCCCCAACTTGCTTCTTGGTAATTATGTTTGTGCAGGAATAGAAACCCTGACTAAGACACCAAGGCTCAGGGATCATTGAGGAAGATCTGGTGGAAATAGTGTAAGACCCAGAGGTGGTTGATTACTACAAATAAACAGTGTTTTATATATACACTATGACAGCTGCACAAACCAATGCACAGTAGTTCTGACAGCATAGATGACACACATGAACACAGGACAGACAAAATTCATAGCATAGAGAAGGAAAATGGGAATGAAGACCTACCCCTAGGAGGAGAGCTATTGGTAACTGATAGCTTCCCAAGAGAAGACTTCCAGTACTTAGTTTTCCTAAAGGGAAAGGTTCTGTCCCTTGGTCAGGCTAACATACTTGAGTGAATGGTCACATACTTAAGACTATATATATATATATATATACACACACACACACACACACACACACACACACCATGGATTGAAACTGATAGTATTAAAAAATGAAAACATAGAGTGGGTATGAAATGCAATGGATAGAGCAGATGTGGAAATGAAATGAAAAATATGACGCATAAAATTCTCAAGGCATTAGTAAAGCCATTATAGAATAAAAGTTCTCTATCAAAAAGTAAAAAAAGATCCTATACAGTGTCCTTTTGGAGTGATGTTGAGACTAACTATGGGTGCTTCATGGAGAATAGGATCATGACCTTAGGTGATATCAGATCATGTAAATGCTTCTATTTCAGCTTCCATATTGTCCTATGGATATCTTTTTCCCCCTCAATGAATTTATACCATTTCAACATAGAATTCTTATCAATTTAATAAACTCTCTTTTTCCTACAATGGACACATCATTCTTTCTCTTATTTTCAAATGATGCCACAACAAATAACATTGTAGTGTAACTTAATTTTAAAGGGCAAATGTTATCATAATTTAATTTCTTGATATGGAAATGGCTATTGTGGAAGAGTGGTCTCAAGCATACTCCAACATGTAATGGGTGGATGTCCATCTCTTCAACCTTATGAAATAACTTATTTTGTAAGCAACCTCTGGTGTAATTTTTTACTTCAATTTCAATATTTGTCTTAATCTAAAAAATATTATCACTATAAATTCAAGGTATTATTCAATATTGCATCGATCAAAATGCTGTTTGTTTTTAAAATATGATATTAAAAGTTAATTTTCTGTGCTGAGAACTCATGATCTGGGCACTTACTATATAGCTTAGATTGAGTTTCATTTATTTTTCATAGTAATTATAGGAAGGGAAAGTCACAATTTCATCCTGTGATTGAAAAACAGATGAAATATTTCTGAGTTCTTAGACAAGCTGCTTCAACACTCTTTGCTTCCAGTTTCCAACCCAAAAATCCAGAGGCATTATCATATCCATGTGTACAGATTGTTAAAAATTGAACTGTCATTTCATGTATTTCTTGGCCTGTCTACCCTGTATGTTAGCTTGTTGCACCCATATTCAAAATGTGTAGGAGAAGAGGGAAAAAGAAGCAGAGATAGAGTGGAATGTTAGGGTTATTTGTCTGTAGAGTCCCTAGGGAACCCCATCTTGCTTTCCAAACAATAAATGGACCCACATTAGAACACAGAAGCTGCATACTAATAAGGGTGTCAGTGTTTGAATTTTGTGGAGAACTTGAATTGCTTGCCACTTTCCTGTGCTTCAAGCAGCCACAGACAAGATTATGTCCATTCTGACTTCATTCTACTCTGCTTCTATCTCAGGAAAGAAGTAAAGATAAAGGATCTAAAGCAGGAGAGAGCAACTGGGAATCAGAATGATGATAATGGAGGAACATGGTCTTGCTCTAATTCAACTGCTCCCCTTATATCTCCACTATGGACACACAATTATATAATGATTATATAGTCTATGCAATTATATAATGATTTGTGTAAGATGAATGTGTTAAAGATAAAAAGTAATACCGAGATTCTGATGCAATCATAACACACACAAGTATATTTTTATCCATCATAGTGTAAAGTCATTGTATAATGTGACATAAAATAATTACAAAGGTGGTAACAAATTAAAAAAAAAAAAGATGAATGTGTTGTTGCTTTATGTATGTGTTAACTTCATGGGATCTCTTTTAAAATTTAATTTAATTGTAATTCATTTTTTACACTCTATATTCCATTCCCCGCCCCTCCCCATCCACCATCTGACTGCTCCACATTCCACAGTCCTCCCCACCCCACCCTGTCTCCACGTGGATGCCCCCACCTCCACCGTACCTGACATCTAAACTCCCTGGGACTTCCAGTCTCTTAAGGGTTAGGTGCATCATCTCTGAATGAACACAGACCTGGAAGTCCTCTACTGTTTGTGTGTTGGGGGCCACATATCAGCTGGTGTATGCTGTCTGTTTGAGGGTCCAGTGTTTGAGAGATCACAAGGTTAATTGAGAGATCCAGATTAATTGAGACTGCTGGTCCTCCTACAGGATTGCTCTCCTCCTCAGCTTCTTTCCACCTTCCCTAATTCAACAACAGGGGTCAGCTGCTTCTGTCCATTGCTTGGGTGTAAATAACTGCATCTGACTCTTTCAGCTGCTTGTTGGGTCTTCCGGGGGTCAGTCATGATCTCTTTTTGTGAGCTTTACATAGCCTCAGTAATAGTGTCAGGCTTTGGGACCGCCCCTTGAGTTGGATCCCACTTTGGGCCTGTCACTAGACCTTCTTTTCCTCAGGCTCCTCTCCATTTCCATCCCTGTAATTCTTTCAGACAGGAACAGTTATGGGTCAGAGGTGTGACTGTGGGATGGCAACCCCATCTCTCACTTGATCCCTTTCTTCCTGCTGGAGGTGGGTTCTATAAGTTCCCTCTCCCTACTGTCAGGCATTTCATCAAAGGTCCCTCCCTATGAGTCCTGGGAGTTTCTCACCTCCCAGGTCTCTGGTGCATTCTGGGGGTTCCCCCAACCTCCTATTTCCTGAGATTGCCTGTTTACATTCTTTCTGTTGGCCCTCAGTCCTTTTCCCTCACCCAATACCAGATCAGGTTCCCCTCTATCCCTCAATGCCCCCACCCCCCCACCCCATCCACATTCCCTCCCTCCCTCTCTCCCTCCCTCCCTCACTTCTGCCCTACTTGTGATTGCTTTTTTCTCTCTCCCAAGTGGGATTGAGGCATCCTTACTTGGGCACTTCAGCTTGTTGAGCCTTTGAATTCTGTGGACTGTATCTTGGGTATTTTGTATGTTTTTTTTCTCTCTCTTCTCTTCTCTTCTCTTCTCTTCTCTTCTCTTCTCTTCTCTTCTCTTCTCTTCTCTTCTCTTCTCTTCTCTTCTCTTCTCTTCTCTTCTCTTCTCTTCTCTTCTCTTCTCTTCTCTTCTCCTCTTCTCCTCTCCTCTCCTCTCCTCTTCCCTTCCCTTCCCTTCCCTTCCCTTCCCTTCCCTTCCCTTCCCTTCCCTTCCCTTCCCTTCCCTTCCCTTCCCTTCCCTTCCCTTCCCTTCCCTTCCCTTCCCTTCCCTTCCCTTCCCTTCCCTTCCCTTCCCTTCCCTTCCCTTCCCTTCCCTTCCCTTCCCTTCCCTTCCCTTCCCTTCCCTTCCCTTCCCTTCCCTTCCCTTCCCTTCCCTTCCCTTCCCTTCCCTTCCCTTCCCTTCCCTTCCCTTCCCTTCCCTTCCCTTCCCTTCCCTTCCCTTCCCTTCCCTTCCCTTCCCTTCCCTTCCCTTCCCTTCCCTTCCCTTCCCTTCCCTTCCCTTCCCTTCCCTTCCCTTCCCTTCCCTTCCCTTCCCTTCCCTTCCTTTCTTTCTTTCTTTCTTTTTTGGCTAATATCCACTTATTAGTGAGTACATACCATGTGTGCCCTTTCGGGTCTGAGTTACCTCACTCAGGATGATATTTTCTAGTTCCATCCATTTGCCTAGAAAAGCCAGGATGTCCTGGTTCTTAATTGCTGAGTAGTATTCCATTGTGTAAATGATTTTCTGTATCCATTCTTCTGTCATGGAACGTTTGTTTTTTTCCAGCTTCTGGCTATCACAAAGAAGGTTACCATGAACATAGTAACAGGTGCCCCTGTGGCATGGTGAGGCATCTTTTGGGTATATTCCCAAGGGTGATATAGCTGGGTCTTAAGGTAGATCTATTTCCAATTTTCTGAGGAACTTCCCGATTGATTTCCAGAGTGGTTGTACCAGTTTGCAATCCCACTAGCAATGTGTTCCTCTCTTTCCACATCCTCTCTAACATGTGTTGTCACCCGAGGTTTTGATCTTAGCCATTCTGACTGGTGTAATATGGAATCTCAGACTCATTTTGATTTGAATTTCTCTGATTACTAAGGACTTTGAACGTTTCCTTAGGTGTTTCTCAGCCATTCAAGATTCCTCAGTTGTGAATTCTCAGTTCTATACACCATTTTTGGGTTGGGTTATTTCATTTTTTGCTGATTCATGTGATCTTCCATGGAGTGTGCTAATTCCCCAAATCCTTAGATACTCAAAGGACAATGACATGAGAAAAACACTGGAAAGTTTGGTTTTTCAACCAATAAAAGTGCTTCTAATCCTTTAGTGTGAGACCCCAATGACACTGGGAACCCTTCTCCTTAGATTCTATATTGGATGATCATTTTATAATAGTCATTGGAAGATCCAAGGTATTCACCTTGCTAATGAATTTATTATGCTATTTGTGACATATGTAGGCTTGCTTTTACTGTTGTAAGTTCTATGATTTGTGTTTGTATTTCTTCCACATCTTACTTTAACTGTGATGTGTTTGACATGTTTTTACTGTTGTTGTTTCCCCCCAAAACCAGGTGCACTGTGATCCCCATGCTTGATGCTCTGCAAATGCTAATTGGTGGTGACCACGAGAATGATGCTGACAAATAGCCCCACAGCATAGATACATGTGATTTCTGGGTCCAGATGCATCAAATATACAATGTGGCTTCGGCAAAGGGATAGTTATTCCACACAAGCAGTGGGCATATTTTTTTTATCATCTCTAGTAATTATTTCCATTCCTAGCCATAGAAGCCGCTATAAGGAAGGCCTCTGCAAACCAGTGGCTTGGCCACAATCCCCTAGAAGCTGGTATCAAAGGAAATAAAAGACAAAGCAAAAGCCACAATCAACAAACAAGAATAAACACACCTCAATATAGAAGGCTAACACCTCAGTGTACTGGTCTTGAAATAGAAACTAACCAGGAAACAGGAAGGAGTAAGAGAGTAGAATCTAAAACAACAAATCAAGAAGACGAGTGAAAGTAGTCACCTGTAGCCTTAATTCCATGTACTATTTCAGTGTGGCATCAGCAATCATGAAATTAACCTTATGTCAAAACAAAACAAAACAAAACAAACAAATCAACTAAACCAAACCAACAACCACAACCACCACCACACAGCCTCTGACCTTCAAGCAAGCATGCTGCCATGGTAATGAATTAAATACTTCTCTTCATTTGTTAAAAACAACTCATAAACCATTCTTACCCAGCATTTAGTACAAAGCACATTAAAAAAATCCTGTGAGGTTAATTCTCTCTTGAGAATCCCTCCCTAAGTCCTTGCTTGGGTACTTTGCTTGCTATGTGTCTGATATGGTTCAGAGAGTCACCAATCTGGCAGAGACTATGATTTTAATAAGAAGAGGCTTTTTTTTTTAAGTTAAAATTACTGGCCAGGACTCAACCAGAGACTCAAAGTTCTCTGGGTAAGGCCTCAGCTATTGTTATTCTAAGTCCTTTATAGGCAAATCCCATAAAATTACAATTTGTGGGTCAAGTTGACTCATATGCTGTCTCAATGCAAACAAAGCTTAATTTTTTTTTCTTTTTTGTAACAGATGTGTGAGTTATCCTAAGCAAGCAAGCATTCCATACACAAGTGGAACTTAGCAGTTAGCCTGTTAGCCCTGTGGCCAATTATCCTGTAAGAACAGCTGAGGCAGAGAAAGATTTTACAACAATCAGCAGTTTATAAGAATAGCCCGATTGCTTAGGGAAGTCATCCATTTGGGGTAAGTTAGCGAGAGGGTACATTTTTTTTTTCAAGATAGGAGCAACTTCCCCATGGCTTATAAACTAAAATCAATTTTGTTTTTACAACTCATTCCAGCCACAGCAAATTATCCTCTAAACATAATGCTCACCATCACACACCATACCTTTATAATATAATTTCCTCTCAGTTCCAGTACGTTGAACTCTTCCATTAATTCTTTCTGAGCTTGTATCAAGACCTTGGATACACTGGGCAGGTCAAGGTGTCTATTTGTCTATTTCATCTTGAGACCTCCTTGCCTTTACTTTAAAAGTCAAAGCCAGTAACTAAAAAGGGAATTGCTGGGCAACTTGAACTGTACGTTGTTCTTTCCTGGGGTTGACATCATTTTCCCACAATACTGTAAGCAAAGGTGACCCACTTACATGCTGTAGGATACTTGCCTCTGAATGCCTTCCATGCATTGAGAAGTTTGTTCACTAACTGTGATAGGGTCAAACACAGACCTGTCACTCTGGTCATGTAACAAGATGTCCACACACTCATATAGGCACATGTTAATATCTTATCTTTGTGTCTTTGTATCTAGAAAAAAATTCATTGTATAGTTTTGAATTTTTTGTTGTCTCAAGGGATCTAACTTTTCATCTTGCTATTTTTTTCTAACCTAAGAATTCATGTTTTGATCTCAAGCACTCATGCCCACCCCAACCCTTGAGAGAATTTTAGCCCTTGTCAATATACAAACAGTGAGGATACGGTGGTCAGAGTATACAGAGCTATATTTTAGTGACATTGGCTTAGTCACTCACAATTAACAAAGGCCTGGTTGGGTCTATAAAAGAAAGCCAACCTCTCTGAGACTGTATCTTAAGATTCTGGATCCAGATAGATCGGAAGAGGGCAATTCCCTGAGCCCAAATGGAAAGGGGCAATTAACAGTAAAACACCCAATCAAGAGACAAAGAAGTCTTCTGGAAAGCAAGCTTCCCCTTGGCTGCCATTGCCATCCAGGTGACCAGAGATGGAGATAGATGGACCTGAAATGTAGGTCACTCAGGTCTACCCTCTCTTTGTGTACTTTCACTTCTCTACTGACTCTTGCTCAAGTGGGCTCAGCCTACCAACTACAAAGCATTGAGTAATTTCATCACCTTGTTTGTTACACAAAGTATTCTATGTGTTCACCTGTCAATCACAAGGAGTACCATCATTTCATATAACTATGGAAAAGGCAAAAGGGGTGCATCACTGCTGCTCTAACGTCCTGACTAGACAATAGGCATTTCACCCTAGCAGGTTATAGATGATATCCCTTATCATGAACGATGCTCAGGTACTGACACGACCTGTTCTTAGAGAACTAGACCACTCAATCCAATGAGCAACATCATAAGAGTTTCTATATGGACACATTGATTTCTTTTCTCCTCTCTGTATCATTTTTACTTATTTTTAATTTTTATTTTATTTTACTTTTATCTTCAGATAGATGTTCAATTTAGCCTGTCATAATCACATCCACAACTCTTTAACATTATTACACTATCCATGCTGGACACAGGTTGAGTGAGTGTCCTTATCTAAAATTAGAGGACACAAGTATTCTTGTATTCATTTTTAAAATAACTTTTTTATTGATTCTTTGTGAATTTCATATCATGTACTCAAATCCCACTCATCTCCCTGTCCATTCACATGCCTTCTACACTTGAAACCTCCCAAAAGAAAACAAAAAAATAAAACAAAAAAATAAAACAAAAGAAATAAAACAAAATCTTGCTGTAGAAGCAACAGTATGCCCTTTTGTACAAACATCTTTACTTGCAAATGTTCATTGTAATGAGTCATTGGTCTGATTTGAGGCCTCTAGCTTTTGCTACACTATCAATACTGGATCCTCACCATGACTCCTTGGATATCCTGTTTTTTGCCTTGTGTCAAGGAGATTCTGCAGCTTTGGATCGTAGTTCATAGATGGGGTATACACCGGGGTGGGCCTTAATCCCAGGACTTGGGAGGCAGAGGCAGGTGGGTTATTTGAGTTCGAGGCCAGCCTTGTCTATAGAGTAAATGCTAGGACTACATAGAGAATCTCAAAAAACTAACCCCGTTAAAGATACTTCTGCATTATTTTAAATCTCTCTCTCTCTCTCTCTCTCTCTCTCTCTCTCTCTCTCTCTCTCACACACACACACACACACAAATTTATGTCCTCATGTTCAATTAAGTAGTGAACTAAAAAAAGAAGTCCTACTATCTTTTTGAAATCAAGCTTTATTTTGAATATGTAAAATTGTACAGCATTTTAAAATGAAAATTCAGATTTTTTAAATAAGAGAGTCACTAATAAAAGCTGTTAATGGCACTAATGTTTATGAGTTTAATTCACATCAAGTGTGGATCCTCAGTGACTCAGCTGCCTCTTCCCTCTGCCCCCACAGCAGAGGAGAAACCCTGCTCAGTACATTCCATTCCCAGTCCTCTCCTTCCTTTTTGTTGTGCAGCAGCTCAGACGATGGGGTATGTGGCGAGTGTAGCAATCCCGCAGTGGTTGTTCCAGTCTTTGGCAATCTTTATGTATCCCTTCATGCCCCATTCCTCACCCCAGCTGAAAGAAATTAAATAGAAAGAACACAGTGTGCAGCAGCTTCGCTACAATAAATCCACTTAAGCACCAAGCCAGAAAACACACTTAATAGAAAGATTCAGAAAAGATAGAGGTTTGTCTCCTGGATACCGAAAGTTGAATCATACCACTGAAAAAACATCACAGAGATAGGACAGGATGTCTTTTTATCTACATAGGTATAAAACTAGAATGTGTCAGGATTGACAAACTTGTTCAAATTCCATTATTAATCTCTGCCCCAAACCATGTCAGAATCATGTTGGGAACTAAGGGGGTGTATAGGAAGGCGGGGGTCGGAGGGGAAGATAGCTCATGTCCAGTCAGAGTTCCTCCTATGCTCTGGGCAGGCAGATGTGGGAGGGCTGCCAGACACTTTCTACTCAGCCGGGGTGGGCATCTAAGCCACTGACCCTACTCAACAGGAGTGGGGGTGGGTGGTGGGTGGACAAGGGGCAGACCCCGATACCAGGGGCCCCGGCAACACCCTTGGCTCTGGGGTTATGAGAGAGAGGGCTGAGGGAAAGGTTCCCACGTAGGGGAGAGTCCTTAGTCTGGGCCTTGACTGGAGCACAGGAAGGCCTGCCATTGGGAGATCCGAAATGGCTCATTAAAGGAAAGCCTATCCCATCATCCAAGGGCAGTGGGCCTTGATGAACAGAGACAGTCTATGGTTTTAGAGCTTTATTATAGAAAGGCAGGGAGAGAGGAGAGAAGGTGGAAAGAGAGAGATAGACTGGCCATGGCGAAGAGGAGAGAAGGGGAAAAGGGAGAGAGAAGAAAGGCTAGAGTAAGAGGGAACGAGGAGAGAGGGGAGTAAGAGAGTGAGGTGGGGCTAAGCAGCCCCTCTTATGGTGGGTTGTTATCTTTACTGTTGCTAGGTAACTGGGAGGAGTTTAGCCTGAAGGCCAGAAGCTTGGGACATTGTCTACGTGACTACTAGTCACGCTTCTCCTGTGGGGGCAGTAACATCGACAGAAGCCTTGAGTCCAGGAGACATGAGGGAATGCCTACCGTGACATGTAGGTGAATTATCACCACTCTGGGGTTCAGACCTCAGCTCAACTGGAGACCAGACTGTACATAGCCCAATACCCCACAGAATCATTCTGTTATTTTCATACACTAGAACTTCTGCATTCAACCTCTAGGGGATGTAGAATGCTGTATATATATATATTTGAATACTGTGCACAGTAACTTTCTTTTGAATTTTAAATACAAATATATTCTGAAATTCATACCTGTTCTTGACCAGCCAATAACTGTTGCCATCTGATTCTTCTCCCTCAAAACCATAGCCGACCACCAGAACAGCATGGTTTAGGTGGACCCTTTTGCACCGTGGCTCATAATAGATGCCTAAAGGAATAAAATCAAAGCTGAGGTGAGAGGCTCCGGGGACCTCACCTCATCAACATGTAAGAGAGGCATTTCTTCAATTACCTGAGATTACATACACAAGGTAAGATGACACAAGAGTCTTCACTGTTATCAGGGCTAAGACTATACGCTCTCAGATAAATGCATTAGAAGTAAAATTTAGCATAAATCCTTTGGTAAAGACAGTTGCTTGGTTGCACACAAAAAATCTTATTGACTTACTTGTAGGTTAGCCCAAGCAAACCCCACAGAAAACAAAAAGTAATGCAATGGAAAAGTCCTTTATAAGAATTATCTACGGGCTGGTGAGATGGCTCAGTGGGTAAGAGCACCCGACTGCTCTTCCGAAGGTCCAGAGTTCAAATCCCAGCAACCACATGGTGGCTCACAACCACCCGAAATGAGATCTGACGCCCTCTTCTGGTGTGTCTGAAGACAGCTACAGTGTACTTACATATAATAAATAAATAAATCTTAAAAAATTATAAAAAAAAGAATTATCTACATAAATGAAATATCTGATTAAAGTCTTAAAGATCAAACAACTGGAGAAAATTTAAGTAAATTATACCACGTGAAACATAAAGCTAATTAAAAATATTAAGGATGTGGACTCATGGAATTATATTTAAGTATTGTAAAGTAAATATATATATATATATATATATATATATATATATATAAAACATTCCTCATATAGAACATAAAATCCACAAATGGAAACGTTTACATCAAATACTATGTAACAAAGAAATCAAAAGATCAATTTGTCATGGCAGTGGTACAATGTTTATGCATAGATTACTAGAAGGAAGATACTTACCACTGTCATAGAATTGGAAGGAACCATGGCTGGCATCAACTGCAACAGAGATGGGCCCCACTTTAGCCACTGCCTTCATAAGGGCTTCCTCGCTTCCTGGGATTTGCACAAAATCTCTGACAGTAGCTGCAGAATTCTCAGCATGGTACCTGCACTTTCTACCCTTTTAAAGTTAAGGGGAAAGAGATTCATTTATTGCATCTACTTCCTGGAGAACATGAGCTAGAACCACAGAACCAAACACAATTGCAGAAGAGGATCCTCAATTCACTGTTCTTATAAAACTTTCCAGGAAGAGAGGTTCTACTGGGAGATTTGGAGCTGAAGATTAGCTTACTTGTGTTCAGTGATACTCATAGGTCTTCTGTCCATAACAAATATTCACAGTGGAGAGATGTGTCTTGTGTGGAGTGGCTTTCCTATTCTCTGTGTTCACAGCAGCAGGAAGGGGTCCTTGGAAAGCTCCCCTCAAGTAACCATACAAAGGCTAATGCTGTCAGTGACAGTAATGGTGGTTTACAAGTCATTCCAGCACAATAATTTTTTTTTTATTATGTTGAGCTATGTCCCCTGTATCCACAGATTCTCTGGAAAATTTATCATGAAGCAACATTGGATTTTGTTAAACGTATTTAATGAGATGATCATGTAGGTTCTCTCCTTGAGTCTATGTGGTGAATTATACTTATTAATTAAATATATGTATGAATCCTGCATGTCTGGGGTGAAGCTGACTTGATTGTGATATATGATCATCTGGATGTATTCTGGAATTTAGATAGCCAGGATTGGGCTGAGAATGTTTGCTTCCAAGTTGATTAGAGAGATTAGCCTATAATCCCCCCTTTTGCTTTATCCTTTGTCTGGTTTTGGTATTGGGGTACCACTAGCTTCACTTAATAATTTAGAAATATTACTTCCTTTATACTTGATGGAGTAATTTGAGGAGAATTACTGTTAGCTCTCTGTGGAAGGAACACTATGCTGAATCCATCTGGCCCTGGGCTTCTTTATAGCTAAGAGATTTTAATTACAGAATCAATGTCAGTTGTTGAGTTCATATAGATTATTTACTTCAGCTTGACTTAACTTTGATAGGTCACATGCATCTAGATGCCTAACCATTTTTTAAAAAATATTTTCCAGGATAGGGGAATAAAAAATTTTAATGACTAGCTCCTGAACTGATAAATTTTTCCAGTGGCTGCTGTAATTTTCCCCTTTCCAACCCTAATTTTAATAATTTTGGTCTACTTTCATTTTATTTTTGTTAATTTGGATGAAGAGCTTTCTTATAGATTTAAGGGATTCATATGGTTCTACAGAGTGAGTTCCAGGACAGCCAGGGCTACACAGAGAAACCCTGTCTCGAAAAACCAAAAAAAAAAAAAAAAAAAAAAAAAAAAAAAAAAAAAGCATGTTTATTACCCTGCACAAAAATCAAGATGGAGTGGATCAAAGACCTCAACGTAAAACTGAGAAACTTATTGGTACAGGAACAACATCCTGAATAGAACACCAATGGCTCAGGCACTAAGATCAAAACTTAATAAGTGGGACCTCATCAGACTGAAAATCTCCTGTAAGTCAAAGGACACCTTCAACATGACAAGACAATAACCACATTCATACTGACAAGGATGTGGGGCAAGGGAACACCCCTCCATTGCTGGTGGCAGTGAAAACTTTTACAACCATTATGAAAATGAATTTGTCAGTTTCTCAGAAAACTGATAATAGTTCTACCACCAGACCCAGCTATACCACTCCTGAGCATAGGCCCAAAAGATGTTCTCTTTTCCCAAAAGGACACTTGCTCAACTATGTTCATAGCAGCTTTTTCCTTAACAGAAACTGGAAACAATGTAGATATTCCTCAACTGAAGAATGAATAAAGAAAATATTCTTTTAAACAATGGGATGTTACTCAGCTATTAAAAACAAGAACATCAGGAATTTTTCAGGCAAATGAATGGAACTAGAAAATATCCCAAGTGAGGTAATCCAGACCCAAAAGGACATGCATGCATATACTCACTTATAAGTGGATATTAGCCATAAAGTACAGGATAGCCACACTATATTCCACAGACCCAAAGAACCCAAATGATAAGGGGGGGGGCAAAGGGAGGCTGGTTGATTCTTTCTCAGAAGGGGAAATAAAATAGATATCAGAGGTGGATGGAGAGAGGGAATTGGATGGGAGAGAGAATGGGGATGGGAGTGGGAAGGGAGGATCAAGTGTAGGAAAAACAGAAGAGAGAGAACTCAACTGGATGTGGATGGAGAAACATCTCTAGTACATGACAGAGACCTGGGATGGGGCTAGGCCCCAGAGTGGCCATGGGGGTTTCTCTAGCTGAAACTCTTAGAAGTGGGGAATAGGGAGCCTGAAGTAGCCACTTTCTCTAGTCAGGCAGGACTCCCAGTGGAGGGATAAGGACAGCAACTCACCCACACAACCTCTGACCTAAAACATGTTCTGTGCAGGGACAAAGATGGAGAGAATGGACAAGCAATGACTGGCCCAAACTGAGATTCACCCCATGGGCAAGAACCGCTTCCTGACACTATCAGTGATAATCTATTATGCTTGCACCCATGATCCTAGCATAACTGTCCTCTAAGAGGCTCTATTCAACAGCTGACAGAAACAGATGCAGAGACCCACAACCAAACATTAGATGGAGCTTGGGGAGTCTTGAAGTATCAGGCAAAAGGATTGAGAGACCTGAAGTCGATAGGGACTCCATAGGAAGACCAAAAGAGTCAACTAACCTGGACCCTTTTGTGCTCACAAAGACTGTATCACCAACCAAAGAGTGGACCTAGGTCCCCCTGCACAATGTAGCAGATGCGCAGTTTTGTCTTCATGCAGGTTCCCCAACAACTGGAGTAGGGCTGTCCCTGAATTTGTTGCCTGCCTGTGGATCCTGTTTCTCTAACTGGGCCACCTGGTCAAACCTCAGTGAGAGAGGATGTGCTTAGTTCTGCAGTGACTCGTGTGCTGGGTGTGGTGTGGGTATGGGGTATGAAGGTATAGGAGGTAGGGATTCAGGGTGGTGAGATTGGGAGGATGGTGTGTGGGGTCTCTCCTTTCTCAGAGAAAAATGGGAGGAGGAATGGGAGGAGGAGATGAAGGGGGGCTGGGAGGAGAGGGGCCTGATATTGAGAAGTACAATGAAAAAATAAATAAATTAATTAAAAAAGATACTATGCAAGCTGGGCGTGGTGGCACACACCTTTAATACCAGCGCTCAGGAGGCAGAGGCAGGCAGATTTCTGAGTTCGAGGCCAGCCTGGTCTACAAAGTGAGTTCCAGGATAGCCAGGGTATACAGAGAAACTCTGTCTGAAAAAACCAAAACCAAACCAAATCAAACCAAACCAAACCAAACCAAACAAACAAAAAGATACTATGCAACCATTAAACTGTGTTTACAGGGAATGAAAAGTTTTGTTCACAGATCATTAGGGGGAACAAAATCAAGGAAATGTGGGTAGAAAAACATAAGAGAACAACAATGGGAGAAGCCCATACCTCTTAAGAAAGAGTACAGTCTCAAGCCCTTGAGGTGGAAATGGCTGTTACATAGATCATTTCCCTTTGATTTTAGTGTGGCAAGGTTCAGAGAGCCCCTAGACACAGGATGTGGTTCTTTTTCAGACTATGCTGTTGGCAACAAACTCAAGCAGAGAGTTGTGTTAGTTCACAGCCAGCCTGCCTGGTCTGTTGAGCAAGATCAAGGCCAACCATGGCTCCATAGTAAGATGCCATCTCAGAACCAAAGCAAAGAAAATGCATTTTAGAAACTGGTGAAGAATCTCACCAAATGCATGGAATTACTAATTAATCACTTTATGAAGTACAAGGGAGGGTGTTTTCAATAAATTTTACATGAAGAAAAAGAACAGATACTAGAGGAGAGTCAGAACTAATGTGGGAAAATGTCTAATTGCGTTTCCAGTGTGCTTCACTAAACTCATCCTTCTGCCCTGTCCTTTGGAAATAATAATGACCTCCAGGTTTCCCTGTCATAGTAAAGTCATGTTTTTCCTCTTATGCTTGTAATCTGTATTTTAAAAATAACATCACATTTATATTTTTAAAGGTTTTAAAACTCTGTTTAAGTGGATTTTTATCTTAAATAAAACATTTTTTCTAAAAATTTTACATGGAAATTCAATGAATAAATGTGATCTTACATTAATATACACAGAGGACCTCAGGAAACTGAAACCCTTCAATATAGAAACAGAAACTATCATCCAAACAAAGAGGCATCCTCCAGAATGGATTTTTTTTTTTACCAGCTATACATCTGACAAATGATTAATATACAGAACATGCAAAAAATAAAAACAAAACCATTACAAAACCAAACCCAACACCAAGAAAACACATAGCCAACTAAGTTTGGAAGGGTTAGAAATAGTCAGAGTTCTCAAAAGAAGGAATAAGAGAGCCAAGAAATGCTTTTTAAAATGTTTAATATCCTAAATCATCAAGTAACTACAACTTTAAAATTGCTTTGAAATTCCATCTTGCTCTGACCAGAATAGCTAAGATAATAAACAGATGACTAAAATCAACTGGTATAACTGTGGATAAAGGGGGTTACTTATCACTGTTGGTGGAAGTTTGGAAATTAGAGTACAGTTTCCTCAAAAATTCAGAGATAGATCTACCCTATGATTTAGCTACAACACTTGTGGGCATATAACCATGGGGTCTAGGTCTTAACACTGAGGGACTTGCTCATTCATGTTCATTGCTACTTTATCCATAATAGCCAGAAAATAGAAACAGCCTGGATGTCTTTCAACTGCTAAATGGATAATTAAGACTTTGTACATATACCCAATGGAATAGTTTCAGTTATAAAGAAAAATGAAATTATGACGTTCAGGTTAGTGGGTGGAATTGGAAATAATTCTGAGTGAGGTAAGTGATATCTAGAGAGACAACTGTATCAGGGTCCCCCTCACATACGGTTGCTAGCTCAGGCTTAGGCATCACTTCATAAGGGGGTGGTTGTAGTGCTGTGTAAATGATTGTAAAAGAGATAGTGAGCATGTGTAATAAGAATTATGTATTGAGACATGTGAGAGATATTGCACTCATGGAATCAGAGTTATGGCTTTACACACATGACCTTCACAAGGTCCGTCCTGGAAAAATATCAACATGGACAGTGGGAGGATCATGAAGTCCCATCCCTGGCTGAAAAGCTTTTGACAGTTGATAGCTTCTTTAGAAGAAGAGTAAGGTTTCTTTATGGATATGGCCCCCGAGAGAGCTTACTTATGCTTCAGTCAATGCTCTTATACTCATGTATACACATGAAATATTATGTGGGCTCACAAGTATAATAATAATAATAATTAATAATAATAATAACAATAATAACAATAGTGCAGGAAGTTGGGAAGGAAAAATGTTTTGGGGAGACAGAGGAGGAATTGGAGACAAAGAAATGGTGTAAATTTGACCAGAACATGCATGCATGTGATTCTCTAAGAGTTAAATAAATAAATCAGCAAGAACGTGAGTTTTCCAAAGTCTCTGAAGGAAGAAATCAGAGAAGATCTCAGAAGATGGAAAGATCTCCACGCTCATGGATTGGCAGGATTAATATAGTAAAAATGGCTATCCTGCCGAAAGAAATCTACAGATTCAATGTAATCCCCATCAAAATTCCAACTCAATTCTTCACTGAGTTAGAAAGGGCAATTTGCAAATTCATCTGCGATAATAAAAATATCTAGGATAGCAAAAACTATTCTCAACAATAAAAGAACCTCTGGTGGAATCACCATGCCTGACTTAAAGCTGTACTACAGAGCAATTGTGAAAAAAACTGCATGTACTGGTACAGTGACAGACAGGTAGATCAATGGAATAGAATTGAAGACCCAGAAATGAATCCACACACCTATGGTCACTTGATCTTTGACAAGGGAGCTAAAACCATCCAGTGGAAAAAAGACAGCATTTTCAACAAATGGTGCTGGCACAACTGGCAGTTATCATGTAGAAGAATGTGAATTAATCCATTCTTATCTCCTTGTACAAAGCTCAAGTCTAAGTGGATCAAAGAACTCCACATAAAACCAGAGAACTGAAACTTATAGAGGAGAAAGTGGGGAAAAGCCTTGAAGATATGGGCACTGGGGAAAAATTTCTAAACAGAACAGCAATGGTTTGTGCTGTAAGATCAAGAATTGACAAGTGGGACCTCATGAAATTGCAAAGCTTCTGTAAGGCAGAAGACACTGTCAATAAGACAAAAAGGCCACCAACAGGTTGGGAAAGGATTTTTACCAATCCTAAATCTGATAGGGGACTAATATCCAATATATACAAAGAGCTCAAGAAGCTGGACTCCAGAAATTCAAATAATCCCATTAAAAATGGGATACAGAGATAAACAAAGAATTCTTAATTGACGAATACTAAAGGGCTAAGAAGCACCTGAAAAAATGTTCAACATCCTTAATCATCAGGGAAATGCACATCAAAACAACCTTGAGATTCCACCTCACTTCAGTCAGAATTGCTAGAATCAAAAATTCAGGTGACAGCAGATGCTGGTGAGGATGTGGAGAAAGAGGAACACTGTTCCATTGCTGGTGGGATTGCAAGCTTGTACAACCACTGTGGAAGTCAGTCTTGTGGTTCCTCAGAAAATTGGACATCGTACTACCGGAATATCCAGCAATACCTCTCCTGGGCCTATACCCAGAAGATGTTCTAATTGGTAATAAGAACACATGCTCCACTATGTTCATAGCAGCCTTATTTATAATAGGTCAGAAGATGGAAAGAACCCAGATGTCCCTCAACAGAGGAATGAATACAGAAAATGAGGTACAGTTACACAATGGAGTACTACTCAGCTATTAAAAACAATGAATTTATAAAATTCTTGGGCAAATGGATGTAACTCAATCACAAAATAAGTCACTTGATATACACTTACTGATAAGTGGACATTAGCCCAGAAACTTAGAATACCCAAGATACAATCTGTAAAACACAAGAAACTCAAGAAGAAGGAAGACCAAAGTGTGGATGCTTCATTCCTCCTTAGAATAGGAAACAAAATACCCATGAAAGGAGTTACAGAGACAAAGTTTGGAGCTAAGAGGAAAGGATGGACCATCCAGAGACTACCCCATCCACGGATCCCTCCCATAATCACCCACCAAACGCAGACACTATTGCATATGCTAGCAAGATTTTGCTGAAAGGACCCTGATATAGCTGTCTCATGTGAGGGTATGCCCAGTGCCTGGCAAATACAGAAGTGTATGCTCACAGTCATCTATAGGATGGAACACAGGGCCCCCAATGGAGGAGCTAGAGAAAGTGCCCAAGGAGCTGAAGGGGTCTGCAACCCTATAGGTGGAACAACAATATGAACTAACCAGTACCCCCAGAGCTCATGTCTCTAGCTGCATATGTAGCAGAATATGGCCTAGTTGGCCATCATTGGGAAGAGAGGCTCCTTGGTCTTGCAAACTTTATATGCCCTAGTACAGGGGAACGCCAGGGCCAAGAAGTGGGAGTGAGTGGGTACGGCGGGGGGGGGGGGGGGAAGGTATAGGGAACTTTTGGGATAGCATTTGAAATGTAAATAAAGAAAATATCTAATTAAAAAAAAAGAAAAAAAAGAATGCGAGTTTTCAGACAGTATTTCAGATTGTCTTTGCAGTTATGCTTTCTACAGCTTGAGCTGGAATGGCAACAGCACAGGAGTTCTACTTACTGGTCCTCTGTATGGATAGGATTCCTCAGTTGCGAGGCCGCCATTGTCTTTCACATATTGGAAGGCATTCTGCATGAAGCCACCACTGCAGTCATGGGTAACATTAAATCCCATGCAGTCCAGTAGGTTCTGCTCACTCAGAGGGATCAGTCTCCCTGTTTTCTTGAACATTTGTCCTTCTAGGGATCCAGTTGCACTAAAAGCCCAACTGGAGGCACAATGACCCTAAGGGATGAGAAAAAAAAAGAGCTATGAGTCATTACAAGGCTAATATCAGATATTTGTGGACAATTCACACTTCATACATTTTATAAAACAGTGAACTGCATGCTACTCCAAACTCAGAAAAATCAAAGATGACATTTTTTTCATAGCTCTCTGTGAGTGGTATAAGTCGTGACTGTCATGCTGCCATACCTGATTCTTCACAGGAGTCACATAGCCAAGCATTCTCCAATCCACATATTTGGGGACATAAAGAAACTGATGATCCTGGAATACATGCATCCTCTTGATCTTCTGCCTTCGAAAGCCTGTCATCATTTTCACGAATTCTGTATTGGTCTTCAAGAAAAGTCAACAAATCATTGAGGGTATTTATAAAGAACTGAAGAGTAGAATGTCTATGTTATGCAATTTATGTCATGTCACACTCACCAAATCACCAAAGGCATTCATTGTCATGGTGAAGTCATGCTTCCCTTGAAGGTATTCCCAATTATGCAGCTCAATCATTTTAAAATTCTTTTCCCACACAGCTCTCCTCAATCTTTCTTCATTCTGGGGAAAAAATATAAGTTGTGATCTTTCCTTCTATTTCACGTCCAACCCAAGTTCACTCAGTGGACCCACTGATGAAGAGGAACCATGCATGGCAAAGGATGGTTGTACTCTTCTGGAAGCCATTATCCACATCCAGTAACAATAGAGATTTTTGTCACATAATATACACAATACATGCTTTCAGATTAAGTCTTGAACTAGATTCTGGAATTCATTCATTTCATGGTATGGCCACAATACAAACATACATAAATACACAAAGCCTGGAAACTTAATTATGTCAAATGATTTTTTTTTTTTTTGAATGGGGCACACAGGTGAAAGGATGTCTTGCTAAAGCAGACAAAGGAAAGAATGCTTTCCTGAAGCAGACACAGGTGAAAGGATATTTTGATATAGCAGACACTTGAAAAGCTACTTGATGAAGAAGTACAAGTATGACCCCACAGACAGAGGGAGAGGGGCACTGAGCATTGGTTTGGTTTGCTCCGCCTCGCTATTCACTAATAAAACTCATGTATTGGTTCACCTTACATAGCGTTGTTGAACTATGCCACCATTGAGAGAAACTCACCCAAGAATTGCTTGTGAAATTCCTGTGGCAGCTTGTCTCTCCCACAGCTTCCCCCCCACCCCAGGCTGGTTGGTAAGCCCCGTGGATGGTTTCCTCAGTATTGAACTACGGCTCCTGGCTCATGCTTGGTGTCTGACTGCTTAGAGGACTGGTCTGCAGTTGCTGAGTCATATTTGGTGTTTGCTACGGGACTGAACTGCTGCCTCAGAAGGTTGAACTCACCACCAAAGAACCATTGCTGAACAGGTCCACGCTCCCCCTAATAAGTTTTCTCTTCCACTACTTCTGCTGGGTGATGGGCTACAGGAGAGGTTGAACGCTTATTAAGAGTATGTTGCAAAAAGTTATGCCTACAACTGTCTGTGGGAATTTCCGTGTTACTAACCACATTGTATGTTTTTCCATGTTTTGTCCTCCATTCATTCCATTGAACATCCAAACTGGGATCTAGTGTTTGAGCAGTTGAGTCGATTTCCAAGCAGAAGATGGCTAGGAAGAGAACAGCAATCATGTCTCATACACCTAGAGAAGAAGACATGAGATTCTGATTACATTGGTGATTCAGAAAAGCCTTCTTATCCATACCTAGAAATTACTATCATAATGGTGTAGTAAAATTATTAAAACTGTTCTTCTAAAGAATGTAGTATGAGAAAAGTTAAAGATCTGTTTGTCTTAAAGCAGACACACAGAGGAATTTTGTTTATTCACTAAAATGAATAGTAACTGGCTTAGCTCATCACAGGGTGTGGATTCACTTTGTGGTTCAGAAATTTAAAGCAAAGACTTCAGACATAGTTGGCTCAGACTTTGTGCCATTGGTACTGAGGTCACATGAGCAAAATATCACTAGTACTAAATATGATCCGAAATAGAGAGAAACGCAGTGCCAAGAGTTGGGGGTCACAAGATATCATTTTCTTGGCCTGGAGATGTCTCTGCTCACTCTCTTTAGAAATCTTGCTGGAACATTATCTGTAGACAATCAGAGAAAGACAACATTCATTGGTTCCTATTTCCTTTACTTTGGAATGTGACTGAAAAATCCAGTTTGCTGCCTCAGTGAGTTGTCATGACTGAGATCCTGAATGCCAGAGCCACCAGTGCAGGGGAGGTCATAAGAGCTGGTCAATCTCAGAGTTCTAGGTGCAGTTTTGAAACCACATAGATACAAGCAACATGTAATGGGCCGAGCAGGTTATATTTATATATACACAGGAAGTGTCTGTGAATTCGAGAGAAAGTAAGGGGGGCAGGGGAGCATTTGGAGGGAAAAGACATAGGAGAGGAAAAGAGAAGAGAATTATATTAATTTTTTAAAGATGAGGGAATAAGAAGTATTAAAATCCAATCTTTAAAGAGAGAGAAGAGAGAGAGAAAAAGTAACAGTGAGTGAAAGAGTTGTGCTGCTAAGGACATAGAAATGAGGTTGTATTTCCTTAAAAGAGCAGAGTAAAACGGAAAAAGATCGTTTTAGAAAAGAGTGGATTTTGTGCTATAAAAGAATTTTTGCGAAGAAAGCTCTATTATGAGAGGAATACCAAGAAAGCTTAAAGGCAGGTTGGAAAAAGTCTGAGTAGTTGTGCCAGGTGGCACTGAGTCCGTGTGGCAGGTGAGACTTAAGGATGATAGAGAGTGGATGATTAAAGGTTGTTAAAGTTTCTAAGGTCAAAGTGCAGGGTACTGATACCAAGCTTATATTTAAATACATGGAATTCTCTTAAGATATCACTTTGCTCATGTTAACCTTTACAAAATTCAACTTAAAAACAAAACTGTATGTGTAATCAACATAATTACTTGTGATTTTGCCAGTTTTGTTAGGTTTTAACTATTTGAGTGAATATTCTTAGCAAAATCAAGATTTACTTAAAATAATTGAGTTTTTTTCTCATTATATGTTCTGTATAATATTATTTTATGTTATATTTATCACAGTAATATATTACACTAATATATATATATATGTATATTACATTAATTTGTGACCACTTATATTTTCTAAACACCCAAAAGCAAAGTATAACCAGGAATATAAGATAATTCTACTAGCTTTGGCCAATTCAAACACCAAAAAATTAATACTCCTTATCTAGTATTGATACTCTTTTTCAGAAGACATTCATAATGAGAAACAGTAAACATCTTCTGAAACAATTAATCAGCTGAGGATTCACATTCTCTTTTCAAAAGGGACTCCATGCTTAAGTTCAGATAAGTACCTGTATTCACCAGGCAAAACCTTCCTTAAGCACACTACCTGCTCCCTTAAACAGGTATTCAGGGTTGCCTCTTCCACTAACCAACAAGTTGCCAGTGCAACATCTTACTCTTCATTGGATCTTACTAATTTAATTTTTTTTGTTTCCTCGGTCTTTGTTCATTGTGTGAGTGTTGTGAACTTTTATAACCAGAATAGATTGATGTCACTTGTGATTCAGAAGTTTAAAGCTTGAAGTAAATACTTAAGGTTGTATTTAGCTTAATATCTGGATCAGTAGTACTGAGGTCATCTAAACAAAGCTTTTCTAGCATGACATTTGACCCGAAGTACACACAAAGGGAAGTCCAGGCACACATAATACATCCTTCCAGACTAACATAGAGTAGGAGTTACACTGTGTCCTTTAACTTTTCTGGAATAAAATCTTCCTGGTATATCCTCCATAAAGAAGAACAGAAGGACAGCATTCACTAGCTCCTCTGTTCTATACTTGGGATGGTACTGGAAACTTCACACTCACTTTTAAACTGTGGAAAGAGTTCATATGGCCAAGAATCCAGAATCCAGAAACATCAGTGTAAGTGATGCACAGAGCAAGACACTTTCAAGACCACACTCTCAACACTCCAGGGATGGCCAGCGCAGGGGCATGGCATAGGTGATTGACACAGGACTGAAGGACACAGCTCTTGTGAGCAGAGGATGCCCTGAATGTCTCTTTGGCTAGGCCCAGATTTCTCATTGGGAACCAGTGCAGAGTTGAGACTTTGGGGTGGGTGGGTGGAGCCTCTGATTATCCTTTAGCTTTTTCTTCCTAACCTCCCCAGTTCCTCTACACTGAGAGTATAGAGGTTGAAGGGTTGTTGTTACCACTGAGGGATCAGCCTGTTTTCTGAAGAGAATCTGTCCAGGGTTGTCCTGTAAGTTCCCCATCTACCTTCACTGTCCTAGTGGGCTCACCTGGGGTGTCTGCTGCTCCTTAGACGATTTCCTCGGGCTTGAGTTTCAGAGGATCTTGGGTTCTCCAGATCTGTTTCAGCTGCATCTCCCTTAGACCTTGACATCTGAGTCTTTGCCTAGGAAGCTCCACCCCTGAGTCCCCTCCTATTGTGACTGGATGTGTCAGAGAGTAAACTGGTCCTGTAGACCTTGACATTCCAGGAATGTAGCCACAACTGATCCCATCTTGTCATAGAGTGGGGCAATTCATAGGCTGTTACTGACAGGCAATGTGACAATTCATCCTTGAGATCTTGAGTACTGACATTGTGTTTGGAGGGTTTATCAAGAAAAAAAAATGTTTACAGATAATTCTCTGTTTAATTTTAGCCCAGCACCACTTTTCCTTTAGAGAAAGTGATTTCAGTTAAGATATCCTGGAGTGGCTGTGTCTCTACAGTCTAGTGCAGTATCTCTCGTTTAAACTAAGGTTGAACCCTGTGTGTGTACAGATGCTGCAGAGCATTGACTTCAGTGTTGGGTAGGACACAGATAGATGTCTAAGAGTCTTAACAGAAGATCATCTCCAATCAGGAGTGACAAGAAGGTCATCCCAGATGGAAAAGGAACAGATGGGGTAACAGGTCTCTCGATGCTGTTTGGTACTTGGAATGTCTTCTTCCTGTCCCCTCACTTGGGAATAATTCCTCCTCCCTTGCTTTATCAAATAAGTCATGAAATATGAGTCATCTGCAAACAGTCATGGGTAAATGGAGAAAAGTGACAGACATTTGACAAATGGCTTTCATTTTTTTCTCTGTGTTTTGATTTTTTTTTCCTTTCTCAGTATTCACTCTGAGGCTGGAGAGATGGCTCAGCAGTTAACAGCACTGACTGCTCTTCCAGAGTTCAATTCCCAGCAACCTCATGGTGGCTCACAACCATCTGTAATGGAATCTGATGCCCTCTTCTAGTATGTCTGAAGACAGTCATAGTGTGCACTTATATAAAACAAATAAACTTAAAAAATCATTCAGAAGTTTAATTCTAGAAAACTTGCCCTCATGAGTCTTAATATCAGAATTTAAGACAAAGAGAACTGAAGAGATTTTAGACAGATAAAAATAGTAGTAGATAAAAATATGCATGTAAATTTTAGCTCCTACAAGTCAGGAAATCAGGAAGACAGCCCCAAATCAAATAGTTTGTAATTTTCTCAATATTACAGATATATAATTATATTAAATACCTACTCATGGTAGGTATTGTTCAATTAGTTCATCATGTGATTTCATGTGGTTTTGAAGCACATTTTGCCTTGCTTGAAAACAGTGAAATCATTGTGCACTTGCATTATATGCTAATCTCTGCTTGAGGTTAAACTAATCCCCATCTAGAAGCAGCAATCTGAACTATCACTCTCTTTATGTGGCACACTATTTTTAAGATAAGAGTTCTCATCTCAGCCATGGTATGTGTTCAGTTCAGTGGCAGTAGGGACAGTCACATTGATGTGTAAACACCATTGTGTATCTCAAGGATTTTAATTACTGTCCTCATTGAACAGTAATCCTCCACTTTGTTCTCTCAAATCTGTTATCCACCATCTCGTATTTGGTTTGTTTGAAGATTCACCTCTTTCTAGGGGCTGTTTGCCTCCTACCACAGCCATGTTGTAATGTAATTGCTTTTATAATATCATGAAAAAATAGAAGCATTAAGCGATCAAGTGGACCCTAAAGCATGTGCCACTATTTACCTGATGCCTAAGGTTATTAGTATTCTATTCCACTGCAACAGCATGTTCCCTCATCTGTTTATTGCTTTGTGGCATTTGTTTTCTTCTTCTGTGTTTTGTGAAGATAGATTTGGTACCTGTCTCCCCTACACTAACCAAAGTACACAAAATCAAGAGTTATACTAAGAACCTCATACATGCCACAAAAACCAGTAAAAGAATCTTAAGTCAGGGAGTAACACATTGCCTGTTTGTAAGTTACTAAAACTACTTTACAAAATTGATAAACAGTGCTCAGGGCATCTCAATTCAGACCCCGGAGTCAGGTGTTAATTCTGACCATCCACTTCCTTGTAGCCTGACAAACCAGTTCAGCAAGAATTCCAGCTGGCTATCTGATCACCTTCCATACTTGATGAAGATCTTCCTTCCTTCAACATGCCCCTGGGGTAAGCTCTGATCACCTGGCTTGTCTTCAGCAAAATCCTGAAGGACACAACTAAACCCTTCTCAACAAGACTTATTTTAATTTTTACAAGTATGTTTATTCAGCAGCAACAATTCACTATAGAATTAAAACACAGAGTGTTGTATGATGCCATGGAGCCTGTATATTAGAAATGTGTTGGAGAACATACTAGAAGGAGGAGGAAAAGGAGAAGTAGGAGGAGGAAGAGGACAGGAGGAAAATGAGGAAGAGGAGAAGGAAGCTGAGAAGTAGGAGGAAGAGGAGAATGAGGGATAGGATGAGAAAGAGGAGGAGGAAGATGAGAAGTAGGAGGATTATGAAGAGGAGGAAGATGAGGACGAGGAAGCTAAATAGGAGGAGGAGGAACAGAAGGATGGGGATGAGGATGAGGAAGAGGATGAAGAGGAGGAGGAAGATGAAAAGGAGGAGGAGGGAGAGGATGAAGAAGAGCATGAGGAGGAGGAGGAGGAAGAGGAAAAGGAGAATGGGGCAACAACTGAAAGTACAACCTTGATCTGGATATAGGTTTCAGCAGAAAGCCCATGCTGCTTTCCAAATAGTGAAGGGCCACATACTAACAACACAGGAACTGCATATTAACTGGGGTATAAGCGTTTTTTAATCTTGCAGAAAGTTTGACTGTGGTTCTAATTCCTGTGATGTCCTCCAAGAACTAACTATACATGGGATGCTGTCAGTCATGTGGTCTTTCTATCCTTCTTCCCTGGAATACAAAGGATACAAAGGAGTTTTTGGAATCAGGATGACAAGGGAGGAGCATGGACTTGCTCTGACCCATGTTCACTTAAAGTCTCTATTTCTCAAAACAGCTGCACAATTATGTATCTAGGATAAGCACATTCTTTATGGAACACTCACAATTTCCCATGTGTTAACCCCACACATATTTTCTGTTGTCTGCCAATTTCCCTAATCATTTTTAAACTCATGTTTTTGACACTTTCATTTATTACCCATTCCCCTCCCCACCTTGATCCTCCTGTGTCCCTACTCACTCTGAAATTCATGACTGCTTCTTATTTAGTGAACGTCATGTGTCCAAAATATGTCTTAACTTCATGCTTTGCGAGTCAATCAAGGAAAATAGAAATAGCTTATATCGTTTGGGTTGTCTTTTTTTTTTTTAACAACTTAGTTAAGACATAATTTATGTTTCATAAATGTCCCCATTTAAACCTCATAGTTCAGTGCTTTACAGTGTATTTGCACAGTTGGGAAGCCATCACTATTATCTAATTTTAGAACATTTTCATCATACCAGCAAAAACCAGAAACAAAACAAAGTAAACCTTACTAGCATTCACTTGATGTCCCCATGGCCCCTAGCCCTCCATAAGTGCTAATATGTCTGTCAACTGATTTTCCTGTTCTGGGTGGCTTATAGAGGGTGATTCTTACAACATATTCTCTTTAGGAATGCATCCTTTGGTAATAACTTTCTGTCATTATGCAGATTACCATTTTAGAAATTTTAACATGCATTTATTTTTTAAGGAAAAAACTCGTGTTGGTTACTTCCAACCACTCCAAAGAAAACAGCTATGTGCTTTCATGTATGTGCTTTTGTGTGCTGTTTTGTTCAGCATGCTTTGTCTTAGTGTTGGGCACTAGACACACTGAAATGCAGAGGGCATCAGCTTAAAGGGCAGGGTGGACAATGGTAAGAACCATAAACATGAGTGTCTCAGAAGACCTGTACTGGCTCTTTGTAGCAGGCAATGGGAAAGAAATTTGTCCTTAAGGCTTTCTTTAATATATGCCAATGTGGGTGTATTTCAAATACTTAGGAGAATATGATAGAAACTTTAGTATTTTTTGTCTTAAAACTGTCAAATCTATTTCCCTTATTGTTGCAATAATTTATTTTTTAAATTCACTTTACATCCCAATTGTAGGCTCCCTTCTCTTCCCTCTAGTCCTGTCTGCATAAATCTCTTCCTCCATTATTCTCCCCCTCTTCTCAGAGAAGAGAAAGTATCACCTCGCCCTGGGATATCTAGTCCCAGAAGGACTAAACATAACTTCTCTTACTGAGTCCTAACCAGGCAGTCCAGATAGGGGAAGGGGATCCAATGGCAAGCAGCAGAGTCAGAGACAGCCTCCACTCCAACTGTTACAGGACTCACATGAAGATCAAGCTGCACATCGGCTACAAATATGTAGGAGGCCTTGGCCCAACCCCTGCATGCTCTTTGGTTGGTGGTTTAGTCTGTGAGCTCCAATAGGCTAAAGTTAGTTGACTGTGTAGGTCGTCTTGTGGTGCCCTGTACTCCTCCGGCTTGCTCAGTTCTATCGCTCGCTCCTCTATAAGACTGCCCAAGCTCTGCCCAATGTTGGGCTCTCAGTCTCTGTATCAGTCTCCATCCTTTGCTGGATGAAGCCTTTCAGGAGACATTCATTCTAGGCTCATGTCTTCAAGCATACCAAAGTATCATTAATAGTGTCAGGGGTTGGCATAGTTTCACATGGGATGGGTCTCAAGCTGGGGCAGTCATCGGTGGCCATTCTCTCAGTCTCCATTCTATTCCCACCCCTGCACATCATGTAGGCAGGACAAACTTTGGTTTAAAAGTTTTATGAGTGGGTTGATGTTCCCTTCCTCCCACTGGAAATCATGCCTGGCTACAGGAGGTGGCCACCTCAGTCTCCACATCCCTCACTGGTAGGAATCCCAACCAGGGGCATCCCCACAGACTCCCTGTAGCCTCTCTCATACTAGGCCTCCAGCTAGTCTCAGAGATGTCCCCTGGGTTGTCTCTTGGATTCCCCTGCCCAACAACTTGAAGGGAGGTTTGCCATGTCTGATATAAAGGTTCTTGGTAGTCTATAAATCTTGGGGGAGAATTATCATCAAAAGGACTAACCTCATTTAATCCCATTGACTCTGTCTCTGTGTCTGTCTCTCTGTGTCTCTGTCTCTGTCTCTCTCTCTCTTTTTCTCTCTCTGTGTGTACTGTAATCCCTCCTGCTTTCTTTGGCTTCCCTGGCTTCTTTCCTCACTCAAAGTCCCCTTTCCTTTCTCCTCACCCCTCATTTTCCCTTTATAGTAGCTGTCTCCATCAATGTCTCTGAGGCTCCTTCTCTCACTGTCCTGATGACTCATTTTTACTTCCTGGTATTCTCCATTATATACTTACATCCAAGGAGTTATAGGTACAAAGAAGAGAGGAACAGGTGGCATCACCTTACTCTGCATACTGTTTTCTAATTTTCTTCACATACCTGCAAATTTCATGACTTGATTTTTTCTTTTATTATTGGGTATATATTGAATATATACATATATATACATATATATGAATATAAAATATAATTTCAATGTATGTAATATGTAACACATTTTCATGTATCTGTTTATCAGTTGAAGGGCATTTGGTTGTTTCTGTTTCCTAGATATTGTGAATAGAATGGTAGTGAACCTGGCAAAGAGAGCAAATGAAGAATAGTATGTTGAATCCTTTGGGCATAAGCCAAGAATTGGTATGTCTGGGTGATATGGTAGATCTACGTAATGTCAACTTTTTGAGACTTCTCTACACTGAGTTTCATAGTGGCTATACCAGCTTGCACCAGGAACTAGTGAGGGTTTCCCTTCCTCTGGACCCTCAGAAGCATTCACTATCAGTTCTTTTCCCTGCCTTATCCATTCAGATTGGGGAAAGATGAAATCTCAAAGTAGTTTTCATTTGCATCTCTTTTATTGCTAAAGAAAGATATTGGATGGCATTTTAAAAGGTCTTTCTTAGCCAGCTTAGATTTCATATTTTGAGAACTTTGGTCAAACTGTACCCGATTTTCAGTGGTTTCATTTGTCTTCCTTACACTTTGTTTTTTAGTTCTTTGTGTATTCTAAATATTAATGGACTTTCAGATGTTTGGCTGGCAAAGCCTCTCTCTGATGCTGTGGGCATCCTTTCACTTGATTGATCAGTGCCTTTGCTATACAGAACCAGCTTAGTTTTCTGAAGTGTTATTTGTCAACGGTTGACCTTAATTCCTGAGTGAATGGAGTCATATTCAGAAAGTCCTTTCTTACATCTGTATCAATTCCCCAAAAGCCTGCAAGTTTCTCACTGGACAATAATATCATACAAGTACTTAAGGAGTTTGGTTTGTCACCAATGAAGGATCCCCCAAAGTCTTTACTGTGGGACCCCAAAGAGACTGGGAATCTCTTTTTTTCATATTTTATATTTGTATATGAATATACAGCACATATCTTCTTCTGTGTCTCACAACAATAATCCATTGGAAACTCCCTGGTGAACGTCCATTAGTTTATTCTTCCAGGTGTGACCCACTTAGGCTTACATTTAAAGGTCTTTGCTTTCTGTTTCTTGTTTATATGTAGACCCTCAACAGCTTTCTTTAACTGTAGTATTGTTTGACTCTCTTATTTTCTGTCAAGCAACTAACACTGATTCCCTTGCTTAGTGCTGGGCTAGCTGGTGGGGAATACGAGAATGTTGTTAGAACAGTCTCTAGATGATCACAGATCAGTCATTTGATTGACTGGACCCAGCTGCATCAGTGATGCAATGTCATTTCCCCTGAGACAGTCATTCCTGCTTCATTAGGGGACATTCTGTTCATTAGTGGTAGTTGCAATTTCTACTCATAGCACAAAAAGTTTCTCTGAGCTCTTTGAAACAGGACAGCAGAGCGGTAAGATGTAGCTGTTAGAGTTTCCCGGTATCATGGTGGATCCGCAAGAATTCTCCACCAGAGGAATCAGATTTTAATAGGGCTTACAAGATTAGGTTTTAGTTGTTCCACCCAGTGACTGAGTTACCATTGTTTCTGAATTAAGTCTCTGTTGAGTTTACCTTCATGTGGCAGTGTGTCTGGGTTCAAGAGAGAAAGGTTCCTGGCTTCTATGTGTGCTCCAAGTTGGACACATATAGCGACAGACTGGGAGCTAGACTCTACGTAGAAGAGAGACCATGGAACATTTCTCTGTCTGGGCCAGCGTTAACTCATTCAGTGTAACTCCGGTCAGAATGGTCATCATCAGGAATTCAGAATGGCAACAAATACAGATAAGAGCCTGGCAAAATTACCATCAGAGAGGCTCCATCCAGCAACTGATGGAAACAGATGCAGAGACCCACAGCCAAAATTAGACAGAACTCAATGAATCCTGAAGAATGGAAGGAAGGATTGTAGGAGCCAGAAGGGTCAAGGACACAAGAAAACCCACAGAATCAACAAACCTGAACCCACAGAGGCTCACTAAACTGGACTGACAATTGGGGTGCCTACATGGACTGACCTAGGCCCTCTGCATCTCTGTAGTTTGTCTTATCGTAGGACTCCTAACAGAAGGACAATGGGTTATTTCTGGGGAGTTTGCCTGCTTTTGGTACTTTTTTCCCCTCCTAATGGGTTGCCTCATCCAGCCTTGATATGAGGGGGTACCTAGTCTTATTGCAACTTGAAATGCTGTGTGTGGTTGATATCCCTGGGAGGCCTGCCCTTGGAGGAGTGAATTGGGGTGGGCACTGGAGGGAGAGGAGAGAGGGGACACTGTGATCCAGATGCAATATAGGAGAGAATAAATTGATTTTTTTTTAAAAAGGCAATAATAGAATAGAAGGAAGCTTCTAGAAAATAGAATCCTAAGATAAGGTGGAGATGCCCCCTCCCCCAAAATACAATGAATTAACTGAAGAACTAGAGTTCCAAAAATGCCAGAGGCAGGCAATACAGGGATACAGTATCCAAAAAATGAGGGAAAAAAGTTTTATAGAACTGACAGACTGGTGGCTATCTCTTGATCAAATGGTGCATATAGTAAAAGAAGAAAGATGAACAGTGAGTTTTCAGAACAGCAGAGATGGAAGACAACATGAAACCCGCCCTCAAGGAAAAGCAGTCTATATACAATAGAAAAGATGACGTATCCAAGGCATTAGAAGGTGCTATAAACTACACATTGGTTACGCGGCAAAGAAAATGAAACAGTCCCCAATTTCATGGAGGCAGGACATCTTCACCCTATAGTTCTCTGCCTGGTTTTTGCTTCCTCTGATTTCTTTTCTGTTCTCTGGTAGCATACCCAAATTTTCTTTTCAGAAGTGGAGAACTGTTAAGGATTACTGCTGACATTTCTATGTTGTAATAAATTTATAGCAATTATGTTAAAGAAGAAGTTTCTCTGAAGAAGAATCTGAAAAAGAGTGGTCCTGTAAAGTGAGCGTTTATAGGATGTATACAGCTACCTCCTGTTACTCAAGATTCACCAAAACTGACCAAAACTCAACAGCAGCTGACAAGCTATGGGGAAAGGTATCAGTATCAGGCTGCATTGAGCCCAGACACACAGAATAAAGGTATGTAGATACCTTTCTGACTTGTGAATCCCATCTTGAGCTGTATAATACATTTCAATAGGCAGAAAAAATATTTCTTTTTAAAGTTCTTTTAATTACTTTATTTTTTTTTAAAAACAAAGGTTTCCTATTGATGTCATAAGACAGTTGCACAATTCTACATGTTAGTAGTAATAAAGATCTTCAGACACGTTTATAGCTTAGTCTAAAATACAAAATTAGTTTTTGGCTCATTCTTGAGATGCAGACACATTCATAAAAATATACATATTTGTAAAAATAATAAAGCAAATTCTGCCACTTAAGTCTTAACATCTCACACTGGTTCAACAATTTCTGCATGAGAATAGCTCAGTGATATTTTTCCTCTGTCCATTTCATTTTAAAGCACTGATGAAGATATTATTTTCTTAAAATCAAAAGCTACCAAGTGAAAACATTAGAAACATCATGGGCAATAAAACTGACTAAAGAGAAAAACCAGACACAATTACTTCAGCTCTTTGAGAGACATTTCTATTACCTTTACTCATTTGGCATCTGTTACATTATTTCTAAACCACATTCCAGTAGTCCTTTGAGTGAGGAAGAAAACAAAACCTTTAAGGTCCTTGGAATCAGAGAGAAGAAAGAAGTGTTTCACTGTGTACCAGCATCATCAATTTTGTAAACTCAAGTCTTCAGAGAACTATTGATGGAGATGTAAAACCCAAACACTCCATAGGATCACAGAGCATCAATCACAGGAACATAACCTGTTTCTGGGTTAAGATAAACTCATGCATCTTTTTTTTTTTTTTTTTTTTTTTTTTTGCAAAGTACACAAAAGAGGTGCTCATGCTGCCCCTAGGCTAGTTTGTTGAGCTTGTTGGGGTTGGGGCTCCCCGACACATGTAAAGGTATACAGGCTTCACACGAAACTGTTAAAAAACATAAACAAAACCCTCCATTAAACCTAAGCACTAGACCTAAACACTTTGCTATCACTGAGTATTGTTTCAACCCCTAAGATGTGCTTATAACATGATAAGGTAGAAAACAGAGTCAAACAATATGGGGATGATTTTTTTCCAAAAGTTTGGGGCCCACCTTGTGCAAGAGTAAGATGAATTTATTGTGGTGAGTTTCTGTGTTAATGAGTACATGCTTGCATTTCTGACCAAAACCTAGAGGCGTTGGCCACAAAGTATGTCTGTTGTTGGTTTGTGTCTACTCTTGTTCTGTCTCTACTATGGCAACTAGACCCCAAAGATCATTATCTAACATCAGATTTTTTTCTGAATTGAGATTGTGTATGCAAGAATTAATCATACTCTTTTAATATCATAAGTACATAGCTAAAATATGACTTATGTAGAGTATAAAATATTCTGAGTGGCTAAGTGTTATCTAAAGTTACAAACGAGAGAAGAGAGAAGATAATACTCAGACTCCTACTTCAACTAGTAAAACTAACTGCTGTGTTTTTTTTCTGCTCACTGATAACAGGGAGGCCAGAGCCTGAGGATGGAAGAGCCAAGAGACAGCCAATATATTACACTTTGTTCCTCATCTCAATAAGGACTCAGGGAATGATGACATGCCTCTAAATGCTATTCGTAACTATTAAAATACACATCTCCTTGATCAGAACATTGTTCAGGGATAACAGTATTTGTTCCCCACTCAAGACAAAAGTATGCAAGAACAACTATGATCATTGCAGGAGAAATGCCTGTGAAATTTCCAAGCAATGATACAATAAGACCCTGACCATGCAAAAACTGGTGCATGCTAAAAAAAAAAAAAAAAACAAAAAAACAAAAAAAAAACCAAATAGACCAAGGGACTCCTCACAGGGACTGGAGGTAATATCCAAGTTACCTCAAGAAGTATAAACAGTGAAAAGACAAAAGGACAATTTTTTTTGTATGTATGTATGTGTGTGTCTTGGGTTTTTCGGTGTAGCCCTGGCTGTCCTGGAACTCACTCTGTAGACCAGGCTAGCCTTGAACTCAGAAATCTGCCTGCCTCTGCCTCCCTAGTGCTGGGATTAAAGATGTGTGCCACCACTGTCTGTTTCTCTGTCTTTTTTCCTCTTTGTCATGTACACACACACACACACACACACACACACACACACTCACCAGGAAGGAAACCCATGGCAGACAAAAGAAATGAGGATTGTACCAACATCCAGCTTGGTGAACCAATGTGTTTTCATTGGGTTTACCCACAGTGTTATGGTTGAGTGATTTCTTACAGGAACAGAATTACTGAAAAGCAGTTGTGTTATAGAAAAGCTTACCTCAACACAAGTGGAATCTCTAAACTGAAGTCTTTCACGCAACTTGAGTACTTGAGTTCTTTTTACCACATATGACCCATTAGGCTTCATTGCATTGATTTGTATTGATTCTACTAGTTGTTGTTGATAATGTGCAGCTTCTCAACATCTTGCCTTTAATGTAGTATGGACTTCTTTCTCTGTTGTCAAATACCAACTACACTGCAATCCCTCATGCTTGTTGCTACCTGGGGATGGCCATGAGAATGATGCTCACAAAAGGCCCCAAAATCCAAATAAACCATTTGTAGATGCTGGTCCCATTGGGGTGACCGCTAAAGACAGCAGCAGATGTGAAGTGAAGCTGCTTTGAGTGTATGGGACAAGCTGCATTTGTTGTAGATGGCAGAGACAAAAAAGTGGAGTCACTTCAGCTTTCTGGATCCCAGAAGATCATGAGAGGGGTTGGACCCTGAGTATCTTACACTTTAATGATGGATTGCTTTGATTTGATTGTAACTGTGCCCTTCTTCATCATTTTTGGAGTAAGAAATTATGCAACTAGTTCTGTATTTTATAGGAGTCTAGGAAGAAATGTTAGATATTTTAAAAAAAATCAAACTTTTAAAGTGTTGAAATTCTTAAGGATGGTGAAATTTCCTAGATTTGGACAATGATTTCTGTTGTGATATTATTATTATCATTAGACTATGGGATTCACAAGGAAGTGGACACAGTAGTTTAATAATGGTGTATTTGTGGTCCTGATGACACAGGATCATTTTTCCTGGTTAGTCTTTTCAACTTGATACAATCTAGAGTTGCATGAGAAGAAGGAACAACAGCCAAGGAGCTTGTTAAATCAGGTGGACCTGTGAGGATGTTTGTGAGGCATTTTATTGATTAATTTTTTTTTTTTGTGGGAGTGTTAAGCCCACAACTGGCAGTGCCATATCTGGTCATAGTGTGAATAAGAAAGCAAGCTGAGAAAACTGTGGAGAGCAAGCCAGTAGGCAGCTCTACTCTGTGAACTCTGCTTCTATCTTTGCCCCAGGTTCCCTCTTGGCCTCCATGATGAGGGATGGTAACTTATAAGCCAAATGAATCCTTTCCTCTTCTAGTTGACTTTGGTACATATTTCATCACAGCAAGAGAGAGTCACTAAAACAATACTTGATCTATCATGCCTCAGTGGATCTACTTTGTATAGATGAAAATATTATGAACCCTGACAGACAACATCCCCAATCTGAGAGGAGGTATTTTGTCAGCACTTATTTTCATTGTAGATGCCCCGAACACTGACCATGCTGGCTTTAGTACTGAGAACAGTGAAGTTGCATGGTTTGCCATAGGCTAGGGTGCCCAGGAAGACAGCAAAGTTGCATTGTTAGCCATGGGTAAGGGTGACAGAAACAACCTGGTTTCAATATGTGTATGATTTTGAAATTGGTTTTGGTCATTTCACATCCAGAAAAGTTTTAAAGTTAGCAAATTTCTCATAACTTCTGTATTCAGTCATGCAATGTTCTTGAAACTTGAGTTTGGGAACCACATTTGGGAACCTTTGGAGGAAATGACAGACCGGAGGTTACTTCTTTGGCAGACAGTGATGGAGTATAAGGCAGAGCACAGCATCAGTGGCAGAGACTCATGTGCAGAGCAAGGACTCCTGGACACCTCCCAAACACTTGTAGTGACCTAGGGCTTTTTCACCTTCTTCCAAATTCATTTTTTTCTAAAATTTTGATTTATCTTTGATTTCTTCTTTGGTTGGGGCAAAACAGGCAATTCTCTTTTGTATAAACCAGTTGAGACCAGAGCATACCATCTTGTGGTACTATCCAAGAGGAAGAGCCGTTTAGCCTAGGGACTGGGAGTAGGTTTTAGGGAATCCCTGAATGTCCCTGTGCTAGACCCAGGCTTGTACTCACTGGAACCTGACACAAAGTTGGTAGCTTGAAGGACCTAACTATCCCTTAGTGCTGGGGCAAGGAGTAGTGGCTCCCAAATCAGTCTGCTGAACTTCAGCCTAACTTTGATTTTACTTTAGAAAAAAAAATGTTTTTGCTTAAAGTATTCTGGAATTGTGACTTATTATATTCAAGTCCAGTGTGCTATGATTGTATTTCACAAGAGTCTTGAGCAATTGTTCTCAATCTTTCTAAGGCTGTGTGCAGTCCTTTAATATGGTTTCTCATGTTGTGGTGACCTTCCCTCCAGCCATAAAAATATTCCATTATTACTTCATAATAGTAATACTGCTACTGTTCTGAATCTTAATGTAAATATCTGTGTTTTTTGATGACCTTAGGCTACCCCTGTGAAAGGGATGTTTAACCCCCAAAGGCTCTCATAAGTTGAGAACCGATAGTCTTACAAGAAGACTGTCTCTACTATCTTTAATCAGGAGGTCTTTGGTCAATCACGGAGGGAACTGGAGCAGACTTGGTAAGCTCTCTGGAACTAGAGCAGACTTGTGACACTCTCTGGCATGCGGATGATCTAGTCTTTTTCTTCTTCTTCTTCTTTTTTTTTTCAAGCCAGACTGTATCCATTGTAATTAAAGATATTTTCATAAATAATCATGTTATTTCAGATAGGACACAGACAGATAATCATTAATGATATAGGACTTCCAAAATCCTCTCTTGTACAGACTGCCAAGATCAGAAAACCACCATAAAGCCCAATGAAATCTTCATCTGATGCTTTGAAAGGGGGGGGGGATAGCTTAAAGTGAGGGTTATTGCTTCACATTTAGGATGTTTAACAAATTTTCACACACCAATCCTGACTTTCATGAAATGAAATGAAAACAGCAGAGCTCTCAATGTGAAGATCTGTAGTCTTTTATAAAGGTCTCCTCCTCCCTTTGAGGACACTTAATGATGCCACTTCAAAGTCCAGACCAGGGGCTGGTGAGATGGCTCAGTGGGTAAGAGCACCCGACTGCTCTTCCAAAGGTCCAGAGTTCAAATCCCAGCAACCACATGGTGGCTCACAACCATCCATAATGAATTCTGATGCCCTCTTCTGGTGTGTCTGAAGACAGCTACAGTGTACTTACATATAATAAATGAATAAATCTTAAAAAAAAAAAAGTCCAGACCACCCAATAGACTGGCAAAACCAGTTGTGGGGATCAGGTTCCAACAGGCCTCTGGTTTCAAGGGATTTAAGACTATATTGGTGGTACAAGGGGAGGAAGATATAAAATGAATTTAGAGTTTTCTTACACCACAAGGCATTTTGTGTCATGGTGGTTACATATGTCAATACTAGGACGTTTTCCCTGGGAGACGACAAGCAGGAGCTGTTTAAAATTACTGGAGAAAGATGTTTTCCATCATCAATCCAGCTTGGGAGACATTTTCTTAGTGACACATGTTTTTCCCCCCAGTCCCCAATGAACTGTTCTGTGTGCTAACAACCCTTCCCCCAATGCACCGGAGACCTGGGAGGTGAGAGACTTCCAGGACTCAAAGGGAGGGACCTTAGATGAGATGCCTGACAGTAGGGAGAGGGAACTTATAAAGCTCACCTCCAGCAGGAAGACAGGACAAGTGAGGGGTGGGGTTGCCATCCCACAGTCACATCTCTGACCCATAATTGTTCCTGTCTGAAAGAATTACAGGGATGAAAATGGAGAGGAGTCTGAGGAAAAGAAGGTCCAGAGACAGGCCCAAAGTGGGATCCAGCTCAAGGGGAGATCCCAAGGCCTGACACTATTACTGAGGCTATGGAGCCCTCACAAAAAGGAATCTATCATGACTGCCCTCTGAAAGACCCAACAAGAAGCTGAAAGAGTCAGATGCAGATATTTGCACCCAATCAATGGACAGAAGCAGCTGACCCCTCTTGGTGAATTAGGGAATGCTGAAAGAAGCTGAGGAGAAGGGCAATCCTGTAGGAGGACCAGCAATCTGGACCCCCAAGATCTTTCAAACACTGGACCACCAAACAGACAGCATACACCAGCTGATATGAGGCCCCCAACACACATACAGTAGAGGACTTTTGGGTCTGTGTTCATTTAGAGATGATGCACCTAACCCTCAAGAGATTGGAGGCCCCAGGGAGTTTAGAGGTCAGGTGGGGTGTGGTGGCATTCACGTGGAGGTGGGGTAAGGAGGAGGTGTGGGATGTGGAGCAGTCGGAGGGTGGATTGGGGACAAGGAATTGAATATGGAGTGTAAAAAATAAATTAAAAGTAAAATAAAATTTAAAAAGTTTAAGAAAATCTGGATTTTTATAAAAATTATCCATGTAACAGTATGTATGATTTCACTTTAGCCCACAGTTCTGACATTTCAGCTCAGCACAAACTCCCTCTGGCTATCTGGTCACCCTCCATATTTCAGGTAAGCCCTGTTCATCCTGACCTGTGTGCAGCAACATCCTATCCATCCATGCTGTCCAGAATGCCCCTCTCTACTGATGCTTCCCCATTTCATATTTAAAATATTTTATGAGTTCTTTTTGAATTCCACACATTGTATTTTGATCAGATCACCCATCCCCACATTTCTCTTAGGTCCACTCCATTACACACTCAATCAGTATGTCCTCATTTAAAAACCCACGAAGTCCTATTACTGCCACCTGTATATTCTTAGGTCTGCAGCCACTCATTGCAGTGCACAGGAACTAAGCTATGATTTCCCCTAATAATACCAAGCTCCACTCTACTCCTTGGCTATAAAGCCTCTCACTAGCTGAGTGTGGCTGATTATTCTCTCTCTCCCTCACTTCTGGCAGTGATCCCCATATCTATCACCATGGTCCTTAACAAAGTTCTCCTGCTGTATTTTAATGAGAATCATAAACTAATAATTTTCTGTTTAATAGCAGCTCACCCATCTTTTCTTTATTATTTTCCTTTGGTGAACAGATAATTTTGCTAAAGGCAGACATTGTTACTGGCAGGCCTTGAAGCACGAGATTCCAATGCATTAGAAATTATGATCTCCTGGTTCTGGTGACCTAATGATACCATGTGTAAAGCAAATAATGAGGATTAGATGAGATGATGAGGTGGACAGTTTCTAAAATTCACCTTCCATGTCTGAGGTTTGCAGGGTGATGTGTGACTTGTCATGAGGAGGATGAAGGAATGTCTGTTGTACGTGATGAGTCATAAACAGACTAAAGACCAGATTGCACCCAAGACTGGCTGATTTATTGATGGGTTGTAGAGAATCAAGGCAGAGGAGTTAGTTATAGAAGCATGGGTAATTCAAAGGCAGATGCATCACTGCCAAGACCACCCTAGCATGGGGGGTGACTCATGGCACTTCTCTAGAGACTTTTGGATTACCTAGGGTATAAAAAATTTGCAAGACTATGTAGTTCCCAAAACATGTAAAAGTCACTTATCCTTCCCACTCTTCAAAGTTATAAAAGCTATAAGATCAAATTACAATGGTCTGGTCTCAATTTCAATGAGTCTTGTGACTGCAATTGAACTACAAGATCTGCACACCTTGAACCTCTGGGTGATATGAAGAATAAAAGTGGGTACTCCATTAGGGAGACTAGGATTCCATGTCCACCACCAAGGTGGAGGCAAAGACCTATGACCTCAGGTGGCATCAGATCATGCCAATGCTTTTATTTCAGATTTAATAGGCTTGAAACAGGGGCAAAAAAACAAAAATGATAAGGACAAGTCACACTTCTTTGTGTAAATCAGAAATGCAAAGCCACTTGTGGGCTGCAGGTCTGTGAGCCACTGTGATGTGGGGAGGGGATTCTCAAAAGCAGAGTCCTCATCTCATTAAAGGGAAAATTACTCTTCCTGTCTTCTTAGCATGGCCTAAGAAGGTTCTGCTGTCCAGAGATGTAGTCCTGCCTCCCAGAGGGATGGCCCCTTAGATAGGTAATTGACCTGCCCAAATTGAATATTAGGGTCCAACCACACAAGAGGTCCTCTAAGTTGGAACTGAAGGAAATAATTTTCCTTTAATGTGTTTTGACTACTCCAGTAACAATACCTATTCTCTGAGTATTTTTCTCACCAAATTTTCTATTTACTTTTCTTCCTACATTTTTGATGTATAGCTATTCCATTGGATATGGTGCACAAGGTAGCATAGAGTTGCACAAATGGTATTTTCTTCCAAGCAAAATGTATGACTATGTACCTTGTCCAGATTCTGCCCATTGTGAAGATGTCCCTTCACCAGTACTTTCAGCATTGTCCCGGCAAAGGCTCTAATACTCTAGATGTATCCTTCTGGGTGATTCCTGCTTAGTGAGAAGAACCATCTGTGCCGTACCCTGACCTTCTTTTTCTCACTCAGTCATTCCTAAAGCATATTTTATGAGGCTAGAGAGACATATTTGATATAGAAAAGCATTGTCACAGATCTAGAAACCATAGCACTTGGACCATTTCTTTATATAAGCTGTTTGTTCCCAAAGGACCTGCTAAAACCTAACCATATATACCACAGTTCAATGAAAAAAAATTAGGTCTATGAATGTCTAATTTCTCTACTTAGTGAATCCAATAAATGTCAATTCATAAAGTGATGCTCAGATCACATGGTAACTTGGTGTTCTGTTGGCTAATACTCAGTTTCCATTAAGGCCAAATAGCAAGCCCATAGTTGTTTTTCAGAGGAGAGAAATTGCCTACAAATGATCCCAGGACCTTTCTCCAAACTCTTAAGGGTCTCTCCTGAAAATCACTTATGGGGCTATGGGGCCTGCCATAGACTCATAGACTCCAGGCAACATTCTTTTTTTTTTTTTTTTTTTGCACTGAAACCTGAAGTCTAATCAAGTATTTTGCATTGCATGAATCAAGTGACAGAAGAGTCTACACAGAAGCCTAGACTTATTGAAAACACTTGCTGTGTCCTGGCTGCATATATAACTAGCAGCTTTCAGGGTCATGTGATATGTAGGTTAGAGTGACACATTCTAGTGAGGAATGTGCTACTTTCAAAATCCAAACAGACCTTAATTGCAAAATGGCTTTTGTGTCCACTGAGACTCCAAAGAGAGGATTTATTTCAAGGGGTCAGCCTTCAAATGTTGCTTGGTCTTTTTCCTTTGCGTCTTTGTTTTTTCTTTTTCTTTTTCTTTTTCTTTTTCTTTTCTTTTCTTTTTTTTCTCTCTCTCTCTTTTTTTTTTTTTTTTTTGGTTTTCTAGACAGGGTTTCTCTGTGTAACCCTGGCTGTCCTGGAACTCACTCTGTAGACCAGGCTGGCCTCGAACTCAGAAATCCGTCTGCCTCTGTCTCCCAAGTGCTGGGACTAAAGGCGTGCGCCACCACGCCCGGCCCTTTGCATCTTTTAGCATCTTCCTTTATTTGTATGTTTAGTGTTTTGATTAGTATGTGTCATAGGAGGATTTATTTTCTGGTCCTGTCTTAGTGTTTAATCTGCTTCTTGCACCTTGATAGGCAACTTCTTTAGGTTAGGGACATTTTCTTCCATGATGTTGTTGAAAACAATTTCTGTGCTTATGGCTTGGGTTTCTCCTCTTTGCTCTGTTCCTATTACTCACATATTTGGTTTTTCATAGTTACTGACTGTCTTAGTCAGAGTTTGTATTCCTGCACAAAACATCATGACCACTAAGCAAGTTGGGGAGGAAAGGGTTTATTCAGCTTACACTTCCACATTTCTGTTTATCACTAAAGGAAGTCAGGACAGGAACTCATACAAGGCAGAAACTTGGAGGAAGGAGCTGATGCAGAGGTCATGGAGTGGTGCTGTTTGCTGGATTTTTTTTACCTTGGTTTGCTCAGCTTGCTTTCTTATAGAACCCAGGATTAACAGTCCAGGGGTGGTATCACCCACAATGGGCTGGGTCCTCCCCCTTGATCACTAATTGAGAAAATGCCTTACAGCTGGATCTCAAGGAGGCATTTCATCATGATAGGCTCCTTTCTCTGTGAGAATTCCAGCCTGTGTCAAGTTGACACACAAAACCAGCCAGTACACCAACATTTTCTGAATGTGTTTTGCCTGGATGTTTTTAGAGTTAACATTTTCTTTGACTGAGGTGTCCATTTCTTCTACCTTGTCTTCGCTGTCTGAGATTTTCCCTTCCATGTGTTGTTCTCTCTTCCCTCCACAGTTTTTGTTTCACTTCCTAATTTTTTCATTTCCAGTTTTATATTGGTTTAGGTTTCCCCTTGTGATTTGACTTTTACTTTCCTGTGTTACACTGTTTTTATTGTTTCATTTCACTGATTGTATATGTGTGCATGCATACATGTGTGTGTCTATGTGTGTGATTTCACAGACATCACTACCACATGTATTCACATTCTCTTTAAGGTCTTTGAACATATTTATAATAGCCATTTTAAGTTTTATATTGTAGTTTAGCTTTATTGTATTTCTTAGTGACTACTGTAGTAGGGTTGCTGGGTTCTATTCTAATGTTGATGATTATGTTTTTGTGCTGGTGTCTAGGCATCTGGGTTTGGGATGATTGTGACTCTAGGTGTTGATATCTGGTCTTATATCTGTTGAGTGGATGTTCTGTTCTTTGCTTTGTGTTGCCTTCTACACATTTAGATCTAGGTTTGATGTGGTTACTGATTCCTAGGCCAGGAAGGCCAGTGGGTTCCTGGGCAGGGAAGCCACCTGATATGGGAGGCTGACACAAAGAGATGGGCTGAGGGAAGAAAGCTGGATTCACTAGGAGGTTCTGTGAAGTGCTGAGGACATGGAAGTAGAGAGGGAGAACAGGCTCCTTAAATCCCCACTTTAGGATATGTCAATTGGGACATTGTGTGGAAGGTACCATCACAGCTGGCTATTTGTGATGTCAGGATATCAAGAATATGGTCCTACAATAACCTTTAAAACTTACTATGCTGACCTACACCTGAGATGTTTGCCTCACTCTTCTCCCTAAAAACATGTAGTACAGAATTGCACTAAGATCATTTTGGTTACAAGAAGAATTAATATGTACTCACTGATAAGTGGATTAGCCTAGAATCTTGGGATACCCAAGATATAAGATACAATTTGCTAAACGCATGAAACTCAAGAAGAACGAAGACCAAAGTGTGGACACTTTGCCCCTTCTTAGAATTGGGAACAAAACACCCATGGAAGGAGTTACAGAGACAAAGTTTGGAGCTGTGACGAAAGGATGGACCATCTAGAGACTGCCATATCTGGGGATCCATCCCATAATCAGCTTCCAAACGCTGACACCATTGCACACACTAGCAAGATTTTGCTGAAAGGACCCAGATAGAGCTCTCTCTTGTGAGACTATGCAGGGGCCTAGCAAACACAGAAGTGGATGCTCACAGTCAGCTATTGGATGGATCACAAGGCCCCCAATGGAGGAGCTAGAGAAAGTACCCAAGGAGCTAAAGGGATCTGCAACCCTATAGGTGGAACAACATTATGAACTAACCAGTACCCCTGAGCTCTTGACTCTAGCTGCATATGTATCAAAAGATGGCCTAGTCGGCCATCACTGGAAAGAGAGGCACATTGGACTTGCAAACTTTATATGCCCCAGTACAGGGGAACACCAGGGTCAAACAGTGGGAGTGGGTGGGTAGGGGAGTTGGGGGGAGGGTATGGGGGATTTTTGGGATAGCATTGGAAATGTAATTGGAGAAAATACCTAATAAAAATATATAAAAAAGAAGAATTAAAAACTCTAATTTGCTAATAATTTCTAGTGATTCCATTAAATAACATGCATTTGAGATTTAAATCACAAAGGCTCTGAATCCTTACCTTTTTATGTGCATTATTGTTCAATGTTTGGGTCAGGAAAGCATGTTTACAGCAATTAAAATGCTTCGGGTGTTCTGTGTGGAAAATCATCACCAATATGGCTGCAGTGGACTTCTTAGTGGAGAGGCGTGACTGGATACTTCTAGTCTACGTTCTAATGCACCTACAAGAACTTGGCTATTTCTCATTTAATAAATATTCTATTTTCTTGTAACTATCCATGTGTCTTTACAAGGGTCATGTTGAGAATTTGGGTGGGTTGGTTGTGGCACTTTTACATCGATCTGTGAAAACTACACTTGAGGGAATTGAGTCCTTAATATCAGCACACAGAAGGTGATGGATTTAAGATCCAAAAGTGCTAAGCTTTACCCTATGGTGGCTGAAAATCAAGCAGTGCATTTGTGAAAAACTGATGCTATAGAAATGAAGAATCCAAATTTGGTGAGGTATGGATTCAGAGAGACACTGATGTTGGTCACTTGTTCTCAGGTCACAGCACCTTTAAACCAGCTCTGACGGGCCCCTCATTGAAGTTTGAAGATGAACTCTAACTTGCAATGGAGTTCACAGGAGCTGTTAAGGCCTGAACTGTGGATATCCACCAAAGAAATCTAAACATATGGAAAGAGTCAGACTAAGAAAGAGTCTGCATGGTCAACAGGGATCATAGCTTAGACACGTAGCTGTCTGAGTCAGCATTGATATTTAGTATATGATCCTTTTCTCTATGTGTAATTGTCCTGTTTTGGACTTGCCATTCCTTCCCATGTCCCCATAATTCCACTTTGGAATGGAAATTCATACTCCATGTATTTGTCTGTTGGAAGTCTACAATGTGGTGTTATTTGTTTAATTTTGTAGGTAGTCACAGTTAATGGTCTAAGAAAAAGATTAAGCTTAGGAGGTTTGAACACTTCTGGAAATATGATGACTTTTGAGGTTTGTACTGAAACACTATGCAGCAAGAGATGGCTATTTTGCATGACTGGGCTCTGTTGGGTTGTGGGTCACTGGAGCATAGACTACACTTCAGTCATCACAAACCTCATCCTGTAGATGGGTTCTATGTAGTCATAGTACACAATACAAAGCACTGGTATGGTATGTCCATATAAAATGAGATTCATGGCTGAGGATCAGAGTAGAGGGGCATACATTGAGCTTCCACAGCAATTTGTCCTGAATTATTCAGGAGTCTTCATAAATAATACAGAGATGACACCTCTGTACTAAGCTACTTTCCAGTTGCCAGTGATACTTTGTGAATTCATGGGAATTAATGATTGGGATTCACAGAAAATTAAATATAGGTTTTCAAATGATTATCAAAAGTAGGCTCTAAAACCCTTGAAACAAGCTCAACCCAGGAGACAAACCTGCCTTCATAATGAGAGAGCCATGCACTCTCTCTTTTAGAACACCATGCAACAGGCAGTAGTAATACCTTCAAGCAGAACTCTGTGTCTGTACACATAAACCAAACCAGAAAGAAGCAGAATACTAATTTAATATCTAGCTTTAATTTTAAGATATCATGGCATATATTCATCTTATTAAAGTGAAAATTAAAGATCCTTGTGAGAATCATTTAAGGAACTTCAGAGCTAAAAATTGGCAATGATTTCTCAGTATGACTGTGCCTCAGAGTTCACACCACACTGTTGATCTTACATGAATTCAGTTTTGCATATCACACAGCACATGCTGGACACTGTGATGGGCTGCTTCCTGCTGTTGAACCTCTCCAGCATCATTCCTTTCATACCAGGAGACAGAAGACTTCCAAGGCAATGGCAGAGTGCTTGCTTCACTCCTAGCCTATGCTATTGTTACCAGTCAAGCCACAACTGTTACTCTGGCTAGAACAAAAGCACACATCACATTAATTAGAATGGCTGCAGTACAGTGGCTTTGTCACAATACTACCCTGACATATATTGCTTTCATGTTCACCATGTTCAATGCCAAAATACAGTACATCAATCAGGAAGAAAAGGTTGTCAGCCACAACCCAGTAAAAACTCTCCCCACATTTCCAAGAGCTGAACACTTAGTCAAACAGTGAACTGCATGTTGTTTCACACCTAAAGCAAGTGAGGACTTCAGTTCCTTCTCAGCTTTCTGTGGGCAGCTGAGGGTGGGAGTGTGACTCTGTCATACCTGATCCCTTCCACGTGTCAGATAGCTGTTCTTTCCCAAATCTTCATATTCAGGCAAATCAGGAGCCATTTCTCCTCTACACATTGAGTTTCCACAGCAATTTGTCCTGAATTCTTCTGGGGTCTTTATAAATAAACAAATAATACATTAAAACCAAGAGACTAACTGTAAGGAAATGGAGTGAAGAAACAGAATTAACAATCAGTGTCTCACTCACCAAGTCACTAAATTGATTCAGGCCCATGGAGAAGCTGGTCTTGCCCTTCTCATAGTCTGCATTGTGCGCCTCAATTTTCTTTTTACTCTCCTCCCACACTAGTCTTCTGTGTCTTTCTTCATCCTGAAAATGAGTACAACAGATAGCATTTCTCATCTTAACACCACACACAAGCTGAGGAAATGGTATGTAGAGAAAGAGGAGCCAGAGCATGTGGTCTCATGACACTGTTGTCAGCCATTCTCCTCACCCAGAGGGTCATCAAAGCTGCCCACCTTGGGTTCATAGTGCATGTCTTTAGGCAAGTCCTTAGTGATGGCTTGTCTTTACGGCCATATTTATGCCCACAGACTCCCAAGAGCAAGAGTCCTTCTTTCTGAGATCCCTCTAGACTGTGCCCATTTTACCAACCAGTCTGTAGGTTTTTGCAAATTTCGTCTTCCATTCTTCCCACTCATTATCCAAACTTGGATCAGGGGATGGAGCAGTTGACATCATTCCCAAGCAGAGGATGAGCAGGAAGAGAGCACTATTTGGGTTCCCAAAACATAGACAATGAGTTGTTGTCCAATACTATGGTCAGACCCAAAAGGTAAACACAAGTAATGTTATACATACTGTCTAATCTCTATTTAGCAATATATATGTATGTGCATGTATGTATGTATGTAGTAACAATGAGTGAAAAAAGAGAACAGAATTTAAAAAGTATCAGAAAAGGCATGTCTGAGAATGTGAGGCAGAAAAAAGAGGAGAACAAAAATGTAATCCTATTATTATCATAAAAAATTAAGAGACAGACAAACAAGAAAACAAAGCAAAAACAAAACAGTGAATAAAACCTACAAAATAGGAGGTGTCTCAGGTAACCAGAGTAGAGCTGTGAGGAAGTTTGCTGAAAGTGAGTTAGTAGGTAGCGGTCCTGTGTACCTTGCTTTTCTCTGCTCTCACCTGAAGTGCTGCAGCTTCTGTTCACAGATAAGAAACCAGAACTATGTTGTCCAGGGCCTCTTAAGAGGACAGAGGAGGCTGGTGTTGCATGAGGAGAGCAGCCTGTGGCTCCACCTTTTCCTTCCTGGAGCACTGGCTAGCTGTTTCCTGAAGCCTCGGCCTGGCCCACAGAGCAGACATCACAAGCCAGCTTCACTACTACAGACAGGAAAACATCTAGAGACTCACCAGACCCAAGGAACAGGCTGAGTCATACAGGAAGGATGAGGCTTCTCTGAGAATGCCAAGACTCACAGGATGTCTGCTTTTCTAGAGTTAACAATTGTTAGAGAACAAAATTATGGCAGGATGAAGTCAGTGGGGAGAGCTACAGTGTCTCACAGTCCTACATCAGATTCTGCATCTGTAGAGAGAGCATCAAGCAGTGTCTACATGTCTGTGTCTGTCTTGCTAGAAACACAGCCTAAGACAGACAGAAGCACCTTCAGAGAAGATGAAACAACCACTCATAGACAGAGTAGCCTGAAACACTCATCACTTCCCTGGAACGTCAGTGTCTCAACTCAGGAATTCACAGTGTTTGTGAAAAATGCTAGAGTTGTCTGAACCCAACAACAGATGCCTGATGCATACAAAGCTCTGTGACCTGCAGGGTTTAATGGGACAACTGCAGGGTTTGACTGAACATGACTTAATTGCTGTGTGGATTTCTCTATTACTCTGACAAGCATAGTTGGGCCTATGATTAAAAAGCAGATTTAACAAAAGTCAGAAAAGACTACATTGGCTTTGGCTGCAAAAATACAGAGGATACAAATTTCTACATGTGATCAGAAGTTTGTTTCCATTTTGATATAACATATGAAAGGTAAATCAGTAGATGCATGGCTATTTTCCTCTGATGTTCTCCAGAGTTTTACCAAATTCTTGTCTGTCATATAATTGAGATTTGAAGATTATTGAATGTGTATTACAGGAAGAATTGGATGGATAGATAATACTTTTCTAAAAAAATGCATATGCTCCCCCAAGTTAAACTGGATAAAAATCTAAGCAGAGAATTGATATACACAGATAGTAGCAATTCAGCTTAGTTCTACATTACAATTCAAATGAAAGAAATCTCTTCACATTTGTGGTCAAGTTGTGGTAGTCTTTGGTTCACATTTTCTGCTACATTCTTTAAGTTACCCATGGAACATTCTTTAAAACCTATCATATACTTGGACACAAAGGAATTCTCAACTGATGTACAAAAAATTGAAATAACACCTCCATCCTTTCTGAGCACTGTGGAGTAATGCTGGATATCAAAAGCAACAAAAAGCTTATAAACACATGGAAACAAAAAATTTCCAGTGAATAAAAATGGATCAAGATAGAAATCAGAAAGAGATCAAAACATTGTCAGATTTAAATTAATTACATTACATAGCCAAAGTTATGGAACACAAATGAAGGTGGGTCTAAGAGAACTAAGCTCATATAGCTACGTGCTTACATAAAAATTTGAGTGATCTTGTTTTGTAGAATTTTCCCTGTCCAATCACATTAGGGCAGTGGGAGGCTTGTGATTGGACAGGAGAAGGGAAGCAAAGTGAGGAGTTGAGAAGACAGAGAGAGAGGTCTGAGGAGGAGAGGGAGAACCAGAATGGAGGCTGACATGGTGTTATCAAAAGGCTAGAATAATTGTGCTAAAGCTTTATCATTATCATTTGGCTCTTGGCATCTTGTAAATTGTGTCATTATTGGTACATAAATCTGATTGGCTAGTTAAGCATTAAGAGTCTTGATTCCAGAGGGTAATTAGGTGTTGAGATGGCTAACCAGAGGTTCATGGGTATCACGTGAAAGCTAGAGGAACTTGGGGGCCCCTGTCTGTGAGATTGCCTTTTGGGAGCTATGTGGCCTAGCAGGGCTGTCTAGTTGGTGGGCCGAGAGACCAAGTGAGTGATATCACCTGGCACAGGGGCTAGCTCTAGATATTTCCCGCAACAATCTTATTCTAATAATTAAATATTACTCCTGAAAGTTCTAGAATAAAAAGAAGATATAATCCCAAAAGGAGTAGGTGGCAGGAAATCATCAAAATTATCAATTGTTGACGAAATTCAAGAAAACATTGGAAGATGAAAAGATGTGCTGTGCTAATGGATTGCTTGGATTTGTATAGTGAGCATGGTTATCCCATCAAAAGCACTCTACTGACTCAGTGCAATCCCCATCAAAATTCTAACACAATTCTTCACAGATCTTGAAAACCTTTTCAGTATGTCTAATCTGACTCAAAACACAGACTAAGGGAATCTTGAGCCCTGGGAGACTTAAGACACCATCTTACCGCCCAATAGATACAGGAATTATGCTATGTTTTGTAATATTAGATAATAATTTAATTATAAATGCTATTTCTATTCTCACATTAGTGATTGTATACTTATTAGAATATAATATATAAGTTCTGGCAACTCAGGAATACTGTGAGAAAAATATTATTTCCTAGAAAAGAACTCAACAATTAGTTGTTCGATAACAAAAGACAGATTTGAAAACATATATACAATTACCATTATACTTACTTTAGCACCTTGCTTTTACATTCTTTGGAATACATGAAACAACAATTAATTAAAAAAAGAGGCAGTGAATCGGGGAGAGAGAAAGAAGAGGTATGTGAGAGGGTTTGTGGGGAGGGAAAGAAATGGGCAAATGATGTAATTAGCCCAAAACTTAGGATACCCAAGATATAAGATACAATTTGCTAAACGCATGAAACTCAAGAAGAATGAAGACCAAAGTGTGGACACTGTGCCCCTTCTTAGAATTGGGAACAAAACACCCATGGAAGGAATTACAGAGACAAAGTTTGGAGCTGTGATGAAAGGATGGACCATCTAGAGACTGCCATATCCAGGGATCCATCCCATAATCAGCTTCCAAACACTGACACCATTGCATACACTAGCAAGATTTTGCTGAAAGGACCCAGATATAGCTCTCTCTGGTGAAACTATGCCGGGGCCAATCAAACATAGAAGTGGATGCTCACTGTCAGCTATTGGATGGATCACAGGGCTCCATCCAATGGAGAAGCTAGAGAAAGTACCCAAGGAGCTAAAGGGATCTGCAACCCTATAGTTGGAACAACATGATGAACTAACCAGTACCCCGGAGCTCTTGTCTCTAGCTGCATAAGTATCGAAAGATGGTCTAGTCGGCCATCAATGGAAAGAGAGGCCCATTGGACTTGCAAACTTTATATGCCCCAATACAGGGGAATGCCAGGGCCAAAAGAATGGGAATGAGTGGGTAGGGAAGTGGGGGGGGGTATGGGGGACTTTTGGGATAGCATTGGAAATGTAATTGAAGAGAATACATAATAAAAAAATAGAATCTTATAAAATGATGTAGAAAGAGATTCCCTGAACAGGTGCAGTGATGCCTAACAGAATAAGGAGCCATCACTTTGCACTGAAGTTTTGCAAACAATTTTTAACCTGTCAAATTCCTGTGAATTAAAATCATTGAATACCAGACATTTTCATATAGACTTTCAGATCATTATCAAGAGTGTGCACCTAAAACCCTGGAAACAAAACATAATCAAGGATGGAATACTGATTCTACATGGAAACGACCACTCACACTCTTCTCTGAACACCAGCACAGTCAATGATGCCTTCACACAGAACTATGTGTTAGCCACCTAAAAATTTGCCTCCACAAAACCAGAAAGTAACCAGAACACTGCCTTTTAAATAGTTTTATTTTAAAGATATAGACTTGCATCGTCTTTTTAAATTTTAAATTTAAAAATGATCCTGAAGATCATTATATAAATGAGTTGAGAGCCTGGGTTAAGGTAATGGTAAGGTTTTATTAGTGTGAACATGCTTTGGAGTTCTTATCATAGTATGTATTTAAGGGACTTGAATGTAGGTTCCCACTTGTCAGGGGGCTACTGAGTTGGGGAGGCCCCTGCTGTTTTATGCTTGCCCTTTTCCCAGTTCAGATCTTCTTTTTCACCATCAGGCAGTTCACATGTTGGGGCAGACATCTGTTAGACAATGGCACAGTGGCTGTTTCACTCGTTGCCTAACTTCATACTGCTGTCCACGTTACTGTGGCTGGAAGGAAAGCACATGTCACATCAATTAGAAAAAAATGTAGCTCAGTGGCTTTATCATAGTATCTCCTGAAATGTCTGCCCTTCAAGGGCACTAGCCATGTCTAAAGCTCAGCAAGCAGTACATGTACCATGAGCAAGAAGGGAAGGTAGTCACTTACAACCACTTATCAACTCCAGCCACATTTCATGGAGCAGAACACTAAGACAGTGGACTGCATGTTGTCCCACTGCTGATATAAATGAGGACTTCAGTTCCTTCTTGGCTTCCATGTGGAAATGTAACACTGTCATACCTGATTTGGTACAAAAAACCCATCGCCACTCTCTGCGTAATCCTCAAATTCAGGGACATCAACAACTGGGTGTGTTTTCTCCTCTTCCAACATTGGGTGGAAAATGTTAGTCATTATTTTCATGAGTTCTTCATCAGTCTTCATGGGAAAAGCAAATAAAATGTTGAAAACCAACAGACTAACTGTAAAGATCTGAAGTGAAGAAATAGAGTTAAGCTGTCCAAATCACACTTACCAGCTGACCAAAGAAGACTCTCATATCTATGTCGATGCCATCCATCTCCTGGTCATTTTTGCTACTGTTCAGTTTCACGAAAAACTCATTCCACATTGCTTTTTTGAGTCCTTCTTTATTCTAGAAATGAACATATGTGACAGCATTTCCTTCATATTAACTCTACCCTCAAGTCAACCAAGTATATTTTCTGTGAGAGGTGAAGAGGAGCCATGGAGAGGGATCTCTGTACACTGTAGCTAGCCTTTCTCTGCACTCTTCATTTCGGAAATGTCGGCTTCCTTGTGTTCATAGTATACAACTTTAATCAACTTCTTGGTCATAGTTGTCCCCTATGACCTCTTTTATGCCTATATACTACTAATAGCAAGGACTATTCTCCTTGAGATCCCTTTGGACAGTCCCCATGTGACCAACCAGCCTGTCAGTTTCCTCATATGTTACCTTCTGCTCTTGTATTTCAGTATCCACAGTCGGTTCAGGGATTATAGCAGCTGAGGCCACTCCCAGGCACAGGATGACTAAGAAGACTGTAGGAGTCATGTCTCAAGTACCTAGAGGAAAAAGGATAAATCTCTGTCTAAATATTTCAAAGCTACTATTTTTTTTTTAACTGAGAAATCAAGGCACCCATGGTAGATAAGGACTGTTTGAACTTTTCCAAGTATTTATCTAAACACTGTGGAAATCTATGGATTTGGTTTACTTTAAGAAAATATATTGAAGTATTTGTTAGTAGTTGTTCATGGTTCTAGTGACAGAAATAGCTAAATAGTGTGAGCTTCAGTTTTCAGAGAGATGTTCATGTACATCCTGATTCCAAAAGCTATTTCTGTAACAGAGGACTTAAGGCAGATCTGGTCTAGTATTTATAAAGACTAATGAGACTTCAAAAGGTGAGAGACATTGAACATCATCTTCTTCCTTATTACACAGCAGGAGCTACCATGTCTTGAACTCTCCCCTCTTGAGTGATAACAGTCTATTCGTCTGTCCTTGCTGGAGAATGCAGGAGTGACAGCAACGGCTGATCCCTCTGACCCTCCACTGTCACTGTGGCTCCTGAGTCTCCACTCACTGCCACAGAGAAAAAGAGGTTCACAAGGTCATGCAGTCAGGTATAAAGTAGACCACTCCCAGGATTCTAAGCTCAAGATTTTCTAGGTCTTTTGTTTTACTCCCCCAGAAGACACCAAATCAGGAGCATGCTGCCTGGTATTCCTTCTGCACAGAGGATTCAAATTTTGTTGGTACAGGAAAAAGTGATCCTAAGTGGGAAGTACTGGGTGTGGCTGCTGCCATTGTTCAGGGCACCAACTGGCACTCCCTGTGACCAGGCTCAGACTTAACCTCAATGGGATCTAGCACAAAGTTGCATGCTTGAGGGGCCTGGTTTTTCTTTGGATTTTCCACTCATCCTCCTTGCTTCTCTACACCAAGGCTCCTGATGGTCAGATTTTCTCTTGTGCCTCATTTTCCAAGGAGTTTTTCCAGAGCACTCCACAAGTTCCCAATCTGCTCTGGCAGAGTCAGGGCCTTACCTTCGATGTCCAATGCTGTGCTGGGCACTCCAGTGGTTCAGCTCTTCAGAGGTCCCTGGAGATCCAGAATCTAGCTGAGCTGCATATCCTTCAGTCTTTAAATCCCTAATTTCTGACTATTAAGCACCACCCACAAGTCCTAGTGTTTTTATGATTGGTTATGTTGATGACACCATTGGGCCCTAGGCTATAGGACTCCAGGCATTAATGAAATTGAAGTATGAAGTGTGGATTGCTGCATTGGACTATGGGGGAAGATTTTCATAAGTCAGTTTTAGAGGAAGGTTGGAAATGAGCATTGAGGTCCTTGGCTCATTAGTACCCCCAATGCTGTGCTTTGTGGGCTGCTGAAGAAGAAGTGGTTCTAGGTAACTTTATGTAGCTTTTCATTCTAACAATTGTTTTGACTTGGAGGAAGAAACACCCTGGAGCAGTGTGAGTCAGCATATGCAAGCCTAATGTCTCTTGAAATACAGACCTCATGATACTTCCCCAGTGTCTGAGTTGATCCAGGTGAGTCTCACAAAAATACATAGGGAAGGGGCCAGAGAAGTGGTTTTGTAGTTAATAGCACTTACTGATCTTGTAGAAGACCTGAATTTAATTCCCAGGACTTTCTTGGAGCTCCCAACTGTCTTTAAAGTTTCAGGGAATACAGTGTCCTATTGTTTTTGCCTCTTTGAGAACTAGACACATAAATGAAACAGGTAAAACACACATAAGTGTAAAACAAAGTTAAATAAAAGTTGCTTAGAAAAGGTGTATATAGCTTAAGGACCCCATGAGAAGACCAGCAGTCTAAACTGAGCTGGACCCCTGAGATCTCTCAGACATGGAACTGCCAAACAGACAGCATACACCAGCTGATATGAGGCCCCTGCCACATATACAGCAGAGGACTGCCTGATCTGGCCTAAGTGAGAGAAGATGCACCTAGCCATGAAGAGACTTGAGGCCCCATGGAGTTGGGAGACCTGGTTTGGTGAGGGTGGGGTGGTGGGGAAATCCTCTTGGAGATGAGGGGAAGAGGTAGGGAATGGGGAGTGGTCATGGGGCAGACCAGGAGGGGAATGAAGACTGGTCTATAAAAGGTCTATAAAATAATAATAATAATAATAATAATAATAATAATAATAATAATAATAATAACAACAACAACAACAGTAGTAGTAGTAATAGTAGTAGTAGTAGTAGTAGTAGTAGTGATAATAAAAAAAGACAATAGTTAGGGTAAGGCTGTCTTGAAACAAATAGATTGTCAAGGGGAAATCCTTGGCTGGGACCAGGGATGAAAGGCACAGATGAAGCTCTCCTAAAATACTTCCATTGCTGATGCTTCATCTCAGTTTCCTCACTCAAAAATACTTTATTCTTTCATGTCTTTAGTGATAGATTTGTGATATATGAATCATTTACTAAAGGACTTTGCTGATAAATGCATAAAGGGAAATGAGAAATATGGAAATTTCTTCAGTTGCTCTTTCTGGATTTTCCTTATGGAAATCTCATGTTCATCTTGAGGTTTAAGTTAGGACACTTCTTAAACTTCAATGTTAAAATGTAAAACAAGGAGAAAGTAAGAGTGTTTCAGGTAGAAGAAAACACAGGTACATAAACATAACCTCTAACTAGTACAATCCAAGATTTGCAACCAGGGGAACATGGCCCATTGAATCAAGTACTAATATGGGCTCACAGAGACTGAAGCAGCAAGCCTGCATGGAGCCTTCTGTGTTAATAAGGTATGGCTGTCAGCTTGGTGTTCTTGTAAGACTCTTAACAGTGGAAGCAAGTGTATCTCTGACTCCTTTGCCTGCTTTGGGTCTATTTCTCCTCTTATTAGGTTGCCTTGTCCAGCCTCAATATGGAGGCTTTTGGCTTGTCTTACTGTGATGTGTTTTGTCCTGTCTGGATGTCATCTCTTGGAGGCTTGATCTTTTCTGAAGGCAAATGGTGGAGAAGTGGATCTGGGGCAGAGGAATGGTGGAGAGAAGCTGAGAGGAATAAGGAGAAGGGTCATTGTGGTGGGGTGTATTGTATGAGAGAAGAATCTATTTTCTATTAAAAAGGCTCAGAAATGTTCCAAATCATTGTATTCTTATCAATAGCATAAACACACACACCTACGCACACATATATATGTATATATGTATATATATCTGTATCTATGTCTACATCTATGTCTATTTCTAGGTCTCTGCCTATATCTATGTCTCTATGTCTCTCTCTCTCTAATCTATCTATCTATCTATGTATCTGTATATGTATCTATCTATCATGTACGCATGTATGTATGTATGTATGTATGTATCTATGCAATAGCTATACATCTATATATTTATATAGCTATTTATCTTTATATATGCCTATATCTGTATCTCACACATTCATTATAGAAATTCTTTTCCAGAAAAACAACTACCTTACCACTTCCACAATGTTTTCAATGAATATTTTCACTATTCATTCAAACCTTAATCATAATTTACATATTTCATACATATCATAATTTATAGATTCTTCTGACTGAGACTCATTTGAGCACCACCCAGAAGCGTTATGTGATTTGTTACTTTCATTCTGTGACACATGCATTGTATAAAAGTTCCCATTTTAGGTATTGTAGGTCAAGAGCTCAGTGGCACTAGTCTCTTAGAAGCTCACTAAAACATATAAGCATTGGGCCTGTAAGATAAACCTTGCAATGTAAAGGCATCTTCCACAAAGCCTGGTGGCCTGAAGTTAAGTGACTCACTAGTAGAAAAAAACCACTGGCTCCTGTGTGCTGTCCTCTGACCTCTACACACATGCCCTCCCCTAAATTCAAAATACAAATACACACACACACACACACACACACACACACACACACAGATCTCTCTCTCTCTCTCTCTCTCTCTCTCTCTCTCTCTCTCCTATCTATCTATCTATCTATCTATCTATCTATCTATCTATCTATCTATCATCTATCTATCTATCTATCTATCTATCTATCTATCTATCTATCATCTATTTATTATCTATCTATCTATCTATCTATCTATCTATCTATCTATCCGAAGAAAAGATATTATTAAATGATTAAATGTGGGCTTTGAGAATGTACTCATTTCTATTGTACTCTCTTATTTTTCTTTTTTTAAAATATTTTTTATTACGTATTTTCCTCAATTACATTTCCAATGCTATCCCAAAAGTCCCCCATACCCTCCCCCCCACCACTCCCCTACCCACCCATTCCCACTTTTTGGCCCTGGTGTTCCCCTGCTCTCTCTGATTGTTCTCAGTGACTGCTCCAACTCTCAAGTCTGCCACCTTCTGCAATGATACTCCCCTTTTTATGAACTCTAATCCATTGGAATCATATGCGAAGGCACACCCTTCCTTCTATAAGTTGCCTTGGTCATGATGTTTCACGAGTCATTTTCTGTATAATATTTCATAAACATTTAACGCCAATATTTTTCTGTATAATATTTCAGGAACATTTGGTTGCTTTCCATGTAAACGGAGAAAGAAGATCCAATGCCTATCTCCTCTATGCTATCAAGTATGCACAGAGTCTTAATTTGATTAAAAGAATTTGTAATATAAGAAAAAACCAGTAATGGATGCTTACGATAGAGAGAGTAAGACACTATTGTTGTTGTAAGTCATTGGAATGCCTATTTATACAAAATCTGTTAAATTATACTTATATCATCTTAGTTAAGGTCTCTAAATCTAGTTTGAAGCCTGTCTATGCAATTCTTTGTATAGTCCTGTTCTTCCAACAATTCTATTAAGTCAGTTTAGCATAAACCTTTGTCTTTACCTACATGATCCTCCCTACGTGATCAAGAGTCTCTTTCTCCACCTTTGCCCTAGGTTATGTCTCCTAACATGGTCAACAGCAAGACTGCTGTAGGTCTGTCTAGACATCATTTCCTTCTTAACAGTTTTCAATCTACTGAGACACAGTGGACTCCCTGCAATAATATTTGCATATCTATCTATACGTGACATCAAGCATCCTCTCTTACTGTAGGACTTCATACAAATGACTTCTGTGGCTATAGCCTACTTTTGAATATAGTTTACCTAGATATTTTAAATAAGTAATTATTCAATCTCTAAATATATTTTAATAAGAAATTATGACCTTATTTCTTTTAAACAGAAGTTCAGTACCCTTTCTTTTGCTTCTAATTCACTAGAGACATAGGCACTTTAATAAAAAAGACCACCTTCTGAGTGATTCTGAATTTTCAGTTCCAATAACTTCAAGAGTTATGGTCTACCTATGATCTCTTATGATCCTAGAATTGTGTTTGGAAAGCAAATGATATTGTTAGATGGAGGTTGACAGTGAAGACACTAAAACTCAACTTATATTTCAGAAGCCAGCAGGACCAATGCTCTGTGTTTTTTCTATGGACAGGAGGACAAAAGCCTATTGTATTGATGGAACACCAGTGACAGGTCAAATAAATGATTATAACTAAGCTAAGAATATCAAACTATTGAGTTTATTTGATTTGATTACTTAAGCTTGGATGAAAGGCTTTTTGCCATAGAATGAGGTACTCTAAGTAGCCACACCATCCAAAAATCCCACAGCATCCTAGGTGATAACCTAAGGAACTGGATTCCTGGAACTTCCTCCACAACTTGGGGAATAAGAGATATTTACAAGGTCTTAAAACTTCTGAAACTTACCAGATTCACAAGGCCCATCCCCAGTGTTTTAAAAGCCAGAATCAGCTTAAGCTGTAAGTTAATTCTGTAATGAATATACATCTGGTCTTAAAATAAGTCGGACCATGGGATCCAGGGACACAGGAACTCTGCCTTTACCAGTGACATGGGTTCCTTCCAGTCTGGGCTGGTGCCCTGAGCAGACCTTGGGTGTGAACTACACAGCCAGACCCATAACACCCAGAGGAAGCTCCACTCCAAGGGGCTCTAATTCACCCAGGATCATAGGATCACAGGATCTCTAGAGCTTGGCCGCATCGGGATCTCAGTGCCCAGAGGCAGCTTGACTCTCAGGAGCTCTGATACACCAGGGGTTCAGGACCCCAGAATCACAGGATCCCAGAGACAGCTGGATTCTGAGGAGTTCTGACACAACCAGGATAACACACCAGAAAAGAAAGCAAGATTTGGATGTAAAAATCACTTCTCATGATGATGATAGTGGACTTTAAGAAGGACATAAATAACTCCCTTAAAGAAATTAGGAAAACTCTGTTACCTCAGGTAAAAGCCCTTAAAGAGAAAACACAAACATCTCTTAAAGCATTACAGGAAAACAAAATCAAACAAGTGAAGGAAATGAACAAAACCATCAAGGACCTAAAAAATGGAAATAGAAACAAGAAAGAAATCACAAAGGAGACAACCCTGGAGTTTGAAAACCTAGAAAAGAGATCAGAAGTCATAAAAATCTTGAAAAAAAAAAGGAAGTCATAGAAGTTATCACCAACAGAATACAAGAGACGAGACAATCTCAGGTGGAGAAGATACCAGAGAAAACATTGATACATCAGTCAAAGAAAACACAAAAAGCAAAAAGTTTCTAACCCCAAACATCCAGGCTTCATTTTCATTAAACTCTAAAAAGACTTTAATTTCCTTCTTTATTTCTTCCTTGACCAAGTTAATATTGAGGAGAGTGTTGTTCAGCTTCCACGTGTATTTTGGCTTTATATTATTTATGTTGTTATTGAAGATCAGCCTTAGTCTGTTGCCGCAGACCTTCTTTTTCCTGTGCCTGTGTAAGAAGGAGTCTCTCAAGCAGATGGGCAAAGAGTCAGATGGCGACAGACAGAATCAAGCACACAAGAGAGGTGTTGAATCTGAATGTAATGTTCTGGTAAAACATGAGACTATTATATTACAGCGAATTATCAGGAGCTACAAATCACAAGTAAGACAAGGTACATTGAAATTTACCAGATACAACAGAAAAGAATTTGCAAGAACTAGTTAAATGTTTACATTAGGGATAACAAGCCCTGCCTGGGAAAAACCTAAAGCCAGGCAGGAATTTCACACTTTAAAGTTAATAGCACCAGGGGGTTTAACTCTTGACAGGCTTCAAGAGTAATGTAGTGTCACTGACCCCGATATTCTCTAGGCCTTGTTAAATTTTATCTAGTCTGGAGACTATCTTACTTATCAGGATAGTATATTAACTCACTCCTGACATGGAATGTAACCTGTAGTAAAGATTTCTACCTCAGTGAGACTTTTAGTCTTCTTTACGCAGACAGCTGGATTAATGGCTAGTGTTTTTATTGTTTTATAGCAGTGCTTAATTAGTTACTGAATAGGTTAAGCTCCTTGCTGTTATCTGGGATCTTAGAACACTGGGAAAGGCTTTAGCTATGTTAGAATTCAATCTTAAAAGGCATTACAATAAGGTAATACTAAATAGAGTGCACGTGAATCCATACAACAGACTAGCGGTGAGTGGAGGATTGATATTATGATTTATAAAAATTAGGGGAGAAAGATGCCATACCTCAGGAAGAGAGTTCCCTTTGAAACCCATGGCTTCATCGGTCAGCTTCCCAGCTTTCGCTATGTCAAACTGACTCAACCAAAGTACGAGACAGCCTGTGGTGATCTGATAGGATGCATGGGATTATTTCAATATTTTTGTATCTGTTGAGGTCTGTTTTGTGACCAATTATATGGTCAATTTTGGAGAAGGTACCATGAGGTGCTGAGAAGAAGGTATATCCTTTTGTTTTAGGATAAAGTGTTATACAGTTATCTGTTAAATCCATTTGTTTCATAACTTCTGTTAGTTTAACTGTGTCTCTGTTTGGTTTCTGTTTCCAGGATCTGTCCATTGGTGAGAGTGGACTCCCACTATTATAGTGTGAGGTGCAATGTGTGCTTTGAGCTTTATTAAAATTTCTTTAATGAATGTGGATGCCCTTGCATTTGGAACATAGATATTCAGAATTGAAAGTTCGTCTTGGTAGATTTTACCTTTGATGAATATGAAGTGCCCCTCCTTGTCTTTTTTGATACCTTTAGGTTGAAAGTCAATTTTATTTGATATTAGAATGGCTACTCCAGCTTGTTTCTTGAAACCATTTGCTTGGAAAATTGTTTTCCAGCCTTTTACTCTGAGGTAGGGTCTGTCTTTTCCCCTGAGGTTGGTTTCCTGTATGCAGCAAAACTTTGGGTCCTGTTTATGTAGCCAATCTGTTAGTCTATGCCTTTTTATTGGAGAACTGAGTCCACTGATATTAAGAGATATTAAGGAAAATTAATTGTTCCTTTCTGCTATTTTTGTTGTTAGAGTTGGGATTTTGTTCATGTGGCTATCTTCTTTTAGGTTTGTTGCAGAATTACTTTTTTGCTTTTTCTAGGGCATAGTTTCCCTCCTTGTGTTGGAGTTTTTCCTTTATTATCCTTTGAAGGGCTGGATTCATGGAAAGATATTGTGTGAATTTGGTTTTGTCATGGAATACTTTGGCTTCTCCATCTATGGTAATTTAGAGTTTTGCTGGGTATAGTAGCCTGAACTTGCATTTATGTTCTCTTAGGATCTGTTTGACATCTTTTCAAGATCTCCTGGCTTTCATAGTCTCTGGTGAGAAGTCTGGTGTAATTCTAATAGGTTTGCCTTTATATGTTACTTAAGCCATTAGTGAGAACTGTATCATTTGAAGCCAAAGAAGACCCATGTGATACCTGAAACTTATCCTGCTCAGTCTCCATCCCTAGTCCCCAGAGCAGCAGCTAGTCACATGTAGACTGTTGTAGTCAGGGTTTGTATTCCAGTACAAAACACCATGACCAAGAAGAAAGTTGGGAAGGAAAGGGTTTATTCAGCTTACACTTTCACATTGCTGTTCATCACAAAAGGAAGTCAGGACAGGAACTCACACAGGAAGGGAACTAGGAGGCAGGAGCTGAGGGAGAGTCCATGGAGGGGTGCTGCTTACTGTATTGATTCCCTGCCTTGCTCAGTTTGCTTTCTTATAGAACCCAGGGCTACCAGTCCAGGGATGGCACCACCCACAATGGACCCTCCCTCCCTCCCTGGATCACTAATTGAGTAAACACCTTACTGCTGGATCTCATGGAGGCATTTTCTCAAGGAAGGCACCTTTCTCTGTGATAACTCCAGTTTGTGTCAAGTTGACACACAAAACCAGCCACTACATAGACTAATATAGACTAATACACATTCTAAGTACTTGCTTCAGACACCACAGCCTTAACTTCTTCCTCATTTTCTTTCTTCTTTACTTTGAGTTTAGAAATCAGTTTATTGTATCTCTGGGACTGGCAAATTAGGAGGAAAAACTTGAACAAGGTGAACCCAATCACAAATTAGAATAGATATTCTACCGATAGAACTGTTCCTCCTGTGGAAAAGTACATGCACACAACCTGGTAGATTACATCACAAGACAAAACATGTTTTCTTTGTTTCCCATTTATTGGAGATAGATTTTTTTCTTCATAATATATACTGACTTTGGTTACCCCTCCCTCTTTACCTCCCAATTCTTCCCCACTTCCCCTCCCATCCATATCCACTCCCTTTTTTTCTCTCATGAGAAAACAAACATGCTTCTAAGGGATCAATATAATATAATATAAGTAGTATAATATAAATATATTAATGTAATATAAAAGGTACCATGTTGGAGTTGGACATGACAAACAAAAAAGGAAAATGCTCAATAAAAGATAAAAGAATCAGAGACCCACTCATGAACACTCAAGAATTCCATAAAAACACTAAAGTGGAGGCCATTACATATGTGCAAAGGCTTGGTGTGGTGTAGACCATGCAAGCCCTATAAATGACGCCCCAGTCTCTGTGAGTTCATATGAGCTTTGATCAGGTTAGTGGGTTTAGTTTTCTTGTTTTCCTCCATCACTATATCTCTGTGCCTCCTTTTTTTGCAGGGTTTCCTGATCTCTGAGGGAAGGGATTGAGGGAAGGGACATTCCACTTAGGAGTGAGTGTTCTAAGATTTCTCACTCTCTTCATAATGTCTGGTTATAGCTTCTTTCTTTACATTCTTTACGTAAATATTTGGAATAATAGTTCAAATTGTCTCACCCTGACACAACTGTCTTCATTTCTCGGGAGGAAATAAGAAAAAAATATTTTTCCCTATGCATACAGCTTTTATTGTTTACATAACAAAATAGAGCACCAATACTTAGTAGAGTTGTGAAATACATAAATTATGTATGAAATACATAAATAGGAACAATCAGTGTACATGCAAAAATCTACCTCATAACTAAGGTACAAAAACACCTGGATACTTTAACAAAGAAAGACCTCAAACTTAACAGTGCAAGAAATCAGAAGTAGTGCCTCCTGCACATCCTCAGATATCAACAGGAGAACAGGCATTACCAAACACTAATCTAACTGTATAATATATAAAAATCACTATTTCCATGCACCACCAAAGGCCCTCCAATATAACATAGAAGTGATATTACCACCAAAGAATTTGTAAAACCAAAACAGGGACCTTCCATACCTTTAAAAACATTAAGTTTATGTTTCCTAAACCCACTATATTCTGCAAACAGTGTTTTTCAGCCTATGTTGAACTTGTGACCCCACGATATATGCGGGCCCCTTTGCCTTGCTGAACTCCTGAATCTTCAATATATGATTGCCCCTTTGCCTTACAGAAATGAGTCTTTTAAGATGCCTTGGTTGCTCCCCTTCCATGTGACATATCCTTGCACTTCCTTTTATTGCATCCTTTCTAACAACCAAGTATCCCAACAGTTGATTTCTATCATACTTATTTACCCCACATGGAGTCTTGAGTCCCGAGTCCCCCCACTCTTTTGTCCTGGAGCTGACAACCAATTACCTCAACAAATTTTGTTTGTTTATTGTTTTCTGGGGGGGGGGTGTTCACTTTTTTTTTTTTAATCAACCCTATCCCTTCCTCCTAAAAGAGACATCAAAAGCCAGTGAGAGGTTGCTTTCTGAAAATCCGACCTTGGCGGAGACAAGTGGCTGGCCAGTTCTAAATAAAGACTGCCTTAATCAAACAGTCCTGAAATAGTTTTTTCTAAGGTTCTTACAAAGTACATTGCCTTTAGCACTTGTTTTTGTACAAAGCTGGAGAGTATGTAGTTTTTGAAATGCACCCAGGAACAGTGATGTCCTATAACCAATGTAATATGATGAAACATTCCCCCTGCAAGCAGAACAGTCTACCACTACTAAGTCCACTGCAGCCATATTGATGATGATTATACACAGAAAGCATCACAAGTGTTTTAATAGCTGCAAACATGCTTTCCTGACCAAAACTTTCAAAAATAATGTACATGAAATGAATTCATCATGTGGGTTTTTTTCTCTGAGTTTGTTTGTGTAATGGATCACATTGATGGATTTCCATATATTTAACCATACCTGCATCCCTGGGATGAAGCCTACATGATCACTGTGAATGATTGTATTGATGGGTTCTTGGATTAAATTTACAAGAATTTTATTGATTATTTTTGCATTGATATTCATGAGGGAAATTGGTCTGAAGTGGTTTAGGTTTCAGTGTAACTATTGCTTCATAGAATATATTGGGTAGTGTTTCTTCTGTTTCTATCTTATAGGATAGTTTAAGAAGTATTGGTATTAGGTCTTCTTTGAAGGTCTGATAGAATTCTGAACTAAAGCCATCTATCTGGTCCCAGGCATTTTTTGGTTGGGAGACTTTTAATGACTGCTTCTATTTTTTTAGGGGTTATGGTACTGTTTAGATGGTTTATCTGATCCTGATTCAACTTTTGTGCCTGGTGTCTGTCTAAAACTCATCATTTTCATCTATATTTTCCGTTTTTGTTGAGTTGAGTCTTTTGTAGTAGGGTCTGATAATTTTTTACATTTCCTCAGTTTCTGGTGTTATGTCTTCCTTTTCATTTCTGATTTTGTTAATTTGGATACTCTCTCTGTGCTCTCTAGTTAGTTTGGCTTAGGATTTATCTATCTTGTTGATTTTCTAAAAGAACCAGCTCCTATATTCCCATCAAACTCAACACAGGGACTCCAATTGAAGAGTTCAGGTAAGGACTGAAGGAGCTGAATGGATTTGTAAACTCCTAGGAGGAACAAAAATATCAACTAATCTGGTCCCCCAGAACTCCCAGGGACTAAACCACCAAGCACAGAGTACACATGGGGGCCCCATGGCTCCAGCTGAATGTGTAGCAGAGGATTGCCTTATCTGTCATCAATGGGAGGTGTCTTAGTCAGGGTTTCTATTCCTGCACAAACATCATGACCAGAAGCAAGTTGGGGAGAAAAGGGTTTATTTGATCTACACTTCCATACTGCTGTTTATCACCAAGGAAGTCAGGACTGGAACTTGAGCAGGTCAGAAAGGAGGAGCTGATGCAGAGGCCATGGAGGGATGTTCCTTACTGGCTTGCTTGCTTCTGGCTTGCTCAGCCTACTCTCTTATAGAACCAAGACTACCAGCCCCAAGATTGTCCCACCCACAAGGGGCCTTTCCCCCTTGATCACTAATTGAGAAAATGCCTTACAGTTGGATCTCATGGAGGCATTTCCTCAACTGAAGCTCCTTTCTCTGTCATAACTCCAGCTGTGTCAAGTTGACACACAAAACCAGCCAATACAGGAGGGGAGACCATTGGTCCTGTGGAGGCTTCATGGCCCAGTGTAGTAGAATATTAGGTTTCTGAGGGGGAGTGGGGGAGTGGGTGAGTGGGTGAGTGGGTGAGGGAGCACCCTCATAAAGGCAGGGGATGGGGAGGTGATGGGGGTTTTTGGAGGGGAAACTGGGAAGGGGATAACATTTGAAATGTAAATAAATAACATAACCAATAAAATATGGAAAAATTAAAATAAAAAAATAGTATGTCTCTACCAGAACCCAGCAATCCTACTACAGTAGGCACTAGAAATTCAATAAAGATAAACTACAGTCTAAAACTTAAAAATAGCTATTAAGAATACATTCAAGGATTTTTCACTCTGGTGACTCTCTAAGGCAGGTCCACTCAGTAGCACACAGGCCACAGAAGCAGCAGAACAGCTGGGACAGGGTCCTATAGACCTACATCTGCATCCAGGAGGTGGGGCTATTCCACAGTCCTCTGTGCACCTTTCCTGCCAGAGGAGAGCTTGCCTCCAGGGAATGCTATGACCCAGGGACTCGGGGGAGATAGTCATTTTCTCTCCAGTGACACTCTAAGGCAGGTCCACTCAGGAGCACATAGGCCACAGGAGTGGCAGAACAGCTGGGACAAGGTCCTATAGGCCTACATCTGCACCCAGCCCTCTGTGCACTGTTCTTGCCAGGGGAAAGCTGGTCTCCCAGGAGTGCTGGTACAGGCTTACAGACTCACAGGAGAAACAAGCTCAAGCCAGAGACATTAAGAATATCTAACACCAGAGATTACCAGATGGTGAAAGGCAAACATAAGAATCGTGCCAACAGAAACCAATACACCTTGGCATTATCAGAATCCAGTGCTCTGACCACAGCAAGTGCTGGAACCCCAAAACACTGGAAAAGCAAAATTCAGATTTGAAATCATAATTCATGATGCTGGTAGAGGATTGTAAGAAGGACATTAATAACTCCCTTAAACAAATACAAGAGAATATAGCTAAACAAGTAGAAGCCCTTAAAGAGGAAACAGAAAAAATCCCTTAAAATTTACAGGGAATCACAACCAAACAGGTGAAGGAATTGAAAAAAACCATGCAGGATCTAAAAATGAAAGTAGAAACAATAAAGAAATCACAAAGGGAGACAAATCTGGAGATGGAAAACCTAGGAAAGAAATCCGGAGCCATAGATGCAAGCATCAACAACAGAATACATGAGATAGAAGAGACAATCTTAGGTGTTGAAGATTCCATAGCAAACATTGACACAAGAATCAAAGAAAATGTTAAATGGAAAAATATCCTAACACAAAACATCCAGGAAATCCGGGACACAATGAGAAGACCAAACCTAAAGATAATAGGTATAGATGAGAATGAAGATTTTCAATTTAAACGGCCAGTAAATACTTTTAACAAAATTATAGAAGCAAACTTCCCTAACATAAAGAAAGAAATGCCCATGAACATACATGAAACCTACAGAACTCTAAATAGTTTGGACCAGAAAAGAAATTCCTCCCACCACATAATAATCAAGACACCAACTGCACAAAAAAAGAGAAGAATATTAAAAGCAGTAAGGGAAAAAGGTCAAGCAACATAAAGGCAGACCTATTAGAATTATACCAGGCTTCTCACCAGAGATATGAAAGCCAGAAGATCCTGGAAATATGTCAAGCAGACCCTAAGGGAACACAAATGCCAGCCTAGGCTAATATACCCAGCAAAACTCTCAATTACCTTAGATAGAGAAATCTAAGTATTCCATGACAAAACCAAATTCACACAATATCTTTCCATTAATCCATCCCTTCAAAGAATAATAAAGGGAAAACTCCAACACAAGGAGGGAAACTATGCCCTAGAAAAAGCAAGAAAGTAATTCTGCAACAAACCTAAAAGAAGATAGCCACATGAACAAAATCTAACAACAAAAATAACAGGAAGGAACAATTATTTTTCTTAATATCTCTTAAAATCAATAGACTCAATTCTCAAATAAAGAAAAAACACACTAACAGACTGGCTACATAAACAGGACCCAAAATTTTGCTGCATACAGGAAACCAACCTCAGGGGAAAAGACAGACCCTACCTCAGAGTAAAAGGCTGGAAAACAATTTTCCAAGCAGATGGTTTCAAGAAACAAGCTGGAGTAGCCATTCTAATATAGAATAAAATCGACTTTCAACTTAAAGGTATCAAAAAAGACAAGGAGAGACATTTCATATTCATCAAAGGTAAAATCTACCAAGATGAACTCTCAATTCTGAACATCTTTGCTCCAAATGCAAAGACATTCACAGTCATTAAAGAAACTTTACTAAAGCTCAAAGGACACCCAACTCTCAGCAATGGACAGATTCTGTAAGCAGAAACTAAACAGAGACACAGTGAAACTATCAGAAGTGATGAAACAAATGGATTTAACAGATATCTATAGAACATTTTATCCTAAAACAAAAAGGCTATACCTTCTCAGCACCCTGTAGTACCTTCTCCAAAGACCATATAATTTGTCACAAAACAGGCTTCAACAGACACAAAAATATTAAAATAATCCCATGCATTTTATCAGATCACCATGGATGAAGGCTGATCTTCAATAACAACATACACTAGAAAGGCTGAACAACACTCTACTCAATAATAACTTGGTCAAGGAAGAAATAAAGAAAGAAGTCAAAGACATTTTAGAGCTTAATGAAAATGAAGCCACAACATACCCAAACTTATGGGACACAATGAAGCAGTGGTAAGAGGAAAATTCATAGCTCTGAGTGCCTCCAAAAAGAAACTGGAGAGAGCACACACTACCAGCTTGACCACACACCTGGAAGCTCCAGAACAAAAAGAAGGAAATTCACCAAAGAGTGGACTGTAGGAAATAATCAAACTCGGGGCTGAAATCAATCAAGTAGAAACAAAAAGAACTATACAAAGAATCAACCAAACCAGAAGCTTTTTCTTTGAGAAAATCAAAATATAAATCCTTAACCAAACTAACTAGAAGCACAGGGACAGTATCCTAATTAACAAAAGCAGAAATGAAAAAGGAGACATAACAATAGAATCTGAGGAAATCCAAAAAATCATCAGATTCTACTACAAAGCCTATACTCAAAAAACCTGGAAAACCCGGATGAAATGAACAATTTTCTATACAGATACCAAGTACCAAAGTTAAATCAGGATCAGATTAATGATATGAACAATCCCATATCCCCCAAAGAAATAGAAAAACTCATCAATAGTCTACTGACTAAAAAAAGTCCAGGACCAGATGGATTTTCAAAGAAAAGCTATTTCCAATTTTCCTCAAACTATTCCATAAAAGACAAACAGAAGGGACTCTACCCAATTTGCTCTATGAAGCCACAATTACTCTTATACCTAAATCACACAAAGACCTAACAAAGAAAGAGAACTTCAGACCAATTTCCCTTATGAATATCAATCCAAAAGTACTCAGTAAAATTCTCGCAAACCAAATCCAAGAACACATCAAAATGATTATCCATCATGATCAAGTCGGCTTCATCCCAGGGATACAGTGATGGTTCAACATATGGAAATCCATCAATGTAATCCATTATATAAACAAATTCAAAGGAAAAAAAACCCACATGATTATCTCGTTAGATGCCGAGAAATCATTTGATAAAATCCAAAACACCTTCATGGTAAAAGCCTTGTAAAGATCAGGAATTCAATGTTCATACCTAAACATAATAAAAGCAATATACACCAAACAAGTAGCCAACATCAAATTAAATGGAGAGAAACTCAAAGCAATCCCACTAAAATCAGGGCTTGACAAGGCTGTCCACTCTCTCCCTACCTGTTCAATATAGTACTTCAAGTTCTGGCCAGAGCAATTAGACAACAAAAGGAGATCAAAGGGATACAAATTGGAAAGGAAGAAGCTAAAATATCACTATTTGCAGATGATATGATAGTATATATCACTGACCCTAAAAATTTCACCAGAGAACTCCTAAACTTCAGTGAAGTAGCTTGATATAAAATTAACTCAAACAAATCAGTGGCCTTTCTCTACACAAAGGATAAACAGGCTGAGAAAGTAATTAGGGAAAGAACACCCTTCACAATAGTCACAAATAATATAAAATACCTTGGTGTGACTCTAAATAACTAAGTCAAAGATCTGTATGATAGGAACTTTAAGCCTCTGAAGAAAGAAATCGAAGAAGATCTCAGAAGATGGAAAGATCTTCAATGCTCATGGAATAGCAGGATAGTAGTAAAAATGGCTACCTTGCCGAAAGCAATTTACAGATTCAATGCAATCCCCATCAAAATTCCAACTCAATTATTTACAGAGTTAGAAAGGGAAATTTGCAAATTCATTTGGAATAACAAAAAACCTAGGATAGCAAAAACTATTCTCAACAATAAAAGAACCTCTGGTGGAATCACTATATCTGACCTCAAGCTCTACTACAGAGCAATTGTGATAAAAAAAACTGCATGGTACTGGTACAGTAACAAACAGGTAGGTCAATGGAATAGAATAGAAGACCCAGAAATGAACGCACACACCTATGGTCATTTCATCTTTGACAAAGGAGCTAAAACCATCCAGTGGAAATAAGACAGACTTTCCAACAAATAGTGCTAGGTCAACTGGCCTTTATCATGTAGAAGAATGCAAATTGATCCATTCTTATCTCCTTGTACAAAGCTCAAGTCTAAGTGGATCAAGGAACTCCACATAAAACCAGAGACACTGAAACTTATAGAAGAGAAAGTGGGGAAAAGCCTGGAAGATATGGGCACAGAGCAAATATTCCTGAACTTTTGTTCAGCAATGGCTTGTGTTGTAAGATCAAGAATAGACAAATGGGACCTCATAAATTTGCAAAGCTTCTATAAGGTAAAGGACACTGTCAATAAGATAAAAAGGCCACCAACTGATTGGGAAAATATCTTTACCAATCCTAAATCTGAAAGGGGTCTAATAGCCAATATATATAAAGAACTCAATAAGTTGAACTCCAGAAAATCAAATAACCCTATTAAAAATGGGGTACAGAGCTAAACAAAAAATTCTCAACTGAGGAATACCGAAGGGCTGAGAAGCACCTGAAAAAATGTTCAACATCCTTCATCATCAGGGAAATGCATTCAAAACAACCCTGAAATCCCACCTCACACTAGTCAGTATGGCTAAGATCAAAAATTCAGGTGCTGGTGAGGATGTGGAGAAAGATGAACACCCCTCCATTTCTGGTGGGATTTCAAGCTTGTACAACCACTCTGGATATCAGTTTGGTGGTTCCTGAGAAAATTGGACATAGTACTACAGAAGGATCCAGCAATACCACACCTGCGCATATACCCAGAAGATATTCCAACTTGTAATAAGAACACATGCTCCACTATGTTCATAGCAGCCTTACTTATAATAGCCAGAAGCTGGAAAGAACTCAGATGTCCCTCAACAGAGTAATGGATACAGAAAATGTAGTACATTTACACAATGGAGTACTAACTCAGCTGTTAAGAAAATGAATTTATAGCTTTGCGCAGTGGCAGTGTCCTAGCCAATCAGGTTTATCTGAGGTACAATTATTGCTTATTGAAAAAAATAAATTTATGAAATTCTTAGGCAAATGGATGGTTTTGGAGGATATCATCTTGAGTGAAGTAACCCAATCACAAAAGAACACACATGATATGCACTTACTAATAAGTAGATAGTGCCCAGAAACTTAGAATACCAAAGATACAATTTGCAAAACACATGAAACTCAAGAAGAAGGAAGACAAAGTGTGGATACTTCGTTCCTTCTTTGAAGGAGGAACAAAATATCCATGGAAGGAGTTACAGAGACAAAGTGTGGAGCTGAGACTGAAGGAATGACTATCCAGAGACTGTCTCACAGATAATATTGCATATGCCAACAAGATTTTACTGACAGGACTCTGATATAGTTGTCTCCTGTGGGGCTATGCCAATGCCTGCCAAATACAGACATGGATGCTCACAGTCATGTATTGGATGAAACACAGGGTCCCCAATGAAGGAGATAGAGAAAGTACCCAAGGAGCTGAAGGGGTCAGTAGCCCTATAGGAGGCACAAAAATATGAACTTATTCGTACCCGTATAGCTCATGTCTCTGGCTGCATATGTAGCAGAGGATGGCCTAGCCATCAATGGGAAGAGAGGCCCTTGGTTTTGTTAAGATTCTATGCCCCAGTATTGGGGAAAGCCAGGGCCAGGAAGTGGGAGTGGGTGAGTTGGGGAGCAGGGGGATGAGGGAGGGTATAGGGGATTTTCGGAGAGGACACTAGGAAAGGGGATAGCATTTGAAATGTAAATGAAGAAATTATCTAATAAAAGTAATTTACAAATAGAATATATAAGATTTGCCATATTTCAAAGCAAGAAGGTTTACAATATACAGCAATAAGATAAAGATAAAATACAAAACAAAACAAAACAAAACAGAAAACTACTAGAAGTTTAGTAATGTTCTTCCTAACATTTTAGTGACAATCTTCTAAAACCTTTGAATGTCAATTGTAAATTTTTTGGGGAAGCACAAAAATAATTAGTCTAAAAGTTTCTTGGACTGAATAATGGTAAAGTATCACATTCACTTATATCACCTTGTATTACAGGGCTACAATGACAACATCAGCATATCAGACCAAATAACCTATGAACTTAAGGAATGGAATTCAAGTCTCACATATAACCCAAGTCCTCTAATGTTTAATAGTACTGTTAAAAGCATGTATTATAAACATGACAACCTCTTCAACAAATGGTGCTGGGAAAGTACGATATCTATTTGTAAATGATAGAAGCAAGTTGTGTAGATCACACTGTGAGTACACAATCAAATGATAGTTCAACAGGAGCAAAGACCTTAGTGTAATAGCCAAGACTTTAAACTACTGCACAGTAATGGAAGAACACCCCAAGATCAAGCAGAGCTGGACTATCTGAAAGGGCTGATAACACAGGATATCACTGCAGAAAAGGACACAGTTGATGGCAAAACATTAATGAGCTTCTGTACAGCCAAGATGACAATCAACAGACCGAAGATACAGCATGCAGAATGGGAAAATTCTTTGCTAGCAATTGTAAGGCAGAATAGTAGTACCCCAATACAACTTCAAGAGGTAAGCCTTGAGATAATCAGCTGCTCAAAATATTGGCTATTTTCCACTTCCTGGGGGCAGCCAAAGCAAGAGAAACAGCTTATAATGTCTTGGGAGTTTCTTGAAATCCTGACCAAGAAGTCCAACAAAGACTCCTCGATCTGGTGTTTTGGATTTTTGTTAGATTATCTTGGCTCTTGGAGGGAACACTGTCAGTCCAGATGGTAAATTTTTACTTAAACTATATATATATGTATACACCAGCTTATTTGCACCATAGCTATTTTTTAGATAATATTTAACTTCTTTTGACTTTTTCAGATATCCTTTCTTTTACTTAACCTTCTTCCTCCTTTCCTATCTCTGTCTCTCTCCCTAATTTGACCCCTCTGCTTTTCTATTTCCCTCTTCAGATACTGACACAAAGATATTGATCTCTCTTTTACTAGTCTCCTCTTTCTTTTTCCTCCCAAACCCTAACCAACAATGGTATCTTTATCTTTTTCTGATCTCTACAGTTACTCTAGGTAATTTAAATACATTGAAAGATTTAGAGCTTCTCTCTTTGATGAGAGAGAAAACACATCTATATTTCTGGGTCTGTGTTACCTCAGTCAGTATGGTCTTTTCTAGTTCCATTTATTTACTTGCAAAACTCAATATTTCAATTTTTTAAAGTTAAATATTATGAAGTCACCATGCACTTCAGACAAAAGGCCCCAAGGCCCCTAACCTGACACTGACTATAGTGCCACTTCTCTGAGCACTAGCTTTCATGGCATGAGAAGGGAACATCCAAGCTTACAAATGAGGCAAGCAACAAGCAGGCTTATCTGCTGTGGTAACCTATAATATGGCATGATGACAAGATAATCCTGAGAGTGCATTAGTAGAACACATATATTGGGGATACCCAGCTGCTCCCTAATTGAACCTAAGATCCACTCAAGAAGAATGAAACCACGCCTTGTACTGGACACGTAGTCAACTACCCAAGGCTGGGGAAACGATGGATAAGGGGAGAATCTGAAATCGTAATTTACTAAGCCAGCACGATTACTAACTACATTTTAATAATTATCCTATACCAACAGACCCAAACAGTCCTATAAGTGTATTTTTTTTTATCCCCCATCGAGGGAACTTTTCCCTGCAAAAGACAGGGAGTATTACAGAAAACTGCAATCAATGTGCAGAGTTTTGAATCCTAATCCCAGCTGGTATACCTCTAAAACAATACTTGCTCTTAAGGATCAGAGATCATTTCAGAACAGGGGGATGAAAGAAAGTAAGAAGCAGAGAAACAGGGATTTTTTTTTTTTGAGACTGTTTCCTAGAAATGTCAATTGTTATATCCACAAAATTTCACTAATATGGCTGCCTAAACATGACCTAAAAGGCATGACAGTAGTAGACATGGCAAAGTAAATGCAGAAAAGACACTGAAGATGGAATCCCACAGTATTACAGCAACGAATGAATGTGGAGAGCAGGGAAAATAGTCTTTCCAAAGGAAAATCATATCAACTGGTTATTTAATTAGAAATGGTGGGCCTTGAAAACAAACATATAAGTAATATTATACAAATTGAGCAAGTTGTATGTATATATTTATGAATACACATATACTATTGTATATAACAACAAATAACGAAAATGATGATAAATTACAAAGAGCAGGGGAGTGTATTAGAAATTTGGTGGAAGGAAAGGGAAGAGAGAAGTGTTATAGTTATACTATAATTTTAATAAAAATATAATCTTTATTTATTTTTTTTTTTGGCAGGTAAATTTCTTTTTTTTTTTCCTTTTTTTTTTAAACTTTTTTTTATTTATTTATTTTTTTAATATTTTTATTACATATTTTCCTCAATTACGTTTCCAATGCTATCCCAAAAGTCCCCCATAGCGCCCCCCACTTCCCTACCCACCCATTCCCATTCACTTGGCCCTGGCATTCCCCTATATTGGGGCATATAAAGTTTGCGAGTCCAATGGGCCTCTCTTTCCATTGATGGCTGACTAGGCCATCTTTCGATACATATGCAGCTAGAGACAAGAGCTCCGGGGTTCTGGTTAGTACATCATGTTGTTCCAACAATAGGGTTGCAGATCCCTTTAGCTCCTTGGGTACTTTCTCTAGCTTCTCCATTGGGAGCCCTGTGATACATCCAATAGCTGACTGTGAACATCCACTCCTGTGTTTGCTAGGCCCCAGCATCGTCTCACAAGAGACAGTTATATTTGGGTCCTTTCAGCAAAATCTTGCTAGTGTATGCAATGGTGTCAGCGTTTAGAAGTTGATTATGGGATGGATCCCTGGATACGGCAGTCTCTAAATGGTCCATCCTTTCATCACCGCTACGAACTTTGTCTCTGTAACTCCTTCCCTGGGTGTTTTGTTCCCAATTCTAAGAAGGTGCACAGTGTCCACACTTTGGTCTTCATTCTTCTTGAGTTTCATGCGTTTAGCAAATTGTATCTTAAATCTTGGGTATCCTAAGTTTTGGGCTAATATCCACTTATCAGTGAATACATATTGTGTGAGTTCTTTTGTGATTGTGTTACTTCACTCAAGATGATGCCCTCCAGGTCCATCCATTTGGCTAGGAATTTCATAAATTCATTCTTTTTAATAGCTGAGTAGTACTCCATTGTGTAAATGTACCATAATTTCTGTATCCATTCCTCTGTTGAGGGACATCTGGGTTCTTTGCAGCTTCTGGCTATTATAAATAGGGCTGCTATGAACATAGTGGAACATGTGTCCTTTTTACCGGTTGGGACATCTTCTGGATATATGCCCAGGAGAGGTATTGCTGGATCCTCTGGTAGTACTATGTCCAATTTTCTAAGGAACCGCCAGACTGATTTCCAGAGTGGTTGTACAAGCTTGCAATCCCACCAACAATGGAGGAGTGTTCCTCTTTCTCCACATCCTCGCCAGCAACTGCTGTCACCTGAATTTTTGATCTTAGCCATTCTGACTGGTGTGAGGTGGAATCTCAGGGTTGTTTTGATTTGCATTTCCCTGATGATTAAGGATGTTGAACATTTTTTCAGGTGTTTCTCTGCCATTCGGTATTCCTCAGGTGAGAATTCTTTGTTCAGTTCTGAGCCCCATTTTTTAATGGGGTTATTTGACTTTCTGGAGTCCACCTTCTTGAGTTCTTTATATATATTGGATATTAGTCCCTTATCTGATTTAGGATAGGTGAAGATCCTTTCCCAATCTGTTGGTGGTTTTTTTGTCTTATTGATGGTGTCTTTAGCCTTGCAGAAGCTTTGTAGTTTCATGAGGTCCCACTTGTCAATTCTCGATCTTACAGCACAAGCCATTACTGTTCTATTCAGGAATTTTTCCCCTGTGCCCATATCTTCAAGGCTTTTCCCCACTTTCTCCTCTATAAGTTTCAGTGTCTCTGGTTTTATGTGAAGTTCCTTGATCCACTTAGACTTGACCTTAGTACAAGGAGATAGGAATGGATCGATTCGCATTCTTCTACATGTTAACAACCAGTTGTGCCAGCACCACTTGTTGAAAATGCTGTCTTTCTTCCACTGGATGTTTTTAGCTCCCTTGTCGAAGATCAAGTGACCATAGGTGTGTGGGTTCATTTCTGGGTCTTCAATTCTATTCCATTGGTCTATTTGTCTGTCACTATACCAGTACCATGCAGTTTTTATCACAATTGCTCTGTAGTAGAGCTTTAGGTCCGGCATGGTGATTCCACCAGAGGTTCTTTTATCCTTGAGAAGAGTTTTTGCTATCCTAGGTTTTTTGTTATTCCAGATGAATTTGCAGATTGCACTTTCTAATTCGTTGAAGAATTGATTTGGAATTTTGATGGGGATTGCATTGAATCTGTAGATTGCTTTTGGCAAGATAGCCATTATTACAATGTTGATCCTGCCAATCCATGAGCATGGGAGATCTTTCCATCTTCTGAGATCTTCTATAATTTCTTTCTTCAGAGACTTGAAGTTTTTATCATACAGATCTTTCACTTCCTTAGTTAGAGTCACGCCAAGATATTTTATATTATTTGTGACTATTGAGAAGGGTGTTGTTTCCCTAATTTCTTTCTCAGCCTGTTTATTCTTTGTGTAGAGAAAGGCCATTGATTTGTTTGAGTTAATTTTATATCCAGCTACTTCACCGAAGCTGTTTATCAGGCTTAGGAGTTCTCTGGTGTAATTTTTAGGGTCACTTATATATACTATCATATCATCTGCAAAGAGTGATATTTTGACTTCATCTTTTCCAATTTGTATCCCTTTGATCTCCTTTTGTTGTTGAATTGCTCTGGCTAGGACTTCAAGTACAATGTTGAATAGGTATGGAGAAAGTGGACAGCCTTGTCTAGTCCCTGATTTTAGAGGGATTGCTTCAAGCTTCTCACCATTTACTTTGATGTTGGCTACTGGTTTGCTGTAGATTGCTTTTATCATGTTTAGGTATGGGCCTTGAATTCCTGATCTTTCCAAGACTTTTATCATGAATGGGTGTTGGATCTTGTCAAATGCTTTTTCCGCATCTAACGAGATGACCATGTGGTTTTTGTCTTTGAGTTTGTTTATATACTGGATTACGTTGATGGATTTCCATATATTGAACCATCCCTGCATCCCTGGGATGAAACCTACTTGGTCAGGATGGATGATTGTTTTGATGTGTTCTTGGATTCGGTTAGCAAGAATTTTATTGAGGATTTTTGCATCAATATTCATAAGGGATATTGGTCTGAAGTTTTCTATCTTTGTTGGGTCTTTTTGTGGTTTAGGTATCAGAGTAATTGTGGCTTCATAGAATGAGTTGGGTAGAGTACCTTCTGTTTCTATTTTGTGGAATAGTTTGTGAAGAACTGGGATTAGATCTTCTTTGAAGGTCTGATAGAACTCTGCACTAAACCCATCTGGTCCTGGGCTTTTTTTGGTTGGGAGACTATTAACGACTGCTTCTATTTTTTTGGGGGATATAGGGCTGTTTAGATCATTAACCTGATCTTGATTCAACTTTGGTACCTGGTATCTGTCTAGGAACTTCTCCATTTCATCCAGGTTCTCCAGTTTTGTTGAGTATAGCCTTTGGTAGAAGGATCTGATGGTGTTTTGGATGTCTTCAGGATCTGTTGTTATGTCTCCTTTTTCATTTCTGATTTTGTTAATTAGGATGCTTTCCCTGTGCCCTCTAGTGAGTCTGGCTAAGGGTTTATCTATCTTGTTGATTTTCTCAAAGAACCAGCTCCTTGATTGGTTGATTCTTTGAATAGTTTTTCTTGTTTCCACTTGGTTGATTTCACCCCTGAGTTTGATTATTTCCTGCCGTCTACTCCTCTTGGGTGAATTTGCTTCCTTTTGTTCTAGTGCTTTTAGGTGTGTTGTCAAGCTGCTAATGTGTGCTCTCTCTATTTTTTTTTTTTTGGAGGCACTCAGAGCTATGAGTTTTCCTCTTAGAAATGCTTTCATTGTGTCCCATAAGTTTGGGTATGTTGTGGCTTCATTTTCATTGAACTCTAAAAAGTCCTTAATTTCTTTCTTTATTCCTTCCTTGACCAAGGTATCATTGAGAAGAGTGTTGTTCAGTTTCCACGTGAAGGTTGGCTTTCTATTATTTATTTTGTTATTGAAGATCAGCTTTAGTCCATGGTGATCTGATAGGATGCATGGGACAATTTCAATGTTTTTGTATCTGTTGAGTCCTGTTTTGTGCCCAATTACGTGGTCAATTTTAGAGAAGGTACCATGAGGTGCTGAGAAGAAGGTGTATCCTTTTGTTTTAGGGTAAAATGTTCTGTAGATATCTGCCAGATCCATTTGATCCATAACTTCTGTTAGTTTCACTGTGTCCCTGTTTAGTTTCTGTTTCCATGATCTGTCCATTGGTGAAAATGGTGTGTTGAAGTCTCCCACTATTATTGTATGAGGTGCAATGTGTGCTTTGAGATTTACTAAAGTTTCTTTAATGAATGAGGCTGCCTTTGTATTTGGAGCATAGATATTCAGGATTGATAGTTCCTCTTGGAGGATTTTACCTTTGATGAGTATGAAGTGCCCCTCCCTGTCTTTTTTGATGACTTTGGGTTGGAAGTCAATCTTATCTGATATTAGAATGGCTACTCCAGCTTGTTTCTTCAGACCATTTGCTTGGAAAATTGTTTTCCAGCCTTTCATTCTGAGGTAGTGTCTATCTTTTTCTCTGAGATGAGTTTCTTGTAAGCAGCAAAATGTTGGGTCTTGTTTGTGTAGCCAGTTTGTTAGTCTATGTCTTTTTATCGGGGAGTTGAGTCCATTGATATTAAGAGATATTAAGGAAAAGTAATTGTTGTTTCCTGTTATTTTTGTTGTTAAAGTTGGCATTCTGTTCTTGTGGCTGTCTTCTTTTAGGTTTGTTGAGGGATTACCTTCTTGTTGTTTCTAGGGCGTGGTTCCTGTCCTGGTATTGGTTTTTTTCTGTTATTATCCTTTGAAGGGCTGGATTCGTGGAGAGATAATGTGTGAATTTGGTTTTCTCGTGGAATACTTTGGTTTCTCCATCTATGTTAATTGAGAGTTTGGCTGGGTATAGTAGCCTGGGCTGGAATTTGTGTTCTTTTAGTGTCTGTATAACATCTGTCCAGGATCTTCTGGCTTTCATAGTCTCTGGTGAAAAATCTGGTGTAATTCTGATAGGCTTGCCTTTATATGTTACTTGGCCTTTTTCTCTTACTGCTTTTAGTATTCTATCTTTATTTAGTGCATTTGTTGTTCTGATTATTATGTGTCGGGAGGTATTTCTTTTCTGGTCCAGCCTATTTGGAGTTCTGTAGGCTTCTTGTATGTTCATGGGCATCTCTTTCTTTAGATTTGGGAAGTTTTCTTCTATAATTTTGTTGAAGATGTTTGCTGGTCCTTTGAGTTGAAAATCTTCATTCTCATCCACTCCTATTATCCGTAGGTTTGGTCTTCTCATTGTGTCCTGTATTTCCTGGATGTTTTGAGTTAGGATCTTTTTGCATTTTCCATTTTCCTTGATTGTTGTGCCGATGTTCTCTATGCAATCTTCTGCACCTGAGATTCTCTCTTCCATCTCTTGTATTCTGTTGCTGATGCTTGCATCTATGGTTCCAGATTTCTTTCCTAGGGTTTCTATCTCCAGTGTTGCCTCATTTTGGCTTTTCTTTATTGTGTCTACTTCCCTTTTTAGGTCTAGTATGGTTTTGTTCATTTCCATCATCTGATTGGATGTGTTTTCCTGTTTCTCTTTAAGGACTTCTACCAGTTTGGTTGTGTTTTCCTGTTTTTCTTTAAGGACTTGTAACTCTTTAGCCATGTTCTCCTGTAGTTCTTTAAAGTCCTTCTTGATGTCCTCTACCATCATCATGAGATATGCTTTTAAATCCAGGTCTAGTTTTTCAGGTGTGTTGGGGTGCCCTGGACTGGGCGAAGTGGGAGTGCTGGGTCCTGATGATGGTGAGTGGTCTTGGTTTCTGTTAGTAAGATTCTTACCTTTACCTCTCGCCATCTGGTAATCTCTGGAGTTGTTATAGTTGTCTCTGTTCAGAGGTTGTTCTTCTGGGGATTCTGAGTATCCTCTGTCAGCAGACCTGGGAGACAGGCTCTCTCCCCTGAGTTTCAGTGGTTAGAGCACTCCCTGCTGACAAGCTTTCCTCTTAAAGGGAAGGTGTACAGATATCTGGGGTTTGGACCTCCTCCTGGCCGAAGAAGAAGGTGGAAAACAGGACCTTTCCCAGATGCTGTGTTGCTTTGGCAGGTCACAGAAGCTGTAGGCTTCTGTGGTACACACTCTCAGCTGTGCAGACTAAGTTCCTAAGTTCAGTGGAGTCCTGGATCCAAGATGTGCTCCCTGCTCCTGAGGCAGAGGGCTCCTGTGCAGGGCAGACCACTGTCTTCCAGCTAGGAGGGTGCTGGATGTCTGTGGCCCCAAAAGGGTGCTGCCTCAGCAGCTCTGTGGCTCCCGCCTGTCCCAGAAGCTGTCTGCCTCTGTGGTCCTCACTCTAACCTGTACAGACTAAGTTCGGCGGAGTCCCAGAGCCAAGATGGCGCTCCCTGCAGGGCAGGTCACTGTTCTCCCGCTGGGAGGGTGTCGGATGTCTGCGGCCCCAAAAGGGTGCTGCCTCAGCGGCTCTGTGGCTCCCGCCTGTCCCAGAAGCTGTCTGCCTCTGTGGTCCTCACTCTGACCTGTACAGACTAAGTTCGGCGGAGTCCCGGAGCCAAGATGGTGCTCCCTGCAGGGCAGGTCACTGTCCTCCGACTGGGAGGGTGCCGGATGTCTGCGGCCCCTAAAGGGTGCTGCCTCAGCAGCTCTGTGGCTCCCGCCTGTCCCAGAAGCTGTCTGCCCCCGTGGTCCTCACTCTGACCTGAAAAATATAATCTTTAAATATGGCCAATGAACTGATGAGTTATCTGAGAAGGTTTGTAAATAGTTAAAAATGTTCAGTGTCCTTAGCAAATTCAAACTCCTTTGAGCCTCCTACCAGAGTCACTGTGGTTATTGCAAGGCAATCAAAGGGCAGGACATGTGACAAGTCTGAGGAAAGAGTCAGTGTTCACTGCTATTGGGACTGTAGCCTGCAGCCACTGGGAATTCAGTGTGCAGGTTTCTCAAGAAACAAAACGACAACTGAAATATAGTTTAGGAAGCCATAAGATGTTGTGTCAACATATCTGATACATTCTTATGCCTGTTTGTAGTGCTGCACTGTTCACAAAATCTAAGACACAGGAGCAATTTAGTCCCCAGATGGTGAATGAATAAAGAAAATGCAATGCATTTACTCAATAGATTATCATCCAGACTTTAAAAAAATTACATCATGACATTTTTTAGGAAAGTCATAGAAGTTTATTGTGTTGAGAAAATAAAACCAGAGTATTAAAGACTAAAAGCATGAGTATTATGATATGTTGGACTTGGATTTAAGTGTGTGTGTGTGTGTGTGTGTGTGTGTGTGTGTGTGTGTGAAGGTGGCACAGGTGGGTCAAGACAGAGAAGGGAGACACTGAAATAGAAGACAGGTGTCATCAATTTAGGAGACCAAGAAAAGGATTTGTGGGTGGTGGATTTGCTCACACTTTAGGCCATAAAAGTAAGAATAGTTTATTAAAAACCCTGGGGTAGGACAGAGGGCTGGGTAATAGGTACAGTCCAGCCTAAAGTGCAAGATATTGTGCCAAGATTGAGGAAATTTCTGGTTTTGGAGATGTATTTGTTCAATACTTTTCTGGCATGCAACTGGCACCACGAGGAAAGCAGTGTTGACTGACCTGTAAACAGCTTTGGGGAGTTAGCAAGAACAGGTATGCAAAGAATTCAGTTCTGTATTCTTTGCCAGAAACGTGTATTCTGTGTAAAAGAGGGCAATCCTTGATAACATTCTATCCCAGAGAGGAACTGTAGCAAATATACTGATGTGACTCACTATTGTTTAATTTTACAGGTAGTCACAGTTAATCGTCTAAGCAAAAGAATGAGCTCAGGAGGTTTGAACACTTCTGGAAATATGATGACTTTTGAGGTTTGTACTAAAGCAATATGCAGCAAGAGATGGCTGTGTACTATTTTGCATGACTGGGCTCTGTTGGGTTGTGAAAGGGTCACTGGAACATAGACTACACTTCAGTTACCACAAACATCATCCTGTAAATGGATCCTATGTGGTCACAGTACATGGTACAGAACTGTGGTATGTCCATATGAAACAATTTTCATGGCGGAGGAACAGAGCAGAGGGGCAGTAAGAGACACCTCTGCACTAATCTTCTTTCCTGTTGCCAGTATACTTTGTGAATCCATGGGAGTTAGCAATTGGGAATCTGAGAAAATTCAATATAGACTTTCAAATCATTGATAAAAGTAGGCTCTAACATCCTGGAACAAGTTCAACAATCCACACCAACTCCAGTAGAACCTGTGTGACGAGATTTACAGACTGAGGTGAATACTTCAAATGAAGGAGGCCTTCTGGAACTGGTTGTGGAACTCTTGCCTGGCACAAAATATTGATCTGTAGTTGTCATGGCAATTTATCTGTTTTGTTTTCTCTTACTCTTTTTCTTATTTATGACATGTTCCTGGTAGCCTAGGCTACAATCTTAGGTGAGAATAATGGGTAAGGCACCATCCCTTGAGATGGGGGTCACTAACATGACCATATCTCCGGGGAAACCAATGCTTTACTTCATAAATCATTTACAAAATTATATCATAGTATTATGATAGATAAAAACTTTCCAAACAATAAAATTTCATATGGCTACATGCGTGTCATTGGAAGTAGGCTTTGGTATATGGATAACAAAGCCTTAAATAAAAAGAATAAAAATAGTTTAAATTTATGCATTGAAGATTTATAAAAAAAACAGGCATTAGATGTTAAAAATAATTGTTCATAAAGATTTATTAACCTACTCTTGGAAATATGCCACTAGCCTTTGATGACCACTCCACTGAATATGTTCTTTCAGAGTGTTAACATTAAGATGATTTCTATTAATAATGATGTTACCTGTTCTGTTTATGATTCACTGAATACATCTTTTCAGAGTTGTAATGCTTGCTTGATTTTTGTGCTTTAATGTTCCAAATAACGATGGTATTTGTGATTGCTTCTATGAACATATCTTCTAAGAGTTTTAATATTTGGGTTTTTTTATGTATAAAACCCCCTGCTTGAGAGCTGCAAAATACACTCAGATTCAAACTGCCTGTGTGTTTGTTTCTGTTTTTCACTGCCGAATCCTGACCCACCTAGCTTTGAGGACCCTTATTTAAGGGAGCCCCATACCCAACTGGGGTGGTTAATGGCATCAACTCAAAAAGGAAACCTGACTCCCATAATGAGAGAACCATGCATTCTTTCTGTTAGAACACCATGCCTTATACCCGTGTTTATACACATAAAAACTTACTGAAGCAAAATGGGAAAGAAGCAGAATACTAATTTAATACCTAGCTTTAATTTTAAGGCATCATAGTATATATTCATTTTACTAAAGTGAAAATTAAAGATCATTATGAGAATCATTTAAACAATTTAGGGCTTGGGCAAAAAACTGGTAGTTTATTTATTTATTTATTTATTTTTAAATTAGGTATTTTCTTCATTTACATTTCAAATGGTATCCCAAAAGTCCCCCAGACCCTCCCCCCCGACTCCCCTACCCACCCAGTCCCACTTCTTGGCCCTGGCGTCCCCCTGTCCTGAGGCATATAAAGTTTGTAAGACCAAGGGACCTCTCTTCCCAGTGATGGCCGACTAGGCAATCTTCTGATAGATATGCAGCTAGAGACACGAGCTCTGGGGGTACTGGTTAGTTTATAATGTTGTTCCACCTATAGGGTTGCAGACCCCTTTTAGCTCCTTGGGTACTTTCTCTAGCTCCTCCAGTGGGGGCCCTGTGATCCATCCAATACCTGACTGTGAGCATCCACTTCTGTTTTGCCAGGCCAAAGAACTCACATGATATGTACTCACTGATAAGTGGATATTAGCCCAGAAACTTAGAATACTCAAGATACAAGATACAATTTGCAAAACATATGAAACTCAAGAAGAACAAAGACCAAACTGTGAACACTTTGCCCCTTCTTAGAATTGGGAACAAAACACCCATGGAAGGAGTTACAGAGACAAAATTTGGAGCTGAGACGAAAGGATGGACCATCTAGAGACTGCCAAAACTGATAGTTTTATTGCATGAATGTGCCTCAGAGTTCACACCACAGTGTTGATCTTACATGAATTCAATGTTGCACTACACACAGCAGGTGCTGGAAGCTGTGATGGGTTGCCTCCTGCTGTTGAACCTCTCCAGCATCATTCCATTCATACCAGGAGACAGAAGACTTCCAAGGCAATGGCAGAGTGCTTGCTTCACTCCTAGCCTATGCTATTGCTACCAGTCAAGCCACAACTGTTACTCTGGCTGGAACAAAAGCACACATCACATTAATTAGAATGGCTGCAGTACAGTGGCTTTGTCACAATACTACCCTGACATATATTGCTTTCATGTTCACCATGTTCAATGCCAAAATACAGTACATCAATCAGGAAGAAAAGGTTGTCAGCCACAACATAGTAAAGACTCTCCCCACATTTCAAAGAGCTGAACACTTAGTCAAACAGTGAACTGCATGTTGTTTCACTACTAAAGCAAGTGAGGACTTCAGTTCCTTCTCAGCTTTCTGTGGGCAGCTGAGGGTGGGAGTGTGACTCTGTCATACCTGATCCCTTCCAGGTGTCAGATAGCCGTTCTTTCCCAAATCTTCATATTTAGGCAAATCAGGAGCCATTTCTCCTCTATACATTGAGTTTCTATTGCAATTTGTCCTGAATTCTTCTGAAGTCTTTATAAATAAGCAAATAATACATTAAAACCAAGAGACTAACGGTAAGGAAATGGAGTGAAAAAACAGAATTAACGATCAGTGTCTCACTCACCAAGTCACTAAATTGATTCAGGCTCATGGAGAAGCTGGTCTTGCCCTTCTCATAGTCTGCATTGTGCGCCTCAATTTTCTTCTTATTCTCCTCCCACACTAGTCTTCTGTGTCTTTCTTCATCCTGAAAATGAGTACAACAGATAGCATTTCTCATCTTAACACCACATGCAATTTTCGGTAATGGTATGTAGAGACAGAGGAGCCATAGCATGTGGTCTTATGACACTGTTGTCAGCCATTCTCCTCACCCAAAGGGTCATCAAAGCTGCCCACCTTGGGTTCATAATGCATGTCTTTAGGCAAGTCCTTAGTGATGGCTTGTCTTCACAGCCATATTTATGCCCACAGACTCCTAAGAGCAAGAGTCCTTCTTTCTGAGATCCCTCTAGACTGTGCCCATTTTACCAACCAGACTGTAGGTTTTTGCAAATTTCGTCTTCCATTCTTCCCACTCATTATCCAAACTTGGATCAGAGGATGGAGCAGCTGACATCATTCCCAAGCAGAGGATGAGCAGGAATACAGCACTATTTGGGTTCCCAAAACATAGACAATGAGTTGTTGTCCAATACTATTGTCAGCCCCAAAAGATAAACACAAGTAATGTTATACACACTGTCTAAGCTCTATTTAGCAATATATATCTATGTGCATATATGTATGTAATAACAATGAGTGAAAAAAGAGGACAGAATTTAAAAAGTATCAGAAAGCGCATGTCTGAGAATGTGAGGCAGAAAAAAGAGGAGAGAAAAGATGTAATCCTATTATTATCACAAAAAAAGTAAGAGACAGACAAACAAGAAAACAAAGCAAAAATAAACAGTGCATAAAACCTACAAAATAGGAGATGTCTCAGGTAACCAGAGTAGAGCTGTGAGGAAGTTTGTTGAAAATGAGTTAGTAGGTAGGGGGCCTGTGTACCTTGCTTTTCTCTGCTCTCACCTGAAGTGCTGCAGCTTCTGTTCACAGATAGAAGCCATAACTTTGTTGTCCACGGTCTCTGAAGAGCAACTGACAAAGGAGGCTGGTGGTATATAAGGAGAGCAGCCTGTGGCTCCACCTTTTCCTGCCTGGATCACTGGGTAACTCTTTCCTGAAGCCCTGGTCTGGCCCACAGAGGAGATGTCATAAGCCAGCTTCACTAAGGAGTTATTACAGACAGGAAAACATCTAGAGACTGACCAGACCCAAGGAACAAGGTGACTCATACAGCAAGGATGCAACTTTTCTGAGAATGCCAAGACTCCCAGGATGTCTGTTTTTTTATAGATAACTATTATTAGAGAACACAATTATGGCAGGATGAAGTCAGTGGGGAGAGCTACAGATTCTGCATCTGTAGATAGAGCATCAAGCAGTGTGTACCTGTCCATGTCTGTCTTGCTTAAAACAGAGCCTAAGACTGACAGAAGCACCTTCAGAGAGGATGAAACAACCACTCATAAACAGAGACATCTGAAACACTTATCACTTCCCCTGAACATCAGTGTCTCAGCTCAGGGATTCACAGTGTTTAGGAAAAGTGCTAGAATTACCCAAACCAAACAAAATATGCCTGATGCATATGTGGCCTGCAGGGTTTGATGGGGCAACTGAAGTGTTTGACTGGACATGCAGGGGTTTCACTGGACATGGGGATATTCCTGTGTGAACTTCTCAGTTACTCTGACAAGCACTGTTGAGCCTATGATTACAAAGCAGATGTAACAAAAGTCAGAAAAGACTGCAGTGTCTTTGGCTGAGAAAATACAGAGGATACAAATTTCTACATGTGACGAGAAGTTTGTTTCCATTTTGATATAACATATGAAAGGTAAGTCAGTCGATGCATGGCCATTTTCCTCTGATGTTCTCCAGAGTTGTACCAAACTCTTGTCTGCCTGATAATTGAGATTTGAAGATTATTGAATGTGTATTACAGGAAGAATTGAACGGATAGATGAATAATTTCCTAAAACATGCATAGACTTCTCCATGTCAAACTGGGAATCTAAGTTGAGAATTATTGTACACAGATAGCAGCAACTCAGCTTAGTTATACATTACAATTAAAATGATAGAAATCTCTTCACATTTGTGGTCAAGGTATAGTAGCCTTTGGTTCACGTTTTCTGCTACATTCTTTAAGATACTCATGGAACATTCTTCAAAACTGACCATATCCTTGGACATAAATCAATTCTCAACTGATGTACAAAAAATTGAAATAACACCTCCATCCTTTCTGAGCACCATGGAGTAGCACAGGATATCAAAAGCAATGGAAAGCTTATAAACACCTGGAAATGAAAAAAAAATCATAGTGAATGAAAATGGGTCAAGATAGACATCAAAAAAGAGATCAAAACATTGTTAGACTTAAATTAATTACATGACATAATCAAAGTTATGGGAAACAAATGAAGGTGGGTTTAAGAGATCTAAGCTCATAGCCCTAAGTGCTTACATAAAATTTTGAGTGATCTTATTTTGCAGTTTTCCCCATCCAATCATATTAGGTCATGGGAGGCTTGTGATTGGACAGGAAAAGGGAGGCAGATGGAGGAGTTGAGGAGAGAGAGAGAGAGAGAGAGAGAGAGAGAGAGAGAGAGAGAGAGAGAGAGAGAGAGAGGCGGGGGAGTCTGAGGAGGAGAGGGAGAACCAGAATGGAGGCTGATGTGGTGTTATCAAAAGGTTAGAATAATTATGTTAAAGCTTTATGATTATCATTTGGCTCTGAAGTTACTGTATTGGCATCTTGTAAATTGTGTCATTATTGGTACATAAATCTGATAGGCTAATTAAGCATTAAGAGTCTTGATTCCAGAGGTTAATTAGGTGTTGAGATGGCTAACCAGAGGTATATGGGGTATCACGTGAAAGCTAGAGGAACTTGGGGGCCCCTGTCTGTGAGATTGCCTTTTGGGAGCTATGTGGCCTAGCAGGGCTGTCTAGTTGGTGGGCCGAGAGACCAAGTGAGTGATATCACCTGGCACAGGGGCTAGCTCTAGATATTTCCCGCAACAATCTTATTCTAATAATTAAATATTACTCCTGAAAGTTCTAGAATAAAAAGAAGATATAATCCCAAAAGGAGTAGGTGGCAGGAAATCATCAAAATTATCAATTGTTGACGAAATTCAAGAAAACATTGGAAGATGAAAAGATGTGCTGTGCTAATGGATTGCTTGGATTTGTATAGTGAGCATGGTTATCCCATCAAAAGCACTCTACTGACTCAGTGCAATCCCCATCAAAATTCTAACACAATTCTTCACAGATCTTGAAAACCTTTTCAGTATGTCTAATCTGACTCAAAACACAGACTAAGGGAATCTTGAACCTTGAGAGATTTAAGACACCATCTTAATAAACAGCAAGAATTCTGCTATGTTTTGTAATATTTGATAATAATTTAATTATAAATACTATTCATTATTCTCAAATTAATGATTGTAAACTTATTAAAGTATATAGTAAAATTAGGCCACTCAGGAATGCTATAAGAAAAATATTTTTCCCCAGAAAAAGAACTCAAAAATTGGTTATTTGATAACAAAAACTCAGATCTGAAAACATACACACAATTACCATTATACTGACTTTAGCACCTTGCTTTTACATACTTTGGAATACATTAAACAACATTTAATTTAAAAAGGAGGCAGTTAATTTGGGAGAGAGAAAGAAGAGGTATATGGGAGAGTTTGTGGGGAGGAAAGGAGAGGGGTAAATGATGTAATTAGAATCTCATAGAATTCGAAAAACCAAAAAAAAAAAAGTAGGAAAAAAAAGAATCTCATAAAATGAAGTAGAAAGAGTTCCCCTGCACAGGTGCAGAGATGTCTAACAGATTAAGGAGCCATCACTTTACAGAGAATGCAAACAATTTTAATCTATCATATTAATGGGAATTAAAATAATTGAATTCCTGAAATTTTTAATTAGACTTTCACACAATTATTGAGAGAGTGTACCTAAAACCCTGGAAACAAAACACAATCAAGGATGGAATACTGATTCTATATGGAAACGACCACTCACACTCTTCTCTGAACACCAGCACAGTCAATGATGCCTTCACACAGAACTTATGTCTTTTTTAAAAATTTTTAATATTTTTATTATGTATTTTCCTCAATTACATTTCCAATGCTATCCCAAAAGTCCCCCATACCTTCCCCCTCACTTCCCTACCCACCCATTCCCAATTTTTTGGCCCTGGCGTTCCCCTGTACTGGGGCATATAAAGTTTGCGTGTCCAATGGGCCTTTCTTTCCAGTGATGGCCGACTAGGCCATCTTTTGATACATATGCAGCTAGAGTCAAGAGCTCCGGGGTACTGGTTAGTTCATAATGTTGTTCCACCTATAGGGTTGCGGATCCCTTTAGCTCCTTGGGTACTTTCTCTAGCTCCTCCATTGGGGGCCTTGTGATCCATCCAATAGCTGACTGTGAGCATCCACTTCTGTGTTTGCTAGGCCCCGTCATAGTCTCACTTGAGACAGCTATATCTGGGTCTTATCAGCAAACTCTTGCTAGTGTATGCAATGGTGTCAGCGTTTGGAAGATGATTATGGGGTGGATCCCTGGATATGGCAGTCTCTAGATGGCCCATCCTTTCGTCACAGCTCCAAACTATGTCTTATCCACCTACCAATTTGCCTCCACAAAACCTGAAAGAAACCAGAACACTGCCTTTTGAATAGTTTTATTTTAAAGATATAGACTTGCATCGTCTTTTTAAATTTTAAATTTAAAAATGATTCTGAAGATCATTTATATAAATGAGTTGAGAGCATGGATTAAGGTAATGGTAAGGTTTTATTAGTGTGAACATGCTTTGGAGTTCATATCATAGTATGTATTTAAGGGACTTGAGTGCAGGATCCCACTTGTCAGAGGATACTGAATTGGGGAAGTTCCTGCTGTTTTTGCTTGCCCTTGCCCCAGTTCAGATCTTCTTTTTCACCATCAGGCCGTTCATATGTTGGGGCAGACATTTCTTAGACAATGGCACAGTGGCTGTTTCACTCGTTGCCTAACTTCATACTGCTGTCCATGTTACCGTGGCTAGAAGTAAAGCACATGTTGCATCAATTAGAAAAAAAATGTAGCTCAGTGGATTTATCATAGTATCTCCTGGAATGTCTGCCCTTCAAGGGCATTAGCCATGTCTAAAGCTCAGCAAGCAGTACATGTACCATGAGCAAGAAGGGAAGGTAGTCACTTACAACCACTTATCAACTCCAGCCACATTGCATGGATTAGAACACTTAGACAGTGGACTGCATGTTGTCCCACAGCGGATATAAATGAGGGCTTCAGTTCCTTCTTAGCTTCCATGTGGGAATGTGACACTGTCATACCTGATTTGGTACAAAAAACCCATCGCCACTCTCTGCGTAATCCTCAAATTCAGGGACGTGACCAACTGGCTGTGGTTTGTTTTGCTCCTCTTTAAACATTGGGTGTAAAACAGTAGTCATTATTTTCATGAGTTCTTCATCAGTCTTCATAGGAAAAGCAAACAAAAAGTTGAAAACTAACAGACTAACTGTAAAGTTCTGAAGTGAAGAAATAGTTAAACTGTACAAGTCAAACTTACTAGCTGACCGGAGGCACTCATTTCTATGTTGGAGCCTTCCATCTCCTGGTCATTTTCGCTATTGTGCAGTTTGTTAGTCTTCATAAACTTACCCCACACTGCTTTTATGAGAACTTCTTTATCCTATAAATGAACACAAGTGACAGCATTTCCTTCATACTAACTCTACACTCAAGCAGAACAAGTAGATTTACAGTGAGAGGTGAAGAGGAGTCCTGGGGAGGGATCACTGTACACTATAACTATCCTTTCTGTGCACTCTGCATTTTGGAAATGTTGGCCTCCTTGTATTCATAGTACACAATTTTAAGAATCTCCTTGGTTGACCACTAAGACCTCTTTTATGCCTATATACTCCTAATAGCAAGGACTATTCTCCTTGGGATCTCTTTGGACAGTTCCCATGTGACCAACCAGCCTGTCAGTTTCCTCATATGTTACCTTCTGCTCTTGAAATTCAACATCCAACTGCGCATCAGGGACTATAGCAGCTGAGGCCACTCCCAGGCATAGGATGACTAGGAAGATTGTAGGAGTCATGTCTCAAGTACCTAGAGGAAAAAGGATAAATCTCTGTCTAAATATTTCAAAGTTACTATTTTCTTTTAAACTGAGAAATTAAGGCATCTATGATGGATCAAGATTGTTTGAAATATTCCAAGTATTTATCTAAACAATGTGGAAAAGTCTAAGGATGTGGTTTATTTGCAGAAAACATATTCAGGTATTTGTTAGTAGCTGTTCATGGTTCTAGTGATGATAATAGCTAAGCAGTGTGAATTTCAGCTTTCAGACAGATATTCATGTACATCAAGATTCCAAAAGCTATTGCTGTAACTGAGGACTTAAGGCAGATCTCGTCTAGGATTTATAAAGACTAATGAGACTTCAAAAGGTGAGGACACTGAACATCATCTTCCTCCCTATTATACAGCATGAACTACCATATGTCTTGGACTCTCCCCTTTTGAATGGTAACAGTCTAGTCTGTCCTTCCTGGAGAAGGCAGGAATGACAAGATCTGCTGATCCATCTGACACACCACTGTCACTGTAGCTCCTGAGTCTCTACTCACTGCCACAGAGAAAGTGGTCTTCTCAAGGTCATGCAGTCTGGTATAAAGTAGACACTCCCAGGATTTTCAGGTCAAGATTTTCTAGGTCTTCTGTTTAATTCCCCCCAAGACACCAAGTAAGGAGCATGCTGCCTGGTATTCCTTTTGCAGGAATGGATTTAAATTGTGTTGTTATGGAAAAAAGTGATCCTAACTGAGTAGTACTGGGTATGGTTGCCATTGTTCAGGGCACCAACTGGAACTCCCTGTAACAAGGCTCAGACTTATACTCAAAGGGATCTAGCACAAAGTTTTATGCATGAGGGGCCTGTTTTTTCTTTGGATCTTCCACTTATCCTCCTTGCTTCTCAACACCAAGGCTCCTGATGGTCAGATTTTCTCTTGTGCCTCATTCTCCAGGGAGTTTCTTCAGAGCACTCCTCAAGTTCCCAATCTGCTCTGGCAGAGTCAGGACCTTACCTGCGATGTCCAATGCTGTGCTGGGCACTCCAGTGGTTCAGCTCTTCAGAGGTCCCTGGAGATCCAGAATCTAGCTGAGCTGCATACCCTTCAGTCTTTAAATCCCTAATTTCTGGCTACTAAGCACCACCCATAAGTCCTAAAGTTTTTATGATTGGTTGTGTTGATGACACCATTGGGCCCCAGGCTCTAGGACTCCAGGCATTTACGAAATTGAAGGATGAAGTGTGGATTGCTGCATTGGACTATGGGAGAGATTTGCATGAGTCAGTTTTAGAGGAAGGTTGGAAATGAACATTGAGGTCCTTGGCTTATTAGTACCCTCAATGCTGTGTTTTGTGGGATGCTGAAGAAGAAGTGGCTTTAGTTAACTTTGAGAGGCTTTTTAGTCCAACTATGGTTTTAACGTGGAGCATCAAACACCCTGGAGCAGTATGAGTCAGCTCATTCAAGTCTAATGTCTCTTGGAAATACATACCCCAGGATACTTCTCTGATATCTGGTTTGCATCCAGGTAGATCTCACAAAAATACTTAGGGGAGGTGCTAGATAAATGGCTTTTCAGTTAAGAGCACTTACTGACCTTGTAGAAGACCTGAATTTAGTTCCCAGGACCAACTTGGAACTCCCAACTATCTTTAACTAAAATTTCAGGGAATACACTGTCCTATTGTTTTGCCTCTTTGAGCACTAGCCTCTCAAGTGAAACAGGTAAAGCACACATAAACGTAAAACGAAGTTAAATAAAAGTTGTTTAGAAAAGGTGGAAATAGCTGAGGAGGAGAATGTCCCCATGAGATGACCAGCAGTCTTAACTGAGCTGGACCCCTGAGATCTCTCAGACATGGAGCTGCCAAACAGACAGCATACACCAGCTGATATGAGGCCCCTGGCACATACACAGCAGAGGACTGCCTGATCTGGCCTACTTGAGAGAAGATGCACCTAGCTGTGAAGAGATTTGAGGCCCCAGAGAGTTGGGAGGTCTTGTTTGGTGAGGGTGGGGTGGTAGGGATATCCTCTTGGAGATGAGGGGAAGAGGGAGGAAATTGGGAGTGGTCATGGGCCAGGTCAGTAGGGGAATGAAGACTGTACTATAAAAGAGGATTAAATAATAATAATAATGATGATGATATGATGATGATGATAATGATGATGATAGTAATAATAAAAAGACAATAGTTAGGGCAAGCCTGTCTTGATACAAAGAATAGTCAAAGGCAAATCCTTGGGTAGGACAGGGGTTGAAAAGCATAGATGAAGGCCTCCTAAGATGCTTCCCCTGCTGATGCTTCCTTTTAGTCTACTTGCTCAGAGTTATTTTATTCTTTCATAGTGATTTAGTGATTGAGTTGTGATATATGAATCATTTACTAAAAGGCTTTGCTGATAAATGGGTGAGGGAAAATGAGAAATATGGAAATTTCTTCAGTTGCTCTTTCTGGGTTTTCCTTATGGAAATCTCATGTTCATCTTGAGGTTTAAGTTAGGACACTTCTTAAACTTCAATGTTAAAATGTAAAACAAGGAGAATGTAAGAGGGTTTCATGTAGAAGAAAACACAGGTACATAAACATAACCACTAACTACTACAATCCAAGATTTAAATAGAGAAAAACATGGACCATCAAATCAACTATGTAGAGCTAATATGGGCTTACAGAGAATGATGCAGCAAGCAGGGTATGGGACCTTCTGTGTGTAAGTTATGGCTGTTACCTTGGTGTTCTTGAAAGACTCTCAACAGTGGGAGCAAGTGTATCTCTGACTCTTTTGCCTGTTTTGGAGACATTTCTCCTCCTTTTGGGGTGACTTGTCCAGTCTCAATACAAAGGTTTTGGGCTTGTCTTACTGTGATGTGTTTTTTCTTATCTGGCTATCATCTCTTGGTGGCCTGATCTTTTTTGAAGGGAAATGGAGAATAAGGGCAGAGGGAAGGTAGAGAGAAACTGGGAGAAATGAGGAGAATAATTGTGGTTGGATATATTATTTGAGAGAAGAATCTATTTTCTATTAATAAAAAAGGTTCAGAAATGTTCCAAACCATTGTGATTTTCTCAATACCATAAACACCTATATATGTATGTATATATATATATATATATATATATATATATATATATATATATATACCACACATATTCATTATCGAAATCCTTTTCAGGAAATACAACTACCTTGCCACTTCCACAATGTTTTCAATGAATACTTTTACTATTCACTAAAAACTAAATCAAAATTTACATATTTCATATATATCATTATTTACAGACTGTTTTGATTGAAACTTGTTTGCGCACCACCCAGAGTGTTGTTTGACCTCTCACTCTCATTCTGTGACACATGCATTGGATGAAAGTTCCCATTTTAAGTATTGTAGGTAAGGCACTTAGGTACACTAGCATCTTAGAAGCCCATCAAAACATATAAACAGTGGGCCTGAAAGATAATTCTTGCAAGGTAAAGGCATCTTCCACAAAGCCTGGTGGCCTGAAGTTAAGTGACTCAATGGTGGAAGTAAACCACCGAGTCCTGTGTGCTGTCCTCTGACCTCCACACACATGCCCTCCCCCAAATTACAAATACATACATACACACACTCATGTATGTGCATGTATACACACACACACACACACACACACACACACACACATACACACACACACACGTATATGGAGGAAATATACCACTGAATGTGGGCTTTGAGCATTTGAAAGCCATGTACTCATTTCTAGTGTGCCCTCTCTGATTCTTGTTTGTGTTCTAAGATATAAGCTCTCAGTCACTGCTCCAGATGTCATGTTTCCCACTATCTCCCATGATACTTCCCTTCTTATGAACCCTAATCCATTGGAATCATATGCCAAAATAAACCCTTCCTTCTATAAGCTGCCTTGGTCGTGGTGTTTTATCACATCAACAGAATAGTAACTGATGCACATAGAAACACCAATTATTGTTTTGTATAATATTTTATGAACATTTAACACCATTTTTTTCTGTATAATATTTCATGAACATTTGGTTGCTTTTCATGTAAGTGGAGAAAGAAGATATAATCCCTTCTCCCCTTCAATACCAAATATGCACAAAGACTAAATTTGATCCAAAGAATTTGTAATGCAAGATAAAACAGTGATGGATGTTTAAGCTCGAGACTTGTTGTAAGTCATTGGGATACTTGTTTAAACAAAATTTTTAAGTTATACTTATATAATCTTAATTAAGGTCTCTAAATATAGTTGGTAGCCTGTCTATGCAAGTCTTTGTATCATCCTGTTTCAGCCAACAATTCTATTATGTCAGTTTAGCATAAACCTCTGTCCTTACTATCTGCTAATCCTCCCTACGTGATCAAGAGTCTCTTTCTCCACCTATGCCCTAGGTTATGTCTCCTCACATGGCCAACAGCAAGATTCCTGTATGTCTGTTTACTCATAATCTCCTTCTTAACAATTTTCAATCTACTGAGAAACAGTCTACTCCCTGCAATAAAATTTACATATCCATCTATACATGACATCAAACACTCTCTTCTCTTACTGTAGGACTCCATACAAATGACTTCTGTAGCTATAGCCTCCTCTTTGAGTATAGCTTACCTAGATATTTTAAATAAGTAATTATTCAATTCCTATTTATTTTATTAAGAAATTATGACCTAATTCCTCTTAAAGAATAGTTCACTACCCTTTCTTTTGCCTGTAATTCACTAGAGAATCAGACACTTTAATAAAAAAGGTCATGTTCTGGGTGATCCTGAAACCTCAATTCCTATAACTTCAAGAGTTGTGATCTTCCCCTGGTTCCTCATGATCCTAGAATTGTGTTTGGAAAGCAAATGATATTGTTAGATGGAAGGTGGACACTGAAGACGCTAAAATTCAACTTATATTTCAGAAGCCTGCAGGACAAATGCTCTGTGCTTTTTCTATGAACAGGAGGACAAAGCCTATTGTACTTGATGGAGCACCAGCAACATATCAAAGAAATGATTACAGTTAAGCTAAGAATATCAAACTATTAAGTTTATTGGGTTGATTACTTAAGCTTGGATGAAGGGCTATTTCCCAGAGAATGAGAGACTCTAAGTAGCCATATACCATCCAAAAATCCCACAGCATCTTAGGTAATAACCTAAAGAATTGCATCCCTGGAACTTCCTTCAAAACTTGGGGAATAAGAGATATTTACAAGGTTCAGAAAACTTCTGAAACTTACAAGATTCACAAGGCCCTTCCCTAGGGTTTTAAAAGCCACAATCAGCTCAAGTTACAAGTTCATTGGATAATATCCTAAAATAAATGGTGGTGATCCTAATACTGGAGAATATGGAGTACCAACAGGCCAAACTCTTGTCACCAAATTGGGCTTCTAGTACTGGAACTAGGTTGCATTTAGTTGAGATGTTGGCTAATGGTGTTCCATGAAAATAGCTAAAAACTCAAGGTGTTGCAAAGACAGTCTTCACAAACTGACAGCAGGGTCCCATTGCTGATGGTAACACCCACACTACTCATTGAATATGGAGAAGTCAAACTGGTGTTCACAGGGAACCTTCATTCCTAATTTCTAGTATTCTTGTTGATGGAAAATATTCTGCAGGCTACCAAAAGAGACACAGAAACACCACCTAAGCCACAAAACCTTTGATATACAATCTGTTATGCCTGCAAAATATGCTCAGGCAATTGTGGAACAGTATATGAATTAACAGCCAACCGATGTTCCAGTCCATGAGATGAAACCTATATCCAGTACTGCTTGGAAGACCAATAACAAGAGACTAGATAGACCAGAGACCTAGGGTAAAGTAAAAAATTACTGGTCTTAAAAATGTATCAACAAAATGTCTCCTAAAGGTATTCCGATATACTCATAGATCAGCACCTTATTCAGTCAGCACTGGGGAAGCTTCCTACTGCAGCAGACAGGAATTAATGCAGACCAATGGCTAGATATTACACAGAAAATCTTTGGAAAGAAAACCCAGCTCTAAATGGGATGTCTCTATCAAATTCCTCCCCTTAGAGCTCTGGGAAACCCATTGGAGAGGAGGTTAAAAAGAGTGCAAGATCCTGGAGAGATGGAGACACCAGGAGAACAAGTCCCTCTGAATCAGCTAAGCAAGGCTCATATGAATTCCCAGACATTGACGGGGCAAGGACAGGACCCACATGGTTATGCATCAGGTCTTATGAGTATTTATGATAGCTTTCAGCTTACTATTTCTATGGGACTTCTCATTGTATGAATGAGTCATTCTCTGATTTTTGTGGTTGCTCTTGGGGCTCTTTTCCTTCTGTTGTGTTGCCTTGTCCAGCCTCAATGTGATCACTTTTATCTATTATATTTTAATTCTGTTTTGTTACTATCTGTTAAAACCCCGTTCTTTTGTAATGAAAGACAGAAATGAAATATATCTGCAGGGGAACTGAGGAGGACAGGAAACTTGGAGAAGTAGAGGAAGAGAAAACTATAATCAGGATATGTTGTATGCGGAAAGAATATTTTCAATAAAAGAAAAACAGTAAATTAAAAACTAAAAAACAAAAGTCAATGTGATTTTTTATTGTCACTTCCATATTTTGGGGGTGTTGTTTTACTTTCAAAGCTATTACAATTAAAACTTCAAGGTATTATTGCTTTAATATCACATTTATCCAAATCGTGACTGTATAAAAATATGATGCTTAAATGTATTAATGTGCTTTAATGTAACTTTTACATTTTAAGGTTACTATGAATTAAATTATATATAAGTTATATGAAAATACAGGACACATGGGTTTATAAAGCTCTTGGAAACTCAGTGCTTCTGTTTCAAATGTAGAAACACAAATATAGTATCTTATCCATGAACTACACTGTATCATTTAATGACACCATGGATTGTTTGACATTCACATCAGTGGCCCAAAACAGCTGTTCAATTGTATTTAAGACCCACTCAGGAGGAGAGAAACTATGCCTGGTACTGGGAATCTAGGCAGCTTCTTGGGGGCTGGTATGATCCTGGCCCTTAGAAAACAACCTACTGGGTTGGAAAGATGCTTCAGCCATTAAAGGCTAGGCTCACAACCAAAGACCAGCATAATTCCTTACTATATTTCAAATCTTATCCTTATACCCACAGATAAGTGCAGCTACCAACTCTCACCAAAGAAGTATCTATTTATAGCAAATGGAGACCATCACAGAGAACTACAATGCAGAGATCAATAGATTGTGGGAACTCACAGCCCCAAAAGATATATCTGCATCACATTTCCTGCACATATTGCCCAGACAACACTACAGAAGAGGGGACTGAAAGATTAAAAGAGCCAGACTACCAGGATGTCTGCTGTGAAGCAGTCTTTCCTAGAGATTGCTCAATAATCAATAGTGGAAAATAGCAATATCAATAGAAATGTTAATGTAGAAGGGAAAATTTCCCACGGTCTCATTATAGATGAAGATCTACAGGCTACTAATGACTGCTTGGAGAATGAGAACTAACTCATCCTTGGGATGAAACCCCTTATTGTTTGTCCAATGCAAAGTGATCAGCCTTGAAACCATACACACGCTAACAACAGAAAATATCTCAGTAGTATATGTATATGTGTGTGTATATTATGTATGTATTCAGTATATGCACAAATATACATATACACACATAAATATGTGTACACACATATACATATCAATTATAAAACATAAATAGGCTATCAAGTTGAGGGAAGATGGGAGGGGATCTATGGAGGTAACTGGGTGGGGCTGATGTAAGGAAATAGGTGTGGGGGAGAAACTGATGTAATTTTATTTCAATTAACAACACTTGTTAAAAAGATAAAGCCTAACCCTGGTAGAGAAGGTGAGGGTGAGTCAGCCCTGAGGGCATGAGACCAGAAGAGATTTATGGTGTGGCTTCTGGAGAGTTGGCAGGCTGACCAAGTCAGCAACCCCTCAGACAAAGATCAGACATAGAGAGCTTTGAGTAGACCCACACTGAAACATCTACCCTATCTATGAACTGCTAGAGCATGTGAAAGGGCTGGTCCTGCAGATGCAAAGCTGGAGGATCTCCATGACATAGGGCAACAATAGGATATTCAAGAAGAGTCTCTGCGAGGATCCAATATTGATGGTATAGCAGAAGCCAGAGGCCTCAATCCAGACCAGTGACTCACTGCAGTGAACATTTGCAAATAAAGATATGGGGACAAAAGGCTATACTGTGTGGCTGTGGCACACTACAGGTAAGTAAGGTACTTCCAAGGTAAGTCCTGAAACTGGATCTCACCAGAGAGACAAGTAGGGGTAAAATGGAAGACACAACAAATCACAAGGAATGTGAAGGCAGGACCCAGTCTACACATCAAATATGGTCCTGATATGAGATCACAATGCAGAGATTGTGTTGACAGGAAATTACTTCTTATCTTTTGGCCATCACTCAACACATTACTGAAATGAGGTATTTTCTAGCAGGTCATACTAGTCAATAAATAACTCCTGCTCTTTTCAACAACTTTCCAAAGATTTTGTATAACGTCCACCAAGAAAATTGTCTTAAGATCCCTCACTTATTCCTTAGGTGAGTATTTTGCTCTATACAATACAATAAAGCATCTCTTAATTTAAAAAAGTATATTCTTTGACATTGTTATAAATGTATAGTACTCAATTATTCTGTTTATTTTTTACTTTCCATTACCTTTTCTCCTTCACCTCTTGGTTCTACTTAAAATCAAATCCTTCTTATGAAAAAGCCTTATTAAAAACATATATTTTTAATTTGTTACATATATTTGTGTGTGTGTGTGTGTGAGAGAGAGAGAGAGAGAGAGAGTGTGTGTGTGTGTGTGTGTGTGTGTGTGTGACAGCCCAAGTATGGAGGTCAGAGGAAAACCAGTGGGAATTGTTTCTCTTCTTCTATAACTTGGATCTCAGGGAATAATTCAGATGGTCAGACTAAGCAGTAAGTAATTTTATCTACTGAGCATGCAACCAATCCTATTATTATCATTATTTTTAATATTAATACAATATTAATACTAACATTAATATTAGACTCATTGGGATTAAATAAAGCTTCTTGCATGAGTGAGGGAAGTTATATACTAGAGCATGGGCAACTCAGTCTTTCCTTAATCTTTGAGGAAAATTACCTCCCCAATACAAGCACCCAGTGATTGCTCTAGTCCATGTATTCAATTCCATTGATCTATATGTCTTGCTTTGGTGTCAGTACCAGGCTCTTTTTATTACCATGGCTATGTAGTATACATTCAAATCAGGGATGATGATACCTCCAGCAGCAATTTTCCCCTTCTCAATTTCCTTGTTTATCCAGGGTCTTTGGTGTTTCAGTATTAACTTTAATATTTTTATGTCTATGGAGAGTGACACTGGAATTTTAATTGGTGCATCCTAGAAGTCATATATTACTATTAGTAGGGTGGTGTGATTGTTTGTATATATTCAGCTTAGAGAGTGGAATTACTAGAAGGTGTGGCCCTGTTGGAGTAGGTGTGGCCTTGCTGAAGTAGGTGAGTCATTGTGAGGGTGGGCTTTAAGACCCTCCTCCTGGCTACCTGGAAGCTAGTATTGTGCTTGCAGCCTTCAAATGAAGATGTAGAACTCTCAGCTCCTCCTGCATCATGCCTGCCTGAACACTGCTATGTTCCTGATGATAATGGACTGAACCTGTAAGCCAGCCCCAATTAAATGTTGTCCTTTTTAAGACTTGCTTTGGTCATGGGGTCTGTTAACAACAGTAAAACCCTAACTAAGACAAGTGGTGATTTTTGCAGAGTTAATCTCAGCAATACATGCGCATGGGGAGTCTTTCCATCTTCAAACCCTTTACTCCTGACTCCTAGAATTTTTCTCAGGCAGTGTCAAGAACCTGGAAGCACTGAGTAGGTGAACATCTCTGTGGCCTGTTATCTCTTACCACTCTCCAGTCTTCTCTACTACCAACCCAGTGGAAGAGCCAGAGCCAATAGTTCATAAGAGATTGGTGAGGCTCTTAAAGTTTTAACCTACCTTTTTATGTAGTTAAAATCCATTTGTCACAACTCTGTGAATATATGTACACCAGCTAAATTTTACTACAACACTCACCAGCTCCCACACTCCAATGAATAAGAAAGTAGGGTCACTGAGCAGGATAGAATAATAAGTTCTGATCTCTTGTTCACCATAAAACTATGTCTATATGATGACCTGGTCACACTGTATCTGTACTCACGTACCATCCATGTAGCTCCTTACATATGACTAAGTCCATATTCTATTCTCATATCTCTTTCTCATCCCTGAATGTAAATGTTCTTTATTTTGCTGTCTTCCCAATGTAGACATACAGGCATCAGCTCCAAAAGATGACCACCAAACTCTACCCCATACAGAATTGTATCCCCTGTGAGTAACTCTAGTTATGAGGAGAAATTGGTCAGAATACAATGGCAGCATTGGTTTGGGTACTGACAAAGAAGACTAATCTGCAGGGGTCTATACATCACCATCTGCCACTTGGAATTTCCATGACCCATGAGACTGAACCCTGAGGGAAAGAACTCTGTGAGGCCAAAGTGAAGAATCTTGTCAACAGGAAACAGCATAGCCGAAAGGAAAAGAAACCTTGTGGTAAGGACACATCTGTCGTGTTGAGTCAGAACAACCCAGGTGTGCTTAGACAGAGATAAGGAGTTACTGAGCCTTCTCTAAGAGCCTATACAATTTCATCTGCCTATACAGTTTCTTTCTTTGTTTCTTCCTTTCTTTCTACTGAATCACTACTTTTATTTAATACCCATGTCATCAGTTTTGCCAGTTATCTCAATATTGTCCTTTATTGAAGTTTTTTCTTCTTTATATTTGTATTAATTATTCTGATTATTTACATTTCAAATGTTATCTCTCTTCCTAGTCTCCCCTCCACAAACTTCCTACTACATTTTGCCTCTAAGAGGTGCTTCCCCCACCACACACCACATTATCCCTCTAGTATGCCCCTTCTCTGGAGCACCAAGCCTCCAAAGGACCAAGTTCATCCTCTCCCACTGAGGCCATACAAGGCCAATATGTAGTGGAAGCTACAGTCTAGCCCATGTAGGCTCTTTGGTTGGTAGCTTAGTCTCTGGAATCTCTGAGGGGTCTGGTTAGTTGATACTGTTATTCTTCCTATGGGGCTGCAATCCCTTACAGCTCCTTCAATTCTTCCTCTAACTCTTCCATAAGGGTCTCTGAGCTCAGTCCAATAGTTGTCTGTATCTTTATTTGTCTTAATCAGATGTTGGTAGAGCCTCTCAGAGGACAGGCTCCTGTCTGCAAGCACAACATGGCATCAGTAATAGTGTTGGGGTTTGGTATTTGTAGATGGAATAGATCCCAACTTGAAGTGGTCTCTGGATAGCTTTTCCTTCAGTCTCTGCCCCATTTTTGTACCTGCATTTCCTTTAGACAGGAACAATTCTGGGTCAAAAATTTTGAGATGGGGTAGGTGGTCCTGTCCCTCAACTGGAGGCTATGTCTACCTATTTGAGGTGGTCTCTTCAGATTCTATACACCACCGTTGGGAATTTCCTATACATTTTCACGTATATTTTCTGCTCTTTTTCCTGCATACCACCATCACATGTCAATTACAGGCAGTGAAAAAAATCACTCATTAGGTATATGCCCCCAAGTAAACTTCCCATCTTTTTTTTTTCTAGAGATGAAAGCAAATTTATAACTCACAGTAATAACAATAACCAGAGTGTCTATGCTTTTACAATTTTGAATTCCAAAATCTTATAGAGCCAAGAAGTAAACTTCTTTTTATGCAAAGCCAGATGTAATATTCATCACACTCTAAAACCCTGAACAGGCTAAATAAGTGCTTAATAGCACTAGGATATCATTGATGCTCTATATCCATGGCTAGGTAAGAGACATTTCTACAAGACTGAAGAGGCTATTCCTGACATCAAGGGGTATGCTTCTTCAGGTGATGGAGGTTTCCATATGAGAAAAATATCTATAATTTCTTATTTTTTATTAGGTATTCTCCTCATTTATATTTCCAATGCTATCCCAAAAGTCCCCCATACCCTTCCCCCACTCCCTACCCACCCACTCCCACTTTTTGGCCCTGGCGTTCCCCTGTACTGGGACATATAAAGTTTGCAAGTCCAATGGGCCTCTCTTTCCAGTGATGGCCGACTAGGCCATCTTTTGATACATGTGCAGCTAGAGTCAAGAGCTCCAGGTTACTGGTTAGTTCATAATGTTGTTCCACCTATAGGGTTGCAGATCCCTTTTGCTCCTTGGGTATTTTCTCTAGCTCCTCCATTGGAGGCCCTGTGATCCATCCAATAGCTGACTGTGAGCATCCACTTATGTGTTTGCTAGGCCCCGGCATAGTCTCACTAGAGACAGCTATATCAGGGTCCTATCAGCACAATCTTGCTAGTGTATGCAATGGTGGCAGCGTTTGGAGGCTGATTATGGGGTGGGCTGAATATGGCAGTGTCTAGATGGTCCATCCTTTTGTCTCAGCTCCAAACTTTGTTTCTGTAACTCCTTCCATGGCTGGTTTGTTCCCAATTCTAAGAAGGGGCAAAGTGTCCACACTTTGGTCTTCGTTCTTCTTGAGTTTCATGTGTTTTGCAAATTGTAACTTATATCTTGGGTATTCTAAGTTTCTGAGCTAATATCCACTTATCAGTGAGTACATATCATTTGAGTTCTTTTGTGATTGAGTTACCTCACTCAGGATAATGCCTTTGATAACTTTGGGTTGGAAGTCAATTTTATTCGATCCCAAGCTGGAATGGCTACTCCAGCTTGTTTCTTTAGACCATTTGCTTGGAAAATTGTTTTCCAGCCTTTCACTCTGAGGTAGTGTCTGTCTTTTTCCCTGAGATGGGTTTCCTGCAAGCAGCAGAATGTTGGGTCCTCTTTATGTAGCCAGTCTGTTAGTCTATGTCTTTTTATTGGGGAATTGAGTCCATTGATATTAAGAGATATTAAGGAAAAGTAATTGTTGCTTCCTATTATTTTTGTTTTTAGAGTTGGCATTCTGTTTTTGTGGCTGTCTTCTTTTTGGTTTGTTGAGGGATTGCTTTATTGCTTTTTCTAGGGCATGGTTTCTGTCCTTGTATTGTTTTTTTTCTGTTATTATCCTTTGAAGGGCTGGATTCATGGAAAGATAATGTGTGAATTTAGTTTTGTCGTGGAAAACTTTGGTTTCTTCATCTATGGTAATTGAAAGTTTGGCTGGGTATAGTAGCCTGGGCTGGCATTTGTGTTCTTTTAGTATCTGTATAACATCTGTCCAGGCTCTTCTGGCTTTCATAGTCTCTGGTGAAACGTCTGGTGTAATTCTGATAGGCCTGCCTTTATATGTTACTTGACCTTTATCCCTTCCAGCTTTTAATATTTTATCTTTATTTAGGTTATTTGTTGTTCTGATTATTATGTGTTGGGAGGAATTTCTTTTCTGGTCCAGTCTATTTGGAGTTCTGTAGGATTCTTTATGTTCATGGGCATCTCTTTCTTTAGGTTTGGGAAGTTTTCTTCTATAATTTTGTTGAAGATATTTGCTGGCCCTTTAAGTTGAAAATCTTCATTCTCATCTACTCCTATTATCTGTAGGTTTGGTCTTCTCATTGTGTCCTGGATTTCCTGGATGTTTTGAGTTAGGATCATTTTTCATTTTGTATTTTCTTTGATTGTTTTGCCAATGTTCTCTATGGAATCTTCTGCACCCGAGATTCTCTCTTCCATCTCCTGTATTCTCTTGCTGATGCTTGCATCTATAGTTCCAGATTTCTTTCCTAGGTTTTCTATCTTCAGCGTTGCCCCACTTTGGGTTTTCTTTATAGTGTCTACTTCCCTTTTTATGTCTTGGATGGTTTATTCAATTCCATCACCTGTTTGGTCGTGTTTTCCTGCAATTCTTTAAGGGATTTTTGTGCTTCCTCTTCTATCTGTTTAGCAGTGTTCTTCTGTATTTCTTTGAGTGTGTTATTAAAGTCCTTCTTGATGTCCTCTACCATCATCATGAGATATGCTTTTAAATCCATGTCTAGTTTTTCAGGTGTGTTGGGGTGCACAGGACTGGGTGGGGTGGGAGTGCTGCGTTCTGATGATGGTGAGTGGTTTGGTTTCTGTTAGTAAGATTCTTACATTTGCCTTTTGCCATCTGGTAATCTCTGGAGTTAGTTTTTGTAGTTGTCTCTGGTTAGATCTTGTTCCTCAGGTGTTTATGTTAGCCTCTATCAGCAGACCTGGGAGACTAGCTCTCTCCTTAGTTTCAGTGTTCAGAGTATTCTCTACAGGTAGGCTCTCCTCTTGCAGAGAAGTTGCCCAGATATCTGGTGTTCGAACCTGCCTCCTGGCAGAAGTTTTGATCCACCCACAGAGGTCTTAAGATCCCATGGAGGGTCCTGTGTATACCTTATGGGTGTCCTCAGACTCCATACCCAAGGTACCCCTGTACTGGTTGGACCGGAAGGAACTTGTGCCCCCTGATCAGGCCGGGTTTTTTGCTTCCCTAATTAATGTAGTCTCAGGTCTCCCGCGATTGGTTTGGAGCAGATGCTCTGTTCCACTCACCAGAGGTCTTAAGATCCCGTGACAGGTCTTGTGGGTAATTGGCGGGTATCAGCCGACTTCGCGCCCTAGCTACCCAGGTGCTGGCTGGACCGGAAGGGCAAATTTCTTATTTTTAAAAGATTTAGATTTTCTGTCTTCTTCCCATGTGCAGTGTACTTTACCTCACCTCAAAAAAGTTCCACAGTTAGCAAGGGGAACCCTTCATTACTGGTGGGAGTGCAAACTTGAACAACCACTTTGGAAATCAATGTAGCCTTTTCTCAGAAAACTTGGAATAGTTCTATCTCAAGACTCAGCTATACCACTCCTGGGCATATACCAAAAAATGTCCCAATATCTCACAAAGACACGTGCTCAGCTATGTTCATAGCAGCTTTATTCATAATAGCCAGAAACTGGTAATAACCTCAGTTGGATGTCCCTCAACTGAAGAATGGATAAAGAATACAATGGCATACTATTCAGCGATTACAAACAAATCATGAGACTAGAACTTGAGTGATATATCCTAGTCCCAAAAGGACATGCATGATATGTACTCACTTGTAAGTGGATATTAACCTTAAAATACAGGTACCATGTTACACTTCCCAAACTCAAAGAAGCTGACAAAGGAGACCCTAAGTGAGGAAACTGGGGTCTCACTTAGAATGGGGGAATACAATAGTCATAAGAGGGAACTTGGAATGATGGGGGATAAGGAGGGGAATGGGGTGTTCAGCATCAGGTGTGGGAAAGGACAGATAGATGGCAAGATGGCCATGAAATGAATGGAAATCTGCAACTGACAGGGGTAAGGAGGTGAAGAGTATCTCCAGGATGAGTCAGAGATCTGGAATAAGAGAGGTGCCAAGAGTCAATGGGAGTGACCTTAGCTGTGACTCACTACATTGGGGCTATGTAACTTTTTTTTTTTAAAGATTTATTTATTTACTTATTTATTATATGTAAGTACACTGTACCTGTCTTCAGAAACCGCAGAAGAGGTCATCAGATCTCATTACAGATGGTTGTGAGCCACCATGTGGTTGCTGGGATTTGAACTCAGGACCTCTGGAAGAGCAGTCAGTGCTCTTAACCACTGAGCCATTCTCCAGCCCGCTATGTAACTTAAAGAGGCCACCTGTAGCCAGTCAGGAACCCCCATAGAGCCATAGAGACACCAAACCACCTACACAACTTTCAACTCAATATTTATCGTATCTACAAGAAATACAGTTATGGGGGAAGGAACGGAGATCGAGGGAATGGCAAGACAATAATCCTGCCCAACTTGAGACCCATCCCATTGTGAATACCAGCCCCTAAGAGTATTAATGATAGGTTGTTATGCTTGCAGACAGGAGCATCGTGTCCTCTGAGTGGATCCACTCAGCAGCTGACTCAGATACAGACACCCATAGCCAAACAGTGGATGGAATCTGGGGATTCTTATGGAAGAATAGGAGGAAGGATTATGGGCCATGAAGGGCATATGAACTCCACCAGAAGACTAACCTGGACCTTTGTGGTGGTTTGGTGAGCATGGGGAGGTGGGAGGGGATAGGGGATTTTTGGAGGGGAAACTAGGAACGGGGATAACATTTGAAATGTAAATAAATAAAATTCTAATAAAAAAGGAAAAAAAAAAGACAGAGTGTGGATGGTGGAACACATGTGCTACAAAAGAAGAAGGGCATCATCAGAGTGACAAATCGCCAGCAGGAGTGGGACGGCCAGAGTGTGATGTGCTGTGGTGTAGGGAAAGGGTCATCCAAAACCAGATGCTCAAAGGGACGTGGGAACCCACTACATTATAAACACATTTAAAGACAGTTAAAAAAAGAATTTGGATGGAATTTCTAGACGCGAGTGGCCCCGATGCTGCTGTTCCCAGAAGACGGAGGTGTTGCAGCACCCCTGGAGTTATGAGTAAAGAACTGCCAAAGGTATAAAAGTTATGGTCATGGTCATTGGTTGGCCACTGAAACTTGATGATCAGACTGTTTCTTAGGAAACCTCACAATTAGTTGCCGAATATCCAGAAACTCTCCTAGAAATGTCCTCACTGCTGACACAGGACCAAAAGTTGCTGTGCAAGCAGCTGGCAGGGAAAAGGCAGCAGTGATCTTTCCAGCTTTGGACCTTGCACATTCCATTCCTACTTTCCAGGCAGCATGTGCTTCTGGAACAACAGTGGGATGGAGCCTAGGTGGGAGGGGGAAGGGTTGATGGGAGTGCGGGGTGCATGTGACATAATACACTACATTCATGTGTAAAATTGAGGAGTGGGAAAGGACAGATAGATGGCAAGATGGCCATGAAATGAATGGAAATCTGCAACTGACAGGGGTAAGGAGGAAGGTAAGGATGAGGAAGGATGGAGGTATGACTAGAATGCTCTATACACAAGTATAACATGAAGAGGACGTTTGATAAAGGAAATAAAGGCTAAGTAGGACACAAGGCACCATGTACCCATATAAAATCCTCAAATAATAAATTAACTGCAAAGGAAATTTAAAAACATGAAATATTTCATCACCAAAATTTTCCTTAGAAATGAAGAGGTTCACATTGAAACTGACAAAAAAAATCCCTGGCCAATTTACAGGAAGAAAATAGGACCTTTGTCTTTTAACTGGAAGGAACTGAGTATTGTCAAGGAGAATGGACTGAGATGTGAGTCCTTTCCTGGAGGCTCCAAATGAAACTCAGTCTCATAGATACCTGCATCATCTTTGGGAGACTTTGAGCTGAGGTTCTAGGATGCTGTGGTAGAGTCCAGAGATGAAAACCTGTGAGGTAAGGAGTGTGTGTTGTTTTAGCTTCTAGAGACAGAAGTTTATTTTTTAAAAGGCTTTTTGGTAGGCCTTTTTAAAAGATTTAAGAAAATTTTCATACTAATGAGATGGATGTGCTCAAGTGTTCCATTTTAGAATTAATCGAGGCTTTTGACACGGTACCTCAGTGTGTCAGTATGGCTGTGGGTGGCCAAACTTGATGATCTGAGGTTGATTTCAGGATCCACTTAGTAGAAAGGGAAAATCAACTCTCGAAAATTGATTTGACTTTTACCACTATGTTGTGGATGAAGGCACACACATGCAAACACCCACACATACGCACAATAAATATCATAAAATTAACTTTGAGGAAAGGCTGTCTATTTGATATTTTAGGATGTAGACCAACTTCAATATTCTGCCCTAATGTCAAGCCATGAAGCGAAGAAGAAGGTTTTTGTTTTGTTCTTTTGGTTTCTTTCTTTCTTTCTTTCTTTCTTTCTTTCTTTCTTTCTTTCTTTCTTTCTTTCTTTCTTTCTTTCTTTCTCTCTCTCTCTCTCTCTCTCTCTCTCTCTCTCTCTCTCTCTCTCTCTCTCTCTCTCTTTCTTTTGTGTGAAACTTAAGACCACTATTCAAACAGAAGATTTAAAAATAAATATTCTAGTACAGCCAATCTGAAAACCACTAACAGAACGCTTCCTTGTTGAGGTAGTATGGTAGGACTAGATGGAAACGGTTTTGCTTTCTGTAATTATATCGTGTTTCCATAAGCTAAGAAATATGTTCACATTCAGTGACAGCCCTGATGCTCAGGAGATAAACAGCTCCACCCTGAGCACAGCACAGCTGTGTTCCTCCCAGCAACATTCCCACATCCTGTGCTAGGACTGCATGTACCATTTGAACAGCACATAGTGTTTTCAGGACCAAGGAAGGAGTGAACGAAATTCAACACCTGTGAACTTTTCCAGCAACACTTGGTGCTCATTTATATGTCATCATTTTGAATTGTTTAGGTCATTTTACAGCCAGAAGACTTTTATGTTGAGAAACTTCTCATGTGATGAGTCATGACCCAGAATTTAAGAACAAAAAAGATTTGGAGAGAAATGATACAGCCAAGACTGCTTGTGTGAAGGACACAATAAGAAACTGAAGGACAGAATTAATGATGATAATAATGATGATGATGATGATAACAATAATAGGCTTTGTTGCCGTGAGAAACAGAGAACAAGCTTCAGAAATCCAGAGTAGAAGGGTACAGGAAAAGAGGAAAAAGAGTTGCACAAAATAAAGCAAGCAGAACTTAGGGTGAACTTCTCTGTCCTTTGGTAGTGTGTGCCACTTCCACAAGTAAATCACAGAGAACCACTCAATTCTGTGGGAGTCTGTGTAAGAAAACTGTGAATATATGGTGTTCTACGAATGGAAGGGAGTGCAGAATGCTGGTCCCACTAGGTGGCCTTCTAAAAAGAATTACATGAAGTATGATAAGTGGATACCCTTAAAAGCCAGGACACAAAGTGGTACTTTGTTGTTGTTTTTATGTTTGTTTGTTTGTTTGTTTTTGGTCAACAAGGAAGAGAAGAAAAGAAACAAGATAATTAATAACAATATAAATAATTCTAAACCAATTCAGTGATCAAGCTTCTATTATAAATCTAATCAGAGCTTAAAAATCTCAAATGATACTAGTACTAAATGGTGCCTAACTTGTTAGTGATTTTGCACTGCAGTTAAGGTAGGAGAGTTCAAACTGTCTGACTTACCTGCAAGTAGTATTCACACTGATAAGGCTTATCTCCACTGTGAGTTCTTTTTCGCTTTTTCATGTGATATTTCTGTTTGAATCTCATACCACATTCATCACAGCGAAATGGTTTTTCACCTAGTACATGATAAAAAAATTATAAATCATGGACTGTTTTGCCAAAAGAAATTCTTAATATAAACCAAAAGTCTGCCATTAAAAAAAGCCAGGACATGAAAGGAATGCCCTGGCATTTCCACATTATCTTTGTGGAAAGGAAAAGGCTCAGGAGGAATGTCTTTTACATGACCAAAGTTAATACTCACAAGACATAACACCATGTGTATTCCCGAACAGTACCTTTGTTTGCTAAAGCTACCCACAGACATCTTTCTCATGTATTGCTTGCTTCAGTCCTAACATGAGAACTGCTTGTTTCTACTGCTCATGTGCTCCAATACCTCCAGCTCTGTCATTCCCCCATTCAGATCTGTAGCATTTCCTTTGATCTGTGGAGACTCAGTCTCACTGGTTGAGGTGGGTGGGCACAGTTCTACCTTCAAAGCCAGCCTGTGCCCTCACGAGCCTTGAATCCATTGCAGATTTTTCCAAGACTGTGATACCTCAAATTGTTTTGTCAGGCTAGAGAACGATGGGGAGCACACATTTCAGAGAGAATTTATTATTTAAAGGTGGACATTCTTAGGATCCTGAGATCAGGGTACTTTGCTGTGTAAACTGTCTCAATTTGCCCTGCCACAGTCCCTGGGTAAGTGAAATTCTAGAGCAGTCATTCTCAATCCATGAGAATAGCAATTGTCCCCTTTGAGGATTGAATGTTCCTTTCACAGGAGTTGTGTAAGACCATTGGGAAACACAGGTATTACGTTTTGATTCATAACAGTAGCAAATTCACAGTTATGAAAAGAACAACAAAAATAATCTTATGTTTTGGGGTCACCACAGCAAATGGATCTGTGCTAAAGTGTTGCAGCATTAGGAAGGTTGAGAATCACTTTAATAGAGAACCCAGGAAGACCAGACAGACACAGGCTGGAGGATTTGGGGAGAAGAGGAGAAGAATGTCCTTAGGTTTGGACATTCTCCAGGAGAAAATAAAATAAAAAGCGTGTCTCAGTGCTGAGCCTGAGCCAGGTGTGACTATGAAGACTCCTGTTACGCTTGGTGGCTGTAGACAGTATCCTGAGGTGCTAGGGCTGCTCATGATATCTGTAGCAGCACCCTGCTAGTGGCGTGCTTATTCTGTGGTACGCCTTGGAAGTCCGTAGCCATGGACCTTGTACTAATCTGCATTCTTTGGATCTCTCACTGCACTGGGAAAAAAGATCTCAGCCATCCCAGGGAGAGGGAATCTGAGAAATTCTCCAAATGAGAGGGAATTCGCAGTCCTATGCAAACCTAGCTGTGGCCAGTAGAGGGCTCTCATCTGCAAGAAAGAAAATTATCTCTGGATGACATCAGACCCTAGTCCAACACAGACATCAGCAACAGACATCTGCAAGCTCTGCTGACCATCACCTGATCATGTAGTCTGCATTCTTGTCTCCAGGGACTCAAAAAACCATTTCCCAACTCCAACTTTGTGCTTTTATCCCTGGTATTTTGGTTTCTCGCACTTCCTATACATTTATAAGAGATACACACACACACACATGTATATGTGATATATATATATATATATATATATATATGTGATATATATGTGATATATATGTGAGATATATATGTGATATATATATATCACAGAGTATATATATATATATATATATATATATATATATATATATACTCTGCATGCCTTCTGTCCCCTTTGATCTACATTTTGCAGTGGCTTTTGAGAAAATGCTATTATATCTCTTTTTTAAAAAAGATTTATTTATTTATTTAATATGAGCACATGGTTGTCTTTAATTTTTATTAGATATTTTCTTCATTTACGTTTCAAATGCTATCCCCAAAGCCCCCTATACCCTCCCCTCACCCTGCTCCCAAACCCATACACACCTACTTACTGGCCCTGGCTTTCCCCTGTACTGGGGCATATAATCTTCGCAAGAGCAAGGGCCTCCCCTCTCATTGATGGCCAACTAGGCCATCCTCAGCTATATATGCAGCTAGAGACACAGCTCTGGGAGGTACTGGTTAGTTCATATTGTTGTTCCTCCTATAGGGTTGCACTCACTTTAGCATCTTGGGTACTTTCCCTAGCTCCTTCATTAGGGGCCCTGTGCTCCATCTAATAGATGACTGTGAGAATCCACTTCTGTATTTGCTAGGCACTGGCATAGCCTCACAAGATATATATATGTATATATATATATATATATATATATATATATATATATATATATATATATGGAGAGAGAGAGAGAGAGAGTTATCTCAGGGTTCTGTCAGCAAAATCTTGCTGGCATATGCAATAGTGTATGGGTTTGGTGGTTGTATATGGGATGAATCCCCGGGAGGGGCAGTCTGTGAACTTTGTCTCTGTAACTCCTTTCATGGATATTTTGTTCCCCATTCTAAGAAGGAGTGAAGTATCCACACTTGGGTCTTCCTTTTTGATTTTCATGTGTCTTGCAAATTGGATCTTGGATATTCCAAGTTTCTGGGCTAATATCCACTTATCAGTGAGTGCATATCATGTGTGTTCTTTTGTGATTGGGTTACCTCATTAAGGATGATATCCTCTAGATCCATCCATTTGCCTAATTCATTGTTTTTAATAGCTGAGTAGTACTCCATTGTGTAAATGTACCACATTTTCTGTATCCATTCCTCTGTTGAGGGGCATCTGGGTTCTTTCCAGCTTCTGGCTATTATAAATAAGGCTGCTATGAACATAGTGGAGCATGTGTCCTTCTTACCGGTTGGGACATCTTCTGGATATATGCCCAGGAGAGGTATTGCTGGATCCTCCGGTAGTACTATGTCCAATTTTCTGAGGAACTGCCAGACTGATTTCCAGAGTGGTTGTACAAGCTTGCAATTCCACCAACAATGGAGGAGTGTTCCTCTTTCTCCACATCCTCGCCAGCCTCTGCTGTCACCTGAATTTTTGATCTTAGCCATTCTGGCTGGTGTGAGGTGGAATCTCAGGGTTGTTTTGATTTGTGTGAATTTTTGCTATCCTAGGTTTTTTGGTATTCCAGATGAATTTGCAGATTACTCTTTCTAATTTGTTGAAGAATTGAATTGCAATTTTCATGGGGAGTGCATTGAATCTATAGGTTTCTTTTGCAAGATAACCATTTTTTACTATATTGATCCTGCCCATCCATGAACATGGGAGATCTTTCCATTTTCTGAGATCTTCTTTAATTTATTTCTCCAGAGACTTGACTTTCTTATCATATAGATCTTTCACTTCCTTAGTTAGAGTCATGGAAAGGTATTTTATATTATTTGTGACTATTGAGAAGGGTGTTGTTTCCCTAATTTCTTTCTCAGCCTGTTTATTCTTTGTGTACAGAAAGGCCATTGACTTGTTAGAGTTAATATTATATCCAGTTACTTCACTGAAGCTGTTTATCAGGTTTAGGAGTTCTCTGGTGGAATTTTTAGGGTCATTCATATATACTATCATATCATCTGCAAAAAGTGATATTTTGACTTTTTCCTTTCCAATTTGTATCCCCTTGAACTCCTTTTGTTATTGAATTGCTCTGGCTAGGACTTCAAGTACAATGTTGAATAGGTAGGGAGAAAGTGGACAGCCTTGTCTAGTCCCTGATTTTAGTGGGATTGCTTCCAGCTTCTCACCATTTACTTTGATGTTGGCTACTGGTTTGCTGTAGATTGCTTTGATCATGTTTAGGTATGGGCCTTGAATTCCTGACCTTTCCAAGACTCTTATCATGAATGGATGTTGGATCTTGTCAAATGCTTTTTCCGCATCTAACGAGATGACCATGTGGTTTTTGTCTTTGAGTTTGTTTATATACTGGATTATGTTGATGGGTTTCCATATATTAAACCATCCCTGCATCCCTGGAATGAAACCTACTTGGTCAGTATGGATGATTGTTTTGATATGTTCTTGTATTCGTTAGCTGGCATTTTATTGAGCATTTTTGCATAACGGAAATTGGTCTGAAATTCTCTATCTTTGTTGGGTCTTTATGTGTTTTAGGTATCAGAGTAATTGTGGCTTCATAGAATGAATTGGGTAGATTACCTTCTGCTTGAATTTTGTGGAATCGTTTGTGGAGAAGTGGAATTAGATCTTCTTTGAATGTCTGATAGAACTCTGCACTAAACCCATCTGGTCCTGGGCTTTTTTTTTTTTTTTTTGTTTGTTTTTTTTGGTTGGGGGACTATTAATGACTACTTCTATTTCTTTAGGGGATATGGGACTGTTTAGATCATTATCCTGATACTGATTTAACTTTGGTGCCTGATATCTGTCTAGAAATTTGTCCATTTCATCCAGGTTTTCCAGTTTTGTTGAGTATAGCCTTTTGTAGAAGGTTTTGATGGTGTTTTGGATTTCTTTAGGATCTGTTGTTATGTCTCCCTTTTCATTTCTGGTTTTGTTAATTAGGATGCTGTCCCTGTGCCATCTAGTGAGTTCTGCTAAGGGATTATATATCTTGTTGATTTTCTCAAAGAACCAGCTCCTTGTTTGCTTGATTCTTTCAATAGTTCTTCTTGTTTCCACTTGGTTGATTTCGCCCCTGAGTTTGATTATTTCCTGCTGTCTACTCCTTTTGGGTGAATTTGCTTCCTTTTATTCTAGAGCTATTAGGTGTGTTGTCAAGCTGCTAATTTGTGGTCTCTCTAGTTTCTTTTTGCAGGCACTCAGAATTATGAGTTTTCCTCTTAGAAATGTATTTTTGTGTCCCTTAAGTTTGGGTATGCTGTGGCTTCATTTTCATTATACTCTAAAAGGTCTTTAATTTCTTTCTTTATTCCTTCCTTGACCAAGGTATCATTGAGAAGAGTGTTTTTCAGTTTTCACATGAATGTTGGCTTTCCATTATTTATGTTGTTATTGAAGATCTTCCTTAGTCCATGGTGGTATGATAGGATGCATGGGACAATTTCAATATTTTTGTATCTGTTGCAGGCTGTTTTGTGACCAATTATATGGTCAATTTTGGAGAAGGTACTATGTGGTGCTGAGAAGAAGGTATATCCATTTGTTTTAGGATAAAATGTTCTGTAGATATCTGTTAAATCCATTTGTTTCATAATTTCCATTAGTTTCACTGTGTCCCTGTTTAGTTTCTGTTTCCACGATCTGTCCATTGATGAAAGTGGTGTGTTGATGTCTCCCACTATTATCATGTGAGGTGCAATGTGTCCTTTGAACTTTACTAAAGTTTCTTTAATGAATGTGGCTGCCCTTGCATATGGAGCATAGATATTCAGAATTGAGAGTTCCTCCTGAAAGATTTTACCTTTGGTGAGTATGAAGTGTCCCTCCTTGTTGTTTAGATAAGTTTGGGTTGGAAGTCAATTTTATTTGATATTAGAATGGTTTCTCCACCTTGCTACTTCAGACCATTTGCTTGGAAAATTGTTTTCTAGCCTTTCATTCTGAGGTAGTGTCTGTCTTTTTCCCTGAGATGGGTTTCCTGTAAGCAGCAGAATGTTGGGGCCTGTTTGTGTAGCCAGTCTGTTAGTCTATGTCTTTTTATTAGTGAATTTAGTCCATTGTTATTAAGGAAAAGTAATTGTTGCTTCCTATTATTTTTATTGTTAGAGTTGGCATTCTGTTCTTGTGGCTTTCTTCTTTTAGGTTTGTTGAAGGATTATTTTCTTGCCTTTTTTAGGTCATGGTTTCTATCCTTGTATTGTTTTTTTTTTCTGTTATTGTCCTTTGGATTTGTGGAAAGATAATGTGTGAATTTGATTTTGTCATCAAGTACTTTGGTTTCTCCATCTATGGTAATTGAAAGTTTGGCTGGGTATAGTAGTCTGGGCTGGCATTTGTGTTCTCTTAGTGTCTGTATAACATCTTTCCAGGACCTTCTTGCTTTCATAGTCTCCAGTGAAAAGTCTGGTGTAATTCTGATAAGAGTGCCTTCATATGTTACTTGACCTTTTTCCCTTACTGCTTTTAATATTCTATCTTTATTTAGTGTATTTTTTGTTCTGATTATTATGTGTTGGGAGGAATTTCTTTTCTGGTCCAGTCTATTTGGAGTTCTGTAGGCTTCTTGTATGTTCATGGGCATGTCTTTCTTTAGGTTTGGGAAGTTTTCTTCTATAATTGTGTTGAAGATATTTGCTGGTCCTTTAAGTTGAAAATCTTAATTCTCTTCTACTCCTATTATCCTTAGTTTTGGTCTTCTTATTATGTCCCGGATTTTCTGGATGTTTTGAGTTAGGATCTTTTTGCATTTTGCATTTTCTTTGATTGTTGTGCTGATGTTCTCTATGGAATTTTCTGCACCTGAGATTCTCTCTTCTATCTCTTGCATTTTGTTCCTTATGCTCTCATCTATGCTTCCAGATTCCTTTCCTAGGTTTTCTATCTCCAGCATTGCCTCATTTTGGGTTTTCTTTATTGTGTCTACTTCCCTTTTTAGGTCTAGTATGGTTTTGTTCATTTCTATCACCTGTTTGGATGTGTTTTCCTGTTTTTCTTTAAGGACTTCTACCTGTTTGGTGGTGTTTTCCTGTTTTTCTTTAAGGACTTTTAACTCTTTAGCAGTGTTCTCCTGTATTTCTTTAAGTGAGTTATTAAAGTCCTACTTGAAGTTCTCTACCATCATCATGAGATATGCTTTTAAATCCGGGTGTAGATTTTCAGGTATGTTGGGGTACCCAGGACTGGCTGAGGTGGGAGTGCTGCATTCTGATGATGGTGAGTGGTCTTGTTTTCTGTTACAAGTATGATTCTTACATTTGCCTTTCGCCTCTGGTTCATCTCTGGATTTAGTTGTTATCTTTTTCTCTGGTTAGAGCTTGTTCCTCTCGTGATTCTGTTAGCCTCTATCAACAGACTTGGGAGACTAGCTCTCTCCGGAGTTTCAGTGGTCAGAGCACTCTCTGCAGGCAAGCTCTCCTCTTGCAGGAAGGTGCTCATATATCTGGTTTTCGGACCTCCTCCTGGCAGAAAATGAAGGCCCGAATCAGGGACTGTTTCAGAAGCTGCATCACTTTGGCTTGTCCCAGAAGCAGTTAGCTTCTGTTGTCCACACTCTGACCTGCACAGACTAGTCTCAGAGGTGTCTGGGAACCAAGATGGCTCCCCCAGGTGCTCTGGCAAAGCCCTCCCGGGAGGGGTGGACACCTCTCCTCTGGTAGTGAAGGTGCCCAGATGTCTGGAGCCAGAAACAGGATCTGCCTCAGAAGGTGTCATCTAAGGACCTTGGAGGTGTCCACCAACTCCGTGCCCAAGGTGATCCGGTGCTGGCGCTGACCGGAAGGGACTTGTGACCCTGGTCAGGCTGGGTTTTCTGCTTCCCTAATGTTGTCTCAGGTCCCACATGATTGGAATGGAACAGAAGTTGAGTTACACTCACTGGTGGTCCTAAGATCACGTGGCGAGTCTTCTAGGGACCTTGGGGGTGTCTGCTGACTCTGCACCCAAGGTGACCGGGTGCTGGTGCTGATTGGAAGGGATTTGTGTGTCTATTTTCTTTTAGGTTTGTTGAAGAATTACTTTCTTCCTTTTTCTAGGGCATAATTTTCCTCCTTGTGCTGGTGTTTTCCCTTTATTCTCCTTTGAAGAGCTGGATTTGTGGAAAGATATTTTTTGTATTTGGTTTTGTCATGGAATACTTTGGTTTCTCCATCTATGGCAATTGAGAGTTTTGCTGGGTATAGTAGCCTGGGCTGGCATTTGTGCTCTCTTAGGGCCTGTATAACATCTGTCCAGGATCTTATGGCTTTTATAGTTTCTTTTGCGAAGTCTGATGTAATTCATAGGTCTGCCTTTATATGTTACTTGACCTTTTTTCCCTTACTGCTTTTAATATTCTATATTTATTTAGTGCATTTGTTATTCTGATTATAATGTGTTGGGAAGAATTTCTTTTCTGGTCCAGTCTATTTGGAGTTCTGTAGGCTTCTTGTATGTTCAAGGGCATCTCTCTCTTTAGGTTAGAGAAATTTTCTTCTATAATTGTGCTGAAGATATTAACTGGCACTTTATGTTGAAAGTCTTCATTCTCATCTATACCTATTATCCTTAGGTTTGGTTGTCTCATTGTGTCCTGGATTTCCTGGATGTTTTGAGTTAGGATCTTTATGCATTTTGCATTTTCTTTGATTGTTGTGCCGATGTTCTCTATGGAATCTTCTGCACCTGAGATTCTCTCTTACATCTCTTGTATTCTGTTGCTTATGCTTGCATATATGGTTACTGATTTCTTTGCTAAGATTTCTATCTCCAGAGTTGTCTCTCTTTGTGTTTTCTTCATTGTTTCTACTTCTAATTTTAGGTCCTGGATGGTTTGTTCAATTCTTTTACCTGTTTGTGTTTTCCTGTAATTATTTAAGGCATTTTTGTATTTCCTCTTCAAGTGCTTCTAGCTGTTTACCTGTGTTCTCATGTATTTCTTTAAGGAAGTCATTTATTTCCTTCTTCAATCCTCCACCATCATCATGAGAAATGACTTTAGTTCCATATCTTGCTTTTCTGTTGGGATGGTGTATCCAGGACTTACTATGGTGGTAGAATTTGATTCTGATGATGCCACGAAACCTTGGTTTCTGTTGCTTCTGTTCTTATGCTTGCCTCCTGCCATCTTATTATCTCGATTGTTTGATGCCCTCAATATATCTGATTGGAGCCTGTCCTTCCTATAATCCTGGTTGATTCAGGACTCCTCAGAGTCCAGCTTTCTCTGCGATCCTATGATTCTTGGACCCTGTGAACCTGAGATTCTGGGTGTGTCAGGGTTCTTGGCAGTCAAGCTTCCTCTGAGACTCTGAGATCCTGGTGTGACCAAGTTCCTGGTATCCTGATATCCTGAAATCCTAAGGTTCTGGGCGTGTTACAGCTCCTTGCAGTGGTGTCTTCTCTGGGGATTGTAGGGCTGTCTGGTGTGTTTGAAATAATGGTATACCAGCACCAATCAGAACGAACCTGAGCTGCCTGTCAGGCAAGGCTCCTGTGTCCTTGCTCTTGCTGTCACAGGCCAGTCATGATTGGTTTGGAACTGATGTTGTGTTCCACTCACCAGTGATCCTAAGATCCTGGGCATGCTAGGCTACCTGTAGCATGGAGAGTCCTCTGTGGACTTTGGGACCATTTGTTAAGTTCATTCTCAAGGTGGCCTGGAGCTGGTGCCAACAGGAAGGCTAAGATCCTTTTCTTGTGCTTCAATTTTATTGGGATATCCAGGGTTTGTTGTAGCATGATAACTGAGTTCTGCTGTTGCCTTATTGCCCTGTGTCTTCCCAATTGTGTTGTTTAGCTGTTCTTTAGGAATCTGATTTTCCCTGGTGTTGGCTGGATGATCCTGGTGGCAGCAGAACTTCTCAGGACTCTCTCTCTCTCTCTCTCTCTCTCTCTCTCTCTCTCTCTCTCTCTCTCTCTCTGTGTGTGTGTGTGTGAACAGTGGCCTAAACAATTGAGGTCAGGGTACACTACTCAGTTGGCTGTGCCTCAGGCAGACCCCATTCTTCATGTTGTGTCATGGGCAGACCCTACTGTGCAGGCTGTGTCCCAGTCAGCCCCAAATGAGATGGTGGTCAACCCAACTAGGATAGCTGGTTGGGTAGGGTTCCAAGTTGGTTAGCTTTGGGACCCCAAAGGTTTCTAATGGAAATCAGGATGCTCTGGGAATCCCACAAGGCTCCTGTGAACTGAGGAGCAAGGCCACAGCTAGACCATCGGGCTTTGAAGTGGGATTCTTTCCTTCTTCTATTACTAGGTTTGGTCTTTTCATAATGTCCTACATTTCCTGGATGTTTTGTCTCAGGACATTTTTTAGATCCAATATTTTCTTTGACTTATATATCAATTTAATCTTTTGTATCTTCCAAACCTGAGATTTTCTCTTTCATCTCTTATGTGGATGAAGCTTGCAGCTGTACTTTCTACTTGAATTCCTAAGTTTCTGATTTCCAGAATGTGTTTGTGTTTCCTGGACTTTTAAGAAGGTATTCATTCATTTACTACAACTTTTAAAACGGTATTTCTTAAGAGATTTTTTTTCACTTTCTCTGTAAGAACCTCTATTATCTCCATACAGGTAGGTGTAAGGACTAGTCCTTCTGCTTCAACTAAGGTGGAATATTCAAGTCTTGCTGTGATAGATAGCTGGGCTCTATTTGGAGACATATTGTCCTGGATGTTATTGGTTGGGTTTTTATGCTGGCACCTAGTTTCTGGGATTGGAGTGAATGTAGGTCTAGGTGATGCTGCCTAGATTTGTCTTTGTTGAAGTGGATGATTTATTTCTTGAATTTTACATCTTTTCTGAATTTTCAGAGAGTGCAATGGATGTGTTTTCATGGTATGGAATTTTCTTTGTAGCTGATAGGTGTGGCAGTTGGAGGTTCCAGATAAATGTGTTTCTGGGTATTGGGATCTTACTTTTAGGAAATGGGGGATAGGCAGAATTCTGATGTGTTCATGGGGTGAAGGAGAACAGAGCACTATAACAGGATCTGCTTATTTTGTCTCATTGAAATCTGGGGAACAGTAAGAGATTTACCCCAGGGGCTCTTCTAGAGCACCAGGGATGAGACTGGGAATCTGGATCTGAAGGAACAGAAGAAACAGGAGAGAGCTTCAGTCAGCCTACCTGCTTCCTTGTGAGGAGTGTTTTCTGTGTTATCAGAGAATACTTGATGTAGTTAGGGGTTGAGATAAAACAGCAAGTGGGGAGAGGAGTTTTAAGTGAGGATGGTCTGTGGGATCCATAGGAAATGAGGCATCAGAGAGGGAAGGCTGCAGCTTGTGTTCTGCTTCAGTATTAGGGATGAGACTGGGGGAATTTATCTGAAGAAATATAAAGAAAGGTGTGGATATACCTTCATCCTACTTGTTTCTCAGGTTCTATTGTCAGCATATTATTTCAGACATGAGTGCAAAGATAACATCATCTACTCCCATTACTGAATCTCATTTCATGTTTTATTGCAAGGCAAAGAACATACACCAGGGGGCAGCAAACCTTTCTGTAAAGGGCCATATTATTCCTGACTACTTTCCTTTCTTCCTTACCCCCTTTCTACTTTCTTTCTTTCTTTCTTTCTTTCTTTCTTTCTTTCTTTCTTTCTTTCTCTCTCTCTCTCTCTCTCTCTCTCTCTCTCTCTCTCTCTCTCTCTCTCTCTCTCTCTCCCTCCCTCCCTCCCTCCCTCCCTCCCTCCCTCCCTCCCTCTCTCCCAAAATATTTCCTAAGGCTTAGATGTGTGAGTATTTTGTAGATGTGTCTATTAGGACTAGGCTCTACAACTCTGTACTCATTGGTTGTAGTTTTATGAGTGGTTGCAAAGAGACATTTTCTTGATGATGGGTGACAGCTATACTTACCTGTGAGTATAAGAATAATGTTTATATAGTATTATCAAGGATTGTGTTGATTTAGTAAATTTTTGCTTGTAGATTCTTCTCCTTCTACAAGTTTGATTTCAGTAGTACTGAGTAATTACCTAGGTTTCCAATACCAGACACAGCATCCCTCTTGTTGAGTATGTTTTATGTCCATTTAGAGAGCCATTGGTTACCATCAAGATAAACCATTATTACTGAAGACACCATGCACATGGGCCCAAAGACCCATGATCTGAAACTGATATGAATGCCCCTCCCTGAGGGGTAGTATTCTTGGTTTGGCATATATTTTGATATTTCTTTATTTAATATTTCTTCATGCAATCATATGGAGGTTTTTAAGATAGGTCCTTGTGATTACTGTAGATTTTATTGACATATTCTGTAATGGATTCTTTTTTTGTTTCTAATTTTATTAATTTAGGTTGTCTTTTCTCTTTTAATTTGGCTAAATATTTAATTTTTTTTTTTTTTTTACTTTTTCTAAGAACAAACTTTGGTTTCTCTTGTTTTTTTTCATGTTTCAGAAAAGAGTATCTTTAGTAGTCATTCATTCAATGTGCTTTGATCAAATTCACTCACTATGCTTTCATCTTCAATTTTACTGTATCATCCTTCTTTCCTTTTCCTCCAAACTGTATCTGTTATCCTTATTTTTAAAAAGTTTCTGTTACATACTGAGTCTTCTCATTGCATGTGGAGTGTGGGTAGCCTACCAGGGTTCATTTCTCTGAACAAATGTGATCACTTCCCAATACACCATCAGTGTTCAATAGCTTCTCAGATGGGGTGAAACTTCCTTTGTGCCTCTCATATTTGTACTGGGATTTTTGCTGGCTTGATTGTCTGTAAATCTTATACATACTATAATCTTATACAGACATTATGAAGATTCACTCTTTTCACTGAAGCTAAAAAGACCAAATGTATAGAAGCAAATAAGTAAAAAAGGAGCAGAAAAATATTCACTGAAAAGATTGGAAGGAAAGATAAAGATAAGGTGGATAATGTTTGGTCAATCCAATTGAGGGTAAATTACTCTATTCACCTCTAATGCTACAGTCTAACACAAGTAGCTAGAAACTTCCAGATGTTTCCAGAAGATTCATTGAAATTCTAATATTTGAATATATTCCAACTGTAGTTATACTGATTGTCTGTGTGCACTTTTGCACATGTAAACTGAATTAAAAATTGCTCCATAAAGGACCAATATTATGCCTCAGTTAAATGAAAGATTTAAATATAATTCAAAAGCAAAGAAATTTAGATTTCATCTCTTCCCTTACGCAGTTGAGTCAAGCTTAATCTCAATAAAGGAGTGAAAGACACAGGCTTTGAGAAGCTTGAGTCAAATCTGCATAGGCCAGTTTTACTATCCACTTGGGACATAGGCTAAGACTAGAATTAAATGTTTAAGCCCATGTATATAAAGCTGTATATGAATATATGTGAATACATACACATACATACATATATACCTACATACAGTTTTTCATAATATATGCCCATGGCTTATTTTAATGCATCAGGTAATATGCTCAAGGTTTAACAGCAGTAGTAAATAATACCATAGGACAATGCCTACAAAAAATTATATCAAAATGCTTCTCTTGCCACTCGTGTATGTTGAGGCACTAAAGATTCTGGAAGTGTCACCTGAACCACAGTCCTGTGATGACCTTGATGTCTCTGACACAGTAACAGGAACGCTAGTACACAATTGAGGTGTTAGACAAGGGAGAGGCACAGCTCAGCAAAATGCTGTAGAATTCTGTGCCATCACAATTCAGAGAATTGAAAGTTGGTAAATTCATGATGGTTAAAAAGTGTCAAACCAAGAAATCTTCAGATAATCTCTTAGACTAATGTTTCTGGTATATAGAACCCTTTAAGCAGGCCATATCCAAAATGGAATAAAGACTATCACAGAAGAGCTACTCACTTTCTTCTCAAAGGCCACCACTATGCTCAGTACTGCCTTTAAGACAAGTTACATGTTTGATCTCTTTCACACACACACACACACACACACACACACACACACACACACACACAATCACTTTGCAAAACAGAAAGAAGCTACAAACTATATTTCAATTTAACCTTTTAAAAGACACCATTTGCACAATCACTAAAATTTAAAATAAAATTACTACAGGAATCATGAAGACACATCAGTAAAGAATTTAATTATAGTAGTTGCCATGTTGTTGTAGAACAAGCAGGTTCCAGATTCCACACCACAAGGTGGCTTTTTAGCCACTCAACTGTTGAAAACACTCAGGAGAGACTGGTTACTGTGAAGTGGAAGGCACTTAACACTGTCTCCACCATGTCTTCCTTTGTGACCAACAGGCAGATCAAAATATATTGGGATAGCTGGCAAGTGAAGCAATTCCACAGTGGTTGTTGCGATCTTTGGCAATCTGCATGTAGCCATTCATGCCCCATTCTTCACCCCAGCTAAAAGGAAATGTATATTTCATTTATTATAAAGAACATGAACTTATTGCAACAGCTAGCAAGAGGTCAACTTAACAGAAGGAACAGAAAAAGTTGAAGGCCTGCCCTTGGGTACCAAGAAGCACCTCACACAGGACTGTGAAGACCACAGCAGAGAAAGGGTGGTTCAGTGCTAATACATGTGTGAGATTTTAAAAAGCAATGGCACCAAATGACACTGATAGCCAAGAAACCAGTAACAGGATGGGAAGATTATGATCACACATATGTGAGTAGCTTCTCCAAGTTGTAGGAGAGCTCAGAGGTTAAGGACTGGGTATCAAAGTAAAGAGCTGTTTACAAGCTAGATTAACACAGTAGTGTTCCTACAGTACAAGTCCTCCAGATATAGAGGCAGATGTACCTGGAGGAAGCTGGCTAGCCAGTCTAGACAATAAACCCCTAGACCAGTGAGGCACACTGTCTCACTATAGCAGGTGGATAATTATTATAAGACAACTGATGTTAACATCAGGTCTCAGTTGCACATATGCATGTACACATACATCATTCATGTACATAAGAAAACAAGAACAGACTTTGTTCAGTTTAAGTGGGACAATGTTTTCTAGGCTGTACACTCAAGCATTGACTGCAAGAAGTAATCCATTTGTGAATCTGATGGATGGGCACCAAGAACTCTTAGACACTGAATTATTTCTTCAGCCCCTGGAATTTCAAATATAATTTTTTTGGCAGTTATACCTGTTCTTGATCAGCCAGTAGTTATTGCCATCTTTCACATCTCCCTCATATCCATAGCCAACCACCAGAACTGCATGATTCACAGCGTAACTGCTGCAATTTGGCTCATAATAAATACCTGAGAAATGAAATGGAAGCTGGCATGAGATGCAAAGGATACATGACAGTGAGCATTGCCACCATCAATAGGGAAGAATTTTCACAGATCTCTGAAATGATGTAAATCACAATCAGATGTAAGAGCAAAATGAATTGTTAGTGAGATGGCTAATATATGTACATGTATATATATATATATATATATATATATATATATATATATATATATAGTTTCACAGAAAACTGAAGAAAACAGAAGTATAGATTTGTTGATAAACACTTGCCTAGGTGTAGGGAGAATTCCTTGTACCATATGGAAGCATCACAGGTCACAAAATGCAATTGGCCTATTAGCTTAGGCAGGAAATAGGAAGGTTATGTTCTGGTACAGATAGAGGACTTATGGGAAAATTGTCAGGCATAGGAAGATTCATCAAAGACACAGAAGACAGTCAAATGGAACCTAGGATCATGTAGCCAACCACATGACAGAAGTTAGAATAAAATAAACAGGTAATTAAGATATGAGCTAGTTGCTGAACAAGTCTAAACACTTATTTATATATAATTAAGTCTCAGAGTCATTATTTTGGGGAACTGTGAAAGCTTGCCATTATACGTAGGTGCATATAAGAATATTTAATTCTTTTCACTAGAATCTCATGCCAAATAAAATTCGCTAAATAGAAGTTACTTAATTCAAGAGACTCATTAATAATTTGATTTCATGTGTACAGTCTCCACCAAAAATCTAAAGCATCCACCAAATTGGGGGTAGTTTAAAAATAAACTAAACATAAATTTTATAACATATGATATACTTACTTTCATGAGAGGGTCATATCAGTTAAAGACAGGACTCAGTATGATTGCATAGAGAAGGCAATCAAGAAACCCAAACTCACATACAATCTTATAGATAAGAACATAGCATGGCATGGCATTGGGATGTCACAATTATTCATTTTTTTTCACATCTAGAAGGAAATATGCTTACCTTCATTGTAGAACCTGAAAGACTGATGAGAAGCATCAACTGCCACAGAGACAGGCCCAATAGATGCTACAGCAACCCATAGGTAAACCTCATTCGGTGGGAGGTTCACATAATCTGTGATATAAGCACTAGCATTCTCACTACGGTACCTGCAGGGTCCTTCCTTTAAACAGTAAAGAGATAACAGAATCAGTTACACCTGCCTTCTGAGGAGTATGCATCAGAACCACAGCACTGCTAAGTACGCCCATGTCTGGACTGTTATAAATCATTCCAGGAAGTGAAATAAACTGAAAGATCTGGAACTGAGAATCCATTCTAATGCTTTCAATGACACCTCACATTTTTTTCTGTCCATAAGAAAATTTTATAGGGGGAAATCTTCATTATATGTGGAAGGGTTTGTATATTGTCCATGTGCATGGAAGCAGGGATAGCTACATGGAAACCATCAGCTCAGAAGCTGTTCAGTGTCTGATATGGCAGGCATTGTAATGAGAGCAATTGCAGTATATAGAGAATCTACCTCCTAATGGGAGTTCAGAAGACAAAGGATTATTTCTAGAAGTGTCTTCATGCTTAAAGGTGAGATATAATGACAAAATAGGAAGTCCTCTTACTTTTCCTTCGTATGGATAGGTTGCCTCAGCTTCAAGACCTTTATTTTTCAAAACATACTCGAATGCTTGGTGTGTAGTACCCGAATGGCAGCCATTGTTTCCTACAGTTTTAGAACAGTCCAATAGGTTCTGCACACTTAGAGGGGTGAGGTTGCCAGTTTTCCAGAACATCTGACCTTCTATGGCACCAGCTGCAGCAAAAGCCCAACAAGAGCCACAATAACCCTGAGTCAGGAAGAAAATATTGTTATACATAAACAAACACCAATGCCAGCAACAACAAAGACAGCACAATAACTTATGGAAATGATGTATTGGCAGTCATTCGATACCAAGGGAAGAATGGTACTCTCCTAGAGGTCATGCCTGATGGCAGTTTGTTCACACCCTAGATAGTGGTCACACACAGGAACATTTGAGCAAGACCTATTGGTTTTATGGGTTATTAATGACAACAGAAACAACAAATGAAATAAATTCCAGAGACAGATGTTTTAGAGGATGATAGCTAGAGAGAGGGTGTATGTGGTAGATTGCTAGGATAAATATCCATTTTACATATGTATAAAGCTTTTATAGAAGGAAAAATCAACTGCACATCTCTCCATGCTCAATACCCACACAGAGATATCAAGTAATTTATTTTCAAAGTGGCTTAAGAAAGGGGGTATGTGTCACTGTTTTACCTGATTCCGTACAGGAGTCACATAGCCTTCCTTTCTCCAATCCTTATAATCGGGTAAACCAATAGATACATGGTTCTGGGCATGTGGGTCTGTCATGGCAGCAGGAATTAGAATATTGTCTATTGATTTTCTGAATTCTTCACCAGTCTTTAAGGAAAATAACATTAATAAAAAACAAGGCAACACACACACACACACACACACACACACACACCCCATGCCACATACAAGACTCCATGTAAAGCACTTAGGAGAACAAAGTGTGAAGAAGTCCATGCCACACTCACCTGGTCACCAAATTTATTCATTTTCATGGTGAAGTTATTCTTCCCCAGGATATTCTCCTTGTTGTGCAGTTTGATCATTCTCATGTTTTCTTCCCATACTGCTCTCTTCAGTGCTTCTTCCTTCTGTAAATGAGCATAATGGATGCCATTTCTTTCTAAATTCCCGGAGAAGTTGATTATGTTTAGTTACTGTTGCAGGTGAACAGAGGTCATGAAAAGTAGTCTCAGTATACTATACCCACACATTCTCCACATACTGAGGAAAACAGAATATGGTCACCCCATGTTCACAATGATTGTGATTAGATAATCTCACAGTGAATATGTGTGTTTGTAGGGGTTCTGTGATCTCTAATGTGTGACTAGACACTTGCAACAGCCATGAAAATTTACTCTTAGGCCCTTCTGCACAGTTTTCAGTTTACCAACCGGACTGTATGTTTTTGCATATTTAGTCTTCCAGTCTTTCCACTCAGCATCCAATTTGGGATCATGTGCTGGGGCACCTGAGGCCACTCGAAAGCACAGGATTAACAGAAGGACAATAGGAGCCATGTTTCAAGAACCTGGAGAGGAATGAGAGATGATGACAAGACTACACCAATATTGTTTAAATGTCTTCTCACTTTTTCCTAAGAAAATAAGCCACGCTTGGTCAATAAAATTCTTTGAAACGGTCTTCCAAATACTTTTTGAAAGACTGTTAAAAAAAAAAAAACAAGCTTGGGATAAGATTAAAATAAATTAACCACGAGTAGTTATTAGATCCAAAGCAAAATGAAGAGCACATGCCCAGAATTCTATCAATGAAAACTTCAGGAGTATTTTACTTCATTGTTTGAGAAAGAGCTCCCTGAACACGGAGGACTACAAGCAAAAAAAAAAAAAAAAAAAACAAAACCCAAAACAACAACAAAAAAAACACCAAACCACAGAAAACAAAAACAAAACAAAACACAAAGCAAAACAAAAACAAGGAAAACAAAAATGAAAACAGAAAAAAAATTCAAAAGCAAACCAACCAAACTAACAAAAACTGCATGTACTTAGCATATCACTGACTCTTGATTTATACCAAATAAAACCTCTGCTATATGGTATCAGATCCTAATTTCATTGTGAGATCAAGAGTTGTGGGCATATGTCATAATATCCTCTTCTAATATATCAGATAGTGGGCTTGTCTTGAAACCTCCGTTTTTAAATGAAAACTTTGTGAAATGTCTTCTATAATGAATGTTGGAAGAATCATAGGTACTACTCCATTGGTACTGCTGTTGGGACCATGTAACCAAACTCTCCATGGTGTCACATGGACAAGCCATAGGAAGCCAGATTCACAAGTGGAGGTAGCATACGGTAGTCATCCTTAAATGGAATTTCAGGTTCAGGAATTTCTGGGTCTCTAAAGCATAGTTCCCCAAGAACCTGGATAGGGACATGGCTGCTTCTACTGCATCTATACAAGTCAATTGAAACCAGATTTATCAAGGGATTATGTGCAAGAAAAATATCTATATTTCTTAGGAGGTACTAATGGCAGTTATTAGTGAGCATGGTACCTTCTTTCATTCGCTGGTGACAGATCAAGACTTGCACTTACTGTTAACCTATATAAATGTAAACCTGGGGTGCAAGACACCTGAATTCTTCTATACCTTTCTACTCTCTCTCCTCCACCTACACACAGAAGAGCTGCAGATCCTTAGAATGTATTTTCATTCGTGGAGATCTGCCTGAGTCTCCATGGAGTCTCTCAAGTCTCCCCACCGAGATAGCTTCCCATTTTGCCTTGGCACAGGCAAGGCCTCACCTGTGGTGACTGATGCCGCCTTAGTCCACTCCACAGACTCAACTCTTCGGAGATTGCTGTGGTCCTGAGTTCTGGCCAGCAACACCTCATTCGGACTTTAAATCCCAAGTATGTGGACAGATGGCCCCACCCCCTCAGTCCTGCTCTTCGTATGATTGGCTGTGTTGGTGACTGGATTAGGCCTCCAGGCACTGGGACTTGAGGCTCTTTCTGAGATATGATTTCATCCTGACGACAGAAGGTTGAGCTTGACGCTGGAAGGTTGACCCTGTTGACAGTGGGGAACTAAATTTGTTGACCTTGTCAAAGGAAGTTAGATAGCAATCCACTAGGTCTTGGATCACGCTCTATCTGGCCTTCTGCTTGCTGAGTGTATTTACTGGAAGAGCTGTGTGGTGTCATACACTTGCAGTTTAGAATGGGAAGTTTTAGTTAACCATCTCTGATGTGGGGTCAATATATTCTATTTTGTGTTTAGTCCTCAGCTATGGTTGGATACTATGAGAATACTGACCCTGGGATGTTGTGTTCCCCGGTGTCAGGGTGTAACAATGTTGGATCTCACGATTTCCTTTAAGAGACAGTGACTCCCAAAGTGGAAAGTGATGTTTAAGGCTGAACCATAATAGGAACTATGAATGAGTGTGCTATTAGGGATCTCATGAAACTCTCTGTTTCTTCTTTTGGAGATTAAATTGAGCTGCCATCTAGAATTACCATTTCATCTATAATTCTTCATTTTGGTAACACACAACTGGAAGTGTCTATATTTCCCATTTTCAGGACACATTTTGGTGTTCTTAGGGGCCCATATATAGTTTTGTAAGCACCACGGAGAGACATTTAGAAGAATTTCCTTTACAAGGAAGCTTTGGGCAGTAATCTAAAAAGTAATCCTCTAGCCCTCTCCCTTAGCACCTACATTTCCTTTTTCTTTTGCAAGATATTTGGCTACTACTTTGGGTTGAGTGATTTTCCTTATGAGTTTGAAAGAAACATAGTTTCCATTGCAGCAGTATTAAAAAGTGGGACCATTAAGAAGTATATTATCCTATAATAATGACTCATGTTTTCTCATTTTCTCAGGTTTTATCATATCACATGGCACAGAGACACCATATTTAGTTATTGCCTTTGGCGGCTTCCTCAGATCAGGGAAGAAATATATGATATTTATCTATCTAATACCATATACTATCTAAGAAATGGCTAAATATTGGGGTATAATGAAGGCTAAGTTTTTTATGTTCATATAAGATTTCTAGAGAAATTAAAAAGTACCATTAGGAGGCAGAATCTCTTACTGTATTGCATACAGTTCCCAATGCTCTGTTTATCTTCTTCTTGTTTCACACTTCACGTGTCCAATTTATTTTTTCAATCCATCCTCTACAAATATCATATGGTGTAATTTTTATCATATTCGTTCCCTTCCCCTAACTCCTGTTAGATCCCCTTTCTCTGCCTACCTATATAATTTCATGCTTTTTTTCTCACCTGATAATATAGGGAAAAGCCACTAAAATATAGGGTCTGATGTATATTTAACAGCTACTCTTGAGCATGCCTTAGACTTAATGTCACATACACCTAGTGTCACACCATAGGAAAAATCTGATATTCTTTCTCCAAGCAGCTTTTATTCTTTCTCCAAATAGCTTTATGACTAGTGATAGGGTTTCTTTTCATATTTCCTTTCCTTCATGATAGAATTTGTCTGGGTGATTTCTGTAGGTCTCAGGCAATGCTGTGACAGTCATTGAAGTATGCTCTAGACCCCAGGACTATCCAGATTTCTAGTGAAGTTTGAAAACTGCTGACACGGAATTGTTGTGAGATGACAGTAGTGTAAACTGCCTAGAACAAGACAGGGCATCTCAGTGTTACTCATCTTACATTTCCTTTGAACACAAAGCTACATGACTGGAGCAATTTTCACAAATGCTTTGATTTTCATGACTGCCAGGCCCTCACAAATGGGGATGACTTCTTCCTGGAGCAACCCCATGGCAGTACATATGTACCTTCATCTTTCATTACAAGTAACTTTGCTTATTTTCCACGGATCATAACAAGACTCCCAGGATGATTTTCTTTAAGCATGGTTTGAGGACATAGCAATCCATGAGGTACGATACATATTATGGAAATGGGCAAAGGACAACTGTGGAGAAGAAATATGAGATATCTTTAAAATTAATGGAATGTTGTGCAATCAGGTATCAATAATGTTTAGCAAATATGCACTGGTTTTAGATAAAGGCCAATCCTCTTTTCTGCATAGAGGGAAGGCTTTGCCATTTTCATGGGTCTAAGGCATTGGAGTTCTTGACATGGCCATGTGCACTTCAACAGCACATATTCAGTCAGAATTTTGTTCACTCTCTACAGAGTTTATTCTAGTAAGTATAATTTTAATAGTCTTAGAACCACAGGTATTGGTCCTATGCTTCTTACTCATATGAAAGAATTTAAAATGCTACTTTATTTGTGGAGGTCTATGACTTCCTTATTTTGGATGAAGCATCAAGTACAGTGTCATCTTCATGGGGGTGTTCTGACAGCATTTATAAGGTGTAACCAACTATGAAAATGATACTAACCATGAAGCCCAGAAAAGTAATTTTGTTGATAGAACCAAAGCACAACAGTAGCATGGTGCCTTTCTCAATGAGATAATGGCTCCCACCTCGATGGGGACTTTCTCAGCAGGGCTTATCAAAATTTCACATTGGAATGGTAATGGTGTCTCTGAACACAGACAGCGAAACCACTGATGGTTTACACTGATTATTTATGTGATAGACTTAGGTCCCTTGTTCAGTACAAGTCCATATAAACCTGACCCCAATTTAATAAATTCTGGAAATCAAAATGGAAAAACAATGAAAACCTCAATATGAGAATGTAAACACATAGTATCTTAATATCAGAGTTTATAGCTCATTGATACCAGTTTTGTAATAGGAGCCAACTGAGAAGGAAGAGGAGGTAAATGGGAAGGATACAGAATAGGATGCAGAGAAGGAAGGTGAATTTGTGAAGTTGCATCTTAGAAAATAGGTCCTCCCCAGGAGTGGGAACCAGAAGCTGGAATTAAATTCAGGTGTCCCTGACCTTCAAGTCTTCTTAACATATCAGTAAAATAAGTATTGCCAGCAAACACTATTCAAAATATAACTTATGTTCCTTCTGCTTCTTTCCTGAGAATTAGTGTAAAGACCACCAACTAATCTCTGTCAGGGTGGCTGTCTCTTAAGGGTTCCTTACTCACACCTTGATAATGTACTTGACTCTGCATCACAGATTTCTGTAAATTGTTTAATATTTTTTTCAATTATTCAATGTGATTTTTTTCTCATTTGTTACCTAGAACCTAGAAAAACTGGATAGAAAAAATGCTCACCCTATTTCTCAGGGTCTGAGACACCTCCCGTCTTTATCACCTTCAATACCATTGAGGGACTGGACCAAGGAGTTTCTCAGAAATTATATATATATATTCATTCCTTCTCCTTCCCCCGAGGCCAGAAGCAGCTTGCCACAACTCTGTAACATCAGGTAGGCCAGTTAATTCTAATATAACAACCACTTTTTAAAGACACATATAAAGAACTGAATTCATTGAGAAGGTGGGAATGACAGAAAGTCCTTTCTGCTCTTCACCTGTGGAAAGTTTTCATGGTAAGGCACACAAACCTCCAACAAAGCCTAGAAGACAGAGTTTACACTGTAGTCTTAGTTTGCTTGCTGACCTCTAAGATGTCTGTTCTTTATTTCTCCCTTCCAAATGTATTGGCCCATTCTTCAGTCTCTAACATATACCTCTAAGGCCCTCCTTTGGAAGAATATGTGATCTGTGGGAGAAAAATGGTCAGAATGCATAAAGGCACCAGAGTGATTTTGCATTAGGCAAGTACAGTGAACTCTAGCTTGAAATATTTACAGGTGAACTTCCGTCACTCTGTGTCCCACTGAACAAGGACTCTAGACCTTGGGTCAGATACTTTCCAAGCCTGAAGAGATAGACATAATCAGCAGGAAAGAGCTAATCAATGGGAACAGAAGCCTTGGGCCAAAACAGTTCCCCTTTCCTGTGTCACAGCTACCTATGTACCCTCTGATATACATAAGGCCCTATATCCTCTTTCTCCCTCCTCTCTCTACCTCCCTCATACTTCCAATTCTATGTCTTTCTTATTGAATTGGTATTTACCTGCTCAAAACCAAGAAGAGAAAAATAATTCAGCAGACATATGCCTTCAATACGATATTTGTTTATAATAAGGCACAAGGAACACACATTCTAAAACCCTGATGAGGCTTCACAGACACCTGGAAACCGAATGGCCTTGGATGCCCCATAGCTGCTTTGAGTCCCAGGCCACAAGGAGACAGACACTTTACCTTTAAGAGCCAATAAGTTCATTGATACCAGGAATGAATCTCAGGTACCAAAATCACTCTACCCTTAATGTGGAGTAATTTTCGTGAAGCATTCATGGGCTGCAAGGCACTAGGAAATTATGATGCCCACAAAAGACTTGTCTTTGGAATATATTCAGTACATTCACATAAACATTCCTTATAATATTATGCTAATAAAAAAGTTGAGGTACATCTCATGAAGAGAGATACAGTACTTGTGTAGAAAAAAGGTGCTGATGGGTTGTGCTGGGCAATGTACTCCAAGGAGAATGTTCTGGAAGTTTGCAGGCTTGACCCACATCTACTGGGACGTCCTTTATCTGTGACAGGCTGGGAGGATGGCACCGATGGAGGTTCAGGAGGGCCTGGTGAGCTTAACCTACGCTTATGGCTGAAAAGAAGACCTGTGTGGGCCTAACTACAATTCTGAAAGTCACTGAGACGATGCAGAGAGTCTTAATCTTCTTAAAAACGCATATCAATATACAGGCTAGAGAACTCATGTCTCGGAAGGACACAAGTGCAATCCTTTAGAGCATTCTCATAGTTCTATTTTTTAATCCTTTCATTGGGTAATATCTTTGTGTTATCAGAACTCACTGCTTGGGCCTGAGTTCATAGCACATCAATACCAGCTCATTATCCTATCAGAGGTATGCCTTGCAATAGGGTCATATCTGAGCTCTCTGGTGGCATGTCTGGAGCTTGCTTTTGATTCTTTGTTCTTAACCAGAGTTCCTGGTGGCAATTTTTTTTCTCACATGCATTACATCATTCCTAGTACACAGTATGGTTTATAAATTAACCCAAATGATTTTAAATTATCATTTTAAAAATCATTTACAGATAAAACTTGGCAGATGTATGTGGGGGTAATGAGTGTTTCTTTCTAGACACAATGTTCACACTAATTTATCATCTTTTCCCTCATTGCTTCACACATGAAAACCTAGAATTATGATGGATAACATCTATCCTCTCTTTTGGATTTCCTCCTAATTTACAGAGCACACTGGGTATTACATTAAGCTCTGAGCACACAATGTCTTTTCCAAGACAAGCTTCCAAATGCCATTGCAATTCTCTTACAAAACAACATAGTCAGGTCTATCATAGCAATGTCCCATTTATTGTAGAGCCTAGGCCCACTAGTGTTGGGATGATATCATACTCAGTTGACTGAGCCCTCTCCATCAAATAGCAGTCAAGAAATTGCCCTAAAGACATGACCACAGGTCAATCTGCTATTTCTCAAACGAGTTTCCCTTCCCCTTGTGTGTTCAGGTAATAACCAAGAATAGCTATCATACTTGGTTTGGCAGACATAACTTCATTAGCATGTATCACAGAAAAATTTTCCTCGTTTCCCTTGTCTTTTAACTCTGTCAAATAATTTATCACCTTGAATAAACCACAAGACCTGGTGGATTAAGGATCTCAAACATAAAGCCAGATATACTAAATCTAATTGAAGAGAAAATCAGAAATATTCTTGAATGCATTGGCACAGGAGAAAATTTCCTGAACAAAACACTAATGATTCGGGTTTTAAGATCAACAATTGATAAATGGGACCTCTTGAAACTGAAAAGCTTCTGTAAGAAAAAGGTGACTGTTAATAGGACAAAATGGCAGCCTACAGATTAGGAAAACATCTTCACTAACCTTATAACCCACAGAGGGCTAATATCCAAAGTATATAAAGAACTCAAGAAGTTAGACTCCAACAATCCAAATAACCCAATTAAAATGGGGGCACAGAGCTAAACAAAGAATTCTTAACAGTGGAATCTTGAATGGCCAAGAAGCACTTAAAGAAATGTTCGCTGGGCAGTGGTGGCACATGCCTTTAATTCCAGTACTCAGGAGGCAGAGGCAGGCAGATTTCTGAGTTTGAGGCCAGCCTGGTCTACAGAGTGAGTTCCAGGACAGCCAGGGCTATACAGAGAAACCCTGTCTCGAAAAACAAAACAAAGCAAAACTAAAGAACAAAAACAAAAGCAAAAGAAAACAAAAGAAATGTTCAACATCCTTAGTCAGTAGGGAAATGCAAATAAAAATGACCCTGAGCTTCTACCTTTACTAATGAGAATGGCTAAGCTAAAATACTCAAGGACAGCACATGCTGCTGAGGATGTGAAGAAAGGGGAACACTCTTCCATTGCTGGTGGAATTGCAAACTTGTTCAACCAGTCTGAAAATCAATTTTTTAAAAAAATATAATGTGTCATAGTTATTCTTTTCTACTTTATCAACTCATCCCATCAACTGGCATTCTATGCACTCCCTTTTTATCTATTGTAGAAAAATATACAGGCATCTAAGGGATAATAATAAAATAAAACATAAAACATTGCAGGATAAAACAAACACACAAACAAACAAAACAAAACAAATCAGAGACGGAAAAAAGAAACACACCAAAGGAAATGAGGCCAAGAGAGGGCACAGGAAACAGATATAGACACAGGCAGAGTCCTTCATTCTATCTGTTACTTGGTGATTTCATATTGATGTCCATCATATATGTATATATTTTCTGAAGTTTCAACAGTATTAGGTTCCCACAGTACATTTAGAATGGCCCTTAAATTTACCTGTCTTTCCTTTTATTCTCTCTCATCTCATCAGGCCTCCTCCTCCCCACCTGATGGTCCTGTTTTATGATGCTGTTTTCTATAACTATTTATCACATTTTTCCTTCCTGAAAGATTGATCACCACCTCCACAAGTACATTACTTACACTTAACCTGAATGTTTTTTTTTCTTATAAAAAACAACATTTAATTGGGGCTGGCTTACAGGTTCAGAGGTTCAGTCCATTATCATCAAGTTGGGAGCATGGCAGTATCCAGGCAGGCATGGCGCAGGAGGAGCTGAGAATTCTATGTCTTCATCCAAAGGCTGCAAGTGGAAGACTGACTTCCAGGCAACTAGGGTGATGATCTTATACCCACACCCATAGTGACACACCCATTCCAACCAGGTCACACCTTCAGATTAACCTGAATGTTTTATGAATGGTAGCTTGCTTATTATTTATTTCACAGCTAGTACCCACATAAAAGAGAAAACATACCATATTTGACTTTATGGGTCTTGGATACCTCAATCAGGATCATTTGTTTCTACTTTCATTAATTTACCTTCAAATTTAACTTTTAATACCTGAACAGTAATTTTTTTCCCCTTTCATCCACTGACTGTTATCTTGGGTGCTTTAAAGTTCTGATGTTGTGAATAGACAAGAAATGACCGTGATTGATCAAGTATCTCTGTTGTTGGATGAAGCATACTTTAGTTATATGCTCAATAGTTGTGTAGCTGAATCATGAGATAGATCAATTCCTATCTTCCTGAGGTATCTTCATACAGATTTCAATAGTGGCTGTATGAGTTTGCAGTCTCATCAGCAATGTATGACTGGCCTCCTTAATCCACATTTCCACCAGCATAAGTTATCACTTGTTTTATTTATCTTAGCCATGCTGACAGATGTAAAGTGGAATCTCAAAGTAGCTTTGATTTGCATTTCTCTGAGGGCTAATGATGATCAACATTTCTTTAAGTGTTTTTCAGCCATTTGAGTTTGCTTTTTTGAGAATTCTGTTTAGATTTGCACCCCATTTTATTTTAAAATTGGCATATTTATGTAGGTTTTTCATTCCTTAAATATTTTAGATATTAGCCCACTATTGTAAGGGTAGGAGGTAACAATCTTTTCCTGTTCTGAGGCTTTGTCTGCATAATGTGTTCTTTGACCATGGAGAAGCCTTTCAGTTTTATAATGTCTGGTTTATACAATTTTAATTAATTAATTAATTAATTAACTTTATAGCCTGATTGCAGAGCTGCTCCCTCCTGTCCTTCCATTCCCACTCATATGCTCCCTTTTTCCCATGCCCTCCATTCTCCTCAGAGAAGATGTGCCCCCACATGGGTACTATCCCACCCTGACACACCAAGTAGCAGTGGGACTAAGCATATCATCTCCTACTGAGGTCAGGCGAGGCAGCCCAGCTAGCTTCCTGTCTACAATCATAGCAGAGTATTAATACTATCAGACTTAGGCTCTCTTTGGTGATATGGGTCTCAAGTTGGGCCAGTCATTGGCTGGTCATTCTCTCAATCTCTGCTCCATTTTTATTGCTGCACTTCTTGTAGGCAGGACAGAATTTGGATCAAAGATTTTGCGGGTGTGTTGCTGTCCTCCTCCTTTCAGTGGAAGTTCTACCTGACTATAGGCTCTTTATTCCCTGCTGCTTGAAGTCTCAGAAAGGATCATCCTCACCCCACTCCAGGGAGCCTCCCCTGGCCCAGAGATGACCCCACCAATTTCCATTCTACCTCTCTGTTCTTCACTTTCCCATACCTGATTACCACCCCAGTAGAGTGTTGAAGCCACCCACTATCAATGTATAAGTGTCAGTATGTGATTCAAGCTTTAGTAATATTTCATGAACTTTCTCTTTCCTTACTTTAAGGTTTGGTGCATAGATATTGATAGTTGCAATGTCTTCTTGATGGGTTTTTCTATTGGTGAATATGTAGTGTCTATCTCTATATCTTTTATGAGTTTTATTAGACTTTAATTAAAGTCTATGTTGTCAGAGATTAACTGGCTTCACCAGCTTGCTTCATAGGTTCATTTTCTTGAAATATTCCATCTTTAGATGATCATTTGATGTTAAGTTGTGCGTGTAAGGGAATATGGAAGAATGGATCATATTTTTTCATTTATTCTTTTATTTCTGTGTTTCTATTAGGTGCTGCCTGCTCCCTGGACAGCCTGCTGCTTGGTCCTACCTGCCCTTGGGGGTTGGAGGTAAAGTGGCATAGAATCAATGGCACAGACTATAGGAGCAGGTGAGGAAGCTCCTGCAAACTTGAATGAAGGCTGCTGCAAGCTCCTTTATTATCCTCCACCTAAACTCCATTAGTCCCAAGAAAGCATCTCTTCCAAACAGCAGTTCCTCATTGACTAGCATTTTCTGCTTCAGCAATCCTTGGTCTCTCAGGCAATCTTCAGTTAGGTCCTCCTACAGGAGTTGCCTTTGAGGCTGCAGAGCCCCTAACATTTATGCAGCCATTTCTCCTACAATTGGGGGAACTGTGACCATTGATGTTGGGAGCAGGAAAGCCAGGAATTTTTGCTTCTGTTTAACAACTAGTAACCACTGAAAATCTAATGATGAGTATTGTCATTCCAGCACAGCTTAGCTCTGAAAACCTCACTTGGGTGATTCAGGAGTACACAATGTCAGAAACTGATGAAACAGCAAACACATCTACAAAAAATTCTATAATCTGGTAGTCTATGTTCACCCTGCTGGAATTTACCTAGAAAATCAGCTTGACCATCAGCCTGTCTCTTTCTCACAACCTTGCCTCCCCACCACACTCACAACACTGCACACTCTGCAGGCTTTCCAGGAGATCTGCCAGGGCAACAGGTAGGATAGGTACCCAAATAACCACAGCAGCTGGGAGACTCCAGGTGCTCAGGGAATGCAGGATTTTTCCCCTGCCCTATGTGTGAACACCATCACTCTTATGGTCTGCACCTGAGCAGGGAACATCCACCTGTCTCCCTCTCTCTCAACACAGCACAGTCTGAAGAGCTCCCAGAAGATCTGGCACAGTCAGGGCAACAGTCTTCAGGACTGTGGCAGGAATCAGGTACATCAGAAGTCTAGTGTATTTTCCTCAACAAGATGATGATTCCCACCTAAATGGGGGACCTCTTCCTCACTAGAGCTAATCACGACTTTACACTAGAGCACTAAAGGATTCTCTGAGTACAGACATTAGAAAACTGTTGGCCATGTAGGCTGATTCTTCATGTGATGGACACAGGTCTTTCCCTTAGTACTTGTTCCTGGAAACCACCCAAATGCCACAGAATCTGGCAAGCAAATAAAAAAGGGAAATATGGAAGTCTCAATGTAAGTATGGATATAAGTAGTTTATTAATAGTTTCCAGCTCAGTGATCTTGATTTTGTAGAGTAGGATCTAAGCAAGAAACAAGAGATGGTCGATGAAAACACAAAACATCAAATGGAGATGGGAGATGAGTATGTGAACTTGCACCTTAACAAACAAGTGATCTCCAGGTCTGGGATCCAATGTCTTCCCCCTAGGTTGGGATGAAACAAAATGTAGCTTCTGTCTTTTACTTTTTCTTCTCTTTGACACTTCAGTAAAATGAAAAGTGTCAACAGACTCTAATCAGATTATAACTTAACTCTACCACATCTTTATTGAGATTTGAATAAAAGCCCATCAACTAACTCTTGTCATGCTGACTGTCTCTTAAGGACTCATCACACATGCCTTAATTGTGTACTAGAGTGACTCTGCATCGCAGATTCCTATGAATTCTTTAATGTTTTTCACCGTTAATTTTCTAATATGTCATCTATAACCTGGAAATATAACTGTGTAGAAAGATAGATTACTCTATACTCTCTATGTCTCTAATATATACCACTAAGAACCATCTTTATCAAGCTATGTGAGCTGTGGGGACAACATGGTCAGCATCCATGCAGATACTTGAGTGACCTTGTTTCTGGCAAACACAGTGACTTGCAAAGATCTACAGAATTCATCTGTGTTAGTCATTCTGTGTCCTAGTGACTAATGATTCTGGACTTTAAGTCAGCTACTCTCTGAGCCCCAAGAGATAGACAAAATCCAGAGGAAAGAGTTAGTCAACAGGACACGAAGCCTTAGGCCAAAACAGTCCACCTCTCCTTCATCACATTTACCCAAGCGCTCTCTGCTAGACATGAAGAGGACTTATAACCCCTTTCTCTCTCATTCCTCTGCCATTCCTACACACTTTAATTTATATATTTTCCTCATTGGATTGGCCTCTATCTTTAAAAAAATGCAGCAGTGAAAAATAACCCAGCAGATATATGCCACCAGTATAATTTTATAATTTTGTTAATACATAACCCACAAGGAACATCCTGTACATTCTAAAACTGTGACTAGGCATCATGAGCACCTTGGTGTCTTTGATGACTCACCACTGCTCTGAATCCCTGGACACAAAGAGGCACTTCACCTGTGATGGCCAGTAAGCTCTGATTTTTGCACCAAGGATGATGGTCAGCACTTAAATGACCCCACCTTTATAGCAGAGTGTTCTGACATATGGGCTGGAAGGCATTAGACAGTTAGGATGTTCATACAAGATTTGTCTTTTGTATTCATAGAGGAACTATAATACAGTAACATGGATACTATGGCAGGGGATAGCATCCATTACATTAGGTCTATGTAATTCTGTTGGAATAGATGTATAGTCTGGATTACAGTATGATCTGGCCAGAATACATGCAAATCTGTAGTATATGCGATTAATCCCTAAAAATGAAGGTAAGCTTTGTTTGTAAAAGGATGCAATCATTTTTGAAAGTGAGGTCTAGTTGAGTGGCAGACAAATCAGAGAAAGTTTTGATAGAAAGAGTCTGAGGTAGAATACTTCCAGTTCACACTGAAACAGACAGGAGGAAGTACAGTTCTGTTGAACTCAGGCACAGACAGGAGGATGTACAGTTCAGTTGAACTCAGGCAATGAGGTTCAATTTCATTGGGCAGATGATTAAGGTTGTGTTCATTCAGAAGAAGTTTTTACTGGGATAGTTTTTCAGAGATAGGCTAGACACAGGTAAAGACAAAATAAGCCTGAAAATGAGAAGGAGCCAGGAGATTAGAAGATACTGGCAAAGTTAGAACGAGGCATGGCAGAACAATTCAGTCAGAAGCCTAGAGAAGCCAGTTTGAATCTTCCAGCTTGAAAGAGGAGTTTGAACCAGAACAGCCAAGTTGAACCAGCCAGCCATTGTTCAGAAAGAACTAGAAGGGGTGATCTTATTTAGAAGTAAGCCTCTAAGATGACAATTACATCACATGAATAAAACTTACTTTTTTACAGTATGTACTTGGTTCATTTTAACACTCCTCATAATATTATGCTAATATAAAAGTTACTGGACATCTCAGCAACTGGAGAACAGTTTTGTCAGAATGCTTCTGCACATTCCACTGGAGAAACATTCTCCAGTGAAGACACTTTGGAGCTTTCCAGCTTGAATCATATCTGCTATGAACTCTTCTAGATGTGGTAGGCTGAGATAATGGCACAGCTTGATGATTTGGCTGTGGGTGACAGGTAGTTTTTGTAGTCCCATCTACATTACTGAACGTTTAATAGTCACCGAGGCCATGCACAAAGTTCCATGTCCTCTTGCAGATGGGTATTAAATATAGAGGCTAGAAAAGTCATGTCTCAGAGTGGTGGTACTATCTTACAAGCCATTTTCCAAATTCCAATATTTTTATCACTTAATTGGGCAGTAGCTTTGAACTATCAGAACTCACAGCTTGGGATCTGGATCTGTAGCACATCATTACCAGTATGGGTTTAATTCATTAACATATCCTACATTTGTTCTGGCTTAGGCGAATTTACCTGCCTGAAGCTTGCTTCAGAAGCTTACCAGAGCTGCCTGGTAGGAATGTCTATCTCAACATGCATTTCATTTTTCCCATTCACACAAAATCTTTTCTAACTTAACCAAAATGGTTTTCTATTATGTTCTTTAAACTTATGCAATCAGAATGCTTAGTTTAAATTAGGGCAATATACATTTCTTCCTAGAAACAATATTTACACTCTGCTATCATTACTTCTCTCCTTGCTTCATACACAAAATATAGGAGACTTACAACAACAACCTTTCTTACATCTATCCTTCCCCATAGTTTACAGAATACAATGAATGTCACATTAAGTTCGGAACACTCAACTGCTTTTTATAGCCCAAGCTTCCAAATGTCACCATGGTCTTCCTCCAAAATAACATATTCAGTCTGGAGAGATCGCACAGTGGCTAAGAGCACCCAGTGCTCTTCTAGAAGTTCTGAGTTCAATTCCCAGCAACCACATAGTGGCTCACAACTGTCTGTTATGGAATCTGATACCCTCTTTTGGTGTGTCTGTAGACAATAACTGTGTACTTACATAAAACAAACAAATCTTTAATTTTTTTTAAAACCCAACATAGTCTAGTATAACAGAAAACCCATTTTCCTAATATCAATTGTAGTTCTAGCCTTGGATTCTGGCTCTGTGTACTCCCTACACCTACCTGTATGAGTAAATGTTTTCTTAGTTTGGAAATTTTTCTTCAGTGATCTTGTTGAAAATATTTTCTATGCCATTCACCTAGGATTCTTCTCCTTTTATGTTTATAATACATAAACGCTATCTTTTAGGATTTCCCAAAGTTCTACATATGCCTCATATTCATTTTTTGTAGTTTTTTTTGTTATTGTTGTTGTGATTTTTTTGGTGGTAAGTTTTTGTAATTTTTAAATTTTATTTTTATTTCTATTTTTATTTTGAGACGGTATTTCTCTACATAGCCTTGGCTGTCCAGAGACATTTGTTTTCAGACCTTCATTTGTCAGCTTGTGGCTTTCCACACTCGCTGGCATTTTCATATTTCTCCACTGACTGTGCCTGGCCCATTTAGATAGTTGTATCTGCATTGTGTTCATGGAAGATACTTATCTAACTCATACACTAGAGTATCTTCTAAATTATTTGTTCTTAAGCTTCCTAATGGTGCAATCCTTCAATACCTTTCTCCCACCATAAAATTATTTTCAAGAAATTAACATTCTGAGTGAGGTAACTCCAACTCAAAAGTACATGCATGGTGTGTACTCACTAGTAAGTTGATATTAGCCAAAAAACCAAACAACCAACCAACCCATACAGAATACCCAAGATACAGTCCACAGAACCTAAAAAGGTCAACAAGCTGAAGGCCCAAGTGAGGAAACCTCAGTCCCACTTGGGAGGGAGAAGAAAACGATCACAAGTGGCAAGGGAGGGAAGGGATAGGAGAGAAAGTGGATGGCAGGGAGGAGTGGTGGAGAGTAGTGGTGGAACTTGATCTGGTATTAGGTGAGGGCCAGCAGAAAGAATGAAAACAGGCAACCTCAGGAGGTAGGAGGTTGGGGGAATCCCCCAGAATGAACCAGAGACCTGGGAGGTGAGAGACTCAAAGGGAGAGACCCTAGATGAAATGCCCTATGGGGGGGGGACTTACAGAGCACATCTCCAGCAGAAAGACAGGGCACTGAGTGAGGGATGGGATTGCTGTCCCACAGTTAAAACTCCAACCCATAATTGTTCCTGTCTGAAAGAAATGCAGGGATGGAAACAGAGAACAGTCAGGAAAAGAAGGTCCAGTGACAGGCCCTAAGTGGGATCCAGCTCAAGGGAAGGCCCCAAGGCCTGACACTATTACTGAGGTTATGGAGTACTCACAAAAAGGGACCTATCATGACTGCCCTCCGAAACACCCAATAAGCACTTGAAGAGTCAGATGTGGATATTTGCACCCAACCAATGGAGAGAAGCTGCTGACCACTGTAGTTGAATGAGAGAAACGCTGGAAGAAACTGAGGAGGAGGACTACCCTGTAGAAGGATCAGCAGTGTCAATTAACTTGGACCCCCAAAGATCTCTCAGACACTGGATCACCAACCAGGCAACATACACCAGCTGATATGAGGCCCACAACACATATACAGCAAAGGACTGCAGGATCTGGGTGCAGCCAGAGAAGATGTATCTAACCCTTGAGAGACTTGGGGCCCCAAGGAGTTTAGCAGTCTGGTGGGGTGGGGGTGGGGGTGGGGATGGGGGTGGGGGTGGAGGTGGAGACATCCTCTTGGAGATGGGGGTTTGGAGGGTGAGGAGGTGTGGGATTCGAAACAGCTGGAGGTTGGACCGGAAGTGGGATATATTCTGGAGGGAAAATTTCCTTAGTCAGCAGGATAATGCAAATCAAAATGACCCTGAGATTCCACCTTACACCAATCAGAATACCTAAGCTAAGACCGGGAGGGGAATAATATTTGGAGTGTAAAAAAAATAAAAAATAAAAATAAAAATAAATAAAACAATTAAAACGAAAAAGCAAATATAAATATTTTCATTGTTACTAAAAACTATATTTTTCTACTATTATGAATCATAATATAAATATCTGATATGGGAGATATGTGACATATGACCCCTGTGAAAAGGTCTTTTGACTCTCCCCCACCCCAATGGATTGGAAAGCACAGGTTGGGAAACACTGCCTTAAGTGTTTGAGAGAATGAATGTTTTCAGGGGTGGTATTACTGTTTTAATTTCTGTTATGTATCTGGGTTTCTACTTCTCTTTTACTTAGGAAATATCAACTTTACCCAGGGTGACTTGTAAGTATGCCCAAATTTGGAGGAGTCAGATAAGCACACTGAATGGAATTGTGACTTTACCAGCAACAATGTGTGAGGGTCCCTTCCCCATTTCCCTCTCAGAATTTGTTGTCACGTGCATTCCTAAAGGTGGCCGTTTTGATATGAGATGGAATATTTCTGTAGTTTTAATCTTAATTTTCCAAGTAGCTAAGAATTTTATAAAACTTCTAAAATGTTTATCAGCCATTTATATTTTTTCTTAGAACTTTCTTTCCAGTTCCAAGGCCCATCCTTCTTTTTTTTTATTATTAGATATTTTATTTGCATTTCAAATGTTATCCCCTTTCTTAGTTTCCCCTCAGAAAATACCCTTTCCCCTCCCCCTCCCACTGCTCCCCAACCCATCTACTCCCATTTCTGGTCCTGACATTCCCCTATACTTGGGCATAGAACTTTCACAGGGCCTAGAGCCTCTCCTCACATTGATGACCTACTAGGCCATCCTTTGCTACATATACAGCTAGAACCACAAGTTCCACCATGTGTTTTCTTTGATTGGTGGTTTAGTTCCAAGGAGCTCTGGGGGTACTAGTTAGTTAAAATTGATGTTCCTCCTATGGTGCTTCTAACCCCTTCAGCTCCTTGGGTACTTTCTCTAGCTCTTCACTGGGGACCTTGTGCTCTGTCCAATGGATGATTGTGAGCATCCATTTCTGTATTTGCCAGGCACTGACAGAGCCCCTCAGGAGACAGCTCTATATCAGGCTCCTGCCAGCAAGTTCATGTTGGCATCTGCCATAGTGTCTGGGTTTGGTGGTTGTTCATAGGATGGTTCCCCAAGTGGGGCAGTGTCTGGATGGTCATTCCTTCTGTCTCTGCTCCGAACTTTACCTCTGTAACTCCTTCCATGGGTATTTTGTTCTTCCTTCTAAGATGGATTCTGAGTTTCTGGGCTAATATCCACTTATCAGTGAGTGCATATCATGTGAGTTCTTTTGTGATTGGGTTACCTCACTGTCTTAGTCAGGGTTTCTATTCCTGCACAAACATCATGACCAAGAAGCAAGTTGAAGAGGAAAGGGTTTATTCAGCTTACACATCTACACTGCTGTTCATCACCAAGGAAGTCAGGACTGGAAATCAAGCAGGTCAGGAAGCAGGAGCTGATGCAGAAGCCATGGAGGGATGTTCCATACTGGCTTGCTTCCCCTGGCTTGCTCAGCCTGCTCTCTTATAGAACACAAGACTACCAGCCCAGAGATGGTCCCACCCAGAAGGGCCTTTCCCCCTTGGTCACTAATTGAGAAAATGCCTTACAGTTGGATCTCATGGAGGCATTTCCTCAACTGAAGCTCCTTTTTCTGCGATAACTCCAGCTGTGTCAACTTGACACAAAACTAACCAGTACAATTGACCCCTTGTCAACTTGACACACAAATATATCACTAGTAAGCCTCAACCCTTAGTTCTTATTCATCCCCAAGATCTTAAATAACTTTAAAAATCCCACAGTCTTTACATATTAAAAGTTCAAGCAAAGTACTTAAAAATTCAAAGTCTCTTAACTGTGGGCTTCACTAAAAAACTTCATTCAAGAGGGAAAATTTTCAGGGCACAGTCACAATCAAAAGTAAAAATCAATCTCCAACTGTCCAATGTCTGGGATCCAACTCATGATCTTCTAGGTTCCTCCAAAGGCTTGGGTCACATCTCCAGCCATGCCCTTTGTAGCACACACATTGTCTTCTAGGCTCCAGCCACTTGTACTCCACTGTTGCTGCTGTTCTTGGTAGTCATCTCATGGTACTGGCATCTCCAAAATGCTGCTGTCTTCAAATGTAACTTGGATTCAACAATAGCCTCTCATAGGCTCTCTTCACGGTGCCAAGCCTCAACACCTTTTTATGACCCCTTCAGTCCTGGGCCATCAATTGCAACTGAGGCTGCACCTTCACCAATGGCCTTCCACGGTCTCTCACAGTGCCAAACTTCAGCCCCTTCATGCCTTCAAAACTAGTACTACCTGGGTGACCCTTACACATTACCAAGTCCCACTCCAGTAGGAGTATAACCTTGGCTATCTCTGGAACACAGCCTCTTTGTTCTTTCAGAAAATACTTCCCAGAAGATGTCACCTCAACGATGCTGGTCTCTTCTTAATCACCTCTAACTTCTTAGCTCCAGCTAATCAGCATCAATAGTCCTAGTAATGCAAAGGTTTTGCTTTAGTAGTTCTGGTATCTTGTTAATCACAGCTGATTCTTCAGCCCCAGCTAACCAGAATCACAGAATAATCAAACTCCAAAATAGCAATGGCCTTGACAAGAGTCTTTAATTTCCCCTCTGAAATTACACAAGTCAGGCCTCCATTTTCTACACTGTTCTCAACATTATCTTCCAAGCTCCTACACAACATCGGACAGAGCTCTTAACAAAGAATGGATCTTCTAACCCAAAGTTCCAAAGTTCTTCCACAGTCCTCCCCCAAACATGGTCAGATTGTCACAGAAATACCCCACTATGCTGGTACCAATTTGTCTTAGTCAGGGTTTCTACTCCTGCACAAACATCATAACCAAGAAGCAAGTTGGGGCGAATAGGGTTTATTCAGCTTAGACTTCTACACTGCTGTTCATCACCAAGGAAGTCAGGACTGGAAATCAAGCAGGTCAGGAAGCAGGAGCTGATGCAGAAGCCATGGAGGGATGTTCCATACTGGCTTGCTTCCCCTGGCTTGCTCAGCCTGCTCTCTTATATAACCAAGATTACCAGCCCCAAGATGGTCCCACCCACAAGGGGCCTTTCCCCCTGGATCACTAATTGAGAAAATGCCTTACAGTTGGATCTCATGGAGGCATTTCCTCAACTGAAGCTCTTTTCTCTGTGATAACCCCAACTGTGTCAAGTTGACACAAAACTAGCCAGTACACTCTCTCAGGATGATATCCTCCAGATCCATCCATTTGCTTACGAGTTTCATAAATTCATTGTTTTTAATAGCTGTGTAATACTCCATTGTGTAAATGTACCACTTTTTCTGTATCCATTCCTCTGTTGAGGGACATCTCAGTCCTTTCCAGCTTCTGGCTGTTATAAATAAGGCTGCTACGAACATAGTGGGGCATATCTCCTTATTACAAGTTGGAGCATCTTCTGGTATATACAGGAGTGGTATTGCTGGATCTTCTGGTAGAACTTTGCCCAATTTTCTAAGGAACTGGAAAATGATTTCCAGAATGGTTGTACCAGTTTGCAGTCCCATCAGCAATGGAGAAGTGTTCCTCTTTCTCCACATCCTTGACAGCATCTGCTCTCACTTGAATTTTTTATATTAGCCCTCCTGACTGGTGTGAGGTGGAACCTCAGGGTTGTTTTGATTTGCCTTTCCCTGATGATTAAGCATTTTGAACATTTTTTTAGGTGCTTCTCAGACATTCTGTATTCCTCAGTTGAGAATTCTTTTTTTTTTTAGCTCTATACTCCATTTTAAAAAATAGGGTTGTTTGGTTTTCTGGAGTCCAACTTCTTGAGTCATTTATGTATTGGATATTAGCCCCCTATTGGATTTAGGATAGGTAAAGATCTTTTACCAATCTATTGGTTGCCTTTTGATCCTATCAACAGTGTCCTTTGCTGCATAGAAGCTTTGTAATATTATGCGGTCCCATTTGTTGATTCTTGATCTTACAGCAAAAGCCTGTTTTGTTCACGAATCTTTCCTCTGTGCCCATATCTTCCAGGCTTTTCCCCACTTGCACCTCTATGAGTTTCAGGGTCTCTGGTTTTATGTGGAGTTATTGATCCACATAGCCTTGAGCTTTGTACAAGGAGATAAGAATGGATCAATTCACATTCTTCTACATGATAACTGCCAGTTGAGACAGCACCATTTATTGAAGATGCTATCTTCTTTCCTATGGACGATTTGAGCTCTTTTGTCAAATATCAAGCGACCATAGGTGTTTGGGTTCATTTCTGGGTCTTCAATTATATTTCATTGCTCTAACCATCGGTTACTGTACAAGTACCATGCAGTTTTTATTACAATTGCTCTGTAGCACAGCTTGAGGTCAGGCATGGTGATTCCACCAGAGGTTCTTTTATCATTGAGAAGAGTTTTTGCTATCCTAGTTTTTTTGTTATTCCAGATGAATGTGCAATATGGCCTTTATATATCTGTGAAGAATTGATTTGGAATTTTGATGGGGATTGTATTGAATCTGTAGATTGCTTTTTGGCAAGATAACCATTTTGACTATATTAATGCTGCCAATCCATGAGCAAGGACGATCTTCCAAACTCCTGAGATATTCTTTGATTTCTTTCTTCAGAGACTTGAAGTTATTTTTTTTTCCTTTTTAAATATTTTTATTAGGTATTTTCCTCATTTACATTTCCAATGCTATCCCAAAAGTCCCCCATACCCTCCCCCCCCACTCCCCTACCCACCTACTCCCACTTTTTGGCCCTGGCTTTCTCATGTACTAGGGCATATAAAGTTTGCAAGTCCAATGGGCCTCTCTTTCCAGTGATGGCAGACTAAGCCATCTTTTGATACATATGCAGCTAGAGACAGGAGCTCCGGGGTACTGGTTATTTCATATTGTTGTTCCACCTATAGGGTGGCAGATCCCTTTAGCTGCTTGGGTACTTTCTCTAGCTCCTCCATTGGGGGCCCTGTGATCCATCCAATAGCTGACTGTGAGCATCCACTTATGTGTTTGCTAGGCCCCGGCATAGTCTCACAAGTGACAGCTATATCAGGGTCCTTTAGGCAAAACCTTGCTAGTGTACGCAATAGTGTCAGTGTTTGGAGGCTAATTATGGGATGGATCCCTGGATATGGCGGTCTCTAGATGGTCCATCCTTTTGTCTCAGCTCCAAACTTTGTCTCTGTAACTCCTTCCATGGATGTTTTGTTCCCAATTCTAAGAAGTGGCAAAGTGTCCACACTTTCGTCTTCATTCTTCTTGAATTTCATGTGTTTCGCAAATTGTATCTTATATCTTGGGTATTCTAAGTTTTTGGGCTAATATCCACTTATCAGTGTGAACATATCATTTGAGTTCTTTTGTGATTGTGTTAGCTCACTCAGGATGATGCCCTCCAGGTCCAACCATTTGCCTAGGAATTTCATAAATTCATTCTTTTTAATAGCTGAGTAATACTCCATTGTGTAAATGTACCACATTTTCTATATCCATTCCTCTGAGGGGCATCTGGGTTCTTTCCAGCTTCTGGCTATTATAAATAAGGCTGCTATGAACATAGTGGAGCATGTGTCCTTCTTACCGGTTGGGACATCTTCTGGATATATTCCCAGGAGAGGTATTGCTGGATCCTCTGGTATTACTATTTCCAATTTTCTGAGGAACTGCCAGAGTGATTTCCAGAGTGGTTGAACAAGCTTGCAATCCCACCAACAATGGAGTAGTGTTCCTCTTTCTCCACATCCTCACCAGCATCTGCTGTCACCTGTATTTTTGATCTTAGCCATTCTGACTGGTGTGAGGTGGAATCTCAGGGTTGTTTTGAGCTGCATTTCCCTGATGATTAAGGATGTTGAACATTTTTTCAGGTGCTCCTCAGCCATTAGGTATTCCTCAGGTGAGAATTCTTTGTTCAATTCTGAGCCCCATTTTTTAATGGGGTTATTTGATTTTCTGGAGTCCACCTTCTTGAGTTCTTTATATATATTGGATATTAGTCCCTTATCTGATTTAGGATAGTAAAGATCCTTTCCCAATCTGTTGGTGGCCTTTTTGTCTTATTGACGGTGTCTTTTTTTCCTTACAGAAGCTTTGCAGTTTTATGAGGTCCCATTTGATAATTCTCAATTTTACAGCACAAGCCATTTCTGTTCTATTCAGGAATTTTTCCCCTGTGCCAATATCTTCGAGGCCTTCCCCCACTTTCTCCTTTATAAGTCAGTGTCTCTGGTTTAATGTGGAGTTCCTTGATCCACTTCGATTTGCCCTTAGTACAAGGAGATAGGAATGGATCAATTCGCATTCTTCTACATGATAACCGCCAGTTGTGCCATCACCATTTGTTGAAAATGCTGTCATTTTTCCACTGGATGCTTTTTGACCCCTTGTCAAAGATCAAGTGACTATATGTGTGTGGGTTCATTTCTTGGTCTTCAATTCTATTCTATTGGTCTACTTGTCTGTTGGTATACCAGTACCATGCAGTTTTTATCACTATTGCTGTGTAGTACAGCTTTAGGTCAAGCATGGGAATCCCACCAGAAGTTCTTTTATCCTTGAGAAGAGTTTTTGCTATCCTAGGTTTTTTGTTATTCCAGATGAATTTGCAGATTGCTCTTGCTAATTCCTTGAAGAATTGAGTTGGAATTTTGATGGGGATTGCATTGAATCTGTAGATGGTTTTTGGCAAGATAGCCATTTTTACACTGTTGATCCTGCCAATCCATGAGCATGGGAGATCTTTCCAACTTCTGAGATCCTCTTTAATTTATTTCTTCAGAGAGTTGAAATTCTTATCATAGAGATATTTCACTTCCTTAGTTAGTGTCATACCACGGTATTTTATATTATCTGTGACTATTGAGAAGGGTGTTGTTTCCCTAATTTATTTATTTATTTATTTCTTTCTTTCTTTCTTTCTTTCTTTCTTTCTTTCTTTCTTTCTTTCTTTTTTTTTTTTTTTTTTTCGAGACAGGGTTTCTCTGTATAGCCCTGGCTGTCCTGGAACTCACTCTGTAGACCAGGCTGGCATTCGAACTCAGAAATCCGCCTGCCTCTGCCTCTCGAGTACTGGGATTAAAGGCGTGCACCACCACGCCCGGCTCCCTAATTTCTTTCTCAGCCTGTTTATCCTTTGTGTACAGAAAGGCCATTGATTTGTTTGAGTTAATTTTATATCCAGCTATTTCACCGAAGCTGTTTATCAGGTGTAGGAGTTTCCTGGTGGAATTTTTAAGGTCACTTATATATACTATCATATCATCTGCAAAAAGTGATATTTTGACTTCTTCCTTTCCAATTTGTATCCTCTTGATCTCCTTTTGTTGTCGAATTGCTCTGGCTAGGACTTCAAGTACAATGTTGAATAGGTAGGGAGAAAGTGGGTAGCCTTGTCTAGTACCTGATTTTAGTGGGATTGCTTCCAGCTTCTCACCATTTACTTTGATGTTGGCTACTGGTTTGCTGTAGATTTCTTTTATCATGTTTATGTACGGGCCTTGAATTCCTGATCTTTCCAAGACTTTTATTATGAATGGGTATTGGATTTTGTCAAATGCTTTCTCTGCATCTAAAGAGATGATCATGTGGTTTCTTTGAGTTTGTTTATGTAATGGATTACGTTGATGGATTTCTGTATAGTAAAACATCCCTGCATCCCTGGAGTAAAACCTTCTTGTTTAGGATGGATGATTGTTTTAATTTGTTCTTGGATTCGGTTATTGAGAATTTTATTGAGAATTTTTGCATCTATATTCATAAGGGAAATTGGTCGAAGTTCTCTATCTTTTTGGATCTTTCTGTGGTTTAGGTATCAGAGTAACTGTGGCTTCATAGAATGAGTTGGGTAGAGTTTCTTCTACTTCTAATTTGTGGAATAGTTTGTGCAGAACTGGAATTAGATCTTCTTTGAAGGTCTGGTAGAATTCTGCACTAAAACCATCTGGTCCTGGGCTTTTTTTGGTTGGGAGACTATTAATGACTGCTTCTATTTCTTTAGGGGATATGATCTTTAGATCATTAACTTGATCCTGATTTAACTTTGGTACCTGGTATCTGTCTAGAAATTTGTCCATTTCGTTCAGGTTTTCCAGTTTTGTTGAGTATAGCCTTGTGTAAAAGGATCTGATGGTGTTTTGGATTTCTTCAGGATATGTTGTTATGTCTTATCCCGAGCTTTTGTCCCCACCGGCAAGAACACGCTCAGGATAACCGGAATCTTCTGCGGCAAAAGCTTTATTGCTTACTTCTTCAGGAGGCAGAGGAGAAGAGAGAGAGAATGGCAAAATCCGGTCCCTTTTATGGAGGATTGTCCTCTGCCTCGGACGTGTCCCTCCCTGATTGGCTGCAACCCATCGACTGAGTTGTCGTCATGGGGAAGGCAGAGCACATGGAGTGGAAAGCTACCCCAGCACATGCGCAGATTATTTGTTTACTACTTAGAACACAGGATGCCAGCGCCATCTTGTAATGTCGAATGTGAGGGCGGCTCCTCACATCTCCCCCTTTTCTTTTATTTAAGAGCAATAGGCCACCCATTCTAATGAGAGTGGAGATAGAGGTCAAATCCCCAGTGTGCAGGTAAAGGAGCCGTACACAAAACCTCCTCTCAGGCTCATCACCCGGAGGGGTCCTGGTCTGGTCCCGTGTCGTTTTTCCTAGGGGAAGGACACTTGGACACTCAACTTTCTTGAAAGATGACATGTCGCCCTAGAATAGGCTCATATATGCCGCAGAGCCCTTCTACTGCATTGCTTAGCTGTGCAACTCTCTCGGGTTGCTGAAGCACACTCACTCTATCCCATGCAATGAGACTAGCCTTGTGGGGTGCAAGAGCTGAGTGGCCAGCGACCTATTGCTTAAGCATAGATAACCATATATCAGGGGAATCACCATGTTCTAGTGCTGCAAGCGCCTGGGCAATAACCACCTTGTCTCTCCTAGTTTGGGCCTTAAGCTTACAGACCAACCAGAGAAGCAACACTAATACACAGCAAAGTGTAGCTCCAAATAATCCCACCCCCACCCATTCTTTAAAGAAGGAAAATGTTGAGGAGATAATCCTTTGGTCAGGGACAGGTCCAAGTGTGTGGGGCAAGTCTCAATTTTCGAAGGGTCTGTTCAAATTTAGCCGTCCAATTCTGTATCTCCCAACGCTGCTCTCCCTTTGTTGTTGTCGCCCTGGACATCACCAAGACGAGGGACATCAGTATTTCCTTGGTTAATCTAGATTTTTTGGGTGAGTCTTTCTGGTATCCAAAATGGGTTGTCTTCATTCTGTGGAAAAACACAAACAGCTCCCCTGGATCTTATTAAAATAGTTTCCGGTCTTTTCCATTTGTTACTTAAAACATCTTTCCATTTAACCATCTCATTGGGCCTATCTGGCTCTGAACAATGACGTTCAGCCGCAGCATGGCCATGAGCATCAAGATTTAAAAAATTGAGTGTAAAGAGTGCCATAGACACAGACACTCTTGGTACTCGGGGTAGAGCCTCCTCAACTCCCCCTTTCTGTTTTATTAGATAGGATTTGAGGGTGTGGTGTACACGCTCAACAATACCCTGTTCTTGAGGGTTGTATGGAAGTCCAGTCAGATGGGTCACGTCCATCTGACAGCAGAACTGCTGGAATTTTTGAGATGTATAAGCTGGTCCATTATCAGTCTTAAGGAGTTTGGGTTTCCCCCAAGCACTCCATGCCTCAAGGCAATGTTGAATCACATGTGAGGCCTTTTCTCCCGTTAAAGGAGAGGCAAACATGATGCCAGAGCATGTGTCAATGGACACATGGAGATACTGAAGTTTTCCAAAGGAAGAAACATGTGTAACATCCATTTGCCAGACCTGTAGAGGTCGAATACCACGTTGGTTAATTCCCACATGAGGAACTGGCAAGAACTCACAGCAGCTTTGACATTGAGTAACAATGTCACGGGCTTCTTTTCTCGTCAAGGAGAAACGACGGCGTAATGTTTCAGCCGTCACATGAAAATTGTTATGAAAATTTCTTGCAGCCTCTACCGGGTATGATAGGGCAGCAGCCACCACTTTAGTGGCCTTATCTGCCAAATCATTTCCCAGAGCCATGGGGCCAGGTAGGCCTGAATGGGCTCTAACATGAGTAATATAAACAGGAAATCTTCTAGATAACAAAACTAATTGTATCTGCTGAAAAATATTGGCAACTTTACTGGAAGGCTTAATCACTCCAGCCACTTCTAAAAGATTTACTGCATTAACCACATAACAGGAGTCTGACACAATATTAAGGGGTTCTAAAAAGGTTTTTAAAACTTCTAAAACCACTAAACATTCTACCACTTGAGGTGAATTTTCATTATATTGTTTGGATACTACTTTACCATTAGCCACATAGGCACCTATGCCAGTTTTTGATCCATCAGTATATAGCACAATCCCATTTTTATGTGGGTTTCTTCCTGTTATTTGTGGAAACACAACAGATTGATTTTGGGCAAACTGTAAAATTGAATGGGGCATTCTCATTGGACAAAATAAGGCCCAAATGCTGCATAATATCCCTTCCCCAGAGGTTAACCGGGAGTGGGAGCACATAAGGTATGAATTTCCCTCGCTGCCCCTCGGAGGACTCCCATGTCAAGGCAACGGAGGTTATAGTGGGAGATGATTGATATCCTAGGCCCTGTAATGAATGAGATGACTCTGTGGTGGGCCATGCTTTGGGCCACCAATTTGTAGAGATTATACTTTTATCTGCTCTGGTATCAAGGATGCCTTCAAACTCTTTTCCGTTGATCTTAAGGTGGAGCTTAGGTCTATCATTCAAAGATACAACCAAATAGGCAGAATCATTTCCAGAGGAGCCCATTTTCTTTATCTCAGGTCCTGCAGATTTCTCCCTGGTATTATCAGGGAGGAGCAGCAGCTGAGCTATCCTATCTCCTTTGCTAATAGAAAAAACGCCCTTAGGGCTTGAGCACAGGACCTGCATTTCAGGGGAATGTTGACAATCCATAACTCCAGGGTGGACTACTAAGCCCTGCAAGGTGAGTGAACCCCGGCCAAGAATAAGGCCCATGGTTCCAGGGGGCAAGGATGGTATAGGCCCCACCGGCACCGGCTGAATACTCATTTGAGGCATTAGTAGGAAGTCGGAGGTGGCACGCAGGTCCATCCTTGTGGATCTTCCTGGGTCGCCTCTCTGAATGCTTCCTGGGTCCTGACAAACCGGTTCCCATATCTTTGAGGGCCCTGGGACCGAGGGCCTGATAGCCCGTTTTTTCACACATCAGCTGATTGGTTATCAGGTGGGGGAAGGAGTCTACCCTTTATATCCCTCACAGAGCGACACTGGTCGGCTCTATGATAGCCCTTGCCACACTTAGAGCAAAGAGTGAGCCCCCCCCCCTTTTGTCTGGAACTCTGCAATCTTTCTTAAGATGCCCAGGCTTCCCGCAGTTAAAACATGTCCTCCGATCATTTCTGCCCATGGAGCGTTTTTGGGATTGGAGGATGGCGGCCGCTAAGCCTGCATTGGTGAGAGGTTCCCCGAGCTCCTGACAAACCCTAAGCCAATCCTGTAAGCCTTTATTCTTTCTTGGGGCTATGGCCGCTCGACACTCCTGTGTGGCTTGCTCATAAATGAGCTGTTCTATCAGAGGTGCGGCTTGCTCCGAATCTCCAAAAATACGCCCTGCTGCCTCTGTCATCCTGGCCACAAAATCTGAGAAGGACTCCTGGTGTCCCTGTATAATCTTTTTTAATTGTCCAGTGGCTTCGCCTGTTCGGGAGAGCACCTTCCAGGCCTTAATAGCCGTGGAGGAAATTTGGGCATAAGCTCCCCAGTGATAGTTTGTTTGATCAGCGGTATAAGCTCCCTGACCTGTTAACAGGTCAAAAGTCCAATCTCTCTGCTCTGGAGTCAAAGCAGCAGCGTTTGCTCGGGCCTGAGTTTGTGCAGCCTCTTGCCATAGAGCTCTCCATTCCATATATTTGCCCATACTGGGGAGAGCGGCTTTTGCAATCATTTGCCAGTCGGCAGGAGTTAGTGCCATGCCGGCAAGCCTGTCTAACTGCACCAAGGTAAAATTAGCATTGGCTCCATATTTACGGACCGACTCGGAAAGCTCTTTAATCTGTATATACTCTACCGGAGCATGGACACGCCCACCCTCAGCTCCTTCAAAGACCAGAAATGCCTGTTGCATCTTCCTTTGTTCCTCTCTTGGAATGAACGAGTCTGCGCACTGCCTCTCTGTGCACTGCCTCTCTGTGCAGGGCTGATGCACTACACAGGGCGGGGGCTCCGCATAGGGCGGAGGTGCACTATGACCTTGAAGCCGACTGCCTGGAGGCCAAGCAGCAAGCTGGCCTTTGCTAGCTACTTTTGGCTTTTTTCTTGACTGATTAGCTTCCATTTTATCTGGCTGGTACTTTTCTCTCTCATAACGAGCTGATTCCTCCTCCAAGTCTGTTTCCTCAGAGGGGCCAAGTTCTTCATCTGATTCACAGCTACTAAGAGCTGGCTCCTTAAACTCATCTAGTGATGGGTATAGGATCCTTCTCCTAGAAACCTCCGCTGATTGATCTTTTTTCGTTTGTTTTTTCTCCTCTTACCTTCCAATCTCTCCCCAGGTATTCTTCCCTGACATTAACTTTTCCTCGGGTTCAAGACCCGTAGAAAGGCCTGTATACTTATTTGGTGCACCATGTTTCCTCTTTGCTCCTGCTCTCTCTCCCCGCTTCACTTCTGATAGACTGTCTTGAATTTCGTCCAGAATTCTCCACCCTGCCTTAACCACTTGTTGACATGTGAAAAGGAACAAAAGGGCTTTTAACACTGGAGAAAGTTCAAGGCCAGACATACCTCATAAAGCTGTAATGTGTCCGGCAGTTCTGGTTCTGCCTCGCAAATGAGAGATCTTCCTTGTACCAGTGTGATGGTAGTTCCCGAATTTCAGCACCACTTATCCCGAGCTTTTGTCCCCATTGGCAAGAACACGCTCAGGACAACTGGAATCTTCTCCGGCAAAAGCTTTATTGCTTACTTCTTCAGGAGGCAGAGGAGAAGAGAGAGAGAATGGCAAAACCCCGTCCCATTTATGGAAGATTGTCCTCTGCCTCAGACGTGTCGCTCCCTGATTGGCTGCAGCCCATCGACTGAGTTGTCGTCACGGGGAAGGCAGAGCACATGGAGTGGAAAGCTACCCTGGCACATGCGCAGATTATTTGTTTACTACTTAGAACACAGGATGTCAGCGCCATCTTGTAATGGCAAATGTGAGGGCTGCTCCTCACAATGTCTCCCTTTTCATTTCTGATTTTGTTAATTAGGATGCTTTCTTTATGCCCTCCAGTGAGTCTGGCTAAAGGTTTATCTATCTTGTTGATTTTCTCAGGGAGCAAGCTCCTCCTTTGGTTAATTCTTTGAATAGTTCTTCTTGTTTCCACTTGGTTGATTTTGCCCCTGAGTTTGATTATTTCTTGCCTTCTACTCCTCTTGGGTGAATTTGCTTCCTTTTGTTCTAGAGCATTTATGTGTGTTGTCAATCTGCTAGTGTGTGCTATCTCTAGTTTCTTTTTGGAGGCACTCAGATCTATAAGTTTTCCTCTTAGAAATGCTTTTATGGTATCCCATTTGTTCGGGTATGTCGTGGCTTCCTTTTCATTAAACTCTGAAAAGTCTTTAATTTCTTTCTTTATTCCTTCCTTGAGCAAGGTATCATTGAGAAGAGTATTGTTCATTTTACACATGAATGTTGGCTATCCATTATTTATGCTGTTATTGAAGATCAGTCTTAGTCCTTGGTGGTCTGATAGGATGGATGGGACAATTTCAATATTTTTGTATCTGTTAGGCCTGTTTTGTGACTAATTATATGGTCAATTTTGGAGAAGGTACCACGAGGTGCTGAGAAGAAGGTATATCCTTTTGTTTTAGGATAAAATGTTCTGTAAATATCTGTTAAGTCCATTTGTTTCATAACTTCTGTTAGTTTCACTGAGTCCCTGTTCAGTTTCTGTTTCCATGATCTGTCCATTGATGAAAGTGGTGTGTTGAAGTCTCCCACTATTATCGTGTGAGGTGCAATGTGTCCTTTGAACTTTACTAAAGTTTCTTTAATGAATGTGGCTGCCCTTGCATATGGAGCATAGATATTCAGAATTGAGAGTTCCTCTTGGAGGATTTTCCTTTGATGAGTATGAAGTGTTCCTTCTTGTCTTTTTTGATAAGTTTGGGTTGGAAGTCGATATTATTGGATATTAGAATGCCTACTCCAGCTTGTTTCTTCAGACCATTTGCTTGCAAAATTGTTTTCCAGCCTTTCACTCTGAGGTAGTGTCTGTCTTTTTCCCTGAGATGGGTTTCCTGTAAGCAGCAAAATGTTAGGTCTTGTTTGTGTAGCCAGTCTGTTAATCTTTGTCTTTTTATTAGGAAATTGAGTCCATTGATATTAAGAGATATTAAGGAAAAGCAATTGTTGCTTCCTGTTATTTTTGTTGTTAAAGTTGGCATTTTGTTCTTGTGGCTGTCTTCTTTTAGGTTTGTTGAAGGATTACTTTCTTGCTTTTTCTAGGCCATGGTTTCCATCCTTGTATTTTTTTTTCTGTTATTATCCTTTGAAGGTCTGTATTGTGGAAAGATAATGTGTGAATTTGGTTTTGTCGTGAAATACTTTAGTGTCCATCTATGGTAATTGAAAGTTTGGCTGGGTATAGTAGCCTGGGCTGGCATTTGTGTTCTCTTAGAGTCTGTATAACATCTGTCCAGGCTCTTCTGGCTTTCATAGTCTCTGGTGAAAAGTCTGGTGTAATTCAGATAGGCATGCCTTTATATGTTACCTTTCTCCCTTACTGCATTTAATATTCTATCTTTATGTAGTGCATTTGTTGTTCTGATTATTATGTGTCGGGAGGAATTTCTTTTCTGGTCCAGCCTTTTTGGAGTTCTATAGGCTTATTGTAGGTTCATGGGCATGTCTTTCTTTAGGTTTGGGAAGTTTTCTTCTATAATTTTTTTGAAGATATTTGCTGGCCCTTTAAGTTGAAAATCTTCATTCTAATCTACTCCTATTATCCTTAGGTTTGGTCTTCTCATTGTGTACTAGATTTCCTGGATGTTTTGAGTTTGGATCTTTTTGCATTTTGCATTTTCGTTGATTGTTGTGTCAATGTTCTCTATGGAATCTTATGCACCTGAGATTCTCTCTTCCATCTCTTGTATTCTTTTGCTGATGCTCCCATCTATTGTTCCAGATTTCTTTCCTAGGGTTTCTATCTCCTGTGTGGCCTCACTTTGGGTTTTCTTTATTGTGTCTACTTCCCTTTTTAGGTCTTGGATGTTTTTATTCAATTCCATCACCTGCTTGGTCATGTTTTCCTGCAATTCTTTAAGGGATTTTTGTGCTTCCTCTTTAAGGTCTTCTACCTGTTTAGCAGTGTTCTCCTGTATTTCTTTAAGTGAGTTATTAAAGTCCTTCTAGATGTCCTCTACCATCGTCATGAGATATGCTTTTAAATCCAGGTCTATCTTTTCGGGTGTGTTGGGATATTCAGTACTAGGTGGGGTGGGAGTGCTGGGTTCTGATGATGGTGAGTGGTCTTGGTTTCTGTTAGTAAGATTCTTTTGTTTGCCTTTCACCATCTGTAATCCCTGGAGTTAGTTGTTATAGTTGTCTCTGGTTAGAGTTTGTCCCTCAAGTGATTAGGTTAGCCTCTATCAGCAGACCTGGGAGACTAGCTCTCTCCTGAGTTTCAGTTGTCAGAGTACTCTCTGCAGGCAAGCTCTCCTCTTGCAGGGAAGGTGCCCAGATATCTGGTGTTTGAACCTGCCTCCTTGCAGAAGTTGTGTTCCACTCACCAGAGTTCCTAAGATCCAGTGGAGAGTCCTCTGGGGACCTTAGGGTTGTCCGAAGACTCCGTGTTCAAGGTGCCCCAGTGCTGGTGCTGGTGCTGACTGGAAGGGACTTGTGACACTGGTCAGGCCAGGTTTTCTGCTTCCATAATTGATGCTGTCTCAATTCCCGCACGATTGGATTGGAGCAGCAGTTGTGTTCCACTCACCAGAGGCATACGATCCCATGGAGATTCCTTTGGGGACCTTGCGGGTGTCCCCAGACTCTGAGTCCAAGGTGCATTGGTGCTGGCACAGACCAGAAGTGTGGGACACCTGACTTGCCAGCAAGAAAGACACCACAATAGGATCCTTCTGCACACGTTTATTGGGCTGCGCATTGACTGTGTAGGCGAAAGACCCTGACCCCTGGGCCTCTCACTCTTATATACTATCAGTTTCCATCCACTCACAGCAGGCCACATCACCTCACCAGGTACACAGCTTCAGCTAATCAGGGCAGCAGGGGCATATCTCCACAAAAATGGCTTCGCCAGTAACCTGGTACACCTGAGCAGCTCTCATGATGTTTGTGGTTTATATGAGGAAGTCAGGTGCAAGTCATACAACTTAGCTGCAGTCCCTGGCACCTTTGGGACTGCTGCCACATCTCCCCCTTTTTTCTTTTTTGGCAGAGAGAATGTCTGTCTTAGATTGCCCCCTGCAGCAATGTCCCTTTCCCGTCCTTGGGAGACAAACAGCATTGGTTTGATTCCTGTCTTAGGTTGGTGACATGCCCAGGGAGTCTTATCCATCACTGACTACTTCTCTGTCATGCCAAGCCACACTTGGGGAGATTGTGTTTTGCTTGTGGCAGGTGCACAAAAGGCCAGGATGTTGATTAATCTATGGCCAGATCTTAATTGCTGCAAGCAAGCCTCATGGGTGAAGGTAGAGGTCTGATCCCCAGTGTGCAAGCATAGGGGCCTTACACAAAACCATTCCTTGGGCTCATCACCCAGAGAGGTCTTGGCCAGCTCCCGTGTCATTTTTCCTGGGGGAAGGGAACTAGGACACTGCACCTTCATGCAATCAGACATGCCTTCCACATGATGCCAACAGCAAGCTATCCTCTGTGCAGTGCTTAGCCTCGCAACCCATGGCATAAAGCAGCATAATTTCTTTTAGAGTGGCAAATTGAATCTGAGGAGATTGTCCCACCTCCACTGCAGCAAAAGCCTACGCTACCATGGCGAAAGTGCGGGCCTGCACACACTGCACCTGACACATGTGCCAAACACACCACACACACACTATTACAAGCATACATCCCAGGGCTCCCATTCCCGCTCATCAGCCCTGAAGCAAGGGATAGACAGTTTGTAAACAAAGCAACTTGAAAAGCAAAGGTACAAAGCAAGGCATCCTAGTCACAACAGCCAAATGATATAACGAATCTCACTACTACAATTAACATTCTTATAACCAATAAACACAAAAGGAGATCACATACAAACAGGCATAGCCGGAAAAGAAACATTCCTTCTTCCAGCAAATTGAAGTACAGAAGTTTCAAACACATTAGAACCATTCCAATAAAATTTGCATTATCCCAGGCCCCTCCCGCCACCTGGCTTAAGGGGGAAAGATCAGTGCAACTACCATTTACCCCAAATAACAACCATACATATAGGACCCAACATTTTGATGTTTACAGGAAACTCATCTCAGAGAAAAAGATAGACACTACCTCAGAATGAAAGGCTGGAAAACAATTTTCCAAGCAAATGGTGGGAAGAAACAAGCTGGAGTAGCCATTATAATATCTGATAAGATTGACTTCGAACCCAAAGTCATCAAAAAAGACAGGGAAGGGCACTTCATTCTCATCAAAGGTAAAATCCTCCAAGAGGAACTATCAATTCTGAATATCTATGCTCCAAATACAAGGGCATCCTCATTCATTAAAGATACTTTAGTAAAGCTCAAAGCACACATCGCACCTCACACAATAATAGTGGGAGACTTCAACACACCACTTTCACCAATGGACAGATCATGGAAACAGAAACTAAACAGGGACACAGTGAAACTAACAGAGGTTATGAAACAAATGGATCTGACAGATATCTACAGAACATTTTATCCTAAAACAAAAGGATATACCTTCTTCTCAGCACCTCACCGTACCTTCGCCAAAATTGACCACATAATTGGTCACAAAACAAGCCTCAACATATACAAAAATATTGAAATTGTCCCATGCACCCTATCAGATCACCATGGACTAAGACTGATCTTCAATAACAAAATAAATAATAGAAAGCCAACACACAGGTGGAAACTAAACAACACTCTTCTCAATGATACCTTGGTCAAGGAAGGAATAAAGAAAGAAATTAAGGACTTTCTGTAGTTTAATGAAAATGAAGCCACAACATACCCAAACTTATGGGACACATTGAAAGCATTTCTAAGAGGAAAACTCATAGCTCTGAGTGCCTCCAAAAAGAAACTAGAGAGAGCACACATTAGCAGCTTGACAACAAACCTAAAAGCTCTAGAACGAAAGGAAGCAAATTCACCCAAGAGGAAAAGAAGGCAAGAAATAATCAAACTCAGGGGTGAAATCAACCAAGTGGAAACAAAAAGAACAATTCAAAGAATCAACCAATCGAGGAGCTGGTTCTTTGAGAAAATCAACAAGATAGATAAACCCTTAGCCAGACTCACTAGAGGGCATAGGGAAAGTACTCTAATTAACAAAATCAGAAATGAAAAGGGAGACATAACAACAGACCCTGAGGAAATCCAAAACACCATCAGATCATTCTACAAATGGCTATACTCAACAAAACTGGAGAACCTGGATGAAATGGACAAGTTTCTAGACAGATACCAGGTACCAAAGTTAAATCAAGATCAGGTTAATGATCTAAACAGTCCCATATCCCCTAAAGAAATAGAAGCAGTCATTAATAGTCTCCCAACCAAGAAAAGCCCAGGATCAGATGGGTTTAGTGCAGAGTTCTATCAGACATTCAAAGAAGAACTAATCCCAGTTCTTCACAAACTATTCCACAAAATAGAAACAGAAGGTACTCTACCCAACTCTTTCTATGAAGCCACAATTACTCTGATACTTAAACCACATAAAGACCCAACAAAAATAGAGAACTTCAGACCAATTTCCCTTATGAATATTGATGCAAAAATCCTCAATAAAGTTCTCGCTAACCGAATTCAAGAACACATCAAAACAATCATCCATCCTGACCAAGTAGGTTTCATCCCAGGGATGCAAGGATGGTTCAATATACGAAAATCCATCAATGTAATCCATTATATAAACAAACTCAAAGACAAACACCACATGATTATCTCGTTAGATGCTGAAAAAGCATTTGACAAAATCTAACACCCATTCATGATAAAAGTCTTGGAAAGATCAGGAATTCAAGGCCCATACCTAATCATGATAAAAGCAATATACAGCAAACCAGTAGCCAACATCAAAGTAAATGGTGAGAAGCTGGAAGCAATCCCACTAAAATCAGGGACTAGACAAGGCTGCCCACTCTCTCCCTACCTATTCAACATTGTACTTGAAGTCCTAGCCAGAGCAATTAGACAACAAAAGGAGATCAAGGGGATAAAAATTGGAAAAGAAGAAGTCAAAATATCGCTTTTTGCAGATGATATGATAGTATACATAAGTGACTCTAAAAATTCTACCAGAGAACTCCTAAGCCTGATAAATAGCTTCTGTGAAGTAGCTGGATATAAAATTAACACAAGCAAGTCAATGGCCTTTCTGTACAGAAAGGATAAACAAGCAGAGAAGGATATTACGGAAACAACACCCTTCTCAATAGTCACAAACAATATAAAATACCTTGGCGTGACTCTAACTAAGGAAGTGAAAGATCTGTATGACAAGAACTTCAAGTCCCTGAAGAAAGAAATTAAAGAAGATCTCAGAAGATGGAAACACCTCCCATGCTCATGGATTGGCAGGAACAACATTGTAAAAATGGCTATCTTACCAAAATCAATCTACAGATTCAATGCAATCCCCATCAAAATTCCAACTGAATTCTTCAACGAATTAGAAAGGGCAATCTGCAAATTCATGTGGAACAACAAAAAACCTAGAATAGCAAAAACTCTTCTCAAGGATAAAAGAACCTCTGGTGGAATCACCATGCCTGACCTAAAGCTGTACTACAGAGCAATTGTGATAAAAACTGCATGGTACTGGTATAATGACAGACAAGTAGACCAATGGAACAGAATTGAAGACCCTGAGATCAACCCACATACCTATGGTCACTTGATCTTTGACAAGGGAGCAAAAACCATCCAGTGGAAAAAAGACAGCATTTTCAACAAATGGTGCTGGCACAACTGGCGATTATCATGTAGAAGAATGCGAATTGATCCATTCCTATCTCCTTGTACCAAGGTCAAATCTAAGTGGATTAAGGAACTCCACATAAAACCAGAGACACTGAAACTTATAGAGGAGAAAGTAGGGAAAAGCCTTGAAGATATGGGTACAGGGGAAAAATTCCTGAATAGAACAGCAAAGGCTTGCGCTGTAAGATCGAGAATCGATAAATGGGACCTAATAAAGTTGCAAAGCTTCTGCAAGGCAAAAGACACCATCAATAAGACAAAAAGACCACCAACAGATTGGGAAAGGATCTTTACCTATCCTAAATCAGATAGGGGACTAATATCCAATATATATAAAGAACTCAAGAAGGTGGACTCCAGAAAATCAAATAACCCCATTAAAAAATGGGGCTCAGAACTGAACAAAGAATTCTCACCTGAGGAATACCGAATGGCATAGAAGCACCTGAAAAAATGTTCAACATCCTTAACCATCAGGGAAATGCAACTCAAAACAACCCTGAGATTTCACCTCACACCAGTCAGAATGGCTAAGATCAAAAATTTAGGTGACAGCAGATGCTGTCGAGGATGTCGAGAAAGAGGAACACTCCTTCATTGTTGGTGGGATTGCAAGCTGGTACAACCACTCTGGAAATCAGTTTTGCAGTTCCTCAGAAAATTGGACATAATACTACCAGAGGATCCAGCAATACCTCTCCTGGGCATATGTCAGAGACCATCCCGTGAGAAAGTGATCCCTTCACAAATCTCTTTAACAGATCAAATGGCCTTGTGCTAAGAGCTGGTTGCCATCCCCTTCCTCCTTATTCCCTTCCTAACACCTAAGGCTGTAAAGTTGAATAAAAGTCCCCTCTTCCTTATCTCTTCCTGAGTTCCCATGACATCCAAGGACATGAGTTACGCCTGAGCCCAGCCTGACACCCAAGGCTGTCAAGGAGGATCTATGTTCCAGAGATAAGATGCAGAGTGCCTGCAAGTTTGGCTCCTGACCTCAGCCCCCATGTCAGCAGATGCCCACTTCTTTGTTCTTTGTATAATTCTCCCTCGACCCCTCCTATATTCTCCGAGATGTATGCTTTAAAAAGAAGGCACCTCATCTTAATAAACGAGACCTTGATAGGTAAATTCTACTTGGTCTCCGCCTCTCTTTCTTTTCCTCCCATTTCCTTCCAGGTTCGCAGTCCCCCTCGCACCCACGAATAACTGAATCCCGCAGGACGGGATAGGCATATATCCAAAAGATGTTCCAACTGGTAAGAAGGACACATGCTCCACTATGTTCATTGCAGCCTTATTTATAATAGCCAGAAGCTAGAAAGAACCCAGATGCCCCTCAACAGAGGAATGGATACAGAAAATTTGGTACATTTACACAATGGAGTACTACTCAGCTATTCAAAGTAATGAATTTATGAAATTCCTAGGCAAATGGAGGGATCTGGAGGGCATCATCCTGAGTGAGGTAACATATTCACAAAGGAACTCACACAATATGTACTCACTGATAAGTGGATATTAGCCCAAAAACTTAGGATACCCAAGATATAAGATACAATTTGTTAAACGCATGAAACTCAAGAAGAACTTAGACCAAAGTGTGGACACTGTGCCCCTTCTTGGAATTGGGAACAAAACACCCATGGAAAGAGTTTCAGAGATAAAGTTTGGAGCTGTGAAGATAGGATGGACCATCTAGAGACCGCCATATCCAGGTATCCATCCCATAATCAGCTTCCAAACACTGACACCATTGCAGACACTAGCAAGGTTTTGCTGAAAGGACCCAGATATAGCTGTCTCTTGTGAGACAATGCCGGGGCCTAGCAAGCACAGAAGTGGATGCTCACAGTCAGCTATTGGATGGATCACAGGGCCCCCAATGGAGGAGCTAGAGAAAGTACCCAAGGAGCTAAAGGGAACTGCAACCCCATAGGTGGATCATTATTATGAACTATCCAGTACCCCAGAGCTTTTGACTCTAGCTGCATTTGTATCAAAAATGGCCTAGTCGGCCATCACTGGAAAGAGATGCCCATTGGACTTGCCAACTTTATATGCCCCAGTACAGGGGAATGCCAGGGCCAAGGGGTGGGGGTGTGTAGGTGGGGGACTGGGGGGGAGTGTATTGGGGACTTTTTGGATAGCATTGGAAATGTAATTGAGGAAAATACCTAATAAAAAAATAAAAAAAAAAACAAAAAACAAAACAAAACAAAAAAAACCCAACCATACATATAAGGGGCACTGCCCAAGGTGGAAGGGAATCAGGAACAGTCGTACAAAAACGAAAGGGGAGCCCATCTAGGTTGGGAGGATATAGTGCCATTGCCCTTGGAAATACTGGTAGGCCACACCCCTCGAATCCAGGTAACATTAACTTTAGTAGATACAGCTGAACACAATCACTCATCTGTGAAATATTTTGAATCATCTGAAAATACAACAATCCCTTTAGCTGAAGCAGCATAGAAAAAAGGCAATTGTAGCGAAGCATTAGATGTAAAGAATTGAGCAAACACTTGAATGTGTCAATGACATGGGTTTCAGGAACACTGCCCCAACGTAGCTCTTCAGTTCTCACTAGCGGGAGCACCTCCAGCCACAGGAACATCCATATCCTCACAGCTCCACCTGCCCTGAATTGCTCTGGTCAGCCACTCCGGGACCTGCAGCTGTTGTCGATGATCCTGAGGAAACACCAACAGACCCTCTCTCCCAAAACAATTGAGAGCGCTCCTCTCTTACCTGATTCAGCGCCTCATTGACTCTCTGGAGTTCTGTGCCACATCTTTCTCTATCTTCTATGCAATTTCTCACTAACTTCCAGACTAGCAAAACCCCTTTTGGTAAAACCCTCTGTTCCTCTGCAAACCTCAATTCCCCATGGTGCTTGGTGCAACTTGTCCCAAAACTGTGAACCTTAACTTGTTCCAAAACCATGAATCTTAACTTGTCCCAAAATCAGGAACCTTATCATTACTTTGTGCCTGCTTCCTGGCAACTTTATATTTGCCTCTAAAACAAACACGAATTGACAGACATATGGACAATTTGGTGCACCAAAAACAGATAATAGACAGGCAGGGAATAGAACTTGGTGTCTCAAAGGGACCCAGGTATCCTAACCAGAGCTAAGAATATCTCCATAGGAGCCAGAGAGGAAACAGGACATCTCCCGTTTTCCTTCTGTCCCTAGGAGAGCTCTGAAATAGCTTATTTTCATTTTTCTCTTATTATATTTCTTATTTTACTTATATTTCTGCGCATGACTTCTTTTTCATTTCTCTCTGTTTCTGATATGCTTCCCTGGTGCTCCTGCAAAAGTTGCTACCCTTATCAAGGCAAGAGACAATTACCGGACCTACTGCATAAGAAAGCATACCTCTCAGAGACTCACATTAATTTCTTTTTACTTACTGGTACCACTGTTCCCCAGCTGAAGAGTTCTGAATCCACGCAGTTGAATCCTTCTCAACAGTCTGTGTTGCGGGAACACTTCATTAACCGCTCCTTCCCCGTGATGCAGTTCTGAATCCTCCCTGTAACAGGGGGTCTTCGCTCATGCCTGAAGATGTTACTTCCCGGGATTCAGCACCATTTGTGGGACACCTGACTCGCCAGGAAGAAGGACACCACAATAGGATCCTTCTGCACACGTTTATTGGGCTGCGCATTGACTGTGTAGGTGAAAGACCCCGAGCCCTGGGCCTCTCACTCTTATATACTATCAGTTCCCATCCACTCACAGCAGGCCACATCACCTCACCAGGTACTCAGCTTCAGCTAATCAGGGCAACAGGGGCATATCTCCACCAAAATGGCTTCGCCAGTAACCTGGTACACCTGAGCAGCTCTCATGATGTTTGTGGTTTATATGAGGAAGTCAGGTGCAAGACATATGTACTGGCTATTTTTGTGTCAATTGACACAGCTGGAGTTATCATAGAGAAAGGATCTTCAGTTGAGGAAATTCCTCCATGAGATCCAACTGTAGGCATTTTCTCAATTAGTGATCAAGGGGGAAAGGCCCCTTGTGGGTGGGACCATCCCTGGGCTGGTAGTCTTGGATTCTATAAGAGAGTAGGCTGAGCAAGCCAGGGGAGGCAAGCCAGTAAAGAACATCCCTCCATGGCCTCTGTATCAGCTCCTGCTCCCTGACCTGTCTGAGTTCCAGTCCTGACTTCCTTTGGTGATGAACAGCAGCATGGAATTGTAAGCCGAATAAACCCTTTCCTCCCCAACTTGCTTCTTGGTCATGATGTTTGTGCAGGAATAGAAACCCTGACTAAGACAACATACGACTTAGCTGCAGTCCCTGGCGCCTTTGGGACTGCCACCACACCCACTCCCCACACAGAAGGGACCGAGACTTGAAGTTCTTATCATACAGATCTTTCACTTTCTTAGAGTCACACCGAGGTATTTTGTATTATTTGTGACTATTTTTTATTAGATATTTTCCTCATTTACATTTCCAAAGCTATCCAAAAAGTCCCCAATACACTCCCCCCCCACTCCCCTACCCACCCACTCACACTTTTTGGCACTGGCATTCCCCTGTACTGGGGCATATAAAGTTTGCAAGTCCAATGGTTCTCTCTTTCCAGTGATGGCCGACTAAGCCATCTTTTGATACATATGCAGCTAGAGTCAAGAGCTCTGGGGTACTGGTTAGTTCATAATGTTGTTCCACCTATAGGGTTGCAGATCCCTTTACCTCCTTGGGTACTTTCTCTAGCTCCTCCATTGGGGGCCCTGTGATCCATCCAATAGCTGACTGTGAGCATCTACTTCTGTGTTTGCTAGGACCCTGCATAGTCTCACAAGAGACAGCTATATCTGGGTCCATTCAGCAAAATCTTACTAGTGTATGAAATGGTGTCAGCATTTGTAAGCTGATTATGGGATGGATCCCTGGATATGGCAGTCTTTAGATGGTCCATCCCTTCGTCACAGCTCCAAACTTTATCTCTGTAACTCTTTCCATGGGTGTTTTGTTCCCAATTCTAAAAAGGGGCACAGTGTCCACACTTTGGTCTTCGTTCTTTTTGAGTTTCATGCGTTTAACAAATTGTATCTTATATCTTGGGTATCCTAAGTTTTTGGGCTAATATCCACTTATCAGTGAGTACATATTGAGTGAGTTCCTTTGTGACTGTGTTACCTCACTCAGGATGATGCCCTCCAGGTCCATCCATTTGCCTAGGAATTTCATAAATTCATTCCTTTGAATAGCTGATTAGTACTCCATTGTGTAAATGTACCACATTTTCTGTATCCATTCCTCTGTTGAGGGGCATCTGGGTTCTTTCCAGCTTCTGGCTATTATAAATAAGTCTGCTATGAACATAGTGGTACATGTGTCCTTCTTACCGGTTGGGACATCTTCTGGATATATGCCCAGGAGAGGTATTGCTGGATCCTCTGGTAGTATTATGTCCAATTATCTGAGGAACTGCAAAACTGATTTCCAGAGTGCTTGTACAAGCTTGCAATCCCACCAGCAATGAAGGAGTGTTCCTCTTTCTCCATATCCTCGCCAGCATCTGCTGTCACCTGAATTTTTGATCTTAGCCATTCTGACTGGTGTGAGGAGGAATCTCAGGGTTGTTTTGAGTTGCATTTCCCTGATGATTAAGGATGTTGAACATTTTTTCAGGTGCTTATCTGCCATTCGGTATTCCTCAGGTGAGAATTCTTTGTTCAGTTCTGAGCCCCATTTTTTAATGGGGTTATTTGATTTTCTGGAGTCCACCTTCTTGGGTTCTTTATATATATATATTGAATATTAGTCCTCTATCTGATTTAGGATAGGTAAAGATCCTTTCCCAATATGTTGGTGATCTTTTTGTCTTATTGACTGTGTCTTTTCCCTTGCAGAAGCTTTGCAACTTTATGAGGTCCCATTTATCGATTCTCGATATTACAGAACAAGCCTTTGCTGTTCTATTCAGGAATTTTCCACCTGTACCCATATCTTCGAGGCTTTTCCCTACTTTCTCCTCTATAAGTTTCAGTGTCTCTGGTTTTATGTGGAGTTCCTTAATCCACTTTGATTTGACTTTAGTACAAGGAGATATGCATGGATCAATTCACATATTTCTACATGATAACAACGAGTTGTGCTGGCACCATTTGTTGAAAATGGTGTCTTTTTTCCACTGGATGGTTTTTGCTCCCTTGTCAAAGATCAAGTGACCATAGGTATGTGGGTTCATCTCAGGGTCTTCAATTCTGTTCCATTGGTCTACTTGTCTGTCGTTATACCAGTACCATGCAGTTTTTATCACTATTGTTCTGTATTACAGCTTTAGTTCAGGCATGGTGATTCCACCTGAGGTTCTTTTATCCTTGAGAGGAGTTTTTGATATGCTAGGTTTTTTGTTGTTCCAGATGAATTTGCCGATTGCTGGTTCTAATTCTTGAAGAATTGAGTTGGAATTTTGATGGGGATTGCATTGAATCTGTAGATTGCTTTTGGCAAGATAGTCATTTTTACAATGTTGATCCTGCCAATCCATGAACATGGGAGATCTTTCCATCTTCTGAGATCTTCTTTAATTTCTTTCTTCAGAGACTTGAAGTTCTTGTCATACAGATCTTTCACTTCCTTAGTTAGAGTCACGCCAAGGTATTTTATATTGTTTGTGACTATTGAGAAGGGTGTTGTTTCCCTAATTTCTTTCTCAGCCTGTTTATCCTTTGTGTACAGAAAGGCCAACGACTTGATTGAGTTAATTTTATATCCAGCTACTTCATTGAAGCTGTTTATCAGGCTTAGGAGTTCTCTGGTGGAATTTTTAGGGCCACTTATATATACTATCATATCATCTGTAAAAAGTGATATTTTGAATTCTTCTTTTCCAATTTGTATCTTCTTGTTCTCCTTTTGTTGTCGAATTGCTCTGGCTAGGACTTCAAGTACAATGTTGAAATGTAGGGAGAGAGTGGTAAGCCTTGTCTAGTCCCTGATTTTATTTGGATTGCTTCCAGCTTCTCACCATTTACTTTGATGTTGTCTACTGGTTTGCTGTAGCTTCTTTTATCATGGTTAGGTATGGGCCTTGAATTCCTGATCTTTCCAAGTCTTTTATCATGAATGGGTTTTGGATTTTCTCAAAGGCTTTTTCAGCATCTAACGAGATCATCAAGTGGTTTTTGTCTTTGAGTTTGTTTATATACTGGATTACCTTGATGGGTTTCCGTATATTGAACCATCCTTGCATCCCTGGGATGAAACCTACTTGGTCTGGATGGATGATTGTTTTGATGTGTTCTTGGATTTGGTTAGCGAGAACTTTATTGAGGATTTTTGCATCAATATTCATAAGGGAAATTGGTCTGAAGTTCTCTATCTTTGCTGGGTCTTTTTCTGGTTTAGGAATCAGAGTAATTGTGGCTTCATAGAATGAGTTGGGTAGAGTACCTTCTGTTTCTATTTTGTAGAATAGTTTGTGATGAACTGGGATTAGATCTTCTTTGAATGTCTGATAGAACTCTGCAGTAAACCCATCTGGTCCTGGGCTTTTTTTGGTTGGGAGACTATTAATGACTGCTTCTATTTCTTTAGGGGATATGGGACTGTTTAGATCATTAACCTGATCTTGATTTAACTTTTTTTACCTGGTAACTGTCTAGAAACTTGTCCATTTCATCCAGGTTTTCCAGTTTTGTTGAGTATAGCCTTGTAAAAGGATCTGACGGTGTTTTGGATTTCTTCAGGATCTGTTGTTATGTCTCCCTTTTCATTTCTGATTTTGTTAGTTAGAATATTTTTCCTGTGCCCTCTAGTGAGTCTGGCTAAGTGTTTATCTATCTTGTTGATTTTCTCATAGAACAAGCTCCTCGATTGGTTGATTCTTTGAATAGTTCTTCTTGTTTCCACTTGGTTGATTTCACCCCTGAGTTTGATTATTTCCTGCTGTCTACTCCTCTTGGGTGAATTTGCTTCCTTTTGTTCTAGAGCTTTTAGGTGTGTTGTCAAGCTGCTAATGTGTGCTCTCTCTAGTTTTTTTTTTTTTTTTTTGGAGGCACTCAGAACTATGAGTTTTCCTCTTAAAGATGCTTTCATTGTGTCCCATAAGTTTGGGTATATTGTGGCTTCATTTTCATTAAACTCCAAAAAGTACTTAATTTCTTTTTTATTCCTTCTTGACCAAGGTATCATTGAGAAGAGCTTTGTTCAGTTTCCACGTGAATGTTGGTTTTCTATTATTTCTTTTGTTATTGAAGATCAGCCGTATTCCATGGTGATCTGATAGGATGCATGGGACAATTTCAATAATTTTATATCTGTTAGGCTTGTTTTGTGATCAATTATTTGGTCAATTTTGGAGAAGGTACCTTGCGGTGCTGAGAAGAAGGTATATCCTTTTGTTTTATGATAAAATGTTCTGTAGATATCTGTCAGATCCATTTGTTTCATAACCTCTGTTAGTTTCACTGTGTCCCTGTTTAGTTCCTGCTTCCATGATCTGTCCTTTGGTGAAAGGGTTGTGTTGAAGTCTCCCACTATTATTGTGTGAGGTGCAATGTGTGCTTTGAGCTTTATTAAAGTATCTTTAATGAATGTGGCTGTCCTTGTATTTGGAGCATAGATATTCAGAATTGATAATTCCTCTTGGAGGATTTTACTTTTGATGAGTATGAAGTGTCCTTCCTTGTCTTTTTTGATGACTTTGGGTTGGAAGTCGATTTTATTAGATATTAGGATGGCTACTCCAGCTTGTTTCTTCCTACCATTTGCTTGGAAAATTGTTTTCCAGCCTTTCATTCTGATGTAGTGTCTATCTTTTTCTCTGAGATGAGTTTTCTGTAAGCAGCAAAATGTTGGATCCTGTTTGTGTAGCCAGTCTGTTAGACTATTTCTTTTTATTGGGGAGTTGAGTCCATTGATATCAAGAGATATTAAGGAAAAGTAATTGTTGCTTCCTTTTATTTTTGTTGTTAGAGTTGGCATTCTCTTCTTGCGGCTGTCTTCTTTTAGTTTTGTTGAGGGATTACCTTCTTGCTTTTTCTAGGACGTGGTTTCTGTCCTTGTATTGGTTTTTTTTTCTGTTATTATCCTTTGCAGGGCTGAATTCGTGGAAAGATAATGTGTGAATTTGGTTTTGTCATGGTATACTTTGGTTTCTCCATCTATGGTAATTGACAGTTTGGCTGGGTATAGTAGCCTGGGCTGGCATTTGTGTTCTCTTATTTTCTGTATAACATCTGTTCAGACTCTTCTGGCTTTCATGATCTCTGGTGAAAAATCTGGTGTAATTCTAATAGGCTTGCCTTTATATGTTACTTGACCATTTTCCCTTACTGCTTTTAGTATTCTATCTTTATTTAGTGCATTTGTTGTTCTGATTATTATGTGTCGGGTGGAATTTCTTTTCTGGTCCAGTCTATTTGAAATTCTATCGGCTTCTTGTATGTTCATGGGCATCTCTTTATTAGGTTTGGAAAGTTTTCTTCTATAATGTTGTTGAAGATATTTGCTGGTCCTTTGAGTTGAAAATCTTCATTCTCATCTACTCCTATTATCTGTAGGTTTGGTCTTCTCATTGTGTCCTGGATTTCCTGGATGTTTTGATTTAGGATCTTTTTGCAGTTTGTATTTTCTTTGATTGTTGTGCCGATGTTCTCTAAGGTGTGTTCTGCACCTGGGATTCTCTTTTCTATCTCTTGTATTCTGTTGCTGCTCGCATCTATGGTTCCAGATATCTTTCTAGGTTTTCTATCTCCAGCGTTGCCTCAATTTGGGTTTTCTTTATTGTGTCAACTTCCCTTTTTAGGTCTTGGATGGTTTTATTCAATTCTATTACCTGTTTGTTCTGGTTTTCCTGCAATTCTTTAAGGGATTTTTGTGCTTCCTCTTTAATGTCTTCTACCTGTTTAGCAATGTTCTCCTGCAATTCTTTAAGGGATTTTTGTGCTTCCTCTTTAATGTCTTCTACCTGTTTAGCAGTGTTCTCCTTTAAGCAGTATTTCTTTAAGTGTTTTATTAAAGTCCTTCTTGATGTCCTCTACCATTATCATGAGATATGCTTTCAGATCCGGGTCTAGCTTTTCCGGTGTGTTGGGGTGCCCTGGACTGGGCGAAGTGGGAGTGCTGGGTTCTGATGATGGTGAGTGGTCTTGGTTTCTGTTAGTAAGATTATTAAGTTTACCTTTCGCCATCTGGTAATCTCTGGAGTTAGTTGTTATAGTTGTCTCTGTTTAAGATTGTTCTTCTGGTGATTCTGTTAGCCTCCATCAGCAGACCTGGGAGACAGGCTCTCTCCTCTGAGTTTCAGTGGTCAGAGCACTCTCTGCAGGCAAGCTCTCTTCTTACAGGGAAGGTGCACAGATATCTGGTGTTTGGACCTCCTCCTGGCCGAAGATGAAGGCCCAAAACAGGACCTTTCCAAGAAGCTGTGTTGCTTTGGCGGGTCATAGGAGCTGTCATCTTGTGTGGTGCACACTCTCACCTGTGCAGACTATGTTCGGTGGAGTCCCGGAACCAAGATGGCTACCGCCAATCTAGAGGCAAAAGCCTCCTGGACCAGGTGGACACCTGTCCTCTGGCCAGGAAGGTGGCCGGATGTCTGGGGCCCGAAAAGGGTCCTGCCTCAGTAGCTCTGTGGCTCCTGCCTGTCCCAGAAGCTGTCAGCTTCTGTGGTGCATACTCGCATCTGTCCAGACTAAGTTCAGCAGAGTCCCGGACCCAAGATGGCTCCCCTCGATCCTGAGGCAAAGTGCTTCCGGGCCGGGTGGACACCTGTCCTCTGGCCTGGATGGTGGCCAGATGTCTAGGGCCGGAAAAGGGCACTGCCTCAAAGGCTCTGTGGCTCCTGCCTATCCCACAAGCTGTCAGGTTCTGTGGTGCACACTCTCATCTGTGCAGACTAAGTTACTAAGTTCAGTGGAGTCCCAGAACCAAGATGGCGCCTACAGATCCTGAGGCCAAGGGCTCTCGGGCCAGGCGGACACCTGTCCTCTGGCTGGGAGGGTGGCCGGATGTCTGGAGCCCAAAAAGGGTGCTGCCTCAGAGGCTCCCACCTATCCCAGAAGCTGTCAGCTTCTGTGGTGCACACTCTTAACTGTGCAGACTAAGTTCAGCGGAGTTCCGGTACCAAGATGGCTCCCGCTGATCCTGAGGCAAAGGGCACCCAGGCCGGGTAGAGACCTGTCCTCTGTCCAGGAGGGTGGCCGGATCACCTGAAGTCTTAAGATCCCATGGCTGGTGTTGTGAGTAGCTGGCGGGTGTCAGCTGACTCTGTGCCCTAGCTACCCAGGTGCTGGTCAAACCGGAAGGGGCTTGTCCGATTTGTGACTATTTTGAAGGTTGTTATTTCTCTAATTTGTTTCTCAGTCTGTTTACCCTTTGTGTGGGCAATGACCATTAATTTGAGTTAATTTTATATTCAGATACTGCACTGAAGTTGCTTATCAGGTTTAGGAGTTCTCTGGTGGAAATTTTGCCATCACTTATATATACTATCATATCATCTACAAATAGTGATTTTTTTACTTCTTCCTTTCCAATTTGTATCCGTTTGATTTCCTTTTGTTGTCTAATTGCTCTGGCTAGGACTTCAATTACTATATTGAAGAGGAAGGCAGAGAGTGGGCAGCCTTGTCTATTCTCTGAATTTAGTGGGATTGTTTTCAGTTTCTCAGCATTTAGTTTGATGTTGGCTACTGGCCTGCTGTATATTGCTTTTATTATGTTTAGGTATGGGCCTTGAATGTCTGATCTTTCTAAGACTTTTATCATGAATGGGTGTTGGATTTTGTCAAATGCTTTCTCAGCATCTAAGGAAATGGTCATGCGGTTTTTGTCTTTGAGTTTGTTTATATAGTGAATTACATTGATAGATTTCCATACATTAAACAATCCCTGCATTCCTAGGATGAAGCCTACTAGATCATGATGCATGATCATTTTGATGTTTTCTTGGATTCAGTTTGTGGGAATTTTATTGAGTATTTCTGCGTCGTTATTCATAAGGGAAATTGGTCTTAAATTCTCTTTCTTTGTTGGGTCTTTGTGTGGTGTAGGTATCAGAGTAATTGTGGCTTCATAGAACGGATTTGGTAGAGTACCTTCTGTTTATATTTCATGGAATAGTTTGATGAGTATTGGAGTTAGATCTTAGAAGATCTGATAGGACTCTGCACTAAACCCATCTGGTCCTGAAGGCCCATCCTTCTAATTTATTTGTTTTCTTGTTAGTATTTTCTTTTCTGTACATATTTAAGACACTAATCTTCTGTTGGATATAGAGTCAGTGAGTATTTTCTCCCATTGTGCAGGCTAGCTCTTCACTCACCTGATACTATCTTTGCCTCATGGAAACTGTCATTTAATCAAGTTCTATTTGTAAGTTCTTGGTTGTAGTTTCTGTGCTACACAGTTGTATCAGAATGACATTCCCTTTTTGCTAGGTTGAGATGTATACAGTACTTTTCTGTGGAAGGTTCCATTTATGAGGTCTCTGGCTGAGATATTTAAACCATTTGGAGCTGTATTATGTTCCAGGTGAAATATAAATGTCCTGTTTCATTTTCTCCCAGTAAATGTTTTCTACCATCGTTTGTTGAGCTTGCTGTACTTTGTAATATAAACTAATATATATATATTATATATATATAATATAAACTAATATATATATATATATATATATATACATATATATATATATATATATTATACATTTACTATATTTAAGTATAATAGAATAAATATATACTATATTTGGCATCATTGTAAAAGTCAGTTTGATGTACCTCCTGTATTTATATCTGGCTCCTCTATTTTTCCAATGATTATTAAATATTCCAGTGCCATGCTGTTTCTATTATTATGACTCTGAACTATAATTTGAAATCAAGTAGGGTGATACTACCCACAGTGTTCTTTTGCTTCAGGATATTCTTGGCCATCTTCATCCTTTGTGCATCCATCTAAGATTTTAATTATTTATATGTCTGACATAAATAATTCTGAAATTTTGTTGGGATTGCATTTATTGTGTATAGTGCTTCTGGAGTGATGGCCACTTTCAGACAATTTTTCCAATTCGCAAGCCTTGTGGGTATGGCTATCTTCATGTGTCTTTCTGCTGTGTCTTAAAATTTTGCTGTGCATGTCTTTCATTTGTTCATTAGATTTATTCCTAAGTATTATATATTTTGTTATCATAAGAGTAATATTATTTCATTTCTATTCAATGGATACGTGATATTTGTGTTAATTTTGTATCGCACCACTTTGCTACAAGACTATCAATGTTGAATTAAATATTATAATTAACAAATCCTGGTGCAGGGTGGTTGCTACCTACCCCAATGATTTATGTTTCCAAATCAATCAAACACACACACACACACACACACACACACACACACACACCTACCTTTATATTTTAATATGCCTTAAACAGCATAATACCTGAGTCACTGCCTAACATCCACTTCTGCTAGAATCAACCTTCTGCTGATAATTCTGATTTACTAATTAATAAATTCTACGTTCTATCTTGGCTGATCTAGACCCAATTGGGCAGCCTTCTCAGGTGCTCTCTCCTGGCTCCTTCACATGGTGATGTGTCTCTGTCCTGCACTCTTCTTAAGCATGGTATCTCTCCTCTCCTCCACAATCTCCTGGCATAGCAGATCACATTCTTTTCCCTCTTTGTCTGTCCTCCACAGCTCTTGGCTGTTGGCATCTTTATTTACAAACTAGAACCAACAGGGAACAGGTTCCCAGAAGCTCCATGCAGATGCTCTCATGCAAGCTGTGTTTTGTGGAACATAATTAGCATTCATAATACAAGCTGCTATATTTCCTTTCCTTTGTCCAATTAAAAAGGCTATTTTCTCTCAGATACACATTGAACATAATTATAATAATTCTGTAAATTGTGATTCTGTCCCTCTGTTTGATTCTGTTTGATTTTAACTTGCAATATCATCTGAAAACCATTATTTTATTTTATTTTTTTTCTGTCTTTTTTTTTTTTATATTTTTATTACATATTTTCCTCAATTACATTTCCAATACTATCCCAAAAGTCCCCCATAGCGCCCCCCACTTCCCTACCCACCCATTCCCATTCTTTTGGCCCTGGCATTCCCCTATATTGGGGCATATAAAGTTTGCAAGTCCAATGGGCCTCTCTTTCCATTGATGGCCGACTAGGCCATCTTTCGATGCATATGCAGCTAGAGACAAGAGCTCCAGGGTTCTGGTTAGTACATCATGTTGTTCCAACAATAGGGTTGCAGATCCCTTTAGCTCCTTGGGTACTTTCTCTAGCTTCTCCATTGGGAGCCCTGTGATACATCCAATAGCTGACTGTGAACATCCACTCCTGTGTTTGCTAGGCCCCGGCATCGTCTCACAAGAGACAGCTATATTTGGGTCCTTTCAGCAAAATCTTGCTAGTGTATGCAATGGTGTCAGCGTTTAGAAGCTGATTATGGGACGGATCCCTGGATACAGCAGTCTCTAAATGGTCCATCCTTTCATCACAGCTACGAACTTTGTCTCTGTAACTCCTTCCCTGGGTGTTTTGTTCCCAATTCTAAGAAGGTGCACAGTGTCCACACTTTGGTCTTCATTCTTCTTGAGTTTCATGCGTTTATCAAATTGTATCTTATATCTTGGGTATCCTAAGTTTTGGGCTAATATCCACTTATCAATGAATACATATTGTGTGAGTTCTTTTGTGATTGTGTTACTTCACTCAAGATGATGCCCTCCAGGTCCATCCATTTGGCTAGGAATTTCATAAATTCATTCTTTTTAATAGCTGAGTAGTACTCCATTGTGTAAATGTACCATAATTTCTGTATCCATTCCTCTGTTGAGGGACATCTGGGTTCTTTCCAGCTTCTGGCTATTATAAATAGGGCTGCTATGAACATAGTGGAGCATGTGTCCTTTTTACCGGTTGGGACATCTTCTGGATATATGCCCAGGAGAGGTATTGCTGGATCCTCCGGTAGTACTATGTCCCATTTTCTGAGGAACCGCCAGACTGATTTCCAGAGTGGTTGTACAAGCTTGCAATCCCACCAACAATGGAGGAGTGTTCCTCTTTCTCCACATCCTCGCCAGCATCTGCTGTCACCTGAATTTTTGATCTTAGCCATTCTGACTGGTGTGAGGTGGAATCTCAGGGTTGTTTTGATTTGCATTTCCCTGATGATTAAGGATGTTGAACATTTTTTCAGGTGCTTCTCTGCCATTCGGTATTCCTCAGGTGAGAATTCTTTGTTCAGTTCTGAGCACCATTTTTAATGGGGTTATTTGACTTTCTGGAGTCCACCTTCTTGAGTTCTTTATATATATTGGATATTAGTCCCTTATCTGATTTAGGATAGGTGAAGATCCTTTCCCAATCTGTTGGTGGTTTTTTTGTCTTATTGATGGTGTCTTTAGCCTTGCAGAAGCTTTGTAGTTTCATGAGGTCCCACTTGTCAATTCTCGATCTTACAGCACAAGCCATTACTGTTCTATTCAGGAATTTTTCCCCTGTGCCCATATCTTCAAGGCTTTTCCCCACTTTCTCCTCTATAAGTTTCAGTGTCTCTGGTTTTATGTGAAGTTCCTTGATCCACTTAGACTTGACCTTAGTACAAGGAGATAGGAATGGATCGATTCGCATTCTTCTACATGTTAACAACCAGTTGTGCCAGCACCATTTGTTGAAAATGCTGTCTTTCTTCCACTGGATGTTTTTAGCTCCCTTGTCGAAGATCAAGTGACCATAGGTGTGTGGGTTCATTTCTGGGTCTTCAATTCTATTCCATTGGTCTATTTGTCTGTCACTATACCAGTACCATGCAGGAAAACCATTATTTTAAATCTAGAACATTTCCTTTAATGCTAAACAGCTTAAGTTCAATTATGAGATAATAACTAGTCTTCAAACCCCTCAGAGATCTGAGGAGGAATTAAATACTACCCAAATAGGAAGCACAAAAATATAGATTCCAAAACTTAATCCCTGATATTCCTTATAACATTGGGAAATCTGTCTTTGGCCTTCTGGCCCAGAAACATCTGACAGGCCTTAAGTGAAGTAGGAATTATGAAGCACTAGCTTGCTCTATCAAGGCAGAGTTTAGCAGTCTACTATTCCACATCCATTTGTTCATTTTTGGACAGCATTTTGACTGTAGAGGAAATTAACATATTTATTACCCAGTGGCTAGCTTGCCACAATTGGAGCAACTCCATGTGGAAGTAATGATTCTTAGTATATTCATTTAAGTGGGATGAGTGTACTGTCATGAGCAGACATGTTTCTTACTCAAACGATCTATTAATAATGATGATTTCAAATGCCATATTCTGTGGATCCCTGATGCTTTCAAAGACTATCTATCTGTATATAGTATATCCGAACAGTTAAACCTTGACTAATCTTAGCTATTGACTATTTGAATAGCATTAAAACACTTTATGGCAATTAAGTCAGAACCTAATGTTACCATGAGTTTACTATCTGATATTTAACTTGCATGACTTAATCATCCTAAATAGTTTGTAATAGCAGCTATTGGAAGGACTGGGTCTAAGCTTGTATTCTTGAATGAGTTGGATAGGCACAATGCCTTCCTAAGAGGAACAAAATGAATTTTAATCTTTGTGTCAATATAAAAGATTTATGCCAGCGAAAATCTTAAACCTGTATCAATATACTAATTCTGTATCAATACAAGAAAAATATAACTTCAATTCTTCATAACATATGTAAAGATTTCTACCAATGTAATATTATGGCTATAAAATGTTTTGTTTAAGAGTAAAATTTATTAATTTATCACCATACATATAATTTTATATAATAGTACTATATTCCCTTTTGTTCTTATCAAACCCCTACATATTACACAAAAAATGATAGAGAAGAGAAAATGGAAGATAAAAATCCCCATGTTTAAGTGCCGTATTTACTTTCCTCCCTGTCCCAAATTATGACCATTTCTGAATTATCCTTCAAAATGATAACATATCTTTAATTTATGAAATAAATTTTTTTTTGTCTAATTGTTTTAGTCAGAACTTTGAGTACTAAATTTAATAAATATGGAGAGAATGGGTATCCTTGTTTTGTCCCTGATTTTAGTGGGATTGCTTCAAGTTTTTCTTAATTTAGATTGATATTGGCTACTGGTTTGCTGTATATTGATTTTATTATTCTTGGGTATGTATCTTGATCTCCTGATCTTACCAAGCCTTTTAACATGAAGGGGCATATTATTTTGTTGAATGCATCTAATGAGATGATCATGAGATTTTTTTCATTAAGTGTGTTTATATAGTGGAATATGTTGATTGATTTCCTTATTTTGAACAATTCTTGAATCCCCGGGAAGAAGCCTAAGTGTTCACGTTGAGTGGTTGTTCTGATGTGTTCTTTGCTTGGATTTGGTTTGTGAGAATTTTTGCATTGAAATTCATAAGAAAAATTGGTCTTAAGTCCCCCCCCCTGTTTTTTTTTTTTTTTTTTTTTTTTGTGTGGTTCAGTTATCAGCTTAAGTGTCTCTTTATAGAACCAATTAGGTAAAATTAGGTAGTGTTCTTTCTATTTCTATGTTGTGGAACTGTTTTTTTTTCCCACATTTTTTTATTAGATATTTTCTTCATTTACATTTAAAATGGTATCCCAAAAGTCCCCTATACCCTCCCCCCACCCTGTTCCCCTACCCACTCACTCCCACTTCTTGGCCCTGGCGTTCCCCTGTACTGGACCATATAAAGTTTGCTAGACCAAGGAGCCTCTCTTTCCAATGATGGTCGACTAGGCCATCTTCTGCTACATATGCAGCTAGAGACATGAGATGTGGAGGTGCTGATTAATTCATATTGTTGTTCCACCTATAGAGTTGCAGACCCCTTCAGCTCTTGGGTACTTTCTCCAGCTCCTATATTGGGGGCCCTGTGTTCCATCCTATAGATGACTGTGAGCATCCACTTCTGTATTTGCCAGGCACTGGCAAACTCTCACAAGAGAAAGCTATATCAGGGTTCCTTCAGCAAAATCTTGCTGGCGTATACAATAGTGTTTGTGTTTGGTGGCTGATTATGGGATAGACCCCCGGGTGGGGTAGTCTCTGGATGGCCCATCTTTTGTCTTAGCTCCAAACTTTTTCTCTGCAACTCCTTCCATGGGTATTTTATTCTGTATTGTAGGGAGGAGTGATTTTTTTTGTTGTTGTTGTTTTGGAAGTTTTATCTTGGGTATTCTAGGTTTCTACGCTAATATCCACTTATCAGTGAGTGCATATCAAGTGACTTCTTTTGAGATTGGGTTACATCACTCAGGATATCCTCCAGATTCATCCATTTGCCTAAGAATTTCATAAATTTACTGTTTTTAATTGCTGAGTAGTACTGCATTGTGTAAATGTACCACATTTTCTGTATCCATTCTTCTGTTGAGGGACATCTGGGTTATTTCCAGCTTCTGGCTATTATAAATAAGTCTGCTATGAACATAGTGGAGCATGTATCCTTCTTACCGGTTGGAACATCTTCTGGATATATGCCCAGGAGAGGTATTGCTGGATCTAGTGGTAGTACTATGTTGAGTTTTCTGAGGAGCTGCCAGACTGATTTCCAGAGTGGTTGTACCAGCTTGCAATCCCACCAACAATGGAGGAGTGTTCCTCTTTCTCCACATCCTCACCAGCATCTGCTGTCACCCGAGTTTTTGATCCTAGCCATTCTGACTGGTGTGAGGTGAACTATCAGGGTTGTTTTGATTTGCAATTCCATGATGATTAAGGGTGTTGTATATTTTTTTCAAGTGCTTCTCAGTCCTTTGGTATTGCTCAGTTGAGAATTCTTTTTTTTTTTTTTAAGCTCTGTACCCCTTTTTTAAATGGGGTTATTTAAATTTCTGGAGTTCAGCTTCTTGAGCTCTTTGTATATATAGGGATATTAGTCCCCTATCAGATTTAGGATTGCTAAAAATTCTTGCTCAGTATGTTGTTGGCCTTTTTGTTTTAGTGACAGTTTCTTTTGCCCTACAAAAGCTTTGCAATTTTATGAGACTGTTTAAATGTTTTTTCTTAACCTAATTTACCTTTGGTACCTAGAGTATGTCTACAAAATCATGCATTTCATCCAGACATTCCAGTTTTCTTGAGTATAGGTTTTGGATTAGGATCTGATGATTTTTTGAATTTCCCCAGTTTCTCTTGTTATGTCTCCCTTTTCATTTCTGATTTGTTAGCATGCTGTCTCTGTGTAGCTGTCTCAGTTTGGCTAACAGTTTATCTATCTTGCTGATTTTCTCAAAAAACCAGCTCCTAGGTTGTTTTGATTCTTTGTATAGTTCTCTTTGATTCAACTTGGTTGATTTTAGCCCTGTGTTTGAATATTTCCTGTCATTTATTCCTATTGGCTGTACTGGCTTCTTTTTGTTCTAAAGCTTTCAGATGTCCTGTTAATTGACTAGTGTAGGATCTCTCCAACTTTTCTGTGAAGGCACTCAGAGTTATGGGTTTTCCTTATGGCACAACTTTCATTGTGTTCTATAAGTTTGAGTATGCTGTGCCTTCATTTTTGTTCAATTGTAGAAAATATTTAATATTTCTTTATTTCTTCCCTGTCCAAGTTATTATTGAGTAGTTCAGCTTCTGTGAGTATGTGGGCTTTCTGGTTTGTTTGTTTGTTTGTTTGTTTGTTTTTGAAGACCAGCCTTTGTCTATAGTGATCTGATAGAAGGCATTGGATTAATTCAATCTTCTAATATCTTTTGAAACATGCTTTCTGTCTGATTAGATGATCAGTTTTAGAGAAAGTATTAGGAGGTGCTGAGAAGAAGGTATATTCTTTTGCTTTAGGTTGAAATGTTCTCTAGATACCTGTTAAAACCACTTGGTTCATAACTTTGGTGAGTGGCCCAATGCCTGTGTTTTGTTTCTGTTTCCATGGTCAGTCCACCCATGGACAGTCCACTGCTGAGAGTTGGGTGTTGAATTCTCACACTATTATTGTTTGTCAGTGAATGTGTGCTTTGAGATTTATTAAGATTTCTTTTACAATTGTAGGTGCCCTTACATTTGGGGCATAGATATTTAGAATTGAGATTTCATCTTGGTGTTTTTTTTTTTCTTTTATGAGCTTAAAGTGTCCTTTCCTATCTCTTATTGATACCGTTGTTTGAAAGGCTATTTCAATGGATATTATAATGGCTACTTCAGCTTGTTTCTCAGTGCCAGTTCCTTGGAATCCACCTCTCCCCCCCAGCTTCTGCAATGAGGTAGTGGCTGTCTTTGTTACTGAGGTGTGTTTCTTGTATGCAACAAAATTCTGGGTTCTAGGAACATATCCCCCGTCTATTAACCTATGTCTCTTTATTGGGGGGATTGAGTCTATTGATGTTGAGAGATATTAAGGAACAACGATTCTTTCTTCATGTTATTTTTGTTGTAAGAATTGGAATTATGTTTATGTAGTTCTTCTTTTGGGTTGTGAGAAGATGAATTTTTTGTTATTTCTCTGGTGCAGTTTTCTTCCTTGTGTTGGAGTTTACCTTTTATTATCCTCAGTAGAGTTGGTTTAGTGGAAAGATATTGTTTACATTTTGTTTTTTCATCAAAAATCTTGTTTTTTCCATCTATGATAATTGAGAGTTTTGCTGGGTTTAGTAGCCTGGGCTGGCACATATGTTTTCTTAGGGTCTCTATGACATCTGCACAAGATCTTCTGACTTTTAGAGTCTTAGTTGGGAAGTCTGGTGTAAGTCTGATAGGTCTAGCTTTAAATGTTACTTGACCCCTTTCCTTTACCACTTTGAATAAACTTTCTTTGTTCTGTGTGATTAGTGTTTTGATTATTATGTGACATGAGGAATTTCTTTTCTGGTCCAAACTATTTGGTATTCTGTAGGCTTCATGTAAATGTATGGGCATCTCTTTCTTTCAGTTAGGGAAGTTTTCTTCTATAATTTTGTTGGAGATATTTACTGATTCTTCAACTTAGGAATCTTTGCTCTCTTTTATAACTATTACGTTGTTCTATTCATCGTGTCCTGAATTTACTAAAAGTTTTGGGTTAGGAACTTCTTGCACTTTGTATTTTCTTTGACTGTTGTGTCAATGTCTTCTATGGTATCTTCTACTCCTGATATGCTCTCTTATATCTTTTGTATTCTGTTAGTGATGTTTGCATCTCTTACTCCTGCTCTCTCTCCTAGGTTTTCCATCTTCAGGATTGTCTCCATTTATGATTTCTTTATTGTTTCTATTTCCATTTTTAGAGCCTCCATGATTCTGTTCAATTCCTTCACTTGTTTGTTTGTGTTTTCCTGTATTCCTTTAAGGGATTTATTTCCTCTTTAAGGGCTTCCTGTTTACCTGTGTTCTCCCATACCTTTTTACAGGTGTTATTTATGCATCTGTAAAGTCCTCCATCATCTCCATGAGATGGTATTTTAGATCCAAATCTTGCTTTGCAGGTATTGGGATATTCAGGGCTTACTGTCATGGGAGGACTAGGTTCTGATGTGGCCAAGAGGCATTGATTTCTGTTGCTTCTGTTCTTGTGCTTTCCTCTTACCATTTAGATTTGTCTGGTGTTAACTGGCCTTGCTGTTTTAGACAGGGCCCTGTCCCTCCTGTAAGTCTAACATATTGGTATTCTATTAAGGATTTTTCACTCAAATTATGGTTGGGTACTTAGCTCCATAGTATCAATTCTTGTAATTTCTTTAACATTTTCCCCCAATTCTTCATCCTGACATTTTATCATATGATATTTAGGGCTTGGATATACTAAGAAGAATGGTACTAGCACTATTATATCTGTCTCTGAGACACATTTTACAAACCTCGAATACCACAGAGATTCCAAAGGGAGTTCTTCAGGAAAGGGTGTGAAACTCTCTTGTATAAGGCTAATTATTCTGAGGCCAGAATTATCTTGGTACAACTCTGTAGTAAGAGCTAGACAACATATATTCTATTAACATATTTAGCTTTAAAGATATATATTAGTCAAGAACTGGAGTCACTGAGTAGAAGGGATGACAGAAAGTCCTTCCTCTTCTTCACCTATGGAAAATTTTCATGGTAAAGCACAGAAACTTCTAGGTAAGCCCAGAAGACTTAAGTTCCCACTATATTCTGAGTTTGGTGCAGGCTTTTATTTTGTCATTTGCTCTTTATTTTGTTCCCTTTCAATTTTATCAACCCATTCCTCCAACTCTAATATATGCTACTAAGAATTTCTTTGGCAGAATATGTAAATTATGGGGACAAAATATTCAAATACATGCAGACACTTGAGTGATTTTGCATCAGAAAATTACATTGAACTCTCATTTGGAAAGATATGCAGAAGTACTTCTCTCACTCTGTGTCCCACTGAATAATGATTCTAGACCTTATGTCATGTACTCTCTTGAGCACCAAGTTAAAGAGACAATTGGCAGGACAGCTAGTCAACAGTAATAGAAGCCTTAGGTCAAAACAGCTCACCCATCCTGAGTCATTCTACCTATGTGTCCAATAAGAGACTTAAGGAGCTGTATCCTCTTTCTGTCTCCTGTCTCTATCTTTCTTATCCCTATGCCATTCTGTATCTTCCTCATTAAAATGTCCTTTCTCTGATAAGCACAAATCAGAAATATTATTCAGCAGAGTTTTGTTCTCAATATAGTATTTGTTCATCAGTAAGATATAAGGTGTTTTCTCTACATTCTAAAATCATGATCAGATTTGGCGGAGCACCTACCTGCCTTTGATGAATTCCTCTTATGCTGAAACCCTAGCCATAAAGACACATTTCACATGTAAGGGCAAACAATCTGATTCTTGGATCAAGGATGATGCTCAGTATAAAAATGACCTGAGCTATTTTGCATAGTCCATGGGCTTATGGGTTGGAAGGCAGTAGATAATTAGAAGTCCACACAAGATTTGCTTTTTAAGTATACTTGGTTGATTCACAAAAACATAATTTATAATCTCATGCTAATATAGATGTTAAACAGACATCTCACCAAATAAGGAAGAGAAATTGTGTGGAAATGCCACTGATGAGTTCCACTAGTCAGTCTTATCCAGTGATGATTCTTTTAAAGCTTACAGACTTGACTCTTGGATGCTTTCAGGTCTTTCATCAGTGGCAGACTCATTGATGTCACTAAGGGAGGTCTAGGAGGTTTTTGTGAGATTTGGCCAATGACTATGTTCAACAGAAAGGTTGGTTTGCACTCAGTAACAGTGCAGAAAGCTCAGTGTTCACTGAGACCCAGGCAATGCAGAGTCTCATGTCCTCTTGGGCAATTTATATGTGGTAAATACATAGCAGAGAAGTCTTGTTTCCAGAGCACATCAGAGTAATCCATCAGACAATTCCTAAACTTTCAATAATTTTAACTCTTAATTATACAGAAGTTTTGTCCTATCAGGTGGAAAATCAGCCCTAGCCAGCTTTGGGCTAATTTACTAGCTTATCAATATTACATGGAGCTTACGTCATTAGAATATTATAGATATTTCCTGAGCTAGGTTCATATCTGAACTGACCACTGGCCTGCCTATTGCTTGCTTCTAATACCTAGCTCTTACCAGAGATTTCTGGTGGCAAAATTCTATCTCATATCCGCTAAATCATTCCTGCTCTCAAGTAAAAAAAATTCTAAATTATGTTTTGCAAATTGTATCTTGGGTGTTCTATGTTTCTGGGCTAATATCCACTTTTCAGTGAGTGCATATCTAAGGACTTCTTTTGTGATTGGGTTACTTCACTTAGGATGATATCCTCCAGATACATCTATGAAAAATAGCTCAGGTCATTTTTATACTGAGCATCATCCTTGATCCAAGAATCAGATTGTTTGCCCTTACATGTGAAATGTGTCTTTATGGCTAGGGTTTCAGCATTTTGCTGGATCTTCTGGTAGTACGATGTCCAATTTTCTGAGGAATCAAAAGCCTTTTAAAAGTTATGTTCCTTACACTTAGAAAATCAGAATGTTAAAACTTTTGTTTGTGAAATATGTATTTATTTCTAGACATAAAATTCAATCTCCATCATTTTTTCTCATAGCTTCAGACATAAAAAATCTATGAGATTTACAATAGGCGGCATCTTTTCTTTGCACAGATTTTCCCCATAATTTATAGAAATCACTGAACATCATGAGAATCTCTGAGCACTCAGTGACTTTTGTAGACCAAGTTTCCAAATGCAACCACAATCTTCCAATGCAACACAATCATGTCTATCATAGCAACTCCTCATTCTCCAGCTACTGATTTCTGTTCTTCTTTAACTTCTGTCATTACGATTGATATCATGAGCAATGAAAATTGAGTAATGAAAGGGTCCATTTTACAGTTGACATTTCATAATTTCCAAGGCCAAGGCATGAAACTCAAGGCACCGGTATGATAGAGAATCCATGTTCAAATGCTAAATATTTAATCTCAGGCTCATGTTCAGCCATTATTCTTGTATGGGCCAGTTCTACTTTTGTCAGGATGGTGTAAACTCAAATGGGATGGACCTGTCATATCAATTAAAAGTCAACAAAATATCCAAAAGGTGTGTCATCCTGTGAATCTTATATGTACCATTTCTCAAAGGAGGTTCCTCTTTTCATTTATGTCCAGTTGGTAAACAATATTTGCCAACACAACTAGTGGGCAGATATTGTTTGGATAGCATGTATCATAGAAAGGTTTTGATCGTCCTTCAAAATTGTTAAATCATTTTTGCTGAGTAAGCTTAGTATAGGTTGATAAAATTTCCATTGAGATATCTTTTGTTATTATGATGGGTTTAACCTGTTTTGTAATTTGTGGCTTTTTTCTTGCGGCATTTAAAACTTTGTCTTAATCTGCTTATTTAATGTTTAACTATAATACTATATGTGGAGTTTTTTTCTCATGATACTTAATATTTTGTAGTTATTTGTTTTGTGTTATTTGCTCAGGGAGATTGGGGCAATTTTGTTCTATGATGTTGAAGATATGATTCATGATTCTCATATGGGATACTTCTATTCCTTCCATGTCTGTGATTTATAGATATTGTCTTTTCAATTCTATGTATTTTCTTTGTGTTTCTTGTTTTGCTTTATCATTGTTTTCAATTGATGCTCTAAATCCTCCACTTTTTTTCAAGGCCCGGTATTTTGTCTCCTATAGATGCATTTTACTAAGGCTTTCCAGAAGAATACAAAGATGGTGTCCTCTATTTGCATCATTATATTTCAATTCACATATACTTTTCTATCTTATAACCCTCTGATGATATTTATCCCTGATGTTAAGGTGTGTTACTTAGTTACAGCAAAAATGTAGATCCTGATTTTCATTTATGCTTTTATACTGTGTCTTCATATTGGAGAACTGCGACCATTGATCATAGAGTTATCAATGAACAGTGCTTGTTTATTCCCAATATTTTGTTGCTGTAACATTTTCCACTTCTATTTATTTGCTGGTCTGGGATCATTTACTATGTGTGTGTGTGTGTGTGTGATTAACGTCTTCATATACAAACAGCAAACAATGACATGTCCCCACTTTTTTTCTTTTTAACAATCTCCATTGAGAAATCAGGTGTTAATGTAATAGGTTAGCCTTTCTAAATGTTATTTTGTCTTTTCACCCTGCAGATTTCCATATTGTTTATGTTATTATTCTGAAAGCTTTGTGTTTTGATTTTTGTCGATTTGCTTATTTTTGTTTATTTGTTGTTTTATTATGTATTTATTACATTCAGTTTTTGTATTTTAAAATTTATTTATTTATTTAATATTCCATATTTTATTCCCCAATCCTGTCCAGCATACTACTGCTTCATATCTCATACTTTGTCCCCTGCTCCCTGCATCCACATGGATGTCCCCACCCCCATGCCAACTGACCTCTAAAGTCCCTGTGACCTCCAGTCTCTTAGGGTTAGGTACATCATCTCTGAATGAACACAGACACTGTGGATCAAATCACAGATTCTGTGACTCAAAGTTTCTACAGAAATTGTGATTATCATGTATTATCTCTTTTGTCTCTTTCTCTGAATCGTGACAGAAATATAAAGTATATAATGCAGAAAGACGAAATTTGAAATCAGGATGGTGACACTGGAAGAGAATGGTCTGGATTTCCTCTGGTGCTATCTATTCATCTCTATTGCAGAAAACCCTTATATAACAATCATTCTATGATAATTTTTAAATGTGTTATTTGTTAATGCAACTCTAAATTTTTGTGAATATCCTTATGGAATACAGCCTGGAGTTAGCAACTTTCCCCCAAGTTTGGAATCCTGGTATGACACATATTACAAAAATAATCTCAAATAACTCTGGCTTTTTTGGTATATTGTAAAGCAAGACCTTCCAGATCTTTATTGGGTTTCCAAAAGAAACTGGTTGCTTTTTTTTTATCATTTTTTATTTGTTTAAAAATAGGTTCCTCTCTCATATAATACATTTCAAGCACTTTGTCTTCCTCCTGTGCTTCCAAGTACCAAAAACATACATTCCCTCTCTGATCAGGAATTCTTGCTTGTGTTTCATGACAAGCAGCCTTTGCAGATTTTATGGTCTCAATTTTGTTGTCCAAGAAAGTTGAGTCCTAGAAAGCTGACTGGGGGGGGGGCTAGAAATAAAGAAATAACAGAACAAAATAACAGTATAAAAATAACAAACACACATAAAGAAAATCTGTGTGGGTCACACTGTATTCATTGTGATGATAGTCACCTACTAATCAGCCCAGAAGCTCAGAGTACTTGTTATGTCCAAAGAGAACAAGAGTTGGTTAGTTTGGGTGGGAAAATTCTGTAGAGAAGCCCACTCGTTCTCTAAATATTAGGCTGAAGGGAAATGGGGTTGATAATGGTTGCATATACATAGATTCTACATAGGGCAATATTCATTCATTAGCATGACTTCTTAGAACAGGGTAAGGCTGGCCATATAGATTTTCTTTTTTCTTTTTCTTTCTTTTGTTTTTTTTTAGGTATTTATTTCATTTATACTTTCAATGATATCCCAAAAGTCCCCCACACGCATCCCCCACTCCGCCCCCCCCACTCCCACTTCTTGGCACTGGCTTTCCCCTCTACTGAGGCATATAAAGTTTGCACGACCAATGGGCCTCTCTTTCCCCTGATGGCCAACTAGGCTATCTTCTGATACATATGCAGCTAGAGACACGAGCTCTGGGGGGTACTGGTTAGTTCATGTTGTTATTCCACCTATAGGGTTACAGATCCCTTTAGCTCCTTGGTTACTTTCTCTAGCTCCTCCATTGGGGGCCCTACCAATTCAAAATTGTACTTGAAGTCCTAGCAGAGCAATTCGACAACAAAAGGAGATCAAGGAGATACAAATTGGAAAGGAAGAAGTCAAAATATCACTTTTTGCAGATGATATGATAGTATATATAAGTGACCCTAAAAATTCCACCAGAGAAATCCTCCTAAACCTGATAAACAGCTTCAATGAAGTAGCTGGATATAAAATTAACTCAAACAAGTCAATGGCCTTTCTGTACACAAAAGATAAACCAGGCTGAGAAAGAAATTAAGGAAACAACACCCTTCTCAATAGTCACAAATACTATAAAATACCTTGGCGTGACTCTAACTAAGGAATTGAACGATCTGTATGATAAGAAGTTCAAGTCTCTGAAGAAAGACATTAAAGAAGATCTCAGAAGATGGAAAAATCTCCCATGCTCATGTACATTTTCTATACAGACTAAAGTCTTTACCATTCCCATAGGTTTGAGGCATTGGGGAGCTTTACATGACCATATCTCTATTAACAGTACAAAATCCCATGGGATTTCTTGCACTCTCAAAATTATTAGTCAGTTTATTCTGATAAGTGTGTCTTGAATAGGCTCATAACAACAAGTAGTGGTTCTGCTTCTTACTTGTATGAAAGTTTATATGCTGTCATGTACCAAGTTCAGTGCCAGGCTTGTGGGTGTGCTCTGATATTTACTAGCAGGACTCCTGAGAATGATGCTATCAGATGAGCACAGAGCAAAGAGAAATCATTTTCCTAAAAAGACACAGGTTTAAAAAAAAGTCAAATTAGTACTTCTTGTTCAAACTTGGGATGATTTTCAACAAGATGAAGTTCAATAAGAATTTTCCCTTTATCAGTTCTAGTCAACATTTCACCTGAGATCCATTATGGTTTCTCAAAATGCAGACATAGAGGATCTTTCTACACTGTAGAATGAATTTGGGGTGATACACAAAGGATTTTCCTTTTGTTACAGGTTCTGGTATCTGACTAAAATGCCCCTATTTGGAAATGAAAAATTTTTTAAAAAATGTAAATTTGAATTCTAAATATAAGGATGTACCAGTAAGTCCTTAGAAGAAGAGCATAAAACCCAGTGATAGGAGGACCCAAGTGAGAATCAAGAGGAGGTAAATGGGAAGAACAGAAAACAGCAAGTAGAGAAAGAAGGTGAATGTATGGACTTTTACCTTATAAAGCACACATTCCACAAGACTAGGTTCCAAAGCATCTTCAGTGGGCTGGCATTAAAAGAAAACTGGCTCCTGACATTCTAGCTTTCATATCATATTGGTAAAATGAATATTCGTTGCCAAAAATCACTATTCAATTTTTAAACTAGGTTTCTTCTACTTCTATCTTCAAATTAGGGACAAAGCACAGCAAATAAGCAATATAATGTTAGCTATTTCTTAAATACTTTTAATTCACATAGTGATTGGGTGTTTGATTCTACAGTACTGCTTCCTGTAAATACTTTCATAAAGTTTCTCAGTTCTTTAATATGAGATTTCTGTTGTTGTTGTTTGGAATCTAGAACTTGGAAATACTAGGAAGAATGATGGCTTCTATATTTCTCTCCATGTCTGAGACACAGCAGGGTCTACTGCCTACAATACCATTGAGAATTCAGTCCAGGAAGTTCAGAAGGAAGGGAAACGAAACTTCACTGTATAAGGCAATGTTTTTTGGAAGCCCTGAGTCTAGATCCAGCTTAGCACAACTCTGAAAAATATGGTAGTCCATCAAGTTGTATTAACACCCTTACCTTTCAAAGATACTCATGAGTAGAATTGAGGTCACTGAGTGTGAAATAAATATTGGAACTCTTTCAACTCCTTCACCACTTGAAGTTCTTCATAGTAAATCTCATATGTCTAAATGTGGTCAAACAGAAAATCAAGCTCAGACTTTAGTCTGAATGGATTTCTTAATCCCTAGATTCTACTCTGTTTTATTTTGATCAAACTCCAGAGTACAGACCATTATTCAATCTCTAATGTATATCACTAAGACCCTCCTTTCGCACAATATGTGAGTTTGGGGGGAAGATATTTGGAATACAGTCAGATATTTGAGTGGTTTCACACAGACATTTATAAGGAACCCTAGCTTTGAAAGATCTATAGATGAAATTCCACCATTCTGTGTCCTAGTGACAAATGATTCTGGAGCACTAAGAGATTCAATCAGCAGGAAAGAGATAGTCAATGGGAATAGAAGCCTTGGGCCAAAACAGTCCACCTTTCTTGCGTCACTAGTACATACCTGCACTCTGAAATACATGAAGACCTGTATCCTCTTTCTCTGTTATATCTCTACCTTCATTAAACTCTTTTACTTCTATAACTTCCTTATTTAAATAGCATCTGACTGGTTTCCAAAGAAAGAAAATAATTACAAAAGAGAAATATACCCTCAAAATAATATTTGTTTATGAATAAGACATAAGAAACATCCTACATATTTTAAAACCAAATGCTGCCCTCATGGACACCTGAAGCCTTGGAAGCTCCACTGCTGCTAAATCCCTCACACACGTACATACACCTTTCTGTTTTAAGGACAAAAAGGCTGTACATTGGCACCAAGGCTGAGGAACAAACCTGGCCCTGCACTTATAGTGGAGTGTAGAGTGCTAGGCTGTCGGGAGCTAGGCAGTTTCTATATTAACTCAAGATTTGTGTTTCAAACGTATTTCATTCAGTCACAAAAACATTCCTTATGATGCTGTGCTACTATAAATGTTATGGAGAAATATCACCTAGTACAGAAAATCTGTTGTGCGGAAATATTGCTGTAGTGTTCCACTGGGTAATTTTTCTCCAGCAATCTTCATTTGGAAACTTGCAGGTTTGTCCATTGTTTTTTTTTTATGAAGTATTTCATTTGTGGAAGATTGTGAGGATGGTAGTAATGGACGTCTAGGAGCTCCTTGTGACATTAGATCTATAGATTTGCCTGACAAGTTGGCCTATCTTGGCTCATGAACAGTGGTGTAAGTTTAATTTTCACTCAGGTTGGGGCAGTGAAGAGAGTCATAAGTCCTCTTGCAGATAGATACCAACAGAAAGGTTTGATGTTTATGTCTTGTGGATATAGCATTGTGATCCTCCAAACCCTTCCCATAGTTTCAATATTTCTTACCATTTAAGTAGGCATTAACATTGCACTATCAGAACTTGAAGCTAAGGCCTGGTTAACTAGCATCTCAACACAACCTAGGGTTTATCACATTAGAATTTAATACAAAAATTATTGGCCATTTTCCTATCTGAGGTGCCCTCAGGCCTGCTTGTCTGGGGCTCTTTTCTGATTCCCAGTAATTATCAGGATTTAATGGTGGTAAACCTCTCTCCTACATGCATCACACTATTTTAGTCAAATAGAATGGTTTCTAAATAAACCAAAATACGATTTAAATTAATTTCCTTACAATTATACCATCAGAATGCCAAAATATGTGTTAATAAAATTTTATGTCTTACTTGACACAACATTCACAGCCCTCCATGTATTTCTTCTCCCTATGTAGACAGAACTACAAGTGGTGGTCAGTAGTGTAGCAATGTATTCATAGGTTATCATGTTCTTAAATAACTGATTTTATAAAGCAACTTTCCTCATAGTAGATTGGTTCTCATTCTCTGTGTCACATATCAAATATCCTACCTGTTAGATATTAACATGACAATTAAGAGCAATAAGAAAATTGCAATTATTAAGGAGCAATGAAATGAAGTGTTCACTGCAAATTGAGGATTAAAAAAAAATTTGCTGAGTCTTTCAGGGGACAGCTACACCAGGCTCCTGTCAGCAAGTCCTTCTTGGCATCAGCAATAGAGTATGGGTTTGGTGTCTGCAGATGGAATGGATTCCTATATGGAACAGTCTTTGGATGGCCTTTTCTTTAGTCTCTGCTCTATTCTTTGACCCTGCATTTCCTTTAGACAAGAACAATTGTGTGTTAATATTTTTGAGGAGGTTGGGTTGAAAACTTATGATATCAGTTCTGCTGTCCAGCAAAGGTGAGTCCTAGGAATCTGACTCTGTTGACTTGAAATAAGGAGATAAGAGAAATTAAAGAAATGATAAGCACACATACAGAAAATAGGTGATGCATTAGACTGTATTCACTGTGCTGATAGTTACCTACTAGTCAACCCAGACTCAGTATACTTATTATAAACAAGTGAAGGACAAGAGATTTCTTTAGTAGAGAACTCTCAGTCTCTAAATATCAGGGAGCAGGGAGATGTGGTTGAAAATTCTTGTATTTAGACACCTTTTCCATAGATGTTAATCAGTCATTAACATTACATCTTAGAAGAGGGTAAGGTTGACCATACAGATTTTCTATGCATAATGAAGTTTCTACCATTCCCATGGATCTGACAGTCTGGGGAAGTTATCAGGACCATATCTGTATGAACAGTACAAATTCATTCAGGATTTTACCTACTTTTGAGAGTATCACTCTGTTTAGTATGGAAATTGTGACTTAGGTAGGCTCATATCATCAAGTTTTCATTTGGTCTCTCATTTGTATGAAGGTGTTAATGCTGTGAAGTACCCAGCACAAATGACATTCTCATGGATGGTGCTCTGATATTTACTAGAAGTAAACATGAGAATGCTGTCAGATGAGCACAGAGCACAGGGGAACCATTTTCCTTACAAGACTCAGGTACACAAGCAAGCTAGTGTGTCTTGTTCAAACATGAAATAATTTTCAAAGATATAATGTTCAAAAATCACATTCTCTTCATCAGTTGCAGCCACTATTCCCTTCAGAGCTCTAATGGTATCTCTCAATACCATTAGAGCATGCTGATTATTTGTAAAATAAACAGTATCTTTTCTGTGATACAGGTCCACACAAACCTGATTGAGAGTCCCCTATCTAGCAAAGAATATTTTTAAATGTAAAAATGAAGTCCTTAATGTAAGGATTCAATCCAGTAGTTACTTGACTAAAGGGCAGACAACTTAATGATATCAGGACTCAACTGAGATTCAGGAGGAGGTTAATGTGAAGGAAAGAAAACAGGAAGTTTATAAAGACTGTGAATGCACTAACTCTCACTTTATGAAGCATGTATTCTACAAGAATAGGTTAAAAAGCATTCCCACTGAGCTGACACTAAACAAAAAGTGGCTCCCAACTTTCTAGCCTCTGTGACATATTAGTAAAATGGATAATCCTTGCCAAAACTCACTACTCAATATATAACCAAGGTTTCTTCTGCTTTTCTCTTGAAATTTTGGATAAAGCCCCCCCAAATAAACACTATAATGTTTATAATGTCTATCTCTTAAGTACTTTCTACTTACAAGGTGTTTGGGTATTTGGTTCTCCAGTACTGCTTCCTATAATTTCTTTAGTAAAGTTTCACAGTTCATCAGTATAAATTTTTCTCATATGTGATCTCGAACCTGGAAATACTAGGAAGAAAGATAGCTTTCATTTTTCTCTCCACACCTGAGACACGCCAGTCTCTATTAACCTACAATACAGTTGAGTACTCAGTCTATGACGTTCAGAAGGATTGTATGAGAAACTTCAATAAATAAATCTGTTTTCTCAAAGTCTATCTCTTAAGTACTTTCTACTTACATGGTGATTGGGTATTTGGTTTTCCAGTACTGCTTCCTATAATTTCTTTAGTAAAGTTTCACAGTTCATCAGTATAAATTTTTCTCATATGTGATCTTGAACCTGGAAATACTAGGAAGAAAGATAGCTTTCATGTTTCTCTCCACACCGGAGACACGCCAGTCTCTATTAACCTACAATACAGTTGAGTACTCAGTCTATGAGGTTCAGAAGGATTGTATGAGAAACTTCAATAAATAAATCTGTTTTCTCAAAATCTGCAGATAGAACAACCTTGGTACACTTTTGCAAAATCAGGTAGACCAGCCAAGTTTTATTAACACCCTAACTTTTAAAGAAACCTGTGACTAAAACTGAGGTCTCTGAGTATGAAATAATATCAGGAGCTTCATTGTCTTCATCATTAGAAGTTCTTCATAGAAAAGCTCATACACCATCAATGTGGCCAAACAAAACACTAGCAAGATTTTGCTGAAAGGACCCAAATATAGCTGTCTCTTGTGAGACGATGCCGGGGCCTAGCAAACACAGGAGTGGATGTTCACAGTCAGCTATTGGATGTATCTCAGGGCTCCCAATGGAGAAGCTAGAGAAAGTAACCAAGGAGCTAAAGGGATCTGCAACCCTATTGTTGGAACAACATGATGTACTAACCAGAACCCCGGAGCTCTTGTCTCTAGCGGCATATGTATCGAAAGATGGCCTAGTCGGCCACCAATGGAAAGAGAGGCCCATTGGACTTGCAAACTTTATATGCCCCAATATAGGGGAATGCCAGGGCCAAAAGAATGGGAATGGGTGGGTAGGGAAGTGGGGGGCGCTATGGGGGACTTTTGGGATAGCATTGGAAATGTAATTGAGGAAAATATGTAATAAAAATATTAAAAATTAAAAAAAAAAAGGAAAAAAAATCGAGTTAACTCTTTAGTCTGAGTGGATTTGCTGACATCATCCCAGTGTACAGACCCATTCTTCAATCTCTACCTTATATCACTAAGACCTTCCTGTGGCAGAATAGGTGTGTTTGGGGCATAAATATTTGAAATATAGTTTGATACTTGAGTGGTTTTTTATCGGTCATTTATAATGAACTTTAGCTTGGAAGTTTTACTGAAGAAATTCCACCATTCTGTGCCCCAGGGACAAATGATTCTGGAGCTTTTGTCAGGTTCTCTTTGAGCACTGAGAGATACAATCAGCAGGAAAGAGCTAGTCAACAGGAATAGAAGCCTTGGGCCAAAACAGTTCACCTTTCCTGCGTCACTACTGCATACCTACACTCTGAAATACATGAAGACCTATAACCTCTTTCTCTGTCATGTCTCTACCTTCATTAAACTCTTTTACTTCTATAACTTCCTTATTGAAATGGCATTTGACTGGTTTAAAAAGAAAGGTGAAAAATTACAAAACTAAAGTATACCATCAATATAATATTTGTTCACGAATAAGACATAAGGAACATCCTCCATATTCTAAAACCATATGCTGCCTTCAGGGACACCTGATGCCTTAGATGCTTCACTGTTGCTTTTAATCCCTCACACACCTAGGAATTTCTATCTTAAGGGAAAACTGGCTGGGTTTTGGCATTAAGGAAGAGGAAACAAATGGATCCCTCCCTTATTGATGAGGGCAGACTGCTAGGCTATATATAGGGGGGTAGGCAATTTGTATATCCACACAAGATATGTCTTCCAAATGTATTCCATTCATCCCACAAACATTCCTTATGCTGTAGTGCTAATATAAAGGTTGTGCATAAATATAAGCCAGTTCAAAAGATCTGTTGTTCAGAAATATTACTGTAGGGCTCCATTGGAGAAATATTACTGTAGAGTTACACTAGGAAACATTCTTTGGTGATGGCACTTTGGAAGCTTGCAGGCTCCACCCATGTTTTATATGAAATACTTCATTTGTGGAAGCTCATGAGGATCACAGTAGTGGACATCCAGGAGGTTATTACATTAGGCCTATAGTTTTGCCTGACAAGTGGCCATATCTTGGCCCACTAACAGTGAGGAAAATTTAATTGTCACTTGGGATGTTGCAATGCAAATAGTCTTTAGTCCTTTTGCATATTGATATCAACACAGAAGCTAGGATGTTCATATCTTTGGAACATGTCAGTGTGACCTGCCAAAACCTTCCTACAGTTCCAATATTTCTTACAATTTAATTAGGCATTAACTTCACAATATCAGAACTGTCAGCCATGTACTGGTTCACTAGCAAATCAACACAACCTGGAATTTAGCTCATTAGAAGTTTATAGATACATTTTTGGCTAGGTTAATGTCTGAGGTTACTGATGGCCTGCCTGTATGGGGCTCTTTTCTGATTCCCAGTAATTACCAGGACTTACTGGTGGTAAACCTCTCTCCTACATGCATCACACTATTTTAGTCACATAGGATGGTTTCTAAATTAACCAAAATATGATTTAACTTAATTTCTTTACAATTATACCATCAAAATGCCAAAATATGTGTCAATAAAATTTTATGTCTTACTTGACACAACATTTACAGCCCTCCATGTATTTCTTCCCTAGGTAGACAGAACTACAAGTGGTGGTCAGTAGAGTAGCAATGTATTCTTAGTTTTTCATGTTCTTAAATAACTGATTTTATAAAGCAACTTTCCTCATAGTAGATTGGTTCCCATTCTGTTTGTCACAGAACAAATATCCTGCCTGTTAGATATTAACAGGACAATTAATAGCAATAAGAAAATTGCAATTATTAAGGAGCAATGAAATGATTTAGTTTTGAGGGTTCACTGAAAATTGAGGAATTAAAAAAAATTACAGCATTAGGAAATGTTAGAAGCACTGTCCTTGTACCCAGATAAAAACATCTCACTTGCCACAACATCAGATTATGTCGACTAAAAAGAGATTAGCTGGGCTTATGTCTGGAAGTACGTTCTATACTTGACCAGTAATTGGCAATGATGACTAGGTGTGTGGAATGTGACAGATGCAAAGTTTTGTGAAGACATACAGACTTGCACTTAATAAAACACTATACAATCTTGGACACAGAGACCTGCTTTTTTTCTTTGCCTTTCCTGCTCCTCCATTCTATTTAAACATATCAGGATCCTTAGAATAGATTCTCCCTGTGGATATTCCTCATTATTCATAGAGACTCCTATATCTCCCCTCCAGGATCACTTTCCATCTGTATTGGCCCATGCAAGGTTTCACCTGTGGTGACTTATGTGGTCTCAGTGGAATCCACAGCATTTCATAGGTTGCTGAGGTTAAGGACCTGGCCCAAATCTAACTCATTTAGCCTTTAAATCCCAAGTAACAGCCAAAACAGCTCCCCAGTTATCATAAGGCATTCCCAATTATCTCACAGTGACAGACAGATTATATGCAAAAAGAGGATGAAGTCCCAGGGTCTGGAGGCCTAATATAATTACCAAACAGCCATTGATGAGAAGATTGAAAGGTAGGTACAGGTGTTTGAAATATAAAGCACGTTATCACCTACAGAATAATTCTTTCTGACAAGGTTAGTAGAAATTTTATCCTGAAGAACCAATTGAAAACATATTCCTGAAATGTATCTTGCAACTACAGAATCATTCCCTGAGATAATTGCACCAAGATGTTGGAGATTACTCAAGATACTAGGATGACTCCTATATGCACTGTAGTTCTAGATCCTCTATCATCAACCTTAAAATGATAGAAGATGCATTTGTAAAGTTCTCAGAACAAGGCTTAGCAACTCACAGCTATTCATCTGTATTTTCCCTCTGAGGGAAAACAACTCAGAAGGAATAATTTCCATTAGTGATTTGACTTCAGTGACTGCTAGTTCCTCAGAAACACATTGACTTCTATTTCGAGGAGCCAATTTTAGTGCATAATGCACCTGCATATTTCATTACAAGTATGCTCATTCTATTTCATAGACCATAGTAGAAACTCCAGAGACCTGATATGGGGAGGCTCCCAAGAATCAATGCAGGTTATGTAAGCTGAGATGACTAACAGTGGGCACACAGACTGGATGAGGCCATATCTTGTAGCCAGACAATATGCCTGTTGGAGTGATAAGGAAACAAATAAACCCTCAAAACTTTTGTCCTTGATTTCCTCTAGATTAAAAGAAATGCAATGGCAATGATGGAACAGAGCACCAAGATCCCATAGGACCAAAGGCCAGCCCTCACAATAAGGCCATTTTCTCTATATGCAGCTGGAGTCATGTGTACACTTTGGATGGTGCTTTAGTTCCTAGGAGCTCTGGGCAGTCTGGTTGGTTGCTACTGTTCATCCTCCTCTGGTGCTGCAAACCCCTTCAGCTCCTTCAAACCTCCCTGTAATTCCTCTATTGGGGTCTCTATGCTCGGTCCAATGATTGACTATGAGGATCCACAAGGATATTGATCAGGCTCTTGCTGAGTCTCTCAGGGGACAGCTACACCAGGCTCCTGTCAGCAAGTGCTTCTTGGAATCAGCAATAGTGTATGGGTTTGGTGTCTGCAGATGGAATGGATACCTATGTGGAACAGTCTCTGGATGGCCTTTTCTTTAGTCTCTGCTCCACTCTTTGACCCTCCATTTCCTTTAGACAAGAACAATTCTGTGTTAATATTTTTTGAGGAGTTTGGGTTGAAAACTTATGATATCAGTTCTTCTGTACAGCAAAGGTGAGTCCTAGGAATCTGACTCTGGTGACTCAATTAAGGAGATACGAGAAATTAAAGAAATGATAAGCACAAAATACAGAAAATCTGTGATGCATTAGACTGTATTCACTGTGCTGATAGTTACCTACTAGTCAACCCAGACTCAGTATACTTATTATAAACAAGTGAAGGACAAGAGATTTCTTTAGTAGAGAACTCTCAGTCTCTAAATATCAGGGAGCAGGGAGATGTGGTTGAAAATTCTTGTATTTAGACACCTTTTCCATAGATGTTAATCAGTCATTAACATTACATCTTAGAAGAGGGTAAGGTTGACCATACAGATTTTCTATGCATAATGAAGTTTCTACCATTCCCATGGATCTGACAGTCTGGGGAAGTTATCAGGACCATATCTGTATGAACAGTACAAATTCATTCAGGATTTTACCTACTTTTGAGAGTATCACTCTGTTTAGTATGGAAATTGTGACTTAGGTAGGCTCATATCATCAAGTTTTCATTTGGTCTCTCATTTGTATGAAGGTGTTAATGCTGTGAAGTACCCAGTACAATGACATTCTCATGGATGGTGCTCTGATATTTACTAGAAGTAAACATGAGAATGCTGTCAGATGAGCACAGAGCTCAGGGGAACCATTTTCCTTAAAAGGCTCAGGTACACAAGCAAGCTAGTGTGTCTTGTTCAAACATGAAATAATTTTCAAAGATATAATGTTCAAAAATCACATTCTCTTCATCATTTGCAGCCACTATTTTCCATCAGAGCTCTAATGGTATCTCTCAATACAGACATAAGGAAAACCTGCTGATTATTTGTAAAATAAAGAGCATCTTTTCTGTGTTACAGGTCCACACAAACTTTATTGAAATTCCCCTATCTAGCAAAGAATATTTTTAAATGTAAAAATGGTGTTCTCAATGTAAGGATTCAATCCAGTAGTTCCTTGACAAAAGGGCAGACAACTCAATGATATCAGGACTCAAGTGAGATTCAGGAGGAGGTTTATGGGAAGAAGAGAAAACAGGAAGTTTATAAAGACTGTGAATGCATGAACTCTCACTTTAGTAAGCATGTGTTCTACAAGAGTAGGTTGCAAAGCACTCCTACTGAGCTGACACTAACCAAAAGTGGCTCCCAACATTCTAGCCTTCGTGACATATTAGTAAAATGGATAATCCTTGCCAAAAATCACTACTCAATATATAACCAAGTTTTCTTCTGCTTTTCTCTTGAGATTTGGGATAAAGCCCCCCAAAATAATCACTATAATGTTTATAATGGCTATCTCTTATGTACTTTCTACTTACATGGTGATTGGGTATTTGGTTTTCCAGTACTGCTTCCTATAATTTCTTTAGTAAAGTTTCACAGTTCATCAGTATAAATTTTTCTCATATGTGATCTTGAACCTGGAAATACTAGGAAGAAAGATAGCTTTCATTTTTCTCTCCATATCTGAGGAACGCCAGTCTCTATTAACGTACAATACAATTGAGTACTCAATCCACAAGGTTCGGAAGGATTGGATGAGAAACTTCAGTAAATAAATCTATGTTTTCTCAGTCTGCAGATAGAACAACCATGGTATACTTTTGAAAAATCAGGTAGACCAGCCAAGTTTTATTAACACCCTAACATTTAAAGAAACCTGTGAATAAAACTGAGGTCTCTGAGTATGAAATAATGTCAGGATGTTCATTGCCTTCATCATTAGAAGTTCTTCATAGTAAAGCTCATACACCATCAATGTGGCCAAACAAAAATCGAGTTAACTCTTTAGTCTGAGTGGATTTGCTGACATCATCCCAGTGTACAGACCCATTCTTCAATCTCTACCTTTTATCACTAAGGCCTTCCTGTGGCAGAATAGGTGTGTTTGGGGCATAAATATTTGAAATATAGTTAGATACTTGAGTGGTTTTGTATCGGTCATTTATAATGAACTTTAGCTTGGAAGTTTTACTGAAGAAATTCCACAATTCTGTGCCCCAGTGGCAAATGATTCTGGAGGTTGGGTCAGGTACTCTTTGAGCATTGAGAGATACAATCAGCAGGAAAGAGCTAGTCAACAGGAATAGAAGCCTTGGGCCAAAACAGTCCACCTTTCCTGCGTCACTACTACATACCTGCACTCTGAAATACATGAAGACCTATATCCCCTTTCTCTGTCATGTCTTTACCTTCATTAAACTCTTTTACTTCTATAACTTCCTTATTGAAATGGCATTTGACTGGTTTAAAAAAAAGGTGAAAAATTACAAAACTAAAGTATACGCTCAATATAACATTTGTTCACGATTAAGACATAAGGAACATCCTCCATATTCTAAAACCATATGCTGCCTTCAGGCACACCTGAAGCCTTAGATGCTTCACTGTTGCTTTTAATCCCTCACACACCTAGGAATTTCTCTCTTAAGAGCAAACCTTTTGGTTTTTGGCATTAAGGCTGATGAAACAAATGGATCCCTCCTTTATTGTTGAGGGCAGACTTCTAGGCTATATATAGTGAGGTAGGCAATTTGTATATCCACAAAAATTTGTCTTTCAAATGTATTCCATTCATTCCCACAAACATTCCTTATGGTGTAATGCTAATATAAAGGTTGTGCATAATTATAAGCCAGTGTGGAAGATCTGTTGTGCAAAAATATTGCTGTAGGGTTCCATTGGAGAAATATTACTGTAGAGTTCCACTAGGAAACATTATCCAGTGATGGTACTTTGGAAGCTTTCAGGCTCTACCCATGTCTTTTATGAAGTATGTCATTTGTGAAAGCTCATGTGGATCTCAGTAGTGGACATCCAGGAGGTCCTTGTTACATTAGGCTAAGCTTTGCCTGACAAGTGGCCAGAACTTGGCCCACTAACAGTGAGGAAAATTTAATTGTCACTTGGGATGGTGCAATGCAAATAGTCTTTAGTCCTTTTGCATATTGATATCAAAACAGACGCTAGGATGTCATGACTTTGGAATATGGCACTGTGATCTGCCAACACCTTCCTACAGTTCCAATATTTCTTACCATTTAATTAGGCATTAACTTCGCACTGTCAGAACTTTCAGGTATGTACTGGTTCCCTAGCATATCAACACAACCTGGAATTTAGCTTATTAAATGTTTATAGATACATTTTTGGCTAGGTTAATATCTGAGGTGCCTGATGGCCCACCTGCCTGTGGCTCCTTTCTGTTTCCAAGTTTTTAGTAGGACTTGCTTGTGGAAAGTTCTATCCTACATGCACTACACTATTTTTATTACAAAGAACTGTTTCTAAATTAAGCAAAATTTATTTTAACTTGAGTTTTTTCCCCAATTATGGAGTCAAAATGTCCAAATATATGTAAGGACATTTTGTATTTCTTCCTCGACACAATGACCATATACCTCCAACATTGCTCCTTACACAGACAAACCCAGGAGAGTAACAACAATGTACCAGATACTTTTTTACCTATACATTCCCCATAATTTATAAAATACTCTGAATAGCATCTGGCTATTATGAATGAAGCTGTTATGAGCATAGTGGACGATGTGTTCATGTGGTATAGTGGAAAAAACTTTTAGGTATATTTGCAGCAGTGCATAGCTGGGTCCTCATGTAGAACTAGTCCCATATTCTCAGAAACTGCAGGACTTCTTTTTACAGTGGTTGTGCCAGTTTTTACTCCCACTCTAGTGAAGGAGTGTTCCCCTTGCTCTAAATCATAGCCAGCATGTCCTGTGGTTTGAGTCTTTGATCTCAGCCACACTGATGGGTAGAAGAAGCATTCTCATGGTTGTTTTCATTTGCATTTCCCTCTTGAGTAACTATGCCGAACATTTCTTTATGTGCTTCTCAGACATTCAAGATTCCTCTGTTGAGAATTCATTGTTTAGTTCTGTACGCCACTATTAATTGGTTTATTCATATTGGTGATATCTAACTTCCTAAGTTTTTATTTATTTTGGACATTAGACCTCTATAACATGTAGGTTTGGAAAAGTTCTTTTCCCAATCTGTAGGTTCACATTTTTTCCTATTGACAATGTCCTTTACCCACATCTACTCAAACCAGAGAAGAAAATACAGTCATCCACAAATGAATACTAACTCAACCAACAATATTGGAAGCCTAATAATTTGTAATGATATTTTGATAAATGACCAGGAAGGCATGGTCAGCCTTGTATAGAACATGACTGTTGGCAGTTTCTTTATGCCTCATTGGGTACCACACATGTAAGCATTTAAGCAGGAACAACTGATTTTTGGGTTATTAATGCCAATAAAGTGGGATATAAGTACTTTAGAGAGATGAGTCGGAGGCTAATGGTGTGTAGTGGATTGTTAGTATACATTGTGAAAATGCACAAATCATTCAGAGAAGAAAATATTATCTAAAAAGGAATTGTATACATCACCATATTCAATGTGTATACAGAGACAGAAAGTCTTTTTTTAACATGGTTACAAGATGGACTTATGATGCTATTATACCTGCTTCCAAAAAAAATCTCATAGTTTTCATTTGCTAGCCCACAAATTTGGTGAAAACACTGACAACTTTGTTTCCTTATGATTTGACATTTCCTTTGAGTCTAAAAAGCAATAAATATATTCTGGATTTTTTCACCAGTCTCTAAGGAAAATACATAAATGATTACAATATAAAAGACTTCATGTAAAGCACTTAATAGAACATAGTTTGAAATCAGTCCATCCCACACTCACTGTATCATCAAAGTTGTTCATTACCATGGTTAAGAATTCTCCCCCATGCCATTCACCCCATGGCACATTTTTACACTATGGGGCTATTTTACATTTTCTTCACATACTACCCTTTGTGCCCTTAAACTGGGAAAAGGGTGCAATAGATAATATTTCTTTCTAACCAAAATCATGGACAAGCTGACCATGTCCACTTGTGACTTCAGATAAATAGAGTCCAAAAGAAGTAGTTGTACCTACCCATTTTCCACATGGTAAGGAAAAAAGAATCTGAACAATCTGTCTTCAGAATGGTTGTGATTAGATAATCATTCATTGACATTGAGGCCTATGACCACTAATGTGGCTAGACGCTTACAACAGCAAAGGGTAATTCATTCTGTGGTTCTTCAAAAGTTTCCAGGTACCCAACAAAGCTATATCATTTTTACCATTCCTTAATAACTCTTGTCATTCAGCATTCAAATTAGTTTCAAGCACTGGAGCATCTGAGGCCACCCTCAAACATGGGAATGCCATGAAGACATCTGGATTCATGTATCATGGACCTGGAAAGGTAAGAGATAATAAGATAGGACCATATTTTTGAAATGTCCTTACTACGTTCAGAAAATTGAAACCCTCCATGTTTAATAAAATTCTTGGAACTACAACTCAAAATATGTATGCAAAGATTATGGAAAGGACTGAGGATATGTTTACAGTAAGTCAGCCACTGGTGGCTATTCAATCTAGTGCAAAATAGAGAGCAAATATTAACAATTTTAAAGTGGGGAAATTCAGCTGTACTGCACCTTATTATTTTAGTAGGATCTCCATTTATGCAGAGGACCAGAATTTACTAGCAATAATAGACATGAGTATAAATAAATGACTTACCACTTATGCCAAGAAAAGCTTTTAATATTTGGTACCAGGTCCTAATTTTACTGTGAGCCCTAGAGTGTAAACAAATCATATCATACCCCTTTCTTGAAACAAAATTGTAAAATATCTTCTATAAAAAGTGAGGTAAGAATCAGTTTCTATTCTTTCTGTTTCATAGTGGTGTCCATGTGGCCAAACTCCCCAACTCTTACATCAGTGATGATGGTTTCATTTGGAAACACCATACATAGCCTGCATTAAGAGTGGAGGTCAGTACAGTAGTAAAGTATTCATATGTTTTTAGGTTCTCAAATTACTAATTTTCTAGAGCAACCCTTCCCATAGTAGAGTGATATTTAACCTGTGTGTCACATATCATGTATCCTGCATATTAGATATTAACACTATGATTCATAGCAGTAGCAAAATTACAGTTATCAAGGAGCAATGAAATGATTGTGTTTGATGGTCACTGCAAATTTGGGGAGTTTATTAAAGAATTGCAGCATTAGGAAGGGTTACAATTACTGCACTAGTACCTAGAAAAGAACATTCCACATGCTACAATATTAGTATATATCAACTGAAAAGAGATGTACCATGGGGTCATGTCTGAAAGGATGATCTACACTTGACCAATATGTGACAATGATGACTATGTGAAATATACCAGATCTAAATTTTTGTGATCAGACTGGCACTTAATGATACATTATACATCCTTGGACACACACGGCCTGCTTTATTCTCTGCCTTTTCTACTCCTCAATTCTATCTACACACAACACACCTGCTAATCCTTAGAATATACTCTCCTTCTGGGAATCTACTTCATTCCCCATGGAGTCTGCCCTCCAGAATCACTTTCTATCTGCTTTGGCACATGCAAGGCTTCACCTGTGGTGACTCATGCTGCCTCAGTGGACTCTACAGCTATTTGGAGATTCCTGAGCTCCCTGGATGTAGCCCAGCAATACCACCTTTGGGCTTTAAATACCAAGTATCAGCGAACATAGCTCTCCACTTTTCATAAGGCATCTCAACACATCTCACAGGGACATATTATAGGCAAACAGTAGATGAAATCCCAGTGCCTGGAGGTCCAAAACAGTCACCAAAACAGCCAATGAATAGGCGAAGATTGAACAGCAAGTTCAGTTGTTTTGATATAATAAGGCAGTTTATCATCTACTGAATGAATTTTTTGCTTTAAGGTCAGTAGTAATTTCACAGTTGAGAAGGAATTAAAAAAAAAAAACACATTTCTGACATGGATCCCACAACTAGTGATTCATTCCCTGAGTTAATTGTATCCAGACACTCGAGTTTACTCCACATACTAGGATGGTTCTGATATGTACTGCAATTCTAGAACCAATGTTATGGACTTTAAAATGACAGAAGATTCATTTGTAAAATTCTCAGAACAGGACTTAACAACTCACTGCTCTTCACCTATAATTCACCTCTTGGGGAAAACAAGTCAGCAGGATTAATTTCCATTAAAGGGTAGATTTCAGTGACTGCCAGGTCCTCAGAAATACACTGACCTCTAATACTAGCAGTCCAATGATAGTGAATAATGCACCTGCACATTTCATTACAAATATGCTCATTCTATTTTTCATAGGTCATAATAAAACTCCAAGATTGACTTTTTTACTAAGTATGAGTTTTAGCTCAAACAAATCTATAGAATACGAACAGAGTATGGTGGAGAGAATCGCTTGTAAGTTCAGAGACCTGAGATGTGGAGGCTGTCGGGATTCAAAGTGGGTGAACTAAGCTGAGTTGCCTAACAGAGGGTCCACAGAACCAGAAGAGGTCACATCCTGTAGCCAGACAGGACAACCATTGGAGCATAAGGACACCAAGTCACCCACAAAACTTTCAACCCAAATTTTGTCCTGATGGAAAGGAATGCAGCGACAAAGTTGGAGCATTGGAATGGTAAACCAATAATGAGCCCAGCTTGAAACCCATTCCCTGGACATGCACCAATTCTTGAAACTAACCTATTACCATCAGGCTTTACAGTGTTTTCTCATGAAGTAGGACTTTTGCTTTATCACAATGATTAGAAAACCAGGACCATCCTAGTATAAAACTGAGGAGGATGCCTGAGGTGCAATTATTTCAACCAACAGAATTGATCCCTGAAAGTCTAGACATAGTGTCTAAGATACTTAGAGGCAAAAAATTATGAAGTTACTTCTACATCAACTTCAATTTGGCTCTGTCAAAGCCTTACTTTCGATACATGAGCATTTTTCCAATATTAGGCAAATCTTAATGCATTTAACAATCCCCTTGCATTTACTGATACATGTCTCACAAATTTAATGTGTCACTATTCACACTATCATTTTTATCATCACCTTTATTGTTATGATGAACGTATTCAAACAAAACCGGGAATCTGTAGTCCAGACCTTTCCAAGGATCCTAGATACAATTTATATCAAAATTGGTAGTAATTGGTAAGACATACAGCTCCATTGTATAACTGGAAACACCACAGATTACTCTTCAATATTTACCACACCACCTGGATATTATGTGAGTGAAATTTTCAACAGAAATTGTGATTATCATAAATTGTTTCCATTACCTCTGATTATGACACAGGAATTAAATATAATGTATATAAAGCAGTAAGAAGAAATTTGACAACAGAATAGTGACAATGAAGTAGAATGGTTTGCATTTTCTCTGATGCCATCCATCAGTCTGTATTTCATGTAAGATATAATAATTATACTAAGGTCATTTAAAATGTGTTATTTATTTGTGGAACTCTACATTTTAAGAAGATCTGGATGGATTCGTGCCTGGAATTAGCCAGTTCTCACAAGTTTAGAATCCTGGTATTGACACACATAATGAGAACCATGTCAAGTTATTATGCCAATTTTGGTACTTTGCAAAAAAGACTTTGCATACCTTATTACACTTTCAAAAGAATCAGCTTGCTATTCTTGCCATATTTTTTTTATTTAAAAAATAGGTTCCTTTCTCATATAATACATTTCAACCAATTTTCCTCCCTCTACTCTCCTTAGTATCAAACATACATCATTCCTCTCTGACCAGGAATTTTGCTTCTGTGTCATAACAAGTAAGCATTGCAGATCTTATACTGTCAATTTTGTTGTTCAGCAAAGCTGAGATCTAAAAACCTGTCAAGGGTGACTAGAAATAGAGAAACAATAGAAACTAGAGAAATGGCAAACACATATACAGAAAATCTGTGATAGGTTAGACTGTATTCATTCTGATCATAGTCACCTACTAATCAAACAAGAAACTCAGAGTATTTAGTATGTACAAATGAAGGAGAAGGGTTATCTAGTTTTGGTGGAGTTTCTGTAGTGGAGCACTCAGGTTCTAAATATCAGGCAGATGGAAGATGTGGTTGATAATTCTGTCATATACACATCATTTAAATAAAGGTTAATCATTCATTATCATCATTTTTTAGAACAGGGTACACTGGACCATACATATTTTTAATATAGAGTGAAGTCTTTACAATTCCCATGTATCTAAGGTACTGGGGCACTTAACATGACAATGTCTATATCTACAATAAAAGTTCAATCCAGATTTCATCCACTCTCAAGAGTATTGGTGCCAGAGACTATCCCGTGAGAAAGCGAGCCCTTCACAATCTCCCTGACAGGCCAAATGGCCTCCTGCTAGGAGCTGGTTATCACTCCCTCTTTCCTATTCCCTTCCTGGCACCTGAGGCTGTAAAAGCTGAATTATAGTCCCCTCTTCCCTATCTCTTCCTGATTCCCATGACATCCAAGGGCATGAGTTATGCCTGAGCCCGGCCTGACACCCAAGGCTGTCAAGAAGGATATATGTTCTGGAGATAAGATGCAGAGTGCCCACTGCCTGGTGCCTGACTTGGCCCCCATGTCAGCCGATGCCTGCTTCTTTGTTCTTTGTAAAACTCCCCCTCGACCCCTCCCTATTCCCTGTGATGTATGCTTTAAAACAAGGCACCTCAGCCTAATAAATGAGACCTTGATAGGTACCCTTCTTGGTCTCCTGCTTCTCCTTCCCTTCCTCCCATTTCCTTCCAGGTTTGTGGTCACCCTCGCACCCACAAATAACTGAATTCCATGGGATGTAATAAGTGGCGCCCAACGTGAGGGTGAAGTCTGGATCATATTTCCTTCCAGTGTAGGTTCCAGAGAAGTTTGTCGCAACTCCAAGAATTTAGAAGTAGTGAAGGACCCCTTCTGTCGCTCACGGAAGAGTGAGAAGTCCTTGCTGAGTTGATTCATCTCCACTTCAGAAAATGGGATATAAGCTATCTAAAGAGGCAGCCTTCGTTAAAGGCTTAAAGATAGTAATCAGGGAAAGAGGAGTGAAAATTAAATAGAAAGATTAGATAGACTTTTTTTATTTTCATAGACCAGGTATGTCCATGGTTTATTATAGGTGAAGCAGAGATACACTGTAAAAAATGGTGAAAGGTAGGTAGATTTAAATGGTAAACTAGCTAATGAGGGTCCCGATGAGGTCCCTGCAACTGTCTTTTCTTATTGAGGAGTAACTATCAGAAGCTGCCACTGTGCCTCCTCTCCTTTCTCTGGCAGAATTCCCAGAAGAAGGATATAAAGAATTAGAGTCTGAACGTGAGAGAGAAAATAAGTTTCAGGAAATCAGTTATCCCCTGTTTGGGATCTTTTAGCAAAAAAGAAAGAAAATGAAAATAAGCTCTTTCAGAGCTCTCCTAGGGACAGAAGGAAAACGGGAGACATCTTGCTTCCTCTCTGGCTCCTATGGAGATGTTCTTAGCTCTGGTTAGGATATCTGGGTCCCTTTGAGACATCAAGTTCTTTTCCCTAACTGTCTATTGTCTGTTTTGGGTGTACCAAATTGTCTATCTATCTATGTCTATCTATCTATGTTTGATTTTCTTTTGTTGTTTGAATGATTGTTGTTCTGTGTTTCATGTTGTGAATAAAATGGTTAAAACTTTATCTGCTGGCTGTACATCCTTTGATTTAGTTTAACTTGTTTAAAAAGCAATCTCAATCTGCACAGCAGAAACTGATAAGTTACACTGCACTGTGGCTGGGAGTCAAGTACAGCTGGAAAATCCCTGCTGAGAGCCTATTGCAAACAGATCTCTTAGAGGGCAGACAGCCTTTTGCTTGTAACAGAAAGTTAGCTTAAAATTGGTAACTCAGGGTTATAGTAATTCTAAACAACAAGAACCCAGGAATACAGGTCTTTAAAGATACTTCAAAGTAGGGATAATCTTTGGGCCAGAACTTTGGCAGAGTGTTCAAATTGAGAAATATTTGTGTTTGGGTTGACACTGAGCTTGGAGGGGAGTAGCCTCAGTGAGGCTTGTGTGGCACTTCTTTTGTTTCACAAACCGTGACTAGGGAAACCTGGGACTTCAGCTCTCCCTCCCTTCATTTTAACTAAAAGAGCCTTGTTGCAGACATAGCCAGATGTTGTTCTAAATAAAGTTTAAATTCAAAGTTTATAAAAGGTCAATCAGGCTGTGGAATTTATCAAGACTTTGCAATTTGACTTGCCTACTTTTTATAAAGTTGTAGTGTACAGAGTTTGCTTATACGTATAAGCTTGTTATATGTAACAAGTTGTTCCTTTTTCCAAACAGCCATTAATTTGGTTATTACAGAATATTGATTTTGATCTACTGCATACCATCATATTAAATAAAATTGATAATCATTATCCTAAGATAAGTTAAAAATTGTTTTTATGCATGCTTCTATATCTTCTATAAATTCATGCATGCATGCATCCCAGTTACTGTGTTTAAAAAACAGCCCTTATATGGGAGAATGGTATGTGTAAATTAGATCACACACTTATTCTTTTGAATTTTCTCCTGCTTCAGCACAGATAATTAAATTGTGTGCCATAGATGGTGTTTTAAAATGTTGAACAATCAAACTTTAAGTTTTATATTAATAGTCAATATTATATCTCAGAGCTTACAATTGCTTAAAATTGTTCATCCCTCAGATGCTATTAATTCTCAAGCTTGCAATTGCTTATGCAACTTATAAGAAAAAATACTGTTCATTTAAGAAGACTGTTTTCAGACAGTTAGGAAATTGTTCTGGCTTGCCTGAAAAAGACCCCCAGGATTTGCTTTTGTGTTATAGATGTTTACATAAAGCTTTAACTGATAAAGATGACAGATAGCTCCTGAAAAGACACAAACTCAGGATCCTTATAATTATTTGGGTTTTAGACTTACTAATTGTAATGTTTTGTATATCCTTGGAGCAGGGAGTGGCAAAGGTGTGGCCTTGTTGGAATAGGTGTGACCTGGTTGGAATGGGTGTGTCACTGTGGGTGTGGGTATAAGATCCTCACCCTAGTTGCCTGGAAGTCAGTCTTCCACTAGCAGCCTTTGGATGAAGACAGAGAACTCTCAGCTCCTCCTGTGCCATGCCTGCCTGGATACTGCCATGCTCCCACCTTGATGATAATGGACTGAACCTCTGAACCTGTAAGCCAGCCCAAATTAAATGTTGTTTTTTATAATACTTGCCTTGGTCATGGTGTCTGTTCACAGCAGTAAAAACCTAACTAATACACTAATCAAGCTGTTTTTCCCAAGAAGATAGTTATTCACAGAGACAACTTAAGGACTTTCTCTTATTTCTTATTAATAAATAAATAAATTATACACATGTGACTATAATAACGTTTCAAGCATTCTAGTTAAAATCTGTCTTCAAGAGAAAAAATTAAAAGTGTAATTAGTCACTGTTCATGTTATATTAAAACTGACTATAACAGTTAAATATTTAAGTGGTTTTTTCAACAATTTAATAATTCTCAAAGACAAGGTATTATAGAACTTTAAAAGCTCCATCTTCTTAAAAACATAAAAGGGGAAAATTATACCCCCATGCACATTATTTAACCATACTTTTATTTTTAAGAGTTTTGAAATTTGGATGTCAAAGAACTTAATAAATGCCTTATAGTATCTTAAAACTAGACATAATCATGTGTAGGTGAGTTTAAAACGATCCACTTATTGATGCATGGCATGATCTTGAACAGAAAGTTATTATGGGGAATGGGGTGATGTTTCTGTTTTTTCCCACAAAATGCTACAGAAGCATGCTAGCTTCCAGAATGATTCGTGTGAGAGACTGACTCATGTGAGTTCATGAATGCCCTGGCAGTGATGACAAGAAAACTGTGTTGAGTGCACAGAGAAAGAGGAATCAGGGAGAGCAGCCACTTACAAACAAGAAACTTCCTATCTCCATCATGGGCTATAGCAAGGAGAGCCAACCTGGTGTCAATTTGAGGACAACTATAAATGATGACTTATGAGGTGGAGGGACTGATACAGTGTATTTAAAAAGATTTCATCAGAGACACTTTTTTTTGGCCATTCAGGCCAAGTCCCCTATAGCTGTGAAAGCTTTTGTACCTTACCTATATGCTATATTGTTAGATAATTTTAAGAGTTAAGATCACCAATCTTGACAATTCTTTTCATATTCATTGTAATTGTTATCAATTAACTAATTGTGTAGATCCTAATTTAGATAAGGAATCTGCTGTTATGATTTTGTTAAAGAGACCCATTTATGTTTTGCTGCCTGTTAGAGTTAGGAAATGATCCTTGTCTTAAAAATCTGGGAATGCAAACTTGAAAAAGGTCAAATTAGAAACTTTAAGATTTACTGCTTTAGTTGTAATTTTCAATTCAATATCTTCCACAGCTTTAGATCAACAGCTGCATACTGCTTATTTTGTTAATGATATGCATAAGAATATTAGCAACTCATTGGAGATAAAAAATTGGAGGCAAAGGTTAATGTCTTAGAAGTAGTAGTCTCAACAATAAGGCAGCTTATAACACATTTTAAGTCTACAAAGACAGAAATTTCAGATATTAGAAGAATGTTGTTTTTACTCTGACAAGACTGGCTTAGTTCAAGATAACATAGACAAAGTTAGAACTAGGTTAGAAGAGAAATAACGCAACAGAGAGAAACAAGAATATTGGTATAAAAATTGGTTTTCTACTTCTCCTTGGGTCACCACTTTACATCCCTCCCTTTTGGGACCTTTCTTGGGTATTTCACTGCTTTTTTCTTTTGGCCCCTGGGCCTTTAAAAAATTAACCAGTTTTGTTAAGTCACAGATTGAAGCTGCTTTAAATAAGCCTGTTACAGTCCACTGCCATCACCTGGATATCCAGGACTCAGATAAAGAAGATCCTCCTCCCACTGAGGCAGAAAAAGCGACTGGTCTCCAATTTTCCACCCTTGCTGCTAATGCAGAGTCCCCTTGGTTCCTCAGGCCTTGGAGACAATAGGGATGAGAAAGGGTGACCTCCAGGTCCTAATATAGCTTAAGAGTCACAAATTGTGATGTTACAATTGGCATAATTCTTGTAGAGGCCTTACTGAGTCTGAGGTTGACAATTCTCCTATGGGAGATGCACAGAACTCAGAATTGTGCATGCTGGTTCATGATAATACAAATCCGGTATGGGCCCAGCATGGGTACAAGGCTAAGCATTGCAGGGGAAGGTCCAAATAGACCATTTCTGAGTTCCCTGAGAGACAAACCTGGTTTGGATGGAGGTTGGTATCTAGTTTCAGTTGCAAGTGAAGAATTTTTCTAAGGCTTTGCCTCCCCTCCCCAAAAGATACCAAGAGCCACAAGTGTAGGCTGTGACAGTACCCACGGAAGGAATCGGGTCAATGTCCCCCCAGCCCTGGTAATGCTCACTCATCCAAGGATGAGAAGATTATTTGATCACCTCAGTTAAGTGTGGCCTTATTAAAATTAATTCAGAAGGAGGAGATGTCATAGACATAGATGTCTCTCATCCCGTGAGAAAGCAAGCCCTTCACAATCTCCCTGACAGGCCAAATGGCCTCCTGCTAGGAGCTGGTTATCACTCCCTCTTCCCTATTCCCTTCCTGGCACCTCAGGCTGTAAAAGCTGAATCATAGTCCCCTCTTCCCTATCTCTTACTGATTCCCATGACATCCAAGGACATGAGATGCACCTGAGCCCAGCCTGACACCCAGTGCTGTCAAGAAGGATCTATGTTCCAGAGATAAGATGCAGAGTGCCTGCCACCTGGCGCCTGGCTTTGGCCCCCATGTCAGCAGATGCCTGCTTCTTTGTTCTTTGTAAAATTCTCCCTTGACCTCTCCCTATTCCCTGTGATGTATGCTTTAAAACAAGGCACCTCAGTCTAATAAACAAAACCTTGATAGGTGACCTTCTTGGTCTCCTGCTTCTTCTTCCTTTCCTCCCATTTCCTTCCAAGTTTTTCCGTCCCCCTTGCACCCACGGATAACTGAATCCTGCGGTATGGGATATATTGGACAGTTTATTCTGTTAAGTGTGACTTGAAGGCACATACCAAAAAGTTTTGGTTCTGTTTCTTATTTGTATGAAGATTTTTTTATGCTGTCAAGTACCAAGTACAATGTCATCCTGATGAGTGGTGCTCTGATATTTATTAGTCATAATTATGAGAATGATGCTATCAGATGAGCACAGAGAACAGATTAAACATTTTCCTGGCAAGACTCATGTACAAAATCAACCTAATATGTCTTGTGAAAACTTAAAATAATTTTCAAAAAGATAAAGTTCAACAACTTTCTCTTCATCAATTCTAACCACCATTTTCCCTTAGAGTCCTTACAACTTCTTTGAATAAAACCATAGAGAAACACTTGAAACTGTATGTTGATTATTGTTTACTAGACAGGGTCTTTTTCTGTGTTACAGATTCCTGTAAATCTGATTAAAATTCCCCTTCTATAAATTAAATTTATAAAATACATGTAAAAAGTAGAATCCTCAGTGTTTGGATGCAATCAAGTGATTTTTGGTAGAAGAGCATACACCTAAATGCTAGGAGGACCCAGCTGAGAAACAGAAGGAGGTACATGGGAAGAACAGAAAACAGCAAGTAGAGAAAGAAGGTGAATGTATGAACTTACAACTTTTAAAGCACATGTTCTACAAGTGTAGGATCCAAATCATGCCAACTGAGCTGGTATTGAACAAAAAGTGGCTCCTGACATTCTAGACTTTGTAACATATTGAGTAAAATGAATATTCCTTGCAAACAATCACTATTCAAAGTATAAACTTTGTTTCTTCTGGTTCTATCATGGAATTTGTGATAAAGCCCAACAAATAAACAGTATAATGTTGGCTATCTCTTAAGTATTTTTTTTTTACCTCCATGATTATTGGATATTTGGTTATTCAGTACTGCTTTCTATAATCTAATTATTAAAATTTATTAATTCTTCAATATGAATTTTTCTCTTATGGATTCTAGAATCTGGAATCAGGAAAAAAGATGGCTTCCCTTTTTCTCTCCATGTCTGAGACACATCCATGCTCTATTACCTACAAACCATTGAGAACTTAGTCCAGGAAGTTTAGAATGAATGGAAGAGTCACATCAATGTATAAATTTATGATGTTCTGAGGCTGTAACTAGTTTTGTACAATATTTCTTATTTATTTATTTCTTTGTTTCTTTCTTTCTTTATTTATTTATCTTTACACTCCAGATTTTATCCCCCTCCCAGTCCATCCTCCCTGATTGTTCCATATCCCATTTCTCTACCCTGTCCCCATCTCCAATAGGTTTTCATCCCCACCCACCCATCACCCCACCAGACCTCTAAACTCGCTGGGGCTCCAGTCTCTTGAGGGTTAGGTGCATCTTTTCTGATTGAGCACAGACCTGGCAGTGTTGCGGGCCTCATATTAGCTGCTGTAAGCTGCTTGGTTTATGGTCCAGTGTCTGAGAGATCATTGGGATCCATGAAAATTGAGACTGCTTTTTCTCCTACAATGTCACCCTCTTCCTTGGCTTCTTCTAGTTTTTCACTAAGTCAACCACAGGGGTCACCAGCTTCTGTCCACTGGTTGGGTGCAAATATCTGCATGTGACTCTTTTAGCTGCTTGTTGGGTCTTTCAGAGGGCAGTCATGATAGGTCACTTTTTGTGAGCACTCTATAACCTCAGTAATAGTGTCCGGCTCTGGGACCTACCCTTGAGCTGGATTCCAATTTGGACATGTTGCTGGACCTTCTTTTCCTCAGCCTTCTCTACATTTTCATCCCTGTAGTTCTTTCAGACAGGAAAAGTTTTGACTGTGGGATGTCAACCCCCTCACTCACTTGATGCCCTGTCTTTCTGATTGAGGTGGGCTCTTTAAGTTCCCTCTCACTACTGTCAGGCATTTCATCAAAGGTCCCTTTGAGTCCTGAGAGTCTCTCACCTCTCCGGTTCCTGGCACATTCTGGAGGGTCTCCCCAACCTCCTACATAGCAAGGTTGCCTGTTTCCATTCTTTCTGCTGGCCCTTGGAGCTTTAGTCCTTTTCCTTCAACCAATACCAGATCTGGTTCCCCTCTTCCCCACACCCCACTCCACTTTCCCTCCCATGTCCTTCCCTCCAGCACCCTTTGTGAAATGGGGTATAGATCTAAAATGAGAATTCACAGCAGAGGAATCTCAAATGGCTGAGAAGCACCTAAAGAAATGTTTAAAGTCCTTAGTGATCTGAGAAATGCAAATCAAATAGACCCTGAGATTCCACCTTACACCAATCAGAATGGCTAAGATCAAAACCACCAGTGACAATACATGTTGGAGAGGATGTGGAGAAAGAGAAGCACTCCTCCTTTGCTGGTGGGATTGCAAACTGGTGCAACCACTCTGGAAATAAATCTGGAGGTTCCTCGGAAAATTGGAAATAGATCTACCTGAAGACCCAGCAGTACCACACTTGGTAATATACCCAAAAGGTGTCCCATCATGCCATAGTGGCACATGTTTCATTATGTTCATAATGACCTTGTTTGTGATAGCTAGAAGCTGAAAATAAATGCAATGAAATGCTACTCAGCTACTAAGAATGAGGACATCCTGACTTTTGCAGGCAAACGGAAAGAGCTAGAAAATATCATCCTGAGTGAATTGAGGTAACTCAGAGCCAAAAGGACATGCATGCTTTGTACTCACTAACAAGTGGATATTAGACAAAAAATGTACAGAATACCGAAGATACAGTCCACAGAACTCAAAAGGATCAACAAGAAAGCTTGGTACAATTTTGAAAAAGCAGGTAGACTAGTCATGTTCAATTAACACTCTTACAATTTAAAGACACTCATAAATAGAACTAAAGTGCCTGAGTATGAAATAATGACAGGAACCCCTTCATCTTCTTCACTACTAGAAGTTCCTAATAGTTCATACACCGTCAATGTGTCCAAACATATATGTGTGTGTGTGTGTGTGTGTGTGTGTGTGTGTGACCACTAAGATCTTCCTTTGACAGAACATGTGAGTTTTGAGGAAAAATATTCAGAATACATGCTGCTGCTACTTGAGGGCTTTTTTTTTTTTTTTTTTGAACCAGGCATTTACAATGAACTCTAGTTGGTAAAAAATCTACTGATGAACTTCCACCATTCTGTGTCCCAGTGACAAGTGATTCTGGACCTTGAGTCAGGTACTCTTTGAGCACTAAGAGATACAATCAGCAGAAAAGGGCTAGTCAATGGGAATGGAAGCCTTGGGCCAAAACAGTCCACCTTTCCTGCGTCACTTCTACCTATCTGCGAGACATGAAGACCTATATCCTCTTTCTCTGACCTGTCTCTACAATCATTAAACTCTTTTACTTCTATATCTTCCTCATTTAAATGGCATTTGGCTGGTTTAAAAAACAAGGTGAAAATATTACAAAAACAGAAATATATACTCAATATAATATTTGTTCATGTTTAAGACACAAGGAACGTCCTGCATATTCTAAAACCATAACCTGTCTTTATGGGTACCTGATAGCCTTGGCACTGCTACTTTCAATCTCTGGCAACACATAGACGTTTTCCTTAAGGGCAAACAGGATGTACATTGGCACCAAGGCTCAAGAACCAAACTGATTTAACCCATATTGTGGAGTGCACATTGCTTCTTTATAGGGATCTAGGCAATTTGGATATCCACACAGATTTGTCTTTCAAGTATCATCTGTTCATTCTTTATTGTTTCATGCTAATATAAATGGTAAACATACATCTCACCTAGTTGTGAAGATCTGGTTTGCAGAAATGTTCTAGGGTTGCAAAGGGCTCTTTTCTCCATTGACAGTGCTTTGGAAGGTTGCTAGCTTGACCCAAGTCTGGTATCAAGTAATTCCTTTGTGGCAAATTGTGAGGATGGCACTATTGGAGGCGCAGGAGGTTCTTGTGACATTAAACCTACAAATAAGTCTGAGAAGTTACCCTATGTTGGCTCACTAAAAGTGCTAAAAGTTTAATTGTTTCTCAGGTTAGAACCATGCACCGTCTTAAGTCCTCTTGTGATGGGTATGAACACAGAACCTATGGAATTCATATCTAGCAAACATGGCACTGGGATCATCTGTACCCATCCTATAGTTCCAATATTTCTTACCATTTAATTATGCATTATCATCACACTATCATAACTTGCAGCTAGGGAAAGGTTCACTAGCATGTCAACACAACCTTGGGTTTAACTCATTAGAATTTCATACATACATTCTTGGCTAGGTTCATATCTGATCTTCCCGATAGCCTGCCTGCCTGTTTTTTTTTTTTTCTTTCTGATCTCCAGTTCTTACCATGTCTTCCTGGTGGCATATTTCTATTTCATATGTACTACCTTATTTTTAATCACACAAAATAGTTTCTATATTGACCAAATTGGTTTTTAACTTATGTTCCTTAACATTATGGAATCAAAGTTCCCAGATGTATTGACTATGGACTTTCTGAAAACAGAATTTATTAATTTGTGGCATATCCTTTGCATCCCTAATCTCTCCAAGGACTTCTACCATGAAGGCATGTTGGATTTTGTCAAAGACAATTTCTCTATTTAATAATAAGATTTTTTCTTTCTGATTTTTATATGATGGATAACATTTATTATATAACTATCCCCACATCTATGGAATGAAATCTACTTGAATATTGTGGATGGTAATTTTGATGTGTTCTTGTGTTCGGTTTGTAAGTATTTTATTGAAAACAATACTATTTTTGATCATACATGAAATTATTATTATTATTATTATTACTATTATTATTACCTATGTAACTCTCTCTTTTTGTTGGGTATGTAAATCATTTATGTGTCAGAAAAACTGTGACCTTGTAAAACAAATTGATCAAGGTTCCTTTTATTTTGTAGAATAATATGAGTAGTATTAACATCAAGTTAACTTTGTAAGTCTGAAATAATTTTGTGATAAAACCATCTGGCCCCAGACATCTATTGAATATAGACTGTTAATTACTGTGTCTTCTTTGTCATTAGAGGTTATAGGTCTGTTTAAATTGCTCACCTAACTTTGATATAACTTGATAATGATATATATCAAGAAAATTATTCATTTATTTTAGATTTTCAATTTGTGGGAGTACACAGTCTTAAAATTCTTATGGTTTTCTCTATTTCCTTGATGTTTGTTATTATGCATCCATATCCAGTTTTTTTAACAATTTTTTTAAATTTTTAATAATTTTTATTACATATTTTCCTCAATTACATTTCCAATGCTATCCCAAAAGTCCCCATACCGCCCCCCACTTCCCTACCCACCCATTCCCATTCTTTTGGCCCTGGCATTCCCCTATATTGGGGCATATAAAGTTTGCAAGTCCAATGGGCCTCTCTTTCCATTGATGGCCGACTAGGCCATCTTTCGATACATATGCAGCTAGAGACAAGAGCTCCGGGGTACTGGTTAGTTCATCATGTTGTTCCAACTATAGGGTTGCAGATCCCTTTAGCTCCTTGGGTACTTTCTCTAGCTTCTCCATTGGGAGCCCTGTGATACATCCTATAGCTATTTTAATTTTATTAATTTGGATAATTTTTCTCTGCCTTTTAGTTATTTTCGCTAATGGTTTGTTGATCTAATTAATTTTCTCAAAGTAAAAACATTGCCTCATTAATTTTGGGGTATTATTTTACATTGATTTTATAATTTATAGATTGTAGTGCTGACTTTAAATATTTCTTTCCAACTACTTCTCTTGGGTTTAATATCTTCTTGGTATTGTTGTTGTTCTAAAGCTTTTAGGTGTGTTGTTAAGTTGACAACATGAGATCTCTATTTCTTAAAAAGGCAAGCACTTACTTTGTTCTGCTCTTAGAGCCACCCTGACAGGCAAGAACTGTGGTGATGTGCAGATTTGGCACACCAGAGTCTGAGGACCTCTAGCCATCAGCTCTCTCTTAATGTTTTGAATGCCAGAGCTTCTGGCTTCTGGCAACTTGCTCAGAGGTTTCTCACTGGCCAGTGAGAGACTCAGACCTCATTAGCTTTTATTGAGTCAGAGAGAAAGAAAAAGGATAGAGAAATTACTACACACACACACACACACACACACACACACACACACACACACACACACACATGGTTGGGTCTCTCCTTCAGTCTCCTCAATTTCACAAGTGCACATGCATACTTATATCCATACACATATGCATACACACACAAATATCGATATATATATATATGTGTGTATATATATGTGTGTGTGTATATATATATATGTATGTGTGTATGTGTGTGTGTGTGTGTGTGTGTGTGTGTGTGTATACACACCCTGATGCTCCCCTACCCACTCACTCCCACTTCTTGGCCCTGGCATTCCCCTAACTGTGGTATATAAAGTTTGCAATACCAAAAGGCCTCTCTTCCCAGTGATGGCCTACTCTATCATTTTCTGCTACATATGCAGCTAAAGACACAGTTCAGGGGGGTAGTTGTTAGTTCATATTGTTGTTCCACCTATAGGGTTCCAGAACTCTTCAGCTCCTTGAGTGCTTTCTCTAGCTTCTCCATTGGGGGCCCTGTGTTCCATCTTATAGATGACTGTGAGCAACCACTTCCACATTTGCCAGGCACTGGCAAAGCCACATACAAGACAGCTATAACAGGGTCCCTTCAGCAAAATCTTGCTGGCATATACAATAGTATCTTGGTTTAGTGGCTAATTATGGGATGGATCCCAGGGTGGGAGAGTCCATCCTTTCGTCTTAGCTCCAAACTTTGTCTCTGTAACTCCTTTCATGGGCATTTTGTTCCCTATTCTAAGGAGGAATGAAGTATCCTAACTTTGATCTTTCCTCTTCTTGATTTTCTTGTGTTTTGCAAATTGTATCTTGGGTATTCTAAGTTTCTGGGCTAATATACAGTTATCAGTGAGTGCATATCTAATGATTTCTTTTGTGACTGGATTACCTCATTAAGGATGATATAATCCAGATACATCCTTTTCCCCAGAATTTCATAAATTCATTGTTTTTTATAGCTGAGTAGGATCCATTGTGCAAATGTACCACATTTTCTGTATCCATTCCTCTGTTGAGGGATATCTGGGTTCTTTCCAGATTCTGGCTGTTATAAATAAGGCTACTATGAACACAGTGTTCTTATTCCCAATTGGAACATCTTCTGGGTATATGCCCAGGAGTCGTATTGCTGGATCTGCTGGTAGTACTATGTCCAATTTTCTTTTTTTTTAAATAGGTATTTATTTCATTTACATTTCCAATGCTGTCCCAAAAGTCCCACACACACTCCCCACCCACTCCTCCACCCACCACTCCCAATTCTTGGCCCTGTCATTCCCCTGTATTGAGGCATATAAAGTTTGTACGACCAATGGGCCTCTCTTTCCACTGATGTCCGACGAGGCCATCTTCTGATTCATATGTAGCTAGAGACATGAGCTGGGGGGGGGTGTTAACTGGTTAGTTCATATTGTTGTTCCACCGATAGGGTTGCATATCCCTTTAACTCCTTGGTTACTTTCCCTAGCTCCTCCATTGGGGGTCCTGTGATCCAACCAATAGCTGACTGTGAGCATACACTTCTGTGTTTGCTAGGCCCCGGCAAAGTCTCACAAAAGACAGCTATATCTGGGTCCTTTCAGCAAAATCTTGCTAGTGTATGCAATGGTGTCAGCATTTGGAAGCTGATTATGGGATGGATCCCTGGATATGGCAGTTTCTAGATGGTCCATCCTTTTGTCTCAGCTCCAAACTTTGTCTCTGTAACTCCTTCCATGGGTGTTTTGTTCCCAATTCTAAAAAGTGGCAAAGTGTCCACACTTTGGTCTTCGTTCTTCTTGAGTTTCATGTGTTTTGCAAATTGTATCTTATATGTTGGGTATTCCAAGTTTCTGGGCTAATATACACTTATCAGTGAGTACATGTTTTGTGAGTTCTTTTGTGATTGGGTTAACTCAGGCAGGATGATGCCCTCAAGGTCCATCCATTTGCAAAGGAATTTCATAAATCCATTCTTTTTAATAGCTAAGTAATACTCCATTGTGTAAATGTACCACATTTTCTGTATCCATTCCTCTGTTGAGGGGCATCTGGGTTCTTTCCAGCTTCTGGCTATTATAAATAAGGCTTCTATGAATATAGTGGAGCATGTGTCCTTCTTACCGGTTGGAACATCTTCTGGATATATGCCCAGGAGAGGTATTGCGGGAACCTCCGGTATTACTATGTCCAGTTTTCTGAGGAACCACCAGACTGATTTCCAGAATGGTTGTACAAGATTGCAATCCCACCAACAATGGAGGAGTGTTCCTCTTTCTCCACATCCTCACCAGCATCTGCTGTTACATGAATTTTTGATCTTAGCCATTCTGACTCGTGTGAGGTGGAATGCCACGGATTTTTTGATTTGCATTTCTCCAAGATTAAGGATGCTGAACATTTTTTCAGGTGATTCTCATCCATTCGGTATTCCTCAGGAGAGAATTCTTTGTTTAGCTCTGAGCCCCATTTTTAATGGGGTTATTTGATTTTCTGGTGTCCACCTTCTTAAGTTCTTTATATATATATATATATATATATATATATATATATATATATATATATATATATATATATTGGATATTAGTGTCCTATCTGATTTAGGATAGGTAAAGATCCTTTCCCAATCTGTTGGTGGCCTTTTTGTTTTATTGACAGTCTCTTGTGCCTTGCAGAAGCTTTGCAATTTTATGAGGTACCATTTGTGGATTATCGATCTTACAGCACAAGCCATTGCTGTTCTATTCAGGATTTTTCCCCCTGTACCCATATCTTTGAGGCTTTTACCTAATTCTTCTCTATAAGTTTCAATGTCTCAGGTTTTATGTGGAGTTGCTTAATCCACTTAGATTTGACCTTAGTACAAGGAGATGGGAATGGATCAATTTGCATTTTTCCACATGATAACTGCCAGTTGTGCAAGCACCATTTGTTGAAAATGGTGTCTTTTTTCCACTGGATGGTTTTTGCTCCCTTGTCAAAGATCAAGTGACCATAGGTGTGTGGGTTCATTTCTGGGTCTTCAATTCTATTCCATTTGTCTACTTGTCTGTTGCTATACCAGTACCATGCAGTTTTTTTTTTTTATCACAATTGCTCTGTATTACAGCTTTAGGTCAGGCATGTTGATTCCACAAGAGGTTCTTTTATCCTTGAGAAGAGTTTTTGCTATCCTAGGTTTTTTGTTATTCCACATGAATTTGGCGATTGCTCTTTCGAATTGGGTGAAGAATTGAGTTGGAATTTTGATGGGGATTGCATTGAATCTATTGATTGCTTTGGCAAGATAGCAATTCTTACTATATCAATCCTGCCAATCCAAGAGCATGGGAGATCTTTCCATCTTCTGAGATCTTCTTTAAGTTCTTACATCAGAGAGTTGAAGTTCTTATCATACAGATATTTCACTTTCTTAGTTAGAGTCATTCCAAGGTATTTTATATTATTTTTGACTATTGAGAAGGGTGTTGTTTCCCTACTTTCCTTCTCAGCCTGTTTATCCTTTGTGTACAGAAAGGCCATTGACTTGTTTGAATTAATTTTATATCCAGCTACTTCACCGAAGCTGTTTATCAGGCTTAGGAGTTCTCTGGTGGAATTTTATGGTCACTTATATATACTATCATATCATCTACAAAAAGTGATATTTTGACTTCTTCCTTTCCAATTTGTATTCCCTTGATCTTCTTTTATGTTGAATTGCTCTGGCTGGGACTTCAAGTACTATGTTGAATAGGTAGGTAGAAAGTGGGCAGCCTTGTCTAGTCCCTGATTTTAGGTGGATTGCTTTCAGCTTCTCACCATTTACTATTATGTTGGCTACTGGTTTGCTGTAGATTGCTTTTATCATGTTTAGGTATTGGCCTTGAATTCCTGATCTTTCTAAGACTTTTATCGTGAATGGGTGTTGGAATTTGTCAAACTCTTTCTCTGCATCTAACAAGATGATCATGTGGTTTTTGTCTTTGAGTTTGTTTATATACTGGATTACGTTGATGGATTTCCTTTATTTGAACCATCCCTGCATCCTTGGGATGAAACCGACTTGGTCAGGATGGATGATTTTGATATGTTCTTGGATTCAGTTAGCAAGAACTTTATTGAGGATTTTTGAACCAGTATTCATAAGGGAAATTGGTCTGAAGTTCTCTATCTTTGTTGGGTCTTTTTGTGGTTCAGATATCAAAGTAATTGTGGCTTCATAGAATGAGTTTGGTAGAGTACCTTCTGTTTCTATTTTGTGGAATAGTTTGTGAAGAACTGGGATTAGATCTTCTTTGAAGGTCTGATAGAACTCTGCACTAAACCCATTTGGTCCTGGGCTTTTTTTTTGGGGGGGGGAGACTATTAATGACTGATTGTATTTCTTTAGGGGATATAGGACTGTTTAGATCATTAACCTGATCTTGATTTAACTTTGTTACATGGTATCTGTCTAGAAATTTTTCCATTTCATCCAGGTTCTCCAGTTTTATTGAGTATAGCCTTTTGTAGAAGGATGTGCTGGTGTTTTGGATTTCTTCAGGATCTGCTGTTATGTCTCCCTATTCATTTCTGATTTTGTAAATTAGGATGCTGTCCCTGTGCCCTGTAGTGAGTCTGTCTAAGGGTTTATCTATCTTGTTGATTTTCTCAAAGAACCAGCTCCTCGTTTGGTTGATTCTTTGAATAGTTCTTATTTTTTCCACTTGGTTGATCTTTCCCTGAGTTTGATTATTTCCTGCCTTCTACTCTTTCGTGAATTTTCTTTCTTTTGTTCTTGAGATTTTAGGTGTGATGTCAAGCTACTAATGTGTGCTGTCTCTAGTTTGTTTTTGGAGGCTCTCAGAGCTGTGCGTTTTCCTCTTAGAAATGCTTTCATTGTGTCCCGTAAGTTTGGATAATTTGTGGCTCCATTTTCATTAAACTCCAAAAAGTTCTTAATTTCTTTGTTTATTCCTTCCTTAACCAAGGAATCATTAAGAAGAATGTTTTTCAGTTTCCACGTGAATGTTGGCTTTATATCATTTATTTTGTAATTGAAGATCAGCCTTTGTCCATTGTGATCTTATAGGATGAATGGGAAAATTTCAACATATTTGTATATGTTGAGGCTTTTTTTGTGACCAATTATGTGGTCAATTCTGGAAAAGGTCCCATGAGGTTCTGAGAAGAAGGTATATCCTTTTGTTTTAGGATAAAATGTTCTGTAGATATCTATTAGATCCATTTGCTCATAACTTCTGTTAGGTTCACTGGGTCCCTGTTTAGATTCTGTTTCCATGATCTCTCCATTGGTGAAAGTGGTGTGTTGAAGTCTCCCAATATTATTGTGTGAGGTGCAATGTGTGCTTTGAGCTTTACTAAAGTTTCTTTAATGAATGTTGCTGCCCTTGTATTTGGAGCATATATATTCAGTATTGAGTGTTCGTCTTGGAAGATTTTACCTTTGATGAATATGAAGTGCCCCTCCTTGTCTTTTTTGATGACCTTGGGTTGGAAGTCAATTTTATTAGATTTTAGAGTGGCTACTCCAGCTTGTTTCTTCACACCATTTGCTTGGAAATTTGTTTTCCAGCCTTTCATTCTGAGGTAGTGTTTATCTTTTCCCCCGAGATGGGTTTCCTGTATGCAGCAAAATGTTGGGTACTGTTTGTGTAGCCAGTCTCTTAGTCTATGTCTTTTTATTTGGGAGTGGAGTCCATTGATATTGAGGAAAAGTAATTGTTGCTTTCTATTATTTTTTGTTGTTAAAATTGTCATTCTGTTCTTGTGGCTGTCTTCTTTCAGGTTTGTTGAGGGATTACCTTATTGCTTTTCATACGATGTGGTTTCTGTCCTTGTATTGGTTTTTTGTTGTTGTTGTTGTTGTTGGTTTTTTTTTTGTTTTTGTTTTTGTTTTTTCTGTTATTATCCTTTGAAGGACTGGATTCGTGGAAAGATAATGTGTGAATTTGGTTCTATCATGGAATAGTTTGGTTTCTCCATCTAAGGTAATTGAAAGTTTGGCTGGGTATAGGAGCCTGCCTTGGCATTTGTGTTCTCTTAGTGTCTGTATAAAATCTGTCCAGGCTCTTTTGGCTTTCATAGTCTCTTGTGAAAAATCTGGTTTAATTCTGATAGGCTTGCCTTTGTATGTTATTTGACCTTTTTCCCTTTCTGCTTTTAATATTCTATCTTTATTTAGTCCATTTGTTGTTCTGATTATTATGTGTCGGGAGGAATTTCTTTTCTGGTCCAGTCTATTTGGAGTTCTGTAGGCTTCTTGTATGTTCATGGGCATCTCTTTCTTTAGGTTTGGGAAGTTTTCTTCTATAATTTTGTTGAAGATATTTGCTGGCCGTTTGAGTTGAAAATCTTCATTCTCATCTACTCCTATTATCTGTAAGTTTGGTCTTCTCATTGTGTCCTGGATTTCCTGGATGTTTTGAGTTAGGGTTTTTCAGCATTTTCCATTTTCTTTGATTGTTTTGCCAATGTTCTCTATGGAATCTTTTGCACCCAAGGTTGTCTCTTTCATCTCTTGTATTATGTTGCTGATGCTTGCATCTATGGTTCCAAATTTCTTTCCTAGGGTTTTTATCTCCAGCATTTCCTCACTTTGGGTTTTCTTTATTGTGTCTACTTCCCTTTTTAGGTCTTGGATGGTTTTATTCAATTCCATCACCTGTTTGGTGGTGTTTTCCTGCAATTCTTTAAGGATTTTTGCTTCCTCTTTAAGGTCTTCTACCTGTTTAACAGTGTTCTCCTGTATTTCTTTAAGTGAGTTATTACAGTCCTTCTTGATGCCCTCTGCCATCATCATGAGATATGCTTTTAAATCCAGGTCTAGCTTTTCGGGTGTTTTGGGGTGGTATGGACTGGGCGATGTGGAAGTGCTGTGTTCTGATGATGGTTAGTGGTCTTTGTTTATGTTAGTAAGATTCTTATGTTTACCCTTAACCATCTGGTAATCTCTGGAGTTAGTTGTTATAGTTTTCTCTGGTTAGAGATTGTTCCTCTTGTGATTCTTTTAGCCTCTATCAGCAGACCTGGGAGACTAGCTCTCTCCTCTGAGTTTCAGTGTTCAGAGCACTTTCTGCAGGCAAGCTCTCCTCTTACAGGGAAGGTGCACAGATATCTGGTGTATAGACCTCCCTCCTGGCCAAAGATGAAGGCCAAAACTAGGACCTGTCCCAGAAGCTGTGTTGCTTCATGCTGTCACAGAAGCTGTGGATTGCATTGAATCTGTAGATTGCTTTAGGCAGGGTAGCCATTTTGACTATATTAATCCTGCCAATTCATGAGCATGGGAGATCTTTCCATCTTCTGAGATCTACTTTAATTTCTTTCTTCAGAGAGGTGAAGTTCTTATTATAATGATCTTTCACTTCCTTAGTTAGAGTCACACCAAGGTATTTTATATTATTTGTGACTATTGAGAAGGGTGTTGTTTCCCTAATTTCTTTCTCAGCCTGTTCATCCTTTTTGTAGAGAAAGGCCATTCATTGATTTGTTTGAGTTAATTTTATATCCAGATACTTCACTGAAGCTATTTATAAGGTTTATGAGTTCTCTGTTGGAATTTTCAGGGTCACTCATATATACTGTCATATAATCTGCAAAGAATGATATTTTAACTTCTTCCTTTTTGATTTGTATCCCCTTGATCTCCTTTTGTTGTTGAATTGCTCTGGCTAGGAATTCAAGTTATATATTCAATAGGTAGGGAGAAAGTGGGCAGGCTTGTTTAGTCCTTGATTTTAGTGGGATTGATTCAAGTTTCTCTCCATTATTTTGATATTGGCTACTGGTTTGCTGTACATTGCTTTTATTTTGTTTAGGTATGGGCTTTGAATTCCTTAACTTTCCAAGACTTTTATCATGAAGATGTGTTAGATTTTTTCAAATGCTTTCTCAGCATCTAAAGAGATTGTCATGTGGTTTTTGTATTTGATTTTGTTTATATAATGGATTACGTTGACGAATTTCCATATATTAAACCATACCTGCATCCCTGGGATGAAGCCTACTTGGTCATGATGGATGATCATTTTGATATGTTCTTGGATTCAGTTTTCAAGGATTTTATTAAGTATTTTTTGCATCAATATTCATAAGGGAAATTGGTCAGAAGATCTCTTTCTTTGTTGGATCTTTTGTGGTTTAGGTATCAGACTAATTGTGGCTTCATAGAATGAATTGGGTGGAGTACCTTCTGCTTCTATTTTCTGGAATAGTTTGAGGAGAGTTAGAATTAGGTCTTCTTTGAAGGTCTGATAGAACTCTGCACTAAACCCATCTGGTCCTGGGCTTTTTTTGGTTGGGAGATTATTAATGACTGCTCCTATTTCTTTAGGGGAAATGTCACTGTTTAGATCATTAATCTGACCCTGATTTAACCTTGTTACCTGGTATCTGTCGAGGAAGTTGTAAATTTCATTCAGGTTTTCTAGTTTTATTGAGTATAGCCTTTTGTAGTAGGATCTGGTGATGTTTTGGATTCCCCAGGTTGTGTTGTTATGTCTCTTTTTTCATTTTTGATTTTGCTATTTCTGATACTGTCCCTGTGCCCTCTAGTTAGTCTCCTAAGGGTTTATCTATCTTGTTGTTTTTCTCAAAGAACCAGCTCCTCATTTGGTTGATTCTTTGAATAGTTCTTTTTTTTTTCCCACTTGGTTGATTTCAGCCCTGAGTTTGATTATTTTCGGCTGTCTACTTGGTGAATTTGCTCCTTTAGTTCTAGAGCTTCTACGTGTGCTGTCAGGCTGCTAATGGATGCTCTTCTGTTTGTTTGTTTGTTTGTTTGTTTTTGTCACTCAGGGTTATCAGTTTTCCTCTTAGGACTGTATTCATTGTGTCCCATTAGTTTGGTTATGTTGTGGCTTCATTTTTAGTAAACTCTAAAAATTCTTAATTTCTCTCTTTATTTCTTCCTTGATCAAGGAATCATTGAGTAGAGTTTTGTTCAATTTCCACGTGAATGTTGGCTTTCTATTATTTATGTTATTGAAGATCAGCCTTAGCTCTTTAATCATTTTTATAGTTTCTCAGATAAAAAAATTCCATAAAATTACCTTATAGATAAAATGTTTTATTCTCTAAGCTTAATATATGTTCAAAGCAACAGTTTCACATTGCCTTGTGTTATCATGGTGCACACCTGTGTCCTCATCCTTGAACCTGTCTCAGGAGGAATTTTTTCCCTTGATCATTAACTTGTTCCAAATCTATTTTTCTTCTTATTAAATTCTTAGTAAAATTTACATGATTGTGGCATAGAACTCTATTTGAAAATTTTCATTCTACAGGGTCTTTAAAATAATTGAATCAATTGAGTAGTTCGAAAAAAAATCATTATCAGGGATTATGGAATCACCAGTTTGTCAAAATATAATTATTACATGAAAGTACATCTTTATATTGGTCTTTGAGTAAATTTTTCCAAAAGAGTGGAGAGATACCCATGTCATTAGGCTATGTAATAGTATTAGCAAAGGCATATCAGCACTCATAAGCCATTATGGAATGTAGTCTCTGGGGTTCATACCTCTCAAAGCATACCCATCACAGTCATGCAAAACAGTGAGCCATCTACAGAAAACTCACTTGCTTTCCATAGTATTTTCTGCATGGTTTGTGCCAAATAAGTGTGTTCCATAAGTTTATGTATGTGGTGTATTCATTTTCATTCATTTCGAGACAGTCTTTAATTTCTTTTACTTTTTATTTTAATTTTTATTATTGATTATTCTATTTATTTACATGTCAAATGTTGTCCCCCTTCCCAGCCTCTCCTTTGCAACCCCCTATTCCATTCCCCCTCCGGTTTGCCTCAAGTAGGGTTTTCTCTACCAACCCACTTGTGCCTCATGCCTCTAGCATCTCCCTTCACTGGGGCAAAAAGGCCTCCACAGAACCAACAGCCTTCCCTCCCAATGAAGCTAGATAAGGCAATCCTCGATAGACATGTAGCAGGTGCCATGGGCCCATCCATGTATGCTTATTGGTTGGTGATTTAGTCCCTGGGAGCTCTGAGGGGTCCAGTTAATTGATATTTCTATTCATCATATGGGGTTGCATTTCCCTTTAGCTCATTCAGTCCTACCCTAAGTCTTCTATTGGGGTCCCCAGTCTCACTCAAAGGGTTGGTTGAGTGTCTGCATCTGTCTTAGTCAGGGGCTGGTAAAGGCTCTCAGAGGACTACCAAACTAGGATCCTGTAGGCAAGCACTTCTTAGCATCAGAAATAGAGTCAGGATTTGGTGTCTGCAAATGGAATGGATCCCAAGGTGGGGCAGTCTCTGGATGGCATTTCCTTCAGTCTCTGTTCCATTTTTATACATTTGAAGATGACTCTGATATGCAAAGGCTTTACCACAGTGAGACCATTCATAAGGTTTCTCTCTAATATATGTTGTTTTCTGTATTTGGTGATAACTGTGATGTGCAAAGGGTTTACCACCTTGCTTATGTTCACAGGGTTTCACTCTAGTATGAATAATTTCATGATGACGAAGGCTACAGAAATGTCCAAAGGCTTTACAATATCAAATGCATTTGTAAGAGGGTGATTCTTTGCATGCCTTTGAAGATAACTGTAGCATAAAAAGGCTTTATCACACTGATTGCACTTGGAAGGTTTTGCTCCAGTATATATTCTTTTACATAGTTGAAGTTTTCCTTAATATGAAAAAGTTTTATCACATTGCTTACATTCACAGAGTTTCTCTTCAGTATGTGTTCTTTGATGTATTCAATTGTGCTGTAACAACTGGATTATCATGTCAATTATATTTGTCAGGTTTGTTTCTAGCATTGTGTGTGTGTGTGTGTGTGTGTGTGTGTGTGTGTGTGTGTATCTGGAGACTACTGTGACATGCAAAGACTAGACCATATTGAATACCATCCTAGTGTTTGCCTACAGTATGAATGATTTCATGTCTTTACCTTGACGATTATATCCATAGTGTTTCTCACTAGTATTTTTCTTTAAAGTATTCAGAGATAACTGTTTTGTGAAACTCTCACTTATATCATACTTGTAGGATTTCTCTCTAATATCTGTTCTTTTTTACATTAAGAGATAACTGTGATATGTAAAAGATTTACCACATTTCTTCTGTTCATATGGTTTCTCTACAGTATAATTACTTCCATGATGATGAAGACTACAGAAATGTGTGAAGACCTTACCATTTCAAATACCTTCATAGGATTTCTCTCCCAGAAAATTCCTTTTATGTTTCTGGAGACTATTGTGATTTTCCAAGGCTTCATTACAATGATTACATCCATAGAGATTCTTCAGCATGATTCCTTTTATGGTATTGGAAAGTACTGTAATGTGCAAAGGCTTTATCCCTTTGATTACATTCAAAGGCTTTCTCTCCAGTATGTGCCATTGTATATATTATGAGACTATTGTGTTTTGAATGGGATTTATCACATTGATTATATTTGTAAGGTTTTTTTTCGAGTATGTGTTCTTTTCTGTATTTGGAAATGACTCTATCATGGAAAGGGTTTATCACCTTGATTACATTTGTAGATTTTCTCTCGAGTTTGTATTACTTTATGTATTTGAAGATGACTGCTTTTTTGCAAAGGCTTTACCACATTGATTACATTCATAATGTTTCCTTCCAGTATGTGTTCTTTCAATTATTTGAAGATACTGGTATTGTGAATATGTTCTCTCACATTGATTACATTTGTAAAGTTTCTTTCTAATATCTGTTCTTTTATGTATTTGGCGACTACTATGACATTCAAGGACTTCCCTATGTTGAAAGTCTTCAGAGGCACCTTCAGCCAAGTCCTTTCTTCTGGGGCAGAGTCTTAGATGATCTGCTCCCATGAAGACACCATATCATGATCCATCCTAGAGGACTCACTGCACTCAGAAGAGTTGGTAAGAAGCACCACTATCCGCGGCGTCCCAGAGCTGCCACTGGAAGACAAGTGGACTTGGGATCCATCACAGAGAAAAACCCCCACCCTCATAAATACCATTCCTCTTCTGTCCCTTCTGCTACTTCCTCCTGATACTTTCTGCTGAGGCAGACTTTTAGTTGCTCTGTTCCCATGAAGACTTCATATCCTGACTCATCCTAGAGGACTAGCTGCACTCAGAGCAGTTGATGACCTGCTACATTCAGAGTAGTTGAGTATCCACTACACTCAGAGAAGTGAGGATGAACTACACTCAGAGCAGTTGGACAATAGCTTAACTTCTCCACTGAAGTCTTAACAGTTTAAGGGCCTCTCAGGATATCTACTGCAAACCGAGCAACAGATCAGGAGCTTCTCTGCCCCTGTGAAGAGCCCCCAGTTGGAAGGCCCCACTGGTGGTCTGCTACAGCCAAAGCTACAGGCATACCAGGAGACCTGAGCAAACCAGGGACAAATGAGGCAGATATCAGACAGCCACCCAGACCAACAATCACCATGGATGCCAGATGACAAAAGGCAGGCACAAGACCATAAGTAATAGAAGCCAATATACATGGGAGTCATCAGAAACCAGTTCTCCTACCATAACAAGCAATGAATATACCAACACACCTGATAATCAGGAATCTGTCCTAAAATTCTATCTCATGAAGATAATAGAGTCTTTGAGGAGGATATCAAAAACTCACTGAAAGAAATAAATGAAAACTCAGGAAAACAGGTGAATGAATTGAATAAAGCAATCCAAGACCTAAAAGTGGAAGTAAAAACAATAAAGCAAACACCAATGGAGGCAAACCTGGAAATGGAAAACCTAGGAAAGAGGTCAGGAATTACAGATGTAAGTATCACCAACAGAATACAAGAAATAGGAGAAAGAACCTTAGGTATAGAAGATACTGTAGAAGAAATTGACATAACTGTCAAAGAAAATTCAAAATATAAAAAATTCCTAACCAAAAGCATCCTGGAAATTTAGGACACAATGTAAAGACCAAATCAAAGAATAATCAGAATAGAGGACAAAGAATCCTAGCTCAAAGGACCTGAAAATGTCTTAAACAAAATCATAGAAGAAAACTTTTCCAACCTAAAGAAGAGATGGACATAAAGGTATAAGAAGCCTATAGAACACCAAATAAATGGGATCAGAAAAGCAAATCTTCTCTTCATATAATTATTAAACTACTAAATTCACATAGCAAAGAAACAATATTAAAAGCTGCAAGGGAAAAAGGCCAAGTAACATATAAAATTAGACCTTGGGAATATACCGAAAAGATGCCCCACCATGCCTCAGGGGTACATGTTCCATCAGAGAGTTGACCTTAAATCCAATAAATTGTGGTTGATATTTCCTAACATTCCTGACACTGTTTCACCAATTGGCATATTGCAGGCAGGCCATCCTTGTATCTCACTGAGTTTGAGGCTGGGTGATATTACTGATTACATTTCTTTTCAGGTATCATGCAAATGTCTCCTAACCCTCAAGGGACTGGAGGTACCAGGGAGTTTAGAGGTCAGGTGGTGGAGGAGGTGGGGAAATCCACATAGAGACAGGGGGTGGGGAGCAGGCATGGATGTGCAACAGTTGGAGGGTGACTCGGGGTGGAATAAAATTTGGATTGTAAAAAAAAATAATAAATATTTTCTCTTTTAAAAAAAGCCTTCGGAGGGTTTCTCTTGTGTTTGAGATCTTTCATGATTTTGAAGATGAATGTGATATGTTAAGGCTTTATCACATTGTATATATTCATACAGCTTCTCTCCATCATGATTTCTTTCATACCTTCCATGTCTTCTATCACTTTGCCAATGTTCTTCAATATTATATTCTTCCCAATTGTAGCCTATAGTAGAGAAGTTCCTGTAGGTCTCCAGCATCACATCTTTGTAAAGTCTCTTCTGAGGTGGATACATCAAGAACCACTCTTCCCAAGTGAAGTGAACATGTGCATTATCATCGGTCAATGCATCCATGTTGTGAGTTCAGAAATTGCCTGAACTTCCCTTACAGCACCCAGCATTAGCACACAGAGCACAACACACCAACGACTCAAGCCTCCTCAGCTACAGCATTGAACTAGTGACATTATGCCCCTACTTGAGTTCTTTATATATTTTGGATATTAGCACACTATCAGATATGGAGTTGGTAAAGATATTTTCCCAATCTGTGGATGGTCAGTTTGTCCTATTGACAGTGTTCTTTGCCTTACAGAACCTTTTGCCAATGGGTTCAAAACTCTTTTCCACTTTTTAAATCCATCTTGATGATTTTCTCAAAGAACCAGCTTTTGGTTTGGTGATTCTTTGTTTCATTCTTGTTCTTTATAATTGGTTGATTTCTGCCCTGAGATAGGTTATTTGCTGCCCTCTATGCCTCTTGGATGCCTTTGCTGCTTTTTGTTAGAGCTTTCAGGTGTGCTGTTAAGTTGCTAGTGTAGGATCTCTCTGATTTCTTTATGAAGGTGCACAGGGCTATGAATTTTCCTCTTAGCACTGCTTTCACTGAATTTTTTCTGTTTCTATGTGTTTCAATGCTTTCTGATGTTCTTCTTCTTCTTTTTTTTTTTTTACTAATTTTTATTATATATTTTCTTTATTTACATTTCAAATGTTATCCTGTTTTCTAGTTTTCCCTCCAAAAATCCTCTATCCCCTCCCCTCTAAACCTGTTCCCCAACTCATCCACTCCCATTCCTGGTCCTGTCATTCGCCTATATTGGGGTATAGAGCCTTCACAGGATCAAGGGCCTCTCCTATTGATATCCTCCTTTAATCCATAGTGGTCTAATAGGATGCAAATAGGTCAAATTTCCTTTTTTAAAAAAATCTTTTGAGACTTGTTTTGTGCTTAAGAATGCGTTCAAATTTGAAAAACGCCCCATAATGTGCATAGAAGTATGCATTTTCTTCTGTGTTTAGGAGAAATGTCCAAAAATATCTGTTAGGTCCATTTGGTTTATGCCATCACTTATTTCCAACCTTTCTCTGTTTCATTTTATCTGGATTGCTGCCTATTGTTAAGAGTGTGACATTGAAGTCTCCCACTACCAGTATGTTGTGATAAATATGTGACTTAATCTGTGATAGTCTTTATATGGACTTTCTGTCCTTGTGTTTGATGAATAAACCTTAAGAATTTAGATGGTCAGGCTGGGCATGGTTGTCCATGCCTTTAATCCCAGCACTTGGGAGGCCAGCATGACTGTACAGAGTGAGTTCAAGGACAGCCAGGGTTACACAGAGAAACCCTGTCTCGAAAAAAACCAAAATAAATAAATAAATAAAAGTATTTAGATGGTCACTTCTGGTGTTTTTGTCCTGAAATCTTCAGGTTGAAGGTTTTTTTTAAACAGCCTTCTGTGGGACAGGATTTTATTTAGATACTGCTGAAATTTTGAATTATTATGAAATGTCTTTTTTCCTCTCTCTATTAAGACTGGAATTTTCCAGGGTATTAGTAGTCTTGGTTGTCATCTGTCCTCTCCTAGAGTTGATAGAGTATCTTCCCAGGCTTTTTGATCTTTTATAGTCTCCCTGGAGAAATCAGATGTTATTCTAATAGACCTGTTTGTATATGTTACTTTGTCTTTTCTCCTGGCATATTTTTATAGTGTTTCTTTGTTCTGTATGCTTATTGTTTTGATTATTACTTATTAAGAGGAATTCTTACTTTGCGCTGCTCTGTTTGGTTCTTTAAACTTGTGTCCTGTACCTTAATAAGGGATTCCTTCTTTAGGTTAGGATATTTTCTCCTGATTTAGTTGACATTATTTCTGCACCTTTGATTTGAGTTTCTTCTCCTGTCTTTTTCCTATTTTTCTAAGATTTGGTCTTTGCGTGGTGTTGCATATCCCATGTGTTGCTTGTGTTTCTAATGTTTTAAATGTAACATTTTCTTTAATAAAGGTATTTATTTATTTTGCTTTTTGTTCAATTACTTAAGAATCTTTCTTTAGTCCCTTATATTCTGTTGTTGAATCTTGCTTCAGAGAATTGTGTTTGAATATCTAAAGTTTTCATTTTTCAACTTCCCTCAGTTTTGTTTTTGTTTTTTGATTCTATTTCTAATATTTGACATTCAACTATTTTACTAATTTCCATCGACTGCTTCTGTCTTTATTGATTTCTTCACTTCTTCTTTAACAAACACTTTAATACTTAAAAAGTACATTTTAAAGTATTTATCTCATGCTTCAACTATCTTTCATTTATCAGGGTTCTAATGGAAGCTCATACAGGGTCAAAGTGATAGAAAATGGAGAGTCACAGCCCAGCATTATGCATTGGAGGAGCACATGATGCCAAAACACTGCACAAATGAGCCAAGAATTGAAACTGTATGAAGTTATGTCAGCTAAACCTGTTAAATCCATAAATTATCAAATAATCTTTCAGAGCTGGGTTTGTGAAGGATAAATAGAACCCTTTAAGCAAACTAAAATCAATAATGGAATATGATCTATCATAGTGAATCTACCCACAACCTTGTGAACACCAGGATACCATTCATTTTTGAGTTCCTGAGGAATTGCAAGTATGGCCACAAAAAGACATTTTTTAAAAAAGAGAAAAGACTTAGGAATTATATTTGCATTTTATTTTTTAAAGTATTTTATTTGCACAATAGGTAAATCTTTTTTTTTTTTTTTAAGGAATAATAAACATACATTAGTTGGAGCAGCAGAGTTCGTAATGTGAAAATAGTTGAAGGGTCCCAGAATCACATTACAAGGTTGCTTTTCAGGGACACAAATCTTGAATATACCAAGCAAAGGCTGGTCGCTGACAAGCAGATAGCCCTCCCCTATCAATGGTGTCTTGTGCCAAAACCTTCCTTGTGGCCATCAGGCTGCTTAAATAGTAGGGTAGTGAGCATATGAAGCAATTCCACAGTGGTTGTTCTTGTCTTTGGTGAGCTTCATGTAGCCTCTAATGCCCCATCACTTACCCCAGCTGAAAAAAATATGTTCTCTGTTTAGTAGACAGATCACTGAATGTTGGATTTATTTTAATAATTGACAAGGGATCAACTTAACAGATAGATAAGAAAAGGCAAAGGATCTACTCCTGGGTTCCAAGAGATACCTCATATAACACTGCAACACAACCACAAAGAATGGGCAGACTGACTATCTACCAATTCATGGTTCAGAATTAACAATTTTGTCATAGTTTAGAAAAACAATGGCACAGACATAATATTGCCACCCAAAACACAGATGGCAGAATTTGAACATTATGATTTTCCATTGTGAGTAGGTTGTGAAAGCTATAGGAAAATTCAGAGATTAAGGACTGGATATAAATTCAATAGCCATGTAAACTGAATCTGACATTTTGTTGTACATGTAACTCAAGTTCTCAGGGCATGATGATAAGACATACATGGACCAAGCTGGGTAACCAAATTAGTCAGTGATCTCCTAGATCAGTGAGAAACAGTGCCATAATTTTGATATTGGATAATGATTGAGAAAATAATTGAGGTTAACATCAGACCTCTACAGGATATACTTGCACACTCATGTATCTACAGAAATACAAACATGTACACATGTACACATACTTCCCACGTGTACATAAGAAAATAAGAACAACTATTATTCAACTTTAATGAAACAAAGGTTTTTTTTTTTTTTAAATTTTATGCTATGTATCCAATTGCTGACTTGCAACAGGAAAATTCCTTCACTAATTCCCCTGAAATGTTAGGCAGTGCTTTTAACCACTGAACCATCTCTCCAGATCTTGGAACTTCAAATATACACTTTTGGCAATTTATACCTATTCTTGTTCAGCCAGTAGTGATTACCATCGGTCTCATTTCCCTTAAATCTGTAACCAACCACGAGGACTCCATGAGACACAGTATCACTGCTACAATTTGGCTCATGGTAAATACCTGAGAAATAAAATGAAAGGTGATTGGTGTAAGTAGCACAGGCTATCTGACAGTGAGTTAGTTCTGTCACTAACAGTTTTCAAAGGAGGTATTTTCAAAAATTGTAAAATGAGACAAACTACAATTCAAATAAATAGCTGTATGAATTGTTACCAAAAACATAACTCTATAGGGTTTTACAGAAAACTGAAGAAATTCTAATAGTGTTTATTTGTTGGTAAACACTTGTCTATGTGCTTATGATATAAAAATCCTTGGAATTTTGTGGGTTGGTTGTTATTCTTGTTGTCAGAATATCATGCCATTTTAACTCTCAGAAGTTTAAATTATTTACTTCAAGAGGCTCTGTTATACTTTGATTTCAGATAATCAGTTTCTATGGATACCTAAAATATCTATCAAATGAAGAAGTTAAGTTTAGCTAAGCAATAAGCTTTATAAATTTTAACAAGTGAAATTGCATGTGGGGTCATATCAGGTAAATTGTGAAGAAGAATAAAGTCTGGAAGCTCAAATATTTAAATGACATTTATACATAAATACCAATCAATAAATATGTTGTAACATAGGGATGCCATTATTTTTTTCCTTATATAGAAGTAAAAATGAGTACCTCCCTTATAATTCTTGAAAGACTCATATGAAACATCAATTCCAGCAGTGATGGGCCCAATAGTTGCTACAGCAGCCATTAGGATATCCTCACTTTTGGGGAGGGACAAAAATCCTGTTATTTCAGCCTTAGAATTCTTTGGATTATACCTGCATGGTCCATCCTTTAAAAGACAAGTAAGGGACTCAGTTACTTTCACTCACCTTCTGGGGAACAAGACTCAGAACCATAGCACTCTGTACTTTGAAGCTGAACACACTTAAAGTCTAATGCCAATAAATAATCCCAGGAATTGAAAAGCTATTGAGAGATTTAGAACTGAAAATTAGTTTGCATATCTTCAATGACAATGAATTTGTCTTCCTATCTTTGAGAAATTTTAATGGTTGAAAAATATATATTATATGTATAGTAGTTTGCATATTCTTCATAGAAGAAAATAGAGCTGCACCAAAATAATTTCATCAGAAAGCTATACAGATATTGAAAAACTAATGACAGATTTAATGATATACATAGTAGTTCTACTAAATTGTACCCTGAAGATGGTGGATTATCTCTACAGTTGTCTTACATTCCAAGCTGAGTTAAAGTAACAGCATAGGATGTCCACTTACTTTCCCTTCATATGGATATGTTGCCTCAGACTCCAGACCACCATTGTGCAAAACATACTGGAAGGCATTGTATGTATCATCACCAAGACAACCATTGTTGCCTTGAGGTTTAGAACAGTCCACCAGGTTCTGCACACTCAGAGGGGTGAGTTTGCCTGTTTGCCAGATTGCCTGTGCTTCTATGGCACCAGTCACAGCAAATGCCCAACAAGCATCCCAGTCTCTCTGAACAGGGAAGAAAGGGTTGTCATAGATAAATAACAACCTGGCAACAAGCTAGAAAACTTATTACTGCATGAAAATTATTTAATGTCAATTGATTGATCCCTTGGAGATATCAGACTCCTAAAAGACATTACTACTGGCAGTTTGCTCATGCTCTAGTCATGGCCATATACATGAACATTTGAAAGGGACTACTTGTTTTGTGAGTTGTTAAGGGCAATAAAAGAGGACACAAGTTCCACAGAAAGATAGGTGGACACTAATAGGGAGTATATGTGGTATATTTTTAGGATTAAATACATTTAAAATATATGAAGCATTCTAAGAAGAAAAAATATTATTAAAAATGAACAGCATATTACTCCATACTTAATGTGCACACAAAACACTGACTCTTTTACCTTTTCAACACAGTTTAAGATGATGGGAATGTAATACCTTCATACCTGTTTCCGTACAGGAGTCACATATCCTTTCTTCCGCCAATCCACAAATTTGGGGAGAATACTGCCAGCTTCATGTTTCATGATACTTTTCCCCTCTCTGTGAGTCCAAACTGGAATTTTAATCATCATTTTCCTGAATTCTTCATCAGTCTTCAAGGAGAAGTACATAAATAGTTATTGTACTGTCTAGTTTTGTGTCAACTTGACACAGCTGGAGTTATCACAGAGAAAGGAGCTTCAATTGTGGAAATGTCTCCATGAGATCCAGCTGTAAGGCATTTTCTCAATTAGTGATCAAGGGGGAAAGGCCCCTTGTGGGTGGTGCCATCTCTGGGCTAGTAGGCTTGGGATCTATAAGAGAGCAGGCTGAGCAAGCCAATAAAAAACACCCCTCCATGGCCTCTACATCAGCTCCTGCTTCCTGACCTGCTTGAGTTCCAGTCCTGACTTCTTTGGTGATGAACAGCAGCATGGAAGTGTAAGCCGAATAAACCCTTTCCTCCCCAACTTGCTTCTTGGTCCTGATGTTTGTGCAGGAATAGAAACCCTAACTAAGACAGTTATATATTAAAAAAAACACCTTATAAATTACTAATGAGAGCACAGTGTGAAGCAATCCATGCAACACTCACCTGGTTACCAAATTCACTCATTTTCATGGTGAAGCCATTCTTACCCAGGCTGTTCTCCCTGTTTTGCAGTTTGTTCATTTTCCATTTTTCTTCCCAAACCACTCTATTCAGTTTCTCTTCTTTCTAGAAATGAGTGTAATGAGTATTCTTTCTGGTTAAACTCCTTAATCTGCCCTTGTGGACTAGCTGCTGCAGGTGAACAGAGTCCAGAGAGAAGGATCAAAAACACTATATCCAGGCATTTACCAAGGGGAATCTGACCACCCTGTTCTACCAGTATTTGTGATTAGGTAAGCTCTTAATGGTAGTGGGTTTTGGGGGGGGGGCATGGAGCTGTGACTTCTCATGTGCTTTAACACTTGCAACAGCAATGAAAATTCACTCTTAGGCCCTTCTGGACAGTTTTCATGTTACCAACCAGGCTATATGATTTGTTATATTTTATCTTCCAGTCTTGCCATTCAGCATCCAAACTTGAATGAAGTAATGGAACACCTGAGGCCACTCCCAAATACAGGAAGGCTATGAAGACAACAGCAGCCATGTCTCAAGTACCTGGAGAGGGGAGAAAACTTAAGAAATAGCTACACACAGACTAAAAAAATGCACTTTTCTCTCTTTTCTGCAAAAAGAAGCCATTTGTTGATAAAATTCTTTGAACTATACCACCAAATACATTTACAAGACTATAGAAAAGGCTAAGGATATGTTTGATCTAAATCATGCACTGGTGGTTATGAGATTCAATGAAAACTGAAGAGCCAATGGCATACTGTATGTTACTAATTCAGAAAGATCTACCTACTCAGCGAGATTCAGAAGCTTAAAATAAAATAAAAGAAAGAAAGAAAGAAAGAAAAACAATAACAAAAACCACAATAACAAACCATGAACTTAGGATATCACTAACTCATGATCTCTATTTAGACAAGCTTCTATTATATGATATTGGATTCTAATTTTACAGAGATCACAAAGTTCAGGCCACACATCCTATCTCTTCCTTATCTACAGTAGGTATTGAGCTTGTCTTAAACTCTTGTTGCTTAAATAAAAAAACATGTATGACGTCTTCTATTAGGATTTGGGAAGAATCACAGGAATCTTTCTGTCCTATACATGGGATTATGCAAACAAACTCCATGGCCACTACCTCCATTAGAATAGTGTCCTATGAAAAATCATATAAGCCAGACAGTGGTGGCAAGCACCTTTAATACCTTCCTTCCTTCCTTCCTTCCTTCCTTCCTTCCTTCCTTCCATCCATCCTTCCTTCCTTCCTCTCTCCCTCCCTTTCTCCCTCCCTCTCTCCACCCCCTCTCTTTTTTTCTTTCTGTCTACCCTCCATGGCCACTTCAGATTCTGCCTTGGTATGGGCATGATCTCACCTGAGGTGACTGCCTCTGCCTCAATCCACTCCAGAGACCCAACTCTTCAAAAGTTGCTGATGTCTCTGGACCTATCCCAGCAACACCTCTCTCTGACTTTAAATCCCAAATATCTAAATAGTTGAACCCACCCCTCAACTCTGGCCTCTTTTGGATTGGCTGTGCTGGTAACTGGATTAAGCCTTCAGGCACTCCTACCTCAGGCTTTTTCTGAGATATAATCTCAGACTGTATCTCTGGAGTGGGTGAGAGCTTCCTCTGTGAATTTTGAAACATTATTTTGTTAACCTAGTCTGAGAACATTAGACATCCTATACTGTAGTCTTTGTAAGAGGTTATAATGGTATTTTGCATGCTGATTGTGTTTCCTAGCAAAGCTGAACTGTATTTTACCCTACACTTTAGAATCGGGGGTTTGGTTACCATGCCTGGTTTGGACTTAGTCAGTACATTCTATTTTGTGTTTAGTCCACTACTATGGTTGGATCCTGTGAGAACCACAGATCCTCAGATATTCTGTTTCCTTCTTTCAGGGTGGAACACAGCTGGACCTCATTAGAATCTTTAGTAGACAGTGATTCAAAGAGGAAAGTGAAGTTTAAGGCTAACCTCTAAAACAAAAGCAAATGGCCTGCTGTTAGGGATCTCTTGAAATTCTTTGCTTTTCTCTTGGAAATTAAATTGTGCTGCCATATAGAGGCACCAGTTACATAGTACTCTTCATTGTGGTAACACAGGCAGAAACTGGAAGTTTCAATATTTAGAGATTTCAGGACATATCCTGGGGATCTCAGAGATACAACATTGTTTTGCTACCAGTACCAGGAGATATTTGAAAGAATTTACTCTTTGAGATATCTCCGAACACTAAATATTAATTGTATGCAGTCCATCCTCCTACTTTGGAATGCAAAGCCCTACTGATTTCTCTGTAGGAATATTTGGCTAGTTCTTTGGTTGAGTGTTTTTCCGAATACAAATCCTGATGGATTATATTTCACCAGTATTGAGATGAGGAACAATTAAGAGATAAATTATCTAAAATAAGAGCTAGCACATTTTTCTAATTTTTGTATCATATCATATAGCAAAAAGATACAATATTTGATTTGTTAATAGATTTGTTTTCATTTTCTGGCTTCCTCAGGTCAGGGATGAAATACATGATATATATGGACCCTTTATACTAATCTTCCTAATGTGCATAAAAGCAAAGACTAATCGAGAAGTTAGTAAATCTAGTAGAGATAGAAAAGAATATTTTATGATGGTCACAAAAGATTATTTTACAGAATTTGAAAAAAAAGTCAAGTAGTGGCATCAGCTTTTCCTGTATTATCGTATAGCCCTTTAGGCTCTGTTCAGCTCGTTTCTCTGTTAAAACTTTCTATTACTTTGTTTTTCATTTATTAATATTTTTATTAGATATTTTCTTCATTTAAATTTCAAATGTTATCCCCTTTCCTAGTTTTATTTATTCATTCTACATCCAGATCACAGCTCCCCTTCTTTCTTTCCTCCCAGTCCCACCATCACAAATCCTTCCTTCCATTACTCACTTGCCTTCTAAGAGAAGGGGATTTTTTTTCATTCACTTTACCTCCTGATGACAGCTCTACACCAATCTCAACCTTACAAATCCCTTTCCCAAATACCCTCTCCTCTTCCCTTCAGAGAAGGGGAGACCTACCTTGAGTACCACCCCACCTGGTACATCTAGTCCTAGCACATCCTATCTCACTGAGGACCAACCAGGCAGTCCAGGTAGCAGATGTTGTAACCAGTGGCAAGGAACAGAGACTGAGACAGCACAAACTTCACTTGTTAGAGGACCAACATAAAGATCAAGCTGTACTTTTGCTAAAGATGAGTAGAGAGTCTATATCCAGATCCTGCAGTTCCCGCTTTGGTGTCAAGACTCTGTGAGGCCCCATGATCCCTGGCTAGTTGACTCTGTGGGACTTCTTATGGTGTCCTTGACCTATCCGACTTGTAAATGTCTATTCTATACTCTTCCACAAGACTTCCTGGGCTCTGTCTGGTGTTTGGCTGTGAGTTACTGCATCTGCCTTCCTCTGCTCCTGGATGAAGCCTCTCAGTGATGCTACATTCTTATTTTTAATTCATTCTGTTTCCTTCTTTCCCAAAGACACTCCTATTCACATTGATATGAGTCCCACAAGAACACCAAGCTACACAACCAAAACATTTATCTAGAGGACCTAGGTCAAACCCACACAGGATCCTTGGTTGTTGCTTCAGTCTCTGTGAACCCCAACAAGCCCTGGTTACTTGATTCTGTGGGTTTGCTTTTGGTGTTATTGACCCTTTGACTTCTGCAAGTTCCAAAAAAGCAACTTCTTCAGGACTGCCTGACCTTTGCCTAATGTTTGGCTGAGAGTTTCTGCATCGTTTCCTGTCAGTTGCTAGATGAAACCTTCCTGATGATGATTGTTCTAATCTATTGCCTATGAGGATAATAGAATTATCACTAGGAATCATTCCATTAATTTTTTTTTGCAGGTTGTGTTTTGTTCTATATTTTCTATCACTTTACCAGATTCCATGTCTCCCAGATGCCCTTCACCCTACGATCCCATGTGATTTTTATCTCTGAAAAGAGAAAATAGCTACTACAAAATATAATTATTACATTTGGTGTTCACAGATACTCCCAAGAATGAGACCTGCCTTTGAATGTGTATGGAATTCCCAGTGACACATCTTTAGAGAATTCTGATTGTCACTCTCCAGACAACTATCATGTGCAAAGGACATCCTCACTACTGGTGAGGTATTGTGCTCATCCCTTTATTTCATGTTGGGATTTCATTTTGCTTGAGTTCTGTTGGATTTGAGTATTTGGTCACAGTCTTAGAGCTTGTATGTGTACCAACCCAGTTGTGGCTGAAAAATATTCTCTCTTTAAAATCATTTGTCATCTCCAGTTCTGACAGTCTTTCCACCCCCTCTTCCACATAAGTCACTAAGTGTAGAAGGAAGTCATGTGATAAAGACATCACATTCACGACCAAGCATTCCAGAAAATTCCAGTCTCTTTATGTTTTCAAGTTTTAGGTCAATGTGTTAAATGCCAGTAATTAGTTTCTCCACAGCAAGAAGCTTCTAAAGCAAAAACTGAGCAACAAACTAGTCCATGGGTATAGCAATATGCGCTTAGTTGTCTTCATCCTCCTCCTCTTCTTCTTCTTCTTCTTCTTCTTCTTCTTCTTCTTCTTCTTCTTCTTCTTCTTCTTCTTCTTCTTCTTCTTCTTCTTCTTTTTCTTCTTCTTCTTCTTCTTCTTCTTCTTCTTCTTCTTCTTCTTCTTCTTCTTCTTCTTCTTCTTCTTCTTCTTCTTCTTCTTCTTCTTCTTCTTCTTCTTCTTCTTCGTCTTCTTCTTCTTCTTCTTCTTCTTCTTCTTCTTCTTCTTCTTCTTTCTTCTTCTTCCTCTTCTCCTTCTCCTCCTCCTTCTCCTCCTCCTCCTTCTCCTCCTCCTCCTTCTCCTTCTTCTTCTCCTTCTCCTCCTTCTCTTCTTCTTCTTCCTCTTTTCTTCTTCTTTCTTCTTCTTCTTCTTCTTCCTCTTCCTCTTCCTCTTCCTCTTCCTCTTCCTCTTCCTCTTCCTCTTCCCCTTCCCCTTCCCCTTCCCCTTCCCCTTCCCCTTCCCCTTCCCCTTCCCCTTCTCCTTCTCCTTCTCCTTCCCCTTCCCCTTCCCCTTCCCCTTCCCCTTCCCCTTCCCCTCCCCCTCCCCCTCCCCCTCCCCCTCCCTCTCCTTCTCCTCCTCTTCCTCCTCCTCTTCCTCCTCCTCCCCCACTCCCCACCCACCAACTCCGACTTTTTGGCCTTGAGTTCCCCTGCAATGGGGCATATAAAGTTTGCAAGTACAATGGGCCTCTCTTTCCAGTGATGGCTGACTAGGCCATCTTTTTGATACACATCTATGGTCACTTGATCTTTGACAAGGGAGCTAAAACCATCCAGTGGAACAAAAGACGGCATTTTCAACAAATGGTGCTGGCACAACTGGTGGTTATCATGTAGAAGAATTCGAATGGATCCATTCCTATCTCCTTGTACTAAGGTCAAATCTAAGTGGATTAAGGAGCTCCACATAAAACCAGAGACACTGATACTTATAGAAGAGAAAGTGGGGAAAGCCTCGAAGATATTGGCATAGGGGAAAATTCCTGAATAGAACAGGAGTGGCATGTGTTGTAAGATCTAGAATTGACAAATGGGAATTCATGAAACTGCAAAGCTTCTGTAAAGCAAAAGACACTGTCAATAAGACAAAAAGGCCACCAACACATTGGGAAAGTATCTTTACCAATCCTAAATCAGATTGTGGACTAATATCCAATATATATAAAGAACTCAAGAAGGTGGACTCCAGAAAATTAAATAACCCCATTAAAAATGGGGCTCAGAGTTAAAGAATTCTTACCTGAGTAATACCGAATGGTTGACAAACACTTGAAAAAATGTTTAGCAGCCTTAATCATCAGGGAAATGCAAATCAAAACAACCCTAAGAATCCATCTCACACCAGTTAGAATGGCTAAGATCAAAAATTCAGGTGACAGCAGATGCTGGCGGAGATGTGGAGAAAGAGGAACACTCCTCTATTGTTGGAATTGCAAGCTTGTACAACCACTCTGGAAATCAGTCTGGTGGTTCCTCAGAAAACTGGACATGGTACTACCAGAGGATCCCACAATACCTCTTCTGGGCATATATCCAGAAGATGTTCCAACTAGTAAGAAAAAAACCTGCTCCACTATATTCATAGCAGCCTTATTTATAATAGCCAGAAGCTGGAAAGAACCCAGATGCCCCTCAACAGAGGAATAGATACAGAAAATGTGGTACATTTACACAATGGATTACTACTCAGCTATTAAAAAGAATGAATTCATGAAATTCCTAGGCAAATGGTTGGACCTGGAGGGCATTATTCTGAGTGAGGTAAGCCAATCACAAAAGAACTCAAATGATATGTTCACACTGATAAGTAGATATTAGCCCAGAAACTTAGGATTCCTAATATATAAGTTACAATTTGCAAAACACATGAAACTCAAGAAGAATGAAGACCAAAGTGTGGATACTTTGTCCCTTCTTAGAATTGGGAAAAAAACACCCATGGAAGGAGTTACAGAGACAAAGTTTGGAGCTGAGACAAAAGGATAGACCATCTAGAGACTGCCATATACAGGGATCCATCCCATAATCAGCCTCCAAACGCTGACACCATTGCATACACTAGCAAGATTTTGCTGAACGGACCTTGATATAGCTGTCTCTTGTGAGACTATGCAGGAGCCTAGCAAACATATAAGTGGATGCTCACAGTAAGCTATTGGACGGATAACAGGTCCCCAATGGAGGAGCTAGAGAAAGTACCCAAGGAGCTAAATGGATCTGCAACCCTATAGGTGGATCAACATTATGAACTAACCAGTAACCCGGAGGTCTTGACTCTAGCTGCATATGTATCAAAAGATGGCCTAGTCGGCCATCACTGGAAAGAGAAGCCCATTGGACTTGCAAACTTTATATGCCCCAGTTCAGGGGAACACCAGGACCAAAAAGTGGGAGTGGGTGGGTAGGGGAGTGGGTGGGAGGGCATGGGGGACTTTTGGGTTAGCATTGGAAATGTAAATGAGGAAAATACCTAAAAAAAAAAAATAATAAAAGGAATGAGGGGCTTGAGTTTGAGAGGAACCTAGTGGGTGAAGAGCAGAGCTTCCCAAGGAATAATGAGAAGGGGATACATCATGTAATTGTAATTTGATTTTGAAAAAGCAAAAGGAAAAATATTTTGAAACTTTGATTTATATATTTTCAGAAATAAATTTAGTATAATTAATGTTAATTTTTAAAAGGATTTTTAGAAGTTTTTGGTTTACCACCAGTCCTGGGATTTATTTATTTTATATTTTTTATTCTTTAAACTTTTATTACAGTCTAGTCTTTATCCTCATCAGAGTACCCCTTCTGACTGTCCCATATCCCATAGCTACTCCATTTGTCTTCAAGAAGAAGTCCGGACACCTCAATCTGCATCCCAGCAGACCTCCCCACTCCCTTGGGCCTCAAATTTTTCCAGAGTTAGGTGCATCTTCTTTCACTGATGCCAGAGCAGGCAGTTCTCTTCTCTATATGTGCCAGGTACTCTTATCTGCTGAAGTATGCTGCCTGCTTGGTGACTCAATATCTGACAGAATTCGGGGCTCCAGGTTAATTGAGACTGCTAGTATTCCTATGGAGTTACACTCCTCCTGAGCTTCTTGCTGCTTTTCCTCTATGTGGCCACAGAGGTCCATGGCTTTTGTTTATTAGGTGGGTCTAAGTATGTGCATCTGACTCTTTCAGCTGTTTGATGGGTCTCTCAGAGGGCAATCATGCAAGATCATGTTTGTAAACACATCATGGCAGGAGAAATAGTGTCAGGACTTGGGTCTTCCCCTTGAACTGGATCCCAGTTTGGGCCTGTCATTGGACCTCCTTTTTCTCAAGCTCTTCTCCATTTTTTTGTCCCTACAGTTCTTTCAGAAAGGAACAATTCTGGTTCAGAAATTTTGACTATGGGATGGAAACCCCATCCTTCCACTTGATGCTTTTCTACTGAAGGTGAACTCTACAAGTTCCCTCTCCCGACTATAGAGCATTTCATCTTAGGTTCCTCCCTTTGAGTCCTGAGAGTCTCTCCTCTTCCAGATGTCTGGAACATTCTAGAGGGCCCTCCACCTCCTATATCCTGGGGTTGCCTGTTTCCATTCTTTCTGCTAGCTTTTAGGGCATCATTCCTGCTTTCCCCTCCAATACCTTTTCATGTTCCCCCTTTCCCTTACCTTTCCCACTACCTCTCTCTGTGCCCTGTGATTGTTTTCTTTTACATCCCAAGTGGAATTGAGGCATCCTTACTTGGGCTCTTCAGCTTGTTAACCTTCTTGTGTTCTGTGAATTATACCCTGGGTATTCTGAACATTTCTGGCTAACATTCAGTTATTAATGAGTACATGCTATGCATGTCCTTTTAGGTCTGAGTTACTTCACTCTGAATAATATTTTCTAGTTCCATACATTGAGGTCAGGGATAGTGATTGTCCCACAATTTCTTCTATTGTTAAGAATTGTGTTCCTTATTCTGTTTTTTTTTTGTTGTTGTTTGTTTGTTTGTTTTGTCTTTTTTTTCAGTTAAATTTTGAGAATTTCTCTTTCCATATCTTTGAAGAATTTGATGGGGATTGTGTTGAATCTGTAGATTGCTTTTGGCAGGATTGTTATTTTACTATGTTATTTCTACCAATTCATGAGCATGGGAGATCTCTTCATTTTCTGGGTCTTCTTTGATTTCTTTCTTGAGAGACTTGAAGTGATTTCACTTGTTTGTTTACAGTTACCTGAAGATATTTGATATTATTTGTGGCTTGTATAAAGGGTATTATTGCTCTAATTTCTTTCTCAACTAGTTTGTCATTTGTATAAGGGAAAGCTAGTGATTTATTTGAGTTAATTTTACATCCAGCCACTTTGCTGAAGTTGTTTATAAGCTGGCGAAGTTCTCTGGTGGAATTTTGGGGGTTGGTTATATATACTATCATGTCATCTGCAATAGTGATACCTTGACTTCTTTATTTTGCCAATTTCTATTGCCTTGATATCATTTTGTTGTCTATTGCTCTAGCTAGAACTTTGAATACTATATTGAATATTTATGGGGATAGTTGTCATGCTTGTCTTTTCCCTGATTTTAGTGGGATTGCTTCGAGTATCTCTCCATTTAATTTGATATTGGCTGTTGGTTTGCTGTATATTGCTTTTATTATGTTTACGTAAGGTCCATCTCTGTAATACTTTTAACATAAAGGGGTATTGTACTTTTTCAAATGATTTTTCAGCATCTAATGAGATGATCCTGTGATTTTTTTCTTTGAGTTTATTTATACAGTTGATTATGTTAAAGGATTTTCATACATTGACCCAACCTTGCAACCCGGGGATGAAGCATACTTGTTCATGGTGAATGATGTTTTTGATGTGTTCTCCAGTTCCTTTTGTAAGAATATTATTGAGTATTGTTGCACTGATATTCATAAGTGAAATTGGTCTGCAGTTCTCTTTTTTCGTTGGGTCTTGTGTTAAGTTGCTAGTGTAGGATCTCTCCTATTTCTTTACCAGGGAACTTAGCGCTATGAATTTTTCTCATAGCACTGCTTTCATTGTGTACCATACATTTGGGTACACTGTTTCATCATTTTCATTGAATTCCAGGAAGTCGTCTCTCTCTCTCTCTCTTTCCTTCTTTCTTTCTTTCTTTCTTTCTTTCTTTCTTTCTTTCTTTCTTTCTTTCTTTCTTTCTTTCTTTCCTTCCTTCCTTCCTTCCTTCCTTCCTTCCTTCCTTCCTTCCTTCCTTCCTTCCTTCCTTCCTTCCCTCTCTCTCTCTCCCTCTCTCTCTTTCTCTCTTTCTTTCTTTCTTTCTTTCTTTCTTTCTTTCTTTCTTTCTTTCTTTCTTTCTTTCTTTCTTTCTTTCTTTCGTTCCTGACCAAGTTATCATTGAGTAGAGAGTTGTTCAGTTTCAATGGGTATGTGAGTTTTCTTTTGTTTATGTTGTTATTGAAGACAAGTGTTATTCTGTGGTCATCTGGTAAGATGCATGGGGTTATTTCAGTCTTCTTGTCTCAGTTAAGACTTGTTTTGTGACCAATTATATGGTCAATTTTGTAGAAAGTACTATGAGGTTTTGAGAAGAAGGTATATTCTTTTGTTTTAGAGTGAAAGGTTCTGTAGGTATATGTGAAATCTATTTGGTTCATAACCTCTACTAGGTTCACTGTGTCTCTGTGTCATTTCTGTTTCAATGCCCTGTCCATTAGTGAGAATGGGGTGTTGAAGCCTCCTGATATTATTCTGTAGTGTTCAAATGTGTGTTTTGAGCTTTAGTGGGTACCGTTGTATTTAGGGAAGAGGCTCAGAATTCAGACTTTCTCTTGGTAGATTTTTTCCTTTGATGAATTTGAGTATCCTTCCTCATTTCACTTGATACTTTTTGATTGAAAGTCTTCTTTATTTGCTATTAGGATGGTAACTCCAGCTTCTTTCTTGTGATCATTTGCTTGGAGACATTTTTCCCCAGCCTTTTACTCTGGGGAAGTGTCTATCTTTGTTATTGAAGTGTGTTTCTTTCTTTCTTTTTTTTTTTTTTTTTTTTTTTTTTTTTTTTTTTTTTTTTTTTTGGTTTTTCGAGACAGGGTTTCTCTGTGTAGCCCTGGCTGTCCTGGCACTCACTTTGTAGACCAGGCTGGCCTCGAACTCAGAAATCCGCCTGCCTCTGCCTCCCGAGTGCTGGGATTAAAGGCTTGTGCCACCACGCTGGGCTAGTGAAGTGTGTTTCTTATATTCAGCAAACTGCTGGATTCTGTTTCTTTATCCAGACTGTTAGCTTATATCGTTTTATAGGGGAACTGAGTTCATTGATATTAACAGATATAAAGAGAGATGATGTTCCTGTTAAATTGTTGTTGTAATAGCATTATGTGCATATGATTCTCTCATTTGACTTTGTTATGAGATGATTAACATCTTGCTTTTATTTGCTGTAGGTACCCTCCTTATGTTGAAGTTTTACATCTAGAATCCTATGTAGGATTGGATAGGTAGATAAATATTGTTTGAATTTCTTTTTGTCTTGGAATATTTTGTTTTCTCCATCTATGTTGATTGAGAGTTTTGCTGAGTATAATAACCTGGGCTGGCATTCATGTTCTCTTAGGGTCTGCATGACCTACTTCTGTACAGGCTCTTCTGACTTTAGTTGTTTCTGGTGTGAGGCCTTGTGTAATTCTGATAGGTCCACATTTATATATGACTTGGCCTTTTTCCCTTGCAGCTTTTATTATTCTTTCTTTGTCCTGTGTGTTTAGTGTTTGGATTATTATGTGGAAAGAGGACTTTCTTTTCTGATCCAGTCTATTTGATGTTGAATAGACTTCTTGTACATTTATGGCCATCTCTTTCTTTAGGTTGGGGAAGTTTTCTTTTATGACTTTTTTGAAGATGTTTTCAGGTCCTTTGATCTGGGATTCGTTTCTTCTTAGAAAAGCTCCTCTTTTCTAAGTATTCTTAGATTTGGTCTTTTCGTTTTGTGTTGGATATTGTGCATGTTTTGGGTTAGAAGTTTTTTAATTTTGAATTTCCTTTGACAGTTGTGTCAATATCTTCTAAGGTATATTCTATGGTAGATTCTCTCTATCTTTTGTATTTTGTTGGTGATGCTTACATCTGTAATTCCTGACCTCTTTTCTAGGTTTTTAATTTCATTGGTTACCTCCAATTGTGTTTCTTTTCTTGTTTCTACTTCCACTTTTAGGTCTTGGACTGGTTTATTAAATTCCTTTACTGTTGGGAACAAATAAGAGGGGGGTGGGTAATGGCCCTGGGGAAGAAGGGTGGGGGAGAAATATGCCACGTCTGGCCAGAGTTCCTGTGCTCTGGGCAGGCAGACACGGGAGGACTGCCTGACTATTTCCATTCAGCCCTGGGTGGGCATGCAAGCCTCTGACGCATGCAGCGGGGGGTAGACAAGGGGCAGCCCCCAGACCTGGGACCCCAAGATGACACCCTGTTGCCCTGGGGTTATAGGAGAGAGGGATAAGGGAAGAAGTTCCCAACACTGACCAGAGTGCACAGCAGATCTTGATGGAACAGAGACTCTCTATGGTTTAAGAGCTTTATTATAGAAATGCAGGGAGAAAGAAAGAAGGTAGAAAGAGAGAGAGAGAGAGAGAGAGAGAGAGAGAGAGAGAGAGAGAGAGAGAGAGAGAGAGAGAGAGAGAGAGAGAAGAGGAGAGGAGAGAAGACAAAGAGAAAGGAGAGAGGAAAGAAGAGAAAATGAGAGAGGGGGAGGGGGGGAGGGGGAGAGGGGGACAAGAGAGCAAGAAGTAAGAGCATAAGAGGTAAGAGAGCAATGTGGGGGCTGAACAGCCCTTTTTATGGTCTTCACTGTTGTTAGATAACTGGGGAGGAGTTTAGCCTGAAGGTCAGAAGCTTGGGCCATTGTCTATGTGACTACTGACCATGCTTCTCTTGTGGGGGCTGTGGAAGGTGGTAACTTATGCAGGGGCCAGAGTTCCAGGAGCATGAGGGAATGCCTACCATGTCATGAAGGTGAATTATGACCATTAGGGTTCAGACCTCAGCTTGACCAGAGACCAGCCTGCAGCTCCCCACACTTTACCTGTTTGATTGTGTTTTCCAGTATTTCTTTAAGGGATTTATGTCTTTCCTCTTTAAGGGCTTCTACCTGTTTACCTGTGTTTTCCTGTATTTCTTTCAGTGAGTTATTTATATCCTCTTTAATGGACTCTATTATCTTCATGAGCTAGGATTTTAGGTCAGCCTCCTGAATTTAGGTGTGTTGGTGTATTCAGGGCTTGCTCTGGCAGCAGAACTGGGTTCTGATGATGTAAAAGTATGTTGGCTTCTGTTGCTTATGGCCTTGGACTTGCCTCTCACCATTTGGTTATCCTTAGTGTAAGCTGTTCTGGGTGCCTCAGTCTGGTGTTTGCCTCTTGTGTCCCTAAGTTGTTAAAGGTCTTCTGGTAGGCCTGTGAACCTGGCTGTAATAGTCATAATGTGAGGCCTACACACAGTGGGGTCTTCAGAGTGACATGTACACTGACGACCTGTTGACCTGGCTGCAGTGGACCTTCTGGGAAGCCTTCAGACTGCAGAGTTTTCAGAGGGGCAGACAATGTGCTGTTCTGTTGTCCTGGCTGCTGCAGATGTCCTGAGAGGCCTCCAGACTGTCAGGTCTTTAGAGGAGCAGTCAAGCTGTAGCCCTGTGAGTATCTGTTCTCCTGGGAAGAATTCACACTGTGGAGTCTGTTGCCCTGTGTGTAGCAGAACTCCAGCAAGGCTTTCAGACTTTTTAGTCCGTTGCCTGGTTTCTCTGACTGCAGCAGAACTCCTGGGAGGTCTTCAGACTATGGTACCTTTAGAGCAGCAGACAAGCTGGTGATTTGCCCTGGCAGAAGGTGCTGTCTGGCCCAGAAGTAGAATTTGGGGGTGACAGGTTTGAAGGGTGATGGGTTGCAGGAATTTATTTATGAATGGAGTGGCAGACTAGATTTACTTAAAAATTTATTATTTCTCCAATCTTATTGCTGATTATGACTCTGGTTGATGCCCTATTTGTTTTTGTCTCAATCTTGGTAAGTCATGTGTATCTAAATATCCCTTTCTCATTTTATAATATAATGTCATAGAGGTTTTATTCACATTTTGGTAATATTTGTAGCTGTCCAGCAGCCATGGATGAACTGGGTATCTGAAAGGGAGGCCTGAAGTGAAAAAAGAATGGTGGGTGGAAGGGGAGGACAAGAGAAGGATGAAGCCAAGACAAAAGAGTTTGATCAAAGCTCCAAGTTTAATATTTAGTACTATATTTATATGTGGAGAGCCCACTGAACCATCCTTTGTTTCAGATGGATTATGTTGCAAGGCAAGCTCAGCAGGCAGTCAGCTCCTGTAGGAAATTGCATGTGCTGCAAGGCAGAAGATTCCACTTAGGTCAGCAAAAGACCAACTGTGGCAAATATTTAAGTTCAATTTAGCATGCTGAAGTCTGTGGGAAGGGCACAAATATTATCTTTTATTCATTTTTTAAATTATATATATATATATATATATATATATATATATATATATATATATATATTATTAGGTATTTTCTTCATGTACATTTCAAATGCTATCCTCAAGTACCCCATATCCTCCCCCTCCCACTCCCCTACCCACCCATTCCCACTTCTTGGCCATGGCATTCTCCTGTATTGGGGCATATAAAGTTTGCAATACCAAGGGGTCTCTCTTCACAATAATGGCCAACTAGGCCATCTTTTGCTACATATGCAGCTGGAGACATGAGCTCTGAGGGTACTGGTTAGTTCATATTGTTGTTCCACCTATAGGCTTGCAGACCCCTTTAGCTCCTTGAGTACTTTCTCTAGCTCCTCCATTGGGGGCCTTGTGTTCCAACCAATAGCTGACTGTGAGCATCTGCTTCTGTGTTTGCCAGGCACTGGCATCGCCTCACAAGAGACAGCTATATCAGGGTCCTTTCAGCAAATACTTGCTGGCTTATGCTATGTCCTCTGCGTTTAGAGGCTGATTATGTGATGGATTCTCAGGTGCGGCAGTCTCTAGATGGTCCATCCTTTTGTCTCAGCTCCATACTTTCTCTCTGTAACTCCTTCCATGGGTGTTTTGTTCCAAATTCTAAGAAGGGGCAAAGTGACCACACTTTGGTCTTTGTTCTTCTTGAGTTTCATGTGTTTTGAAACTTGTATCTTGGGTATTCTAAGTTTCTGGGCTAGTATCCACTTATCAATGAATACATATCATGTGAGTTCTTTTGTGATTGAGTTACCTCACTCAGGATGATACCCTCCAGATGTGTCCATTTGCCTAGGAATTTCATAAATTCATTCTTTTTAATAGCAGAGTTGTATTCCATTGTGTAAATGTACCACATTTTCTGTATCCATTCCTCTCTTGAGGGACATCTGGGTTTTTTTTCCAGCTTCTGGTTATTATAAATAAGGCTGCTATGAACATAGTGGAGCATATGTCCTTATTACCAGTTGGAACATCTTCTGGATATATGCCCAGGAGAGGTATTGCAGGATCCTCCAGTAGTACTATGTCCAATTTTCTGAGGAAGCACCAGACTGATTTCCAGAGTGGTTGTATAAGCTTGCAATCCCACCAACAATGGAGGAGTGTTCCTCTTTCTCCACATGCTCGACAGCATCACTATGCCTGACCGAAAGCTGTACTACAGAGCAATAGTGATAAAAACTGCATGGTACTGGTATAGTGACAGACAAGTAGACCAATGGAATAGAATAGAAGACCCAGAAATGAACCCACACACCTATGGTCACTTGATCTTTGACAAGGGAGCTAAAACCATCTAGTGGAAAAAAGACAGCATTTTCAACATATGGTCCTAGCACAACTGGTGGTTGTCATGTACAAGAATGCTAATAGATCCATTCTTATCTCCTTGTACTAAGGTCAAATCTAAGTGAATCAGGAACTTCACATAAAACCAGAGACACTGAAACTTATAGAGAAGAATGTGGGGAAAAGCCTTGAAGATATGGGCACAGGGGAAAAATTCCTGAATAGAATAGCAATGGCTTGAGCTGTAAGATCGAGAATCGACAAATGGGACCTCATAAAATTGCAAAGCTTTCATAAGGCAAAAGACACTGTCAATAAGATAAACAACAGGCCACCAACACATTGGGAAAGATTCTTTACCAATCCTAAATCAGATAGCAGACTAGTACCCAATATATCTAAAGAACTCAAGAGGGTGGACTCCAGAAAATCAAATAACCCCATTAAAAAATGGGGCTCAGAGCTAAACAAAGAATTCTCACCTGAAGAATACCGAATGGCTGTGAAGCACCTGGAAAAATGTACAGCATCCTTAATCATCAGGGAAATGTAAATCAAAACAACCCTGAGATTCTACCTCACACCAGTCAGAAAGGCTAAGATCATTTTTTTTTCATTTTTATTGGATATTTTATTTATTTACATTTCAAATGTTATCCCCTTTTCTGATTTCCCATCAACAAACACCCTGTCACAACCTCCATTGCCCTGCTTATATGAGGGTGCTCCCCTCCCACTCTCTCCTCAGATCCCTGGTATTCCCCTACACTGGGGCATTGATCCTTCACAGGACCAAGGGCTTCTCCTCCCATTGATAACAGATAAGGCCATCCTCTGCAACATGTGCATTTGGAGCCATGGGACTCTTCATCTGTCCCCTTCGGTTGGTGGTTTAGTCCCTAGTAGCTCTGGGGTGATCAGGTTGTTCTTCCCATGGGGTTACAAACCCCTTCAGCTCTTTCAGTCCTTTCCTTAACTCTTCTACTGGGCTTCCCATGCTCAGTCCAATGGTTGGCTGTGAGCATTTGCTTCTGTATTTGTCAGGCTCTTGCAGAGACTCTCAGGAGACATCTATATCAGGCTCCTGTTAGTAAGCACTTCCTGGCATTAGCAATAGTGACTGGATTTGTTATCTCTATACAGAATGGATACCCAGGTGAGGAAGTCTCTAGATTGTCTTTCCTTCAGTCTCTGCTCCATACTTCCCCCCATGTACTTCTGGGTTAAAAGTTGGGAGATGAGTGGGTGGCCCCACCCCTCAAACAAGGGCCTTGTATAATGTCTGGATATGGCCTCTATAGGTTCTCTATCCCCCCTTTGGGGTATATCAGCTGATGATAACTCATTGGATCCTGGGAGCCTCTTGCTTTCCTGGCATCTGGTACTTTCTGGTGGCTACTCTTAGTTCCCCATCCCCCAGTGATACCCACATCTGTTAAATCTCCTGACCCTTGGTATTTCATCCCAATCTACTCTCATACCTGATCCTGCTACCCCCTTTCTCCTCCTCCTGCTTTCTTCCTCCCAAGATACTCCCACCCTCTACCTCCCATGAGTATTTTGCTCCCCTTTCTAGAAGGACTGAAGCATCCACACTTTGGTCTTCCTTCCTCTTGAGCTTTATATGGTCTGTGAGTTGTATCTTAGGTATTCTGAGCTTTTTGCAAAATATCCACTTATCAGTGAGTATATACCATGTATATTCTTTTGTGACTGTGTTATCTCATTCAGTATGATATTTTCTACATTCATTTGCTTAAAAATTTCATGAAGTCATAGCTTTTAATAGCTGAGAAGTTATCTTTCTTATATTGAAAATACACTTTTGTTTTAATACAATGTATCCAAATTATAGATTCTCTTTCTGCTTCTTCTCCTAATTCCTTGCATTACCTCTTGCAATCTGGATCAGTCTCTCTTTGAAAATAAACAGGCTTCTAAGTGATAACTATTAGATTAAATATACTGAGATAAAATTAAAAACAAATATAAACCCCATGGCAATGGGCAACTGGATGCCTTTTTGATAACATTGTTCTTATATCAATCAGGAGCAGAACAGATGACAGTCTTTTTTTTTTTTCTTCTTCTTTTTTTTTTAATATTTTTATTACATAGTTTCCTCAATTACATTTCCAATACTACCCCAAAAGTCCCCCATAGCGCCCCCCACTTCCCTACCCACCCATTCCCATTCTTTTGGCCCTGGCATTCCCCTATATTGGGGCATATAAAGTTTGCAAGTCCAATGGGCCTCTCTTTCCATTGATGGCCGACTAGGCCATCTTTCAATACATATGCAGCTAGAGACAAGAGCTCCAGGGTTCTGGTTAGTACATCATGTTGTTCCAACAATAGGGTTGCAGATCCCTTTAGCTCCTTGGGTACTTTCTCTAGCTTCTCCATTGGGAGCCCTGTGATACATCCAATAGCTGACTGTGAACATCCACTCCTGTGTTTGCTAGGCCCCGGCATCGTCTCACAAGAGACAGCTATATTTGGGTCCTTTCAGCAAAATCTTGCTAGTGTATGCAATGGTGTCAGCGTTTAGAAGCTGATTATGGGACGGATCCCTGGATACAGCAGTCTCTAAATGGTCCATCCTTTCATCACAGCTACGAACTTTGTCTCTGTAACTCCTTCCCTGGGTGTTTTGTTCCCAATTCTAAGAAGGTGCACAGTGTCCACACTTTGGTCTTCATTCTTCTTGAGTTTCATGCGTTTATCAAATTGTATCTTATATCTTGGGTATCCTAAGTTTTGGGCTAATATCCACTTATCAATGAATACATATTGTGTGAGTTCTTTTGTGATTGTGTTACTTCACTCAAGATGATGCCCTCCAGGTCCATCCATTTGGCTAGGAATTTCATAAATTCATTCTTTTTAATAGCTGAGTAGTACTCCATTGTGTAAATGTACCATAATTTCTGTATCCATTCCTCTGTTGAGGGACATCTGGGTTCTTTCCAGCTTCTGGCTATTATAAATAGGGCTGCTATGAACATAGTGGAGCATGTGTCCTTTTTACCTGTTGGGACATCTTCTGGATATATGCCCAGTAGAGGTATTGCTGGATACTCCGGTAGTACTATGTCCAATTTTCTGAGGAACCGCCAGACTGATTTCCAGAGTGGTTGTACAAGCTTGCAATCCCACCAACAATGGAGGAGTGTTCCTCTTTCTCCACATCCTCGCCAGCATCTGCTGTCACCTGAATTTTTGATCTTAGCCATTCTGACTGGTGTGAGGTGGAATCTCAGGGTTGTTTTGATTTGCATTTCCCTGATGATTAAAGATGTTGAACATTTTTTCAGGTGCTTCTCTGCCATTCGGTATTCCTCAGGTGAGAATTCTTTGTTCAGTTCTGAGCCCCATTTTTTAATGGGGTTATTTGACTTTCTGGAGTCCACCTTCTTGAGTTCTTTATATATATTGGATATTAGTCCCTTATCTGATTTAGGATAGGTGAAGATCCTTTCCCAATCTGTTGGTGGTTTTTTTGTCTTATTGATGGTGTCTTTAGCCTTGCAGAAGCTTTGTAGTTTCATGAGGTCCCACTTGTCAATTCTCGATCTTACAGCACAAGCCATTACTGTTCTATTCAGGAATTTTTCCCCTGTGCCCATATCTTCAAGGCTTTTCCCCACTTTCTCCTCTATAAGTTTCAGTGTCTCTGGTTTTATGTGAAGTTCCTTGATCCACTTAGACTTGACCTTAGTACAAGGAGATAGGAATGGATCGATTCGCATTCTTCTACATGTTAACAACCAGTTGTGCCAGCACCATTTGTTGAAAATGCTGTCTTTCTTCCACTGGATGTTTTTAGCTCCCTTGTCGAAGATCAAGTGACCATAGGTGTGTGGGTTCATTTCTGGGTCTTCAATTCTATTCCATTGGTCTATTTGTCTGTCACTATACCAGTACCATGCAGTTTTTATCACAATTGCTCTGTAGTAGAGCTTTAGGTCCGGCATGGTGATTCCACCAGAGGTTCTTTTATCCTTGAGAAGAGTTTTTGCTATCCTAGGTTTTTTGTTATTCCAGATGAATTTGCAGATTGCACTTTCTAATTCGTTGAAGAATTGATTTGGAATTTTGATGGGGATTGCATTGAATCTGTAGATTGCTTTTGGCAAGATAGCCATTTTTACAATGTTGATCCTGCCAATCCATGAGCATGGGAGATCTTTCCATCTTCTGAGATCTTCTATAATTTCTTTCTTCAGAGACTTGAAGTTTTTATTATACAGATCTTTCACTTCCTTAGTCAGAGTCACGCCAAGATATTTTATATTATTTGTGACTATTGAGAAGGGTGTTGTTTCCCTAATTTCTTTCTCAGCCTGTTTATTCTTTGTGTAGAGAAAGGCCATTGATTTGTTTGAGTTAATTTTATATCCAGCTACTTCACCGAAGCTGTTTATCAGGCTTAGGAGTTCTCTGGTGGAATTTTTAGGGTCACTTATATATACTATCATATCATCTGCAAAAAGTGATATTTTGACTTCATCTTTTCCAATTTGTATCCCTTTGATCTCCTTTTGTTGTCGAATTGCTCTGGCTAGGACTTCAAGTACAATGTTGAATAGGTATGGAGAAAGTGGACAGCCTTGTCTAGTCCCTGATTTTAGAGGGATTGCTTCAAGCTTCTCACCATTTACTTTGATGTTGGCTACTGGTTTGCTGTAGATTGCTTTTATCATGTTTAGGTATGGGCCTTGAATTCCTGATCTTTCCAAGACTTTTATCATGAATGGGTGTTGGATCTTGTCAAATGCTTTTTCCGCATCTAACGAGATGACCATGTGGTTTTTGTCTTTGAGTTTGTTTATATACTGGATTACGTTGATGGATTTCCGTATATTGAACCATCCCTGCATCCCTGGGATGAAACCTACTTGGTCAGGATGGATGATTGTTTTGATGTGTTCTTGGATTCGGTTAGCAAGAACTTTATTGAGGATTTTTGCATCAATATTCATAAGGGATATTGGTCTGAAGTTTTCTATCTTTGTTGGGTCTTTTTGTGGTTTAGGTATCAGAGTAATTGTGGCTTCATAGAATGAGTTGGGTAGAGTACCTTCTGTTTCTATTTTGTGGAATAGTTTGTGAAGAACTGGGATTAGATCTTCTTTGAAGGTCTGATAGAACTCTGCACTAAACCCATCTGGTCCTGGGCTTTTTTTAGTTGGGAGACTATTAATGACTGCTTCTATTTCTTTGGGGGATATAGGGTTGTTTAGATCATTAACCTGATCTTGATTCAACTTTGGTACCTGGTATCTGTCTAGGAACTTCTCCATTTCATCCAGGTTCTCCAGTTTTGTTGAGTATAGCCTTTGGTAGAAGGATCTGATGGTGTTTTGGATGTCTTCAGGATCTGTTGTTATGTCTCCTTTTTCATTTCTGATTTTGTTAATTAGGATGCTTTCCCTGTGCCCTCTAGTGAGTCTGGCTAAGGGTTTATCTATCTTGTTGATTTTCTCAAAGAACCAGCTCCTTGATTGGTTGATTCTTTGAATAGTTTTTCTTGTTTCCACTTGGTTGATTTCACCCCTGAGTTTGATTATTTCCTGCCGTCTACTCCTCTTGGGTGAATTTGCTTCCTTTTGTTCTAGTGCTTTTAGGTGTGTTGTCAAGCTGCTAATGTGTGCTCTCTCTAGTTTCCTTTTGGAGGCACTCAGAGCTATGAGTTTTCCTCTTAGAAATGCTTTCATTGCGTCCCATAAGTTTGGGTATGTTGTGGCTTCATTTTCATTGAACTCTAAAAAGTCCTTAATTTCTTTCTTTATTCCTTTCTTGACCAAGGTATCATTGAGAAGAGTGTTGTTCAGCTTCCACGTGAAGGTTGGCTTTCTATTATTTATTTTGTTATTGAAGATCAGCCTTAGTCCATGGTGATCTGATAGGATGCATGGGACAATTTCAATATTTTTATATCTGTTGAGGCCTGCTTTGTGACCAATTATGTTGTCAATTTTGGAGAAGGTACCATGAGGTGCTGAGAAGAAGGTATATCCTTTTGTTTTAGGATAGAATGTTCTGTAGATATCTGCCAGATCCATTTGATTCATAATTTCTCTTAGTTTCACTGTGTCCCTGTTTAGTTTCTGTTTCCATGATCTGTCCATTGGTGAAAGTGGTGTGTTGAAGTCTCCCACTATTATTGTATGAGGTGCAATGTGTGCTTTGAGCTTTACTAAAGTTTCTTTAATGAATGTGACTGCCTTTGTATTTGGAGCATAGATATTAAGGATTGATAGTTCCTCTTGGAGGATTTTACCTTTGATGAGTATGAAGTGTCCCTCCCTGTCTTTTTTAATGACTTTGGGTTGGAAGTCAATCTTATCAAATATTAGAATGGCTACTCCAGCTTGTTTCTTCATGCCATTTGCTTGGAAAATTGTTTTCCAGCCTTTCATTCTGAGGTAGTGTCTATCCTTTTCTCTGAGATGAGTTTCCTGTAAGCAGCAAAATGTTGCGTCTTGTTTGTGTAGCCAGTTTGTTAGTCTATGTCTTTTTATCGGGGAGTTGAGTCCATTGATATTAAGAGATATTAAGGAAAAGTAATTGTTGTTTCCTCTTATTTTTGTTGTTAAAGTTGGCATTTTGTTCTTGTGGCTGTCTTCTTTTAGGTTTGTTGAGGGATTACCTTCTTGTTGTTTCTAGGGCGTGGTTCCTGTCCTTGTATTGGTTTTTTTCTGTTATTATCCTTTGAAGGGCTGGATTCGTGGAGAGATAATGTGTGAATTTGGTTTTGTCGTGGAATACTTTGGTTTCTCCATCTATGTTAATTGAGAGTTTGGCTGGGTATAGTAGCCTGGGCTGGAATTTGTGTTCTTTTAGTGTCTGTATAACATCCGTCCAGGATCTTCTGGCTTTCATAGTCTCTGGTGAAAAATCTGGTGTAATTCTGATAGGCTTGCCTTTATATGTTACTTGGCCTTTTTCTCTTACTGCTTTTAGTATTCTATCTTTATTTAGAGCATTTGTTGCTCTGATTATTATATGTCGGGAGGTATTTCTTTTCTGGTTCAGTCTATTTGGAGTTCTGTAGGCTTCTTGTATGTTCATGGGCATCTCTTTCTTTAGATTTGGGAAGTTTTCTTCTATAATTTTGTTGAAGATGTTTGCTGGTCCTTTGAGTTGAAAATCTTCATTCTCATCCACTCCTATTATCCGTAGGTTTGGTCTTCTCATTGTGTCCTGTATTTCTTGGATGTTTTGAGTGAGGATCTTTTTGCATTTTACATTTTCCTTGATTGTTGTGCCGATGTTCTCTATGGAATCTTCTGCACCTGAGATTCTCTCTTCCATCTCTTGTATTCTGTTGCTGATGCTCGTATCTATGGTTCCAGATTTCTTTCCTAGGGTTTCTATCTCCAGTGTTGCCTCATTTTGGGTTTTCTTTATTGTGTCTACTTCCCTTTTTAGGTCTAGTATGGTTTTGTTCATTTCCATCATCTGTTTGGATGTGTTTTCCTGTTTTTCTGTAAGGACTTCTACTTGTTTGATTATGTTATCGTGTTTTTCTTTAAGGATTTGTAACTCTTTAGCAGTGTTCTTCTGCAATTCTTTAAGGGATTTTTGTGCTTCCTCTTTATTGTCTTCTGCCTGTTTAGCAGTGTTCTCCTGCATTTCTTTAAGTGTGTTATTAAAGTCCTTCTTGAAGTCCTCTATCATCATCAGGAGATATGCTTTTAAATCCGTGTCTAGCTTTTCCGGTGTGTTGGGGTGCCCTGGACTGGGCGAAGTGGGGGTGCTGGGTTCTGATGATGGTGAGTGGTCTTGGTTTCTGTTAGTAAGATTATTACGTTTACCTTTCGCCATCTGGTAATCTCTGGGGTTAGTTGTTATCGTTGTCACTGTTTAAAGATTGGAGCAGAAGCTGTGTTCCACTCACCAGCAGTCTCTAAATCCTGCGGCGGGGGTCGTGGGTAGCTGACGGTACCCCGGTGCTGGTCCAGCTGGAGGAGGCCTGTGGTCCTACTCAGGCCATTTTTCTGCTTCCCTAACTAATGCAGTTTCTGGTCCCGTGTGCAATTGGATTGGAGCAGAAGCTGTGTTCCACTCTCCAGTCTCCAGAAGTCTTAAGATCCTGTGGTGGGTGTTGTGGGTAGCTGGTGAGTGTCAGCCGACCCTGCGCCCCAGCTGCCCCAGTGCTTTTCTGACCGGAAGAGGGTTGTGGCCCTATGTAGGCCGGATTTCTCTCTCCCCAACCAGAGCAGTCTCAGGTCCCGCGTGATTGGACTGGAGCAGAAGCTGTGTTCCACTCACCAGCAGTCCCAAAATCCTGCGGCGGGGGTCGTGGGTAGCTGGCGGGTGTCAGGCAACCCTGCGCTCCCGCTACCCCGGCGCTGATCTGGCCGGATGAGGCCTGTGGCCCTACTCAGGCCGGTTTCTGCTTCCCTAACTAATGCAGTCTCAGGTCCCGCGCAATTGGATTGGAGCAGAAGCTGTGTTCCACTCACCAGCAGTCCCAAAATCCTGCGGCGGGGGTCGTGGGTAGCTGGCGGGTGTCAGGCAACCCTGCGCTCCCGCTACCCCGGTGCTGATCCAGCCGGATGAGGCCTGTGGTCCTACTCAGGCCGGTTTCTGCTTCCCTAACTAATGCAGTCTCAGGTCCCGCGCAATTGGATTGGAGCAGAAGCTGTGCTCCACTCACCAGAAGTCTTAAGATCCTGTGGCGGGTGTTGTGGGTAGCTGGCGAGTGTCAGTCGACCCTGCGCCCCAGCTGCCCCGGTGCTTTTCTGACCGGAAGAGGGTTGTGTCCCTATGTAGGCCGGATTTCTCTCTCTCCAGCCAGAGCAGTCTCAGGTCCCGCGTGATTGGACTGGAGCAGAAGCTGTGTTCCACTCACCAGCAGTCCCAAAATCCTGCGGCGGGGGTCGTGGGTAGCTGGCGGGTGTCAGGCAACCCTGCGCTCCTGCTACCCCGGCACTGATCCGGCCGGATGAGGCCTGTGGCCCTACTCAGGCCGGTTTCTGCTTCCCTAACTAATGCAGTCTCAGGTCCCGCGCAATTGGATTGGAGCAGAAGCTGTGTTCCACTCACCAGCAGTCCCAAAATCCTGCGGCGGGGGTCGTGGGTAGCTGGCGGGTGTCAGGCAACCCTGCGCTCCCGCTACCCCGGCGCTGATCCAGCCGGATGAGGCCTGTGGTCCTACTCAGGCCGGTTTCTGCTTCCCTAACTAATGCAGTCTCCCAGATGACAGTCTTTTGTTCATCCTAGCTTGATGCCTGGCTTGGTGGCCAAAGGTATTTTATACAAAAACACATATAAACCAAACCAAACCAAACCGAACCAAACCAAAACAAACCAAACCAAACCAAAAAAAAAAAAAAATCTAAGCAAACCAAAAACCAGGCAGTGCCATGGAAGAGAAAGAAGACAGAGACTTATAGAGTGCAATGTCTTCAAAAGATCTGCCATCTGGTGTTTAGCACATGAAGGGAAATAGACACTGGCTTGCTACTATGCCATGTAGGATGAGCAAGGAAAGTGACCCAGGAGCCTGCTGGTGCCATGGTCAGCCTTCTTAGGAGGATACCATAATGTGCAAGTATGTGGTACTTAGATGAAGGTAAAAGAGCTTGAGGATAATGAACAGAGTTAGAACTGGAGATTTGAAGACAAACAGGATTAGTTGATTGTTCAGCCCTAGCAGACCTCTATTCAGGGATTGAGGCTCATACTGCCACTAGAGATTATGGGAATGTCTCTAGTCAGAATAGCTACCTGGGACCATATTGATGACCAGGAGCTGTACAGAAATGACCCTGACACCTACTGCCTGTGGCACTGGAAAGAGCTGGCACCATCTTTCTTTTTTAAATTAGTTTTTATTTTTTATTAGATATTTTGTTCATGTACATTTCAAATGCTATCCTGAAAGTTCCCTATATCCTCCCCCCTGCCCTGCTCCCCAACCCACCCGCTCCTGGTTCCTGGCCCTGGTATTCCCCTGTACTGGGACATATGATCTTCCCAAGACCAAGGGCCTCTCCTCCCATTGATGGCCGACTAGGCCATCCTCTTCTTCATATGCACTAGAGACACAGTTTTGTTGGGTACTGATTAGTTGGTATTGTTGATCCTCCTAAAGGGTTGTAGACCCCTTTAGATCCTTGGTTATTTTCTTTAGCTCCTTTTTTAGGGTCCCCATGTTCCATCCAATAGATGACTGTGTGTATCCTCTCCTGTTTTTGCCAGACACTGGCACAGCCTCTTAAGAGATAGCTATAGCATGGTCCTGTCAGCTAAATCTTGCTGACATATACAATAGTGTCTAGGTTTGGTGGTTGTACATGGGATGTATCCCTGGGTGGGGAAGACTCTGGATGGTCCCTTCTTTCATCTCAGCTCCAAACATGGTCTCTGTAACTCTTTCCATGGGTAATTTGTTCCCCATTTTAAGAAGGAAAAAAGTATCCACACTTTGATCTTCCTTCTTCTTGAGTTTCATGTGTTTTGCAAATTGTATCTTGGGTAGTCTAAGTTTCTGGGTTAATATCTGGTTATCAGTGAGTGCATATTATGTGTGTTCTTTTGTGATTGGGTTACCTCACTCAGGATGATAGCCTCCAAATCGGTCCATTTGCCTAAGAATTTCATAAATTCATTGTTTTTAATAGCTGACTAGTTCCCAATTGTGTAAATGTACCACCTTTTCTGTATCCATTCCTCTGTTGAGGGACATCTGGGTTCTTTCCAGCTTCTGGCTACTATAAATAAGGCTTCTATGAATATATTGGAGCATGTGTGTCCTTATTAGAAATTGGAACATCTTCTGGATATATGCCCAGGAAAATTATTGTTGGATCTTCTGGTAATACTATGTACAATTTCCTGAGGAACTGCCAGACTGATTTCCAGAGTGGTTGTATAAGTCTTGCAATCCTACCAACAATAGAGGAGTGTTCTTCTTTCTCTACATCCTTGCCAGCATCTGCTGTCACATTAATTTTTGATCTTAGCCATTCTGACTGGTGTGAGGTGGAGTACCTGAGAGAATAGGCCATTTCTCTCTACCAGGCAGCAGAGTGTAGCAAACCTTGGTAGTGGGTGTCGGTGAGCCTGAGGCTACAAGGGTAGAAGAGCTGATCCTGCCACTTGTCTCTCATAAAGTGCTATGAATGCAGTGATGATGTTCTACCACTACTTCAAGCAGTAGGAAAAGCTGCCCACAGGGTCAGGAATCCTGTGAGGGCCTGATATTGATGGTGTCACAGAAGCCAGAGGTGTTGAACCAGACCAATAACACATTGAAATGAATATTTGAAAGGGGAGAGAGAGCTATATACTGTGGGACACACTGTAGCATAATACAGCTGCCATGATGAAGTGTTTTCCAAACCATTATTTTTTGTTTTTTTTCTGTTTTGTTATTTTTATTTTGCTAGGGAGTTTGCAAAGGTGAAGGGAAGATATGATGTGATGGGAAGATGAGTAGGACTGGGAAGCATGATGTAAAACTTGCAAAGAGAAGGGGGAGTGGATAGGGGATTATTGGAGGGTAAACTAGGAAAGTGGAAAACATTTGAAATGTAAATAAAGAAAAGATGTAATGAAAAAGTTTTAAAAATTGAATATACTTGAATCAATCTCAGTAAATTTGGGAACAAGACAAGGAAGCCCACTCTCCCCATATGTATTCAGTATTGTACTCGAAGTGCTAGCTAGAATGTAAACTAACAAAAAGGGATCAAGGAGATACAAACTGGCAAAAAAGAAATAAAGGTATCACTATTTGCAAATGATATAATAGTATACACAAGAGACCCCCAAAAAGCCACCTGAGAACCTCAGCTGATAAAGAACTATAGCTGTAAAATTAACTAAATAAATTAGTAGCCTTCCTTTATACAAATGATAAACAGGCTGAGAAAGAATTTAGGGAAACAACTCCCTTTAAAATAGCCACAATTAATATAAAATATCTTGGAGCAACTCTAACCAAACAAGTGAAAAACCTGTATGACAATACCTTCAAGTCCTTCAAGAAAGAAATAGAAGATCTCAGAAAATGGAGAGATCTCCCATGCTCATGGGTTGGCTGAATTATTATGGTAAAAATGGACATTCTACCAAAGGCAATCTACAGATCAATGCAATCCCCATCAAAATCCCAACACAGTTCTTCAAAGACATGGAAAGACCAATTCTCAAATTCATCTGGAAAGGCAAAAACCCAGTATAGCCAAAAAAAATTCTTAACAATAAAAGAACTGCAGGGGGAATCACCATTACTGAACTCCTATTTTACAACAGAGCAATTAGTGATAACAACTGCATGGTACTGGTACAGAGACAGACCAGTGATCAGTGAAATAGAATTGAAAACCCAGAAATAAAACCACACAAGGACACTTGATCTTTGACAATGACACCAAAACATACACTAGAAGAAAGAAAGCATCTTCAATAAATGGATATGGTCTAATTGTCTGTCTGTATGTAGAGAAATGAAAATAGACCTATAATTGTCACCTTGCACAAAGCTCAAGTCCAAGTGGATCAAGGACCTAAACTTAAAACCAGACACACTGAATCTAATAGAAGAGAAAATAGGTAACAGTCTTGAACTCTTTGGCACAGGGGAAAATTTCCTAAAGAAAGTTCCAATGGCTCATGCTGTAAGATCAAGAATTGATAAATGGGACCTCATGAAAGTGGGCAGTACATAGTACATTTGTAAGGCAAAGGACATAGTCAATAAGAAAAAATTGGCAACCTACGTATTGGGAAAAATTCTTCACTAACCACATATCTGATAATACAAAACATATAAAGAACTCAAGAAGCAAACCACCAAAACACCAAACAATCCAATAAAAAATGGGTTATAGAACTATACCTTGAATTCACAACAGAGGAATCACGAATGACTGAGAAGTACATAAAGAAATGTTCAAAGTCCTTGGTGATCAGAGAAATGCAAGTCAAAACAACCCTGAGATTTTACTTTATACTATTCAGAATGGCTAAGATAAAAACCTCAGGTGACAACACATGTTGGTGAGGATGTAGAGAAAGAATACTCCTCCATTGCTAGTGGGATTACAAACTGGTAAAACCACTTGGGAAATCAATCTTGATTTTCCTCAGGAAATCAGAAATATATCTACCTGAAGACCCAACAGTACCACTCTTGGGAATATACCCAAAATATGCCCCATAATGGCAGAGGGGCATGTGTTTCATATGTTCATAGCAGCCTTATTTATGATATCCAGAAGCTGGAAACAAAGCAGATGTCCCACAACAGAAGAATGGATACAGAGGACATGTTTCATTTACACAATGGAATACTTCTCAGATAAGAGGAATGAGGACATTCTGAGTTTTGCAGGCAAATATATGGAACTAGAAAATATCATCCTGAGTGAGGTAACTCAGACCCAAAAAGACATTCATGGTATGTATGCACTAACAAGTGGATATTAGAAAAAAATACAGAATACCCAAGATACAGTCCACAGAACTCTAAAAGGTCAGCAAGCTAAAGGGCTCAAGTGAGGATGCCTCAGTCTCACTTGGGAGGGAAAAGAAAAAGATCACAAGTGAGAGGGTGGGAGGGATCTGGGAGGGAAAATGGATGGGGGATGGTGGGAAGGCTAACCTGATCTGGTATTGGGTGAGGAGAGAGGGCTGAAGCCCTATGGGCCAGCATGAAGAATGGGAGCAGGTAACCTTTGGAGGTAGGAGGTTGGGAAGACTGTCCAGAATGCACAGAGACTTGGGGGGTAAAAGACTCAGGACTCAAAGTGAGGGACTTTAGATTAAATGCCCGGCAGTAGAAAGAGGGAACTTATAGAGCCCACCTCCAGGAGGAAGACAGGGCATCAAATGAAGGGGGAGTTTGCCATCCCACAGTCAAAACTCTGACCATAATTGTTCCTGTATGAAAGAACTACAAGGCTGTAAATGGAGAGGAGCCTGAGGAAAAGAAGGTCCTGTGACAGGCCCAAAGTGGGATTAAGCTGAAGGGGAGGTCCCAAGGCCTGACATTGTTACTGAGGCTATGGAGTGCTCACTAAAAGGGACCTAGCATGACCTTACTCCTGAAGACCCAACAAGCAGCTAAAAGATTCAGATGCAAATATTTGCACCCAACCAATTGACAGAAGCTGCTGACCCCTGTGGTTGAATTAGGGAAAGACTGAAAGAAGCTGAGGAAGAGGGCAACCCTGTATGAGAACCAGCATTCTCAATTTGGATCCTTGATATCTCTCAAACACTGGACCACCGAACAGTTAGTGTACACCAGCTGATATGAGCCTTTTAACACATACAGCAGAAGACTGCTGTATCTGTGTTCCATCAAAGAAGATGCACCGAACCCTCAAGAGACTGGAGGAGTTTAAAGAGGTTAGGAGTTTAGGAGTTTATGAGGAGACAGGGAGTTTAGAGGTCAGGCAGGGTAGGGGGTGAGGGGTGAGGATATCCTAGTGGAGAAAGGGGGTGGGGAGAAGGTATGGGATGTGGAAAAGTCAGAGGGTGGACTGTGGGGTGAATAAAATCTGGAGTGTATTTCATATGCCAGCTTTTTTTTTGCTGAAAGGACCCTGATATAGCTGTCTCCTTTGAGGCTTTGCCAGTGCCTGGCCAATACAGAGTGGATGCTCACAATCATCTATAGGATGGAACACAGGGCCCTAATGGAGGAGCTAGACAAAGTACCCAAGGAGCTGAAGGGGTCTGCAACCCTATAGGTGGAAAAAAATATGAGATAATCAATACCCCCACACACACACCTTGTGTCTCTAGCTGCATATGTAGCAGAACATGGCCTAGTCGGCCATCATTTGAAAGAGAGGCCCCTTGGTCTTGCAAACTTTATATGCCCCAGTACAGGGGAATGCCAGGGCCAAGAAGTGGGAGGGAGTGGGTAAGGGAGCAGGGCGGAGGGAAGGTATAGGGGACTTTTGGGATAGCATCTGAAATGTAAATGAAGAAAATATATAATAGAAAAATTTAAAAAATAAAATAAAATCTGGATTTAAAAATAAATTAATTACAGAAAAATCGAAGTAGGACAAAACAAAAAGAAGTAAAAGAGGCCAAAAAAAAAAAAAAAAAAAAAACCACACACACACAAGAAAAACATATCAACACAGATGAAGCTGTCTAGTTTTCACTATGATCTGTTCTTTTCCAATTAGATGATTTCCACATATTTATATATTTGAGGAAGATTCTCCTGTATTAGGATTTCACTCTGCCACTCAAATAGACTTCAATTTTAGCTGTTTGTCTCTGTATAAATCATATCCCACTCATCTTTGCTCCCCATTTGATCTGTCTATTCCAGGCCACTCACCCCCATCCATAGCTAAAAATGCTATTTTCCCTTCATATGGATATTTAGCCCTATCCCATTACATTACACTACACTACCCTCTTAGGTTATATGGATAGTAGCCTGAGTATCATCTTCTTAGCGAAAATCCACAATAAATATGTACTTGTCATATTTGTCTTTCTGGTTTGGGGATATTTACTCAGGATGATTTTCCATTTCCATCTACCTACAAATTTCAAGTTGTAACTTTTTTACTCATGTCATATCCCTCCCATTGCCCCACCTCTTTTGTCATCCACTCCCACAATCCTCCCTCCATCCCCCTTTTCTCCATTTTGTTTGATTTTTGCTATTAGCTTGCTGTATATTGTTTTTATTATATTTAGTAACGGACCTTGAATTCCTATTCTCTCCAATACTTTGTATTTTGTCAAAGGATTTTCAGCATCTAATGAGAGGATCATATTTTTTTTTCCTTTAAGTTTGTTTATATAGTGGATTAAGTTGATAGATGTCCGTTTATAACCATAATCTGTTTCTTCTCCTTCTTCTCCTTCTCCTTCTGCTCCTGCTCCTTCTCCTTCTCCTCCTCCCCTCCCTCCTCCTCCCCTCCCTCCTCCTCCCCTCCCTCCTCCTCCCCCTCCCCCTCCCCCTTCTCATCCCCCTCCCTCCTCCTCCCTCTCCCACCCTCCTCCTCCACTTCCCCCTCTTCTTCTCCTCCTCCTCCTCCTCCTTCTCCTTCTCCTCCTCCTTCTCCTACCCCTCCTTTTTCCCCTCCCCTCCCCTTACCCTCCCCCTCTTCTTCTTCTTCTTCTTCTTCTTCTTCTTCTTCTTCTTCTTCTTCTTCTTGTATTTCTTCATCCTTTTTATTTATTGAAAAGGTGTTGCATTATTGTTAATTCCCTTTTCTGCATTCAATTGTCAAATGGCTTTTTGCCTTTCAGTTTGTTTAGATGACGGATCACATTTATTGATTTACATATGCGGAAACAGCCATGTATCTCATTCTTACATTTGTTTTGCAAATGCTTTGCCTCTATGTTCATAGGAGAAATTGGTGTGACAATTTTTCTTTCTTGAGTTTTTATACTTTTTTAAAAAAGGATAATTATGACCTCATTAAGTGAATGGGCAATATTCCTTCTGTTTTTATTTTGTAGTAAAAAATGGGAAGTACTTGCATTAATTCTTACTTTGAAATATTGTGGAATGTAAGCAAATAAAATAATTTAATAAAAATATTTTTCTTCCCTCCTTAATCTTTTATTGGTGAGATTTCCTTTTAGGTTCATGTTCAAATATTTAAGTTTTCATTTCCAGAATACCTGTAGCTTGAGAATTCTTTATTGATTTTATTTTTACTCTTCAGTGTTGAACTATTTTATTCATTTCCTTTGCTTTTTCTCTCTTCATTAATTCCATCATTTTTCCAATAAGGGGCTCTTTAACATATATTGAGGCTTTTTAAAAGTCTTTGTGTTTCTGCTCTGATGCATTTAGCAGAGCCACTGTAGTAAGTTTTAGGGCTTATTGGAACCTAATACACGGTTGTTGTCATGAAGAAGGGAGAGGCAGAGCCCAACTTAAAGCAGTAAGTAGCCCATGGTGACCTCTCATTGCACAGAGGGGCCTTGAGTTGATACTGGGTGATTTTGTGTTAGCTAAAAAATGCCCAATTCAGAAATCATCATATAGTCTTTTAGGGGAGGGTTTCTGGTGGATATATAAAAGTTTGTAATCAAACAAGAGCCAATGAAAGGTAACATCCATCACTGAGGATCTACCCACCCTTTCTCCTGAATGACAGACTAACACTCACTCCCAACATCTAGAAGAATTACATTTCCTACCACATAAATAAGCTGCACAAAAAGATACTGAAACTAGAAATTATACTTAAATTTTTCTTTTTTTAAAGGATTTTATTTGCACAAGCATTAAAACTGAAAATAAAGTTAATTTAGGAAACATGAGCATTCAGTAGTGAAAGCAAAAGTTACAATACTCATGTCAAATATTTGAAAGCTCCCAGAATTCACATTACAATGTGGATTTTGTGGGACTCAAGAGTTTAACATACTCAATAAATTCTGTTCATTGGAGTGGATGGCACTCCTCTGGAAATAGAGTCTCATGCCACATGCTTTCTTGTGAACATCAGGGTGCTCACACAGTAGGGTATTGGGCCAATGAAGCAATTGCACAGTGGTTGTTCCTGTCTTTGGCAATCATCATATATCCACTCAATCCCCATCGTCTACCCCAGCTGAAAGAAAACATATTTTCCATTAAGTAGAAATGATAACATATGATAGACTTATTACAATAACCAACAAGAGGCCTACATAACAGAAGTATCAGAGAAATCTAAAGGTCTACTCCTGAGTTCAAGAGGTGCCTCAACCATGATGTGAATACTACAGCAAAGAATGAGACTTTCTACCCATATGTGCAATAAAATTAAAAACATGATTTATGCATGAAAAAGTAATGGCACTGACATGAAACTTGTATCCTAGAAACCAGAGTAAGAGTGGAAATTTCACAATAATATATTGTTAGTATGTTCTTAGAGATACAGTGTAGCTTAGAGTTCAATGAGTGGAGATCAACTCCAAAGGCCATTTACAAGCCAGATTTATGTTGTAGTGTGCCTGTAATAAAAGGTTTTGGAACATGGACAGAGGGTATACATGTTGCAAGCTGGCTATCTAGAGTAACTAATAATTCCTAGATCAGCCAGAAACACTGCCTCAATGTGGAAGTTGTGTAATGATTGAGAAAAAATTGACATTAAAATCAGTGCTCTACGCAGGTGCACACATGTGTCCACAGATATGCAGATAGGTAAATAGACCTCATACACTTACATGAAAAAATAAGAATAAACTTTGTTCAACTTAACTGGGTCAATCATTTCTAGGCTGTGTATCAAAATACTGAGTGCAATATTTATTCTCTTCATGAATGCCCTTTTAGGGCATCTAGGCCCTTAAGCACTAAACAATCTCTCTAGCCTTGGGAATTTTAAATATAGAAAGTTTGGCAATTTATACCTGTTCTTGATCAGCCAGTAATTATTGCCATCTGTTTCATTTCCCACATAACCATAGCCAACTATCAAAACTGCATGATTCACAGAACTTGTGCAATTTGGTTCATAATAAACACCTGAGAAATAAAATGGAAGTTGTTATGAGATGCAAAGGATACATGACAGTGAGCAATGCAATAGGGAAGCATGTTCACAGGTCCTGAAATTATATAAACTACAATGGAATAATGAGTTTTATGAATAGTTCTAAATATATATTTTTTCACAGAAAACTGAAAAAAAATCAAAATAGTGATATTTGTTGATAACCATGGTTTACAAGCATATGAGATGACTTCTTGAATCTCATGTCAACTTCAACTTATAGGACATAAATTACTTAATCCAAAGGCTTTGTTATTAGTTGATATCAGATATTCTGTCTCAGTAAATATATAAAAGTTTGACAAAAGTGAGAAGGGTTGAAAATTTAGCTAACCAATAAAGTTTATCATACAGGTGTTCATATCAGGTGAAATTCAGTACTTAGAAATATTATATGGAGATGAGTAAAGTCCAGACACTCAAACATTCACATAATATATTTTAAGTAACAGCTGGTCTGTGAACTTGTCATGGCATAGGGAATATCACAATTTTTTTCTTCATATCTAGAAGGAAATATACTAACCTCTATCATAGAACCTAAAACTACTAGAGGCAACATGAACTCCAGTAGCAATGGGGCCTTTAGTTGCTACAGCATCCATGAGGACATCTTCACTTTCTGGGAGGACCACAAATCCTGTGATTTTAGCAGCAGAATTTTTAGGATTGTACCTGCATAATCCTTCCTTTAAAAGATAAAGAAGTAGAAACTCAGTTACTTCCACTTACAGCCTGGAAAAAAGAGTCAGAACCACAGCATTCTGCACTTTGCAAATGAATAAATTAAAAGGATTATTAAATATAATCCCAGGAAGTAAAATATTACTGTATGATTAGGAACTAAAAATAAGTTCTTTTATCTTCAATAACAACCAATAGGTCTTCATAATCTTAGAAAATTAAGTGTCACAGAGTTGTGAAATATCTGTACAACTGTTTCCATATTCTCCATGTACACACACACACACAAAAGGCCATACTGATACTTTCACGCCAAAATCTTAAACAAAAAATACATGACAACAAGGATATTGAATAACGAGATTCTACCATGTAATCTGAGCTCTGAGATAGTGTACTATCTCTACAATTGTCACTCACTAGAAGCTGAGCTGAAATGACAACATAGGAATTCCACTTACTTTTCCTTCATAAGGGTAGGTTGCCTGAGCCTCCAGACCTCCATTGTGCAAAACGTACTGGAATCCATTGTATGTATTACCCCAATGACAGCCTCTATTGCCTTGAGGCCTAGAACAGTCCACTAGGTTCTGTACACTCAGTGGGATCAGTTTGCCTGTTTTCTTGAACATTTGTCCTTCTATGGCACCAGTCACAGGAAAAGCCCAACAAGAATTACAATTTCTCTAAGAAGAGAAGAAAATATGATCATTCATAAACAAATACTAACTCAAGAAACAATTTGGAAAAGCTAATAATTAAGGAAATTGGGAAACTGGCAGTTGATAGGTCTATAGAAAGAAATGGTCAATCTCCTAGAGGACTTGGATGCAGCTAATATGTACCCGATGCAGTACACACACACACACACACACACACACACACACACACACACACACACCTGAGCAGGAGCTATTGGTTTTATGGGTTATTAATGACAATAGAAGGAGGCATGTGTTCTACAGTGAGAAGAGAATCTAAAAGTTGGAGAATATGTGTGGCAGATTGCAAAGATCAATATATACTGTACAATGTATAAAAATTTCAAGGAAGAAAAAACTATCATTAAAAAATAACTGCAATTCCCTCTACATTCAATTTGAATGCATAAATATATCCTGTTTTGACATTCATGTGGTTTAAGAAGATGAGCATAGCCTGGCAGCGTGGTGCATGCCTTTAATTCTAGAATTTGGGAGGCAGACACATGCAGATCTCTGTGGATTCAAGGCCAGTCTGGTCTCCAAATGAATTCCAGGTCAGCCAGAGTTCTTAAAACAAGAAAACCTGTCTCAAACAAAGAAAACAAGCAAGCAAACAAACAAACAAAATCCCAAAAGGAGGAAGAGCAGAAGAAGATTATGGTGATGAAGAAGAAGAAGAAGAAGAAGAAGAAGAAGAAGAAGAAGAAGAAGAAGAAGAAGAAGAAGAAGAAGAAGAAGAAGAAGAAGAAGAAGAAGAAAGAAGAGAAGGAGGAGGACGGGAAGAAGGAGGAGGAGGAGGAGGAGGAGGAGGAGGAGGAGGAGGAGGAAAGGCATGTGACACTGTCATACCTGATTCCTCACACGAGTCACATAGCCTTCATTTCGCCAATCAACAAATTTGGGCAAAGCATCTTTCCAATACCAAGATTTAGGAAAAGGACTACCAAGTGCACGTTTCCAGATACTTTTTCTTGTTTTGTCAACTGGCAATGTAACACCAAGTACGGTGTTCATAAATTCTTCATCAGTCTTCAAGGAAAAGTATGTAAATTATTATTAAAGAAAAGGGTTCATGTAAAGAATTCAAGAAAACACCGTGTGAAGCAATTCATACCACACTCACCATGTCAGTAAACCCATTTATTCCCATGGTGTAGGTATTCTTCCCTAGGGAATTCTCCCTGTTATGCAGTTTAATCCTTTTTACATTTTCTTCCCATATTGCTCTTCTCAGTACTTCTTCCTCCTGAAGGAGCATATAATGGAAAACAATTCATTATATTTGAATTCCTGCACGAATTGCTGTTGTGGGTGTTAAGAGGCCAAGGAAGAGATATCAGAATACTATGGTCTCACTTTTACATACTGAGGAAAGGAGACTCTGGACATCGTTTGCTCACAATGATTCTTAGTAGGTAAACTCTCAGTGGTGGTGGTGGTTTTAGTGGAGCACCCATGATCTCTCATGTACCTAGACATTTTTACCCTGGGGAATCTCTGGACATTTTCTTGAATACCAACCAGACTGTATAATTTTTCAAAGCTTCCCATCCACTCTTTCCATTCGACATCCAAACTGGGATCAAATGCTGAAACACCTGACATGATTCCCAAGCACAGGATAACCAGAAAGAAAGCAGGAGTCATGTCTCAACCTGAGTATGAAAGAGAAATGAAGATATGTCTGTACCAGTGTTTTAAAAATGTCATCTTACTATGTCCTGAGAAATTAAGCCATTCATGGTTAATAAAATAATTTGTGTTAATACTCCAAACACTTTTCAAAGATCGTAGAAATCCTTGAAAATGTTTTTGAACCATGTCACTCAGTAGTGGTTATTAGACCCATTGTAAAAAGAAAATACTGTACACAGAATTCTAGCATTGTAAACTTTAGGTGTACTCCATCTTGTTTTAGAAAGATATCCATGCACAAGGAGGAAGTAGTTTTTTAAGATATCACTTATAATTTCTACCAAGCAGAACTTCTATCAAGTAGTAATGAGTTTTAATTTCAAGGTGAACTCAAGAGTTGGGTCCATCTATCTTCATATGCCTTTCTCATATATAACAAGTGGTGGGCATGTCTTTAACCTTCTCTTTTTCAGTGAAACAATGTGAAATATTATCTAGAAAGAATGTGGGAATTATTAACTTTCTATTCTTGCCACATAACCCATGGGATTATATAAACAAATTCCTACTCCCTACCTATGTAAGAATGATGTCACTTAAAAAAAATAGGAATCAAAAGTCATGTGAAAAATGGAGTATGATAGCAAGTCAATAATGGGATTTTATATTCTGTATTTGCTGGATTTCTAAATCAATACTTCCCATAGGCCGTGATAGGGACATACCACCTGCTACTGCATATACACCTGTAAATTGAAAACAGTTATGTCTATGGGTTAGTGCAAGGGATGTCTTCAAAGAAAAACAGCTGCAACTCTGTGGACAGAAGCAAACTTTCAGACCAAAAAAAGACTTGACTTTCTCTTTAAATTTTCTACACACCCCCACTCTAACTTCACAGAGGACTAGTGATGCTTAGGCTATATTTTTCTTCTTTTTGATATGCTCGATTCTCCATGGAGTCTCCCAAAGCACCCATCCAAGCCCATTTTCGATTCTGCCATTCACTGGCAGAGCCTTACCTTTCTGGGATGACCACTACTGCCTCAGATCACTCCACAGCTTCAACTCGTTGGAGGATAGTCGGATTCAAGGAACTGGCTCAGCTATAAATCTGTAGGGTTGGACCTGCCCCTACTTTTGATTGGCTGTGTGGGTGACTAGATTAAGCCTCTAGGCACTGGGACTTCAGGCATCATCTGAGATATAATCTGATTGTCCCTTTGACATAGCTGTAGGCTACCTCTGTGGACAGCAGGAAGTGGAATTTGTGAACCTTATCAAAGAAAAGTAGATAGCCCTCCTGTAGGCCTTGGATCACAATGTATTAGATATTTTTGCTTCCTTGATTGGGTTTTCTGTAAAATATATGTGGTGTTGTATCTTATTTTGTTTTATATGTTTTGTTTTTTTTCAGTTTTTATTAGATATTTTCTTCATATTCATTTTTACCATATCCTTTCCATTCTCTTAATTCCTTCAGGATGCTCTGTTTCTCACTACCAATACTACATCATGCTCTTATACTCAGTTACTAAAAAGAGAAAGAAAAGATCGCTAAAACCCTGGAATCTATTGATGTTGAGTAAGCACTGCTGAGCATGCAGCCTGTTTTAGATTGTGACATATTGTCTCTGTCCACTGTAGAAATATGGCTTTCCCTCTCAACAAAGCTATCATGTGTAAATAACTTTTTGACGAGTGTTGGGACCCTTGGCACTTATCCATCTTCTTCATCTTGGGAATTTTGTCTGACTTGAGCTGTCTTGTGCATGCTGTGACAGTCTCTGTGATTTCACATGTGTATCTATTGTATGCTATCTAGGGTCCAGGTTAGTAGACTCTGTTGGTCTTTACATTGGGTTCTTATCCTCTTCAGGGCTTTCAATCCTTTCCTCAACTCTCGATAAGAGACCTAACTTCTATCAGCGGTTTGGATGTGGGTATCTACATCTGTTTCAGTCAGTTTCTGAATAGGACATCTAAAAGAACAGTTATGCTAAGCTACTGTTTATGTGCATAACAGTGTATCATTACTAATGTGAGGTATTGTTCTTTGTCCATGGCTTGGTTTTCATGTTGGGCTGCTTATTGGTTGGCGATTCCTTCAGACTGTGCTCTGTCTTTGTCCCTTCATTTCTTTTAGACAGGACAAATTTCATGTCAAAAGAAGGGTTCTCACCTGAGTAATGTGGAATGGCTAAGAAGCACCAAAAAAAAAATGATAAGTGGATATTAGCCCAGAAGCTTGGAATACCCAAGATACAATTTGCAAAACACATAAAACTCAAGGAGAAGGAAGACCAAAGTGTGGACACTTGGATCCTCTTTAGAAGGGGGAATAAAATTCCTAATGGAAGGAGTTACAGAGACAGAGTGGGAAGCTCAGACTGTTCCAACTAGATATTCATTTCATATACAACCAACAAACCCCAGACACTATTGTGGATGCCAATAAGATCTTTCTGACAGGAACCTGATATAGCTGTCCCCTGAGAGACTCTGCCAGTGCCTGACAAATACAAAAGTGGATGCCCACAGCCATCCATTAGACTGAACACAGGGTTACCAATGAAGGAGGTAAAGAAAGTACCCAAGGAGCTGAAGGAGTTTGCAGTCCCATAGTAGGAAGAACAATATGAACTAACCAGTACCCATAGAGCTCCCTGGGACCAAACTACCAAAGGAAGAAAACACATGGTAGGACGCATGGCTCTAGCTGCATATGTTGCAAAGGATGGCCTAGTCAGTCTTAAATGGGAGGAAAGGCCCTTGGTTCTATGATTGATGATTCTATGCCTCAGTATAAGGGAATGCCAGGGCCATGAAGTGGGCGTGGGTGGGTTGGTGAACAGGGGGGAGGGGGAGGGGACAGGTGGTTTTTAGAGGGAAACTAGGAAAGGGGATAACATTTGAAATGTAAATAAAGAAAATATCAAATAAATTTTTTGGCGGGGTGCATTGGTGTCCTTATCCCTTCTCTGGGGTCCTTCCTGTCTACAAGAAGTGGCCTCTCTACTATGTTAATAGCAGCTTTATTAGTAATATCCAGAAACTGGAAACAATACAGATATCCATCAACAGGCAGATAGATAAAGAAAACATGGTTCATTCACACACCAGAATACTACTCTGCTATTAAAAACTAGGGCATCATAAATTTTACAGGCAAATCGATGGAAGTACAAAATGTCATTCTGAGTGAGGTAATGCAGACCCAAAGGTACATGCATGGTATCATTCCACGGATAAGTGTATATTAGCCAAAAAAGTACAGAATACCTAGGATACAACCTATAGATGAAAAGAAGTTTAACAAGCAGGAAGTTGCAAATGAGGATGCTTCATTCACACCTAGAAGGGGGAAAATAATCATGGAATGCAGGGGGTGTTTTTGGTGGGAAAGAAGAGGGGGTGAGAAAGAGGAAATCCATCAGGTGTGGGGACAGGGCAGGAGAGAATCCCAGAGGTCTAGGAGAATTAATGGAAATATGTAGCTTCTGAGGTAGGAGTTGGGAGGGGGACCATTCAGAAACTACCAGAGTCTTGGGAGGTAAGAGACTCACAGGACCCAATGGAAATGACCTTAGTCAACAACCCCAACAGTGTGGAGAGGGAACTCAAAATGTCTGCCTCTAGTAGATAGACAGCACCTCAAGTGGATGGAAGGTTTATCAATGGACAGTCAAAATATTTGATACACAATTATCCCTGTATAAAAGAATTGCAGTGGCAAAAATGGAGAAGAGAGTGAGGGAAAGGAGGTCCAGTAACCTCCTTGGACACAACTTGGGAACCATCTCATGGGGAGACACCAAGGCCTAATATTATTACTGTGCTATGATGTGCTTACAGGCAGGAGCCTAGCATGGCTGTCCTCAGAGAGACCCTAACAACAGATGACTGAGCCAAAGGCAGACACTCCAACACAATCATTGAACTGATTTTATGGTTGAATTAGGGGAAGGATTGAAGAAGCTGAAAGGGTGGACAACTTCATATGAAGACCTGCAGTGTCAACTAATCTGGCATCCTGGGAGCTCCCGGAGACTGCGCCTCCAACTATATAGCATATGCAGGCTGTTGCAAGGCCCTGGACATGTACAGGAGAGGATTGACTGGTCTGGCATCAGTGGGAGAAGATATGCCTAATTCTTGAGAGATGTGGGGTCCCAGGGAATGGGGATGCCTTGTGGGGGTTGTGGAAAGCACTCACTCAGAGGCAAGGGGGAGGAGGGATGTTAGGAACTGTGAGAGGGATACTGGGAGGCAGGGCAATGGCTGGAAGGAAAGTAATTTGAAAAAAAACAATGATAAAGAACTAAAGACTATGAGGAGGGTATAACAGTAACTCTTTCCTCCCCTTCTGCACTGGAAGTGTTTCACATAGATCTCATATACCATATTTTTTACCAAGCATAGAAGGCTGAATTCACACTGTTATCTGAATTTTCTTGCTGATCTCTAGAGGCATCTACTATTTTCTACCTTACAAATATATAGACCCATTCTTCAAACTGTAACATATACTACTAACATACTCCTTTACTAGAATAATTTAGCTGTAGGAGGAAAATGGTCAGAATACATGGAGACATCTGAGGTTTTTTATAATCTGGTAATTACAGTGAACTCTAGCTTAGAACCTTTAACTGATGAACTATCACTCTGTGTTTCACAGAGCAATGATTTTGGACATTGGGTCAGGTACTCTCTGAGCTCCAAAAAGAAGATGTAATCATCAGGAAAGAACTAGTCAACAGGAAAAGCCTTAGGCCAAAACATTCTACTCCTTCTGAGACGCACCTTCCCAAGTGCCTCCACGTAGACATAAAGAGGACAAAGTTCTTCCTTCTCTATGTCTCTACCTTCTTTACACTCTTTTACTTCTATATCTTTCTAACTGACATGTCCTTCACCTGTTCAAAGTCAGCAGAGAAAAATTACACAGCAGAGATATTCCTTCAATATAGTATTTATTTGTGAATATGTCATAAGTAATGTTCTCTACGTTCTAAAATCAAGACCAGGAATCATGGGCACTTCACAACCTCAGATGCCTAGCTGCTGCTCTGCCTCCCTCACCAAAAGGAGGCACTTTATCTGAAGCGATGAACAAGCTATCCTTGGCACCAAGGTGATTCTCTAGTACCAAGATGACCCCATGTTTATTTCAGAGTGCTTGGAAATGTGGACTGAAATCTGCTATCCATTTAGTATGGCCACACTAGATGTGTCTTTAAATTATACACACTTTATTCACACTAACATTCCCTATAATATCATACTAATGTAAATGTTAAACAACTCTCACCCAGAGGGAACAATTGAATAGGAATGCTCTTGCATAGTTTTCTACATTGCAAGCCTGATCTCCATCTTCTGTGAAAGTCCTTTATTTATGCTCGGCTTAGGGGATGTTATTGATGGAATTCCAGTTGGTCCAGTGGTTGCCAGACAGGCTGTATGTGCCCAGTGACAGTGCTGAAAGTTGAGTGGTCACACATTAGATTCCATTCCTTTTGCAGATGGGTATCATTATACAGGCCAGGGAATTCATGTCATGGTGGCACAGCTATGTTATCATACAGAATAGCTTCATAGTTCCATTTTGATGTTGTTGCTCCTGTAGCTTAGTCCTTTCATTGGGCAGTAGCTTTGCACTATCTGAACTCAAAGCTTAAGGTTGGTTTACTAGCACAGCATTCAGGTCTTAGAAATATCTCATTAGCCTATCAAAAATATATCCTGGGCTAGGCTCATATCTGAGCTGTTTGGTGGCTTGCCTGGACCAAATCTTCTGAGGCCTAGATCTTCCAGAACTGCCTGCTGACAAACTTCTATCTCACATGAGATAAATAATTTCTAGTCATAAGATATGGTTCCTGAGTTAACCCAGATGATTTAAGTTATGTTCCTTATATTTATGGAAAGAGAATACCCAGTCATATGCTAGGACAATGTGTGCTTCTGGTTAGTAACACTTTATATTACTCCATCATTTTTTGACTCATTGGTTCACACACAGACAAAAGCTATGGCGACTCATAACAGTAGACAACATCCTCTCTTACCTCTAGACTTCCCCTAAATCTACATAAAGCACTGAAAAACACAAGAAGCTCAGATGACACAAGGACCTTTATAGCCCAACCTTCCAAATGCCACCTCAAACCTCCTCCCCAAACCTAAAACAACACAATCAAGTCTAACATAGCAACACCCAATTTTAACAGTATCATTTTGGCTTCTATTGATAGGCTAGATGTCATGGAAAAAGAAATAATGGGAGTGAAAGGATTTGTTTCACAATACACAGTTTATCATTGAGGAAAGCCAAGGCTTGGACCTCAACTCATCGGTCTGAGTTAGCAGCTATGTCCGAATGCCAAGTACTGACATTACCTCAGACTCATGCTCATCTGCCTTATTTAAAGCCCAGCTCCAACTTTGTAGATGTTTTTACCCCTAGTGAGCTGGGAACTTCCATGTCATTTAATAGTCAGAAAAAAATGCCCAAAGGTCATGGCCACAGGCTAATCTGATGGAAGCGATTTCAAATGTATTTCTCTTTCTCATGTATATTCAGTTGACAACTAATATTAGCCACCTTATAGCTGGGTTGGCAATGGTAATTCTGATAGCTTGAATCATGAAAAGTTTTTCATTGTACTTCAACTCTGTCAGATACTTTTTCCAAGTAAGATTCTCTGGATTGGCATTTGTGATGTCTTAGAACAGGAAAAACTTTGCTTAAGCCCTTCTGAAGTTCCATTGAGAAGTCAGATGCTGTTGTGATGGGTTTTCTCTTGTTTGTGATTCCTGGCTTTTCTCTTGTAGCTTTCAATACCTTTTCTTTGTTTTGTTTATTTACTGTTTTAAATATGTTTCCTTTTTTGTGTCTTCTGCTTGCTTCTTGTATAAGAATGGTGTATCATTTCTTAGTTTGGGAATTTGGGGAAGGTTTTTCTATGATATTGGTGAGACACTAGTCTATGTTATTTGCCTGCTTCTATGCTTATGATTCATAAATAATCTGTTTTTAATGCCTTCCAAAGTTATACATGTACCTTTGTTTTTGTTGGCTTGCATGTTTTGTTTGTTTTAAAAAAATATTTTTTTCCTTGGTGGTCTAAATTCTCTATTTTATCGTCAGGCCTGATATTTTGACTCATATTGATCTTTTTACTGGTAAGACTTTCCATATGAGTACAGTGTTCTTACTTTCATTTTATTGCTCATTTCCAATTTAATGTAAAACAAAGCACATACCAAAGGAAAGCAAAATTGCTGGAAAGGGCATATTTCCCTGATGCAACTCTTTTACGATGGCCTATATCTAGGCTAGAGTGAAAATATTGGTGTGGCTGAGTCCAAGTACCTTTAAATTATGAAAGCAAAAGATTGAAGTGTTTTTATGTTAGGTCATTATTTGTCAGCCTCTGAATTCAAATATGTTTTGTCTGTCTTACTTATTTATACTATTGCTGTGATGAAACACCAAGATCAGGAAATCTTTAGGAGTCAAGGGTTTATTTAGCTTATTCTTCCACATCACAGTTCAATATTAAAATATGACAGAACAGGAACTCAAGACAGGAACTAGGAGGCCATAGCTGTTGTGGAAGGAATGGAGGAATGTTACTTATTCAGGTGATCATCCTAGCTTGCTCATCCTGCTTTCTTATAGAACCCAAGAATACAGGATCAAGGACAGAACATAATCAGCTGGATCCTACAACATCAAGAAGTAATTAAAAAATACACTACAGCTGGATCTTTTGGAGGCATTTCCTCAACTGAGGATTCCTTCTTTCACATTATTCCAGGCATTGTCAAATTGACAGAAAAACAGCTGGCACAACTGACCACTTCTCATCTTGACAAACACATGATTGGTAAGCCATAACTTTTTCTTTCTTTTCTTTCCCATATCACACATTAATATTACCATCCAAAAATGTAAGCTTCCTACATTTAAAAAAAATTGAAGCAGTTAAAATTTAGTCTCTTAAAAATATTTTTGAAAAATTATTCTCACAAGTATGATCTGCTATAAAAAATTAAGTACTTTATTATTTTGAGAGGGAAGAACCAGGGTATAGTCAATCTTAAAGCAAATCTGAACTCCTAAAATGAAAATGACTCTATGTCTAAATATCCTCTGGCATCCTATTAAGGTCTTAGGTGACTTTTCAGGCTCTGCTCTCTTCAGCCCACACAGGTTGTCTTCTTGGATAGAGCCATCTGAAGCCTGGTATTGGTCTTGGTGGTCATCGTATGGTACTGGCATCTCCAGAATTGCTTTGGTTCCTTGCTGCAACTGGAATGAACTTCCATCAGTAGCTTCATGTATGCTCTTTTCAGGGACAGCAGCCTTGTCACACAATGGTAACCCTCATCTGATCTCTGCTACCTCTTCATATCTTCAAAACCATTAGCACCTTGGTGTTTCTTACATTAGCAAGTTTGGCTGCCTTGAGGAAGTACAACCGTGGCTGCTTATGTAGCATAGCTCCTGTGTGTTGACTCCTAAGCAACACTTCCAAGAAATTTTCACCTCAATCATGCTGGTCTCTTCTTAGTCATGATTGATTCTTTAGCCCAGACTGTTGAGCATCCTGTGTTCCAGCTAAGCAAAGATTTTAATTTAATGGATTTGTTCTCTTGTTAATCACAGCCAATTATGCAGCTCCAGGTTTCTAGATACTACAGATTCTTCCCCCAAAATGCCAAATAGAGTCTTTTCTCTTAAACTTCAGAAGCTGTATATCTGTTATCTGCATCCCTCTCAACATTCTTATTTACTGAGCTTATACAAAAGATGTCACTGAGCTCTCATCTCTCAATGGTTCTTGTTGCTTATAGTTCTAAATCCTCCCAAAATACTCCCAAAGGCACATTGCCAGGTCTGTCAGAGTAGTACCCCACTGTTCTGATAGCATCTTGTCTTAGTTAGTGTATCAACTTCTGTGATAAATTGCCATAAACATGTAAACACAAATATTATATATATATATATATATATATATATATATATATATATATGCGCAGATGATATGATAATTTCCCTAAGTTAATTCCTCTATAAACTCATGCAGTTGATAAACACTTTCAGCAAAGAACAAGGAGAAAAATTTTACCTATGTAAATCAGGGTTCTCCTCAAATATAAATGACCAATTAATGGAAAATGTAATAAGAGAAACCATACCTTTCACAGTAGTGCCTTCCCAGATAGAAAGTATGCGAGTAGCTCTGAACAAGCAAGAGAAAGACATAAATGAGAATATCTTCAAGTCTTTGAACCAAAATAATGAAGAAGATATAAGATAAAGATATCTCTCATATGTGTGAATAGGTAGGATTAAAACAATGAAATTGTTCATCCTTCTAAAGGCAATATCCAGATTCAATGTAGCCTATACCAAAATTCGTAGATAATTCTTCACAGACCTTCAAAGGAAAACAGTCCATAGTAATGAAACAACCACAGGGAATATCATAATCACTGACCTAAAATTTTACTACAAACTATAGGGGAAAAGAAAACATGGTGGTTGTGTTAGAAAATAGACATGTAGGTCCATATATAGATTCACAGAGCTACGGACAGTGAATTTTTTTAAAAATGACAGAAATACACATGAGGTTAAAAAAAATCCCATCTCCTTCAACAAATAATTCTTGTTAAATTGTTTGGCTGTCTGTAGAAGACTCCAAATAGATCCATACTCATCACCATGTATAAAAATGCAACTCCAAATGGATCAAAGTCCTCAACATGGAATCAGATACAATGTATCTCATAGACGAGAAAGTGAATGCATTGACATAGGAGAAGATTTGAACAGATCACAGTTATCACTGGTACTAACACCAAAAATTAACATGTGGGAAATCATGAAACTGACAAACCTCATTATGCAAAGTAGCAACCTCCAAAGTATCAAAAGTTTTTTAGTGCTACTCATCCAGTAGAGGACTAATCTCCAAAATATATAAGGGACTAAAAAAACTATCAAGAAACAAATAAGCCACCCAGGCAGTGTTGGCACCTGCCCTTAATCCCACCACTTGGGAGGCAGAAATCGGTAGATTTCTGAGTTCCAGGCCAGTCTGGTCTATAGAGTGAGTTCCAGGACAGTCAGGGTTATACAGAGAAACACTGTCTAAAAAAAGTAAAAAACAAAACAAAAGCAAAAACAAGAAGACAAAAAGAAAACCTAAAAAACAAACCAAATAAACCTATTTTGTAATGGGGAATGTACATATATATGTGTGTGCGTGTATATATATATAATGAGTACATATATATGTGTGTACATATATATATATATATACCTTCCAGTTCTTTTTTTTAATTTTTAATATTTTTTATTACATATTTTCCTCAATTACATTTCCAATGCTATCCCAAAAGTCCCCCATACCCCCCCCCCAATTCCCTACCCACCCATTCCCATTCTTTTGGCCCTGGCATTCCCCTGTATTGCGGCATATAAAGTTTGCAAGTCCAATGGGCCTCTCTTTCCAGTGATGGCTGACTAGGCCATCTTTCGATACATATGCAGCTAGAGACAAGAGCTCCGGGGTACTGGTTAGTTCATCATGTTGTTCCCCCTATAGGGTTGCAGATCCCTTTAGCTTCTTGGGTACTTTCTCTAGCTTCTCCATTGGGAGCCCTGTGATACATCCAATAGCTGACTGTGAGCATCCACTTCTGTGTTTGCTAGGCCCCCGCATAGTCTCACAAGAGACAGCTATATCTGGGTCCTTTCAGCAAACTCTTGCTAGTGTATGCAATGGTGTCAGCGTTTGGAAGCTGATTATGGGATGGATCCCTGGATAAGGCAGTCTCTAGATGGTCCATCCTTTCATCACAGCTCCAAACTTTGTCTCTGTAACTCCTTCCATGGGTGTTTTGTTCCCAATTCTAAGAAGGGGCATAGTGTCCACACTTTGGTCTTCATTCTTCTTGAGTTTCATGCGTTTAGCAAATTGTATCTTGTATCTTGGGTATCCTATGTTTTGGACTAATATCCACTTATCAGTGAATATATATTGAGTGAGTTCCTTTGTGATTGTGTTACCTCACTCAAGATGATGCCCTCCAGGTCCATCCATTTGCCTAGGAATTTCATAAATTCATTCTTTTTAATAGCTGAGTAGTACTCCATTGTGTAAATGTACCATATTTTCTGTATCCATTCCTCTGTTGAGGGGCATCTGGGTTCTTTCCAGCTTCTGGCTATTATAAATAAGGCTGCTATGAACATAGTGGAGCATGTGTCCTTCTTACCGGTTGGGGTTGGGACATCTTCTGGATATAAGCCCAGGAGAGGTATTGCTGGATCCTCAGGTAGTACTATGTCCAATTTTCTGAGGAACCGCCAGACTGATTTCCAGAGTGGTTGTACAAGCTTGCAATCCCACCAACAATGGAGGAGTGTTCCTCTTTCTCCACATCCTCGCCAGCATCTGCTGTCACCTGAATTTTTGATCTTAGCCATTCTGACTGGTGTGAGGTGGAATCTCAGGGTTGTTTTGATTTGCATTTCCCTGATGATTAAGGATGTTGAACATTTTTTCAGGTGCTTCTCTGCCATTCGGTATTCCTCAGGTGAGAATTCTTTGTTCAGTTCTGAGCCCCATTTTTTCATGGGGTTATTTGATTTTCTGGAGTCCACTTTCTTGAGTTCTTTATATATATTGGATATTAGTCCCTTATCTGATTTAGAATAGGTAAAGATCCTTTCCCAATCTGTTGGTGGGTTTTTGTTTTTTTTGTTTTTGTTTTTGTCTTATTGATGGTGTCTTTTGCCTTGCAGAAGCTTTGCAGTTTCATGAGGTCCCACTTATCAATTCTCGATCTTACAGCACAAGCCATTGCTGTTCTATTCAAGAATTTTTCCCCTGTGCCCATATCTTCAAGGCTTTTCCCCACTTTCTCCTCTATAAGTTTCAGTCTCTGGTTTTATGTGAAGTTCCTTGATCCACATAGACTTGACCTTAGTACAAGGAGATAGGAATGGATCGATTCACATTCTTGTACATGTTTACAACCAGTTGTGCCAGCACCATTTGTTGAAAATGCTGTCTTTCTTCCACTGGATGGTTTTAGTTCCCTTGTCGAAGATCAAGTGACCTTAGGTGTGTGGGTTCATTTCTGGGTCTTCAATTCTATTCCATTGGTCTACTTGTCTGTCACTATACCAGTACCACGCAGTTTTTATAACAATTGCTCTGTAGTAAAGCTTTAGGTCCGGCATGGTGATTCCACCAGAGGTTCTTTTATCCTTGAGAAGAGTTTTTGCTATCCTAGGTTTTTTGTTATTCCAGATGAATAAGGACATCTACACATGTAAACTGAAAACAGATTCACCCAGTGATTATGTGTAAGAAACAATCTCTATTGATTAGGTGATGACAACAATGGTTACTTCTGTTTAAGGACCAGCTGTCTCTCTCAGTGGACAGACCCACACCTTGACTTAATGAGAACCTATACAAATCTGAACCCAGAAGGTATCTCATTTTTCTGAATTCTCCACCCAGCTCCACCCCTACACAACAGGGCTGCTGAGGTAGAAAAGCTATTATCATTGCTCAGGAGATTTCTGATTCTTCATGGAATCTCTCAAGCCTCAATCCAGTGTCATTTTTCTATTCTGCCTTGGCACAGGTAGGGCTTCACCATCTATGATCACCACAGTTTTGTTGGATTTAACAGCTCTTCAGAGGTTGCTGAGATTCAAAGATCTGGTCTAGGAACACATCATTCAGGCTATAAAATGCAAGTATCATATTACTTGTCCTCTCCTCACAATCAGGCCCTTCTTTTCACTGGCTATGTCATTGACTTGCTTAGCTCTCTAGGCACTGGAAATTCAGGCTCTTTCAGAGATATAATCTTAGCCTGTCTCTGTGAGGTAGATGGGTTCTTCCTCTGCATACAGTGGGGAGCTAAGTTTGTAAGCCTTGTCAGAAGTAATTAGATAGGAATCCTGTAGGCCTTGTATCACATTATACCTAACACTTTTCTTTTTGTTTATTTCTTGGAGAAGCTATGTGATACTGTAGCAGATAAGAATGGGAGTTTTGCCGGGCGTTGGTGGCGCACGCCTTTAATCCCAGCACTCGGGAGGCAGAGGCAGGCGGATTTCTGAGTTCGAGGCCAGCCTGGTCTACAAAGTGAGTTCCAGGACAGCCAGGGCTATACAGAGAAACCCTGTCTCGAAAAACAAAACAACAAAAAAAAAAAAACAAAAAAACAAAAAAAAAGAATGGGAGTTTTTCCTTACTATCCCTGACATGGAGTTATTCAGTATATTCTATTTTGTATGTACTCAACAGCTATAGTGTGATCTTGTATGAACACAGGCCTTGGGAGCTTCTGTTAACTTCTGTAAGGGTATAACACAGCTGTATCTCACAATAATATTTAGGAAAAATTGACCTCCCCCAAAGAGGATAGTGATGTTCAGTGCTGAACCCTAATGGGAAAATTATGGTCTAGAGTAAGGGGGTCTCTTGAAACTCCCTGTCTTTTCTTTGGGGGATTAAAATGAGCAACTATCTAGAATCATGTCTTAAGTGTAACTCTCATATTAATAACACAGGCATCAACTGGTAGTTGCTACAGGGACTCCACATTCATCCACTTATTAGTGCATTTGATGGCTTCCTGAGATCAGGGAGAAATATGTGATACTTGTCTTCCCTATACCCTTCATTCCTCAATGAGCATACAAATCTAAGACTGATCAAAATATTGTTTAATGTAGCTAAAATAAGAAGGATATTTTATGACCACAGAAGTTTAATTTAGAGAAAGTGAGAAGCATAGTAAGAAGCATCAACACTTATTGTGTTACCCAAGTGCCAACAGATGTGTGAGTTTACTTCTGGGTCTTCAGTTTTATTACATTGATCAACCTTTCTGTTTCTGTACCAATTCTGTGCAGTTTTTATCACTATTGCTTTGTGGTGCAGCTTGAGATCAGAGATGGTGATTTCCCTGGAAGTTTTCTTATTGTTGAGAATTGTTCTGGCTAGCCTGGTGTTTTGGTTTTTCCATATCAAGTTGAGAATTGCTCTTTTCATGCGTGTGAAGAATTGTGTTGTAATTTTCAGGGGAGATAGTATGGACTCTTTAGATTACTTTTGGTAAGATGACAACTTTTACTATGTTAATGCTATGAATCCATGAGCATTGGAGATCGTTTAGCTTCTGAGGTCTTTGATTTCCTTCTTCAGAGATTTGACATTCTTATTCTATAGATCTTTAACTTGCTTGGTTAGAATTATACCGAGATATCTTATATTATTTGTGACTATTAGTATGTGTGTAGTTTCAGTAATTTTATCTCATTCCATTTATCCTTTGTGTAGTGGAGGCTACTGACTTGTTTGAGTTAACTATATCCAGCCATTTTGCTGAAGTTGTTTATCATGTGCAGGAGTTCTCTGGTAGAATTTTTGGGGTTGCTTATGTACATATACCATCATATCATCCACAAATAACGATACCTTGACTTCTTTCTTTGCAAATTGTACCCATTTGTCCTCCTTTTTTTGTCTAATTGTTCTAGTCAGAACTTTGAGTACTAAATTCAATAAATATGGAGAGAATGGGCAGCCTTGTCTTGTCCCTGATTTCAGTGGGATTGCTCCAAGTTTCTCTTAATTTAGATTGATGTTGGCTACTTGTTTGCTGTATATTGATTTTATTATTCTTGGGTATGTACCTTGATCTCCTGATCTCACCAAGCCTTTTAATATGAAGGGGCATGCTATTTTGTTGAATGCATCCAATGAGATGATCATGAGATTTATTTCATTAAGTGTGTTTATGTAGTGGAATATGTTGATTGATTTCTTATTTTGAATCATTCTTGAATCGCTGGGAAGAAGCCTATGTGTTCATGTTGAGTGATTGTTCTGATGTGTTCTTTGGGTGGATTTGGTTTGTGAGAATTTTTGCATTGAAATTCATAAGAAAAATTGGTCTTAAGTTCCCTTTTGTGTGTGTGTGTGGGGGGGGGTGGTTCAGGTATCAGCATAAGTGTGTCTTTATAGAACGAATTAGGTAAAATTAGGTAGTGTTCGTTCTGTTTCTATTTTGTCGAATTGTTTTTATCCCACGTTTTTATTAGATATTTTCTTCATTTACATTTAAAATGCTATCCCAAAAGTCCCCTATACCCTTCCCACACCTGCTCCCCTACCCACTCACTCCCACTTCTTGGCCCTGGTGTTCCCCTGTACTGGGGAATATGAAGTTTGCTAGACCAAGGGGCCTCCCTTCCCAATGATGGTTGACGAGGCCATCTTCTGCTACATATGAACCTAGAGACACGAGGTGTGGGGGTACTGATTAGTTCATATTGTTGTTCCACCTATATTGCAGACTCCTTCAGCTCTTGGGTACTTTCTCTAGCTCCTTTATTGGGGGCCCTGTGTTCCATTCTATAGATGACTGTGAGCATCCACTTCTGTATTTGCCAGGCACTGGCAAAGCCTCACAGGAGACAGCTATATCAGGGTCCCTTCAGCAAAATCTTGCTGGCCTATGCAATAGTGTCTGCATTTTTTGGGTGATTATGGGATGGACCCCCGGGTGGGGCAGTCTGTGGATGGTCCATCCTTTTATCTTAGCTCCAAAATTTTTCTCTGAAACTCCTTCAATGGATATTTTATTCCGTATTGTAGGGAGGAATGAAGTATCCACACGTTGGTCTTTCTTCTTGATTTTCTTGTGTTTTGGAAGTTGTATCTTGGGTATTATAGGTTTCTGGGCTAATATCCACTTATCAGTGAGTGCATATCAAGTGACTTCTTTTGTGATTGGGTTACCTCACTCAGGATGATATCGTCCAGATGCATCCATTTGCCTAAGAAGTTCATAAATTAATTGTTTTTAATTGCTGAGTAATACTCCATTGTAAATGTACCACATTTTCTGTATCCATTCCACTGTTGAGGGGCATCTGGGTTTTTTACAGCTTCTGGATATTATAAATAGGGCTTCTATGAACATAGTGGAGTATGTGTCCTTAGTACAAGTTGGAACATCTTCTAGATATATGTCCAGGAGAGGTATTGCTGGATCTAGTGGTAGTACAATGTCCAATTTTCTGAGGAACTGCCAGACTGATTTCCAATGTGGTTGTACCAGCTTGCAATCCCAGCAGCAATGGAGCAGTGTTCCTCTTTCTCCACATCCTCACCAGCATCTGCTGGCACCTGAATTTTTGATCCTAGCCATTCTTACTGGTGTGAGGTGAAATCGCAGGTTTGTTTTGATTTGCATTTACCTGATGATTAAATGTTGAACATTTTTTTTCAAGTGCTTCTCAGCCCTTTGGTATTGCTCAAAGAATTCTTTGTTTAGCTCTGTACCCAATTTTTAATGGCGTTATTTGAATTTCTGGATTTCAGCTTCTTGAACTCTTTGTATATATAGGGATATAGTCCCCTATCAGATTTAGGATTGGTAAAAATTCTTTCTCAGTCTGTTGTTGGCCCTTTTCTTTTATTGGCATCTTTTGCCCTACAGAAGCTTTGAAACTTTATGAGTTTGTCGATTCTTGATCTTACAGCACAGGCCATTGCTGTTCTGTTTAGGAACTTTTCCCCTGTGCCTGTATCTTTAAGGGTTTTACCCACTTTCTCCTCTATAAATTTCAGTGTCTCTGGTTTTATGTGGAGTTCTTTGATCTACTTAGACTTGAGCATGTACAAGGAGATAAGAATGGATCAATTCTCATTCTTCTACATGAAAAGTGCCAGTTGTGCCAGCACCATTTGTTGAAAATGCTTTTTTTGTGGAATAGTTTGAGAAATATTGTTATTAAGTCTTTGAAGATGTAATAGAATGCTGCTTTAATACCTTCTGCCCCCCCCTTTTGTCATTGGGAGACTTAATGATTGCTTCTATTTCCTTGAGTTATTGGACTGTTTAGATGGGTTTTCTTATCCTAATTTAACTTTGGTACCTGGATTATGTCTACGAAATCATGCATTTCATCCAGATATTCCAGTTTTCTTGAGTATAGGTTTTGGATTAGGATCTGATGATTTTTTTAATTTCCCCAGTTTCTCTTGTTATATCGCCCTTTTCATTTCTGATTTTGTTAGTTTGAATGCTGTCTCTGTGTAGCTGTCTCAGTTTGGCTAACTGTTTATCTATCATGTTGATTTTCTCAAAAAACCAGTTCCAAGGTTGTTTTGATTCTTTGTATAGTTTTTTTTTTTTATATTATTATTCAACTTGGTTGATTTTAGCCCTTTGTTTGAATATTTCCCGTCATTTATTCCTCTTGGGTGTAGTGACTTCTTTTTGTTCTAGAGCTTTCAGATGTGCTTTTAATTGGCTAGTGTAGGATCTCTCCAACTTATCTGTGATGGCACTCAGAGTCATGGGTTTTCCTCTTTGCACGGCTTTCATTGTGTTCCATAAGTTTGGGTATGCTGTGCCTTCATTTTTGTTCATTTGTAGAAAATCTTTAATATTTCTTTATTTCTTCCCTGTCCAACATATTACTGAGTAGTTTAACTTCTGTGAGTATGTGGGACTTTCTTGGTTTTTTGTTTGTTTGTTTGTTTGTCTTTGAAGACCAGCCTTTGTTTATAGTGATCTGATAGAAGGCATTGGAATTCAATCTTCTAATATCTGTTGAGACATGCTTTTTGTATGATTAGATGATCAGTTTTGGAGAAAGTATCAGGAGGTGCTGAGAAGAAGGTATATTCTTTTGTTTTATGGTGAAATGTTCTGTAGATATCTGTTAAACCCACTTGGTTCATAACTTCTGTTAGTGGCCCAATGCCTGTGTTTTGTTTCTTTTTCCATGATCAGTCCACTGCTGAGAGTTGGGTGTTGAATTCTCATACTATTATTGTGTGTTGTCGAGTGTGTGCTTTGAGATTTAGTAAGGTTTCTTTTACAATTATAGGTGCCCTTGCATTTGGGGCATAGATATTCAGAATTGAGATTTCACCTTGGTGTTTATTTTTTTCCTTTTATGAGCTTAAACTGTCCTTCACTATCTTTTTATTGATACTTTTGTTTGAAAGGCTATTTAAATGGATATTATAATGGCTACTTCAGCTTGTTTCTCAGTACCAGTTTCTTGGAATCCACCCTCCCCCCAGCTTTTACACTGATGTAGTGTCTGTCTTTGTTACTGAGGTGTGTTTCTTGTATGCAACAAAATTCTGGGTCTTAGGAACATATCCAGTCTACTAACCTATGTCTCTTTATTGGGGAATTGAGTCTATTTTACAAACCTCTAATACCACAGAGATTCCAAAGGGAGTTCTTAAGGAAAGGGCTTAAAACTTTCTTGTATAAGGCTAATTATTCTGCGACCAGAATTATCTTGGCACAACTCTATAGCAAGAGCTAGACAACATATATTCTATTAACATATTTACCTTTAAATATATACATTAGTCAAGAACTGGAGTCACTGAGCAGAAGGGATGACAGAAAGTCCTTCCTCTTCTTCACCTATGGAAACTTTTCATGGTAAAGCACAGAAACTTCTAGGTAAGCCCAGAAGACTTAAGTTCCCACTATATTCTGAGTTTGGTGTAGGCTTTTATTTTGTCATTTGATCTTTATTTGCTCCCTTCCAATTTTATCAACCCATTCCTCCAACTCTAATATATGCTACTAAGAATTTCTTTGGCAGAATATGTAAGTTATGGGGACAAAATATTCAAAATACATGCAGACACTTGAGTGATTTTGCATCAGAAAATTACATTGAACTCTAGCGTGGAAAGATATGCAGAAGTACTTCTCTCACTCTGTGTCCCACTGAATAATGTTTCTAGACTTTGAGTCAGGTACTCTCTGAGGACCAAGTTAAAGAGACAATCGGCAGGACAGATCTAGTCAACAGTAATAGAAGTCTTAGGTCAAAACAGCTCACCCATCCTGAGTCACATCTACCTATGTGTCCAATAAGAGACCTAAGAAGCTGTATCCTCTTTCTGTCTCCTGTCTCTATCTTCTTATACACATCCCATTCTGTATCTTCCTCATTAAAATGTACTTTCTCTGATAAGCACAAACCAGAAATATTATTCAGCAGAGTTTTCTTCTATATATAGTATTTGTTCATCAGTAAGGTATAAGGTGTTTTCTCTACATTCTAAAATCATGATCAGATTTGGTGGAGCACCTCCCTGCCTTTGATGAGTTCCTCTTATGCTGAAACCCTAGCCATAAGGACACATTTCACAAGTAAGGGCAAACAAGCTGATTCTTGGCATCAAGGATGATGCTCAGTATAAAAATGACCCAATCTATTTTGCATAGTCTATGGGCTTATGGGTTGGAAGGCAGTAGATGATTAGAAGTCCACACAAGATTTGTTTTTAAGTATACTTGGCTGATTCACAGAAACATAATTTATAATCTCATGCTAATATAGATATTAAACAGACATCTTGCCAAACATGGAAGAGAAATTGTGTGGAAATGCCACTGATGAGTTCCACTGGTCAGTCTTATCCAGTGATGATTCTTTTAAAGCTTACAGACTTGACTCTTGGATGCTTTCAAGTCTTTCATCAGTGGCAGGCTCAGTGATGTCACTAAGGGAGGTCTAGGAGGTTTTTGTGAGATTAGGCCAATGACTATGATCAACAGAAAGTTTGATTTGAACTCAGTAACAGTGCCGAAAGCTCAGTGTTCACTGAAACCCAGGCAATGCAGTGTCTTATGTCATCTTGGACAATTTATATGTGGTAAATACATAGCAGAGAAGACATGTTTCCAGAGCACATCAGAGTAATCCATCAGACAATTCCTAAACTTTCAATAATTTTAACTCTTAATTATACAGAAGTTTTGTCCTATCAGGTGTCCCAGCTTTGGGCTAATTTACTATCTTATCAATACCCCAATGGAGCTTACATCATTAGAATAGTATAGATATTTCCTGATCTAGGTTCGTGTCTGAGCTGATCACTGTCCTGCCTGTAGCTTGCTTCTAATACCTAGCTCTTACTAGAGATTTCTGGTGACAAAATTCTATCTCATATCTTCTAAATCATTCCTGCTCTCATGCAAAAAAAAATTATAAATTATGTTTTGCAAATTGTATCTTGGGTGTTCTATGTTTCTGGGCTAATATCCACTTATCAGTGAGTTCATATCTAATGACTTCTTTTGTGATTGGGTTACCTCACTAAGGATGATATCCTCTAGATAAATCCATTTGTCCAAGAATTTCATAAATTCATTGTTTTTAATAGGTGAGTAGTACTCCATTGTATAAATGTACCACATTTTCTGTATCCATTCTTCTGTTGAGGTACATCTGGGTTCTTTCAAGCTTCTGACTATTATAAATAAGGCTGCTATGAACATAGTGGAGCATGTGTTCTTATTACCTGTTGTACCTTCTTCTGAGTATATGCCCAGGAGATGTATTGCTGGATCTTCCAGTATTATTCTGTCCAATTTTCTGAGGAGTCAAAAGCCTTTTTAAAGCTATGTTCCTTACACTTAGGAAATCAGAATGCTCAGACTTTTGTTTGTGAAATATGTATTTATTTCTAGACATAACATTCAATCTCCATCATTTTTTTCTCATAGCTTCAGACATAAGACCTATGAGATTTACAATAGTCGACATCTTTTCTTGCCACAGATTTTCTTCATAATTTATAGAAATCACTGAACATCTTGAGAAGCTCTGAGCACTCAGTGACTTTTGTAGACCAAGGTTCAAAATGAAACCACAATCTTCCAATGTAACACAATCATGTGTATCATAGCAACTCCTCATTCCCCAGTTACTGATTTCTGTTCTTTTTTAACTTCTCTCATTAGGATTGATATCATGAGCAATGAAAATTGAGTAATGAAAGGGTCCATTTTACAGTTGACAATTAATAATTTCCAAGGCCAAGGCATGAAACGCAAGGCACCGGTATGATAGAGAATCCATGTTCAAATGCTAAATATTTATTTAATCTCAGGCTCATGTTCAGCCATTATTCTTGTATGGGCCAGTTCGACTTGTATCAGGATGGTGTAAACTCAAATGGGATTGACCTTTCATATCAATTAAAAGTAAATAAAATATCCAAAAGGTGTGTCATCCCGCGAATCTTATGTGTACCATTTCTCAAAGGAGGGTCCTCTTTTCATTTATGTCCAGTTGGTAAACAATATTTGCCATCACAACTAGTTGGCAGATATAGTTTGGATAGCATGTGTCATAGAAAGGTTTTCATTGTCCTTCAACGTTGTTAGATCATTTTTGCTGAATAAGTTTAGTATAGGTTGATAAATTTTTCATTGAGATGTCTTTTGTTATTCTGATGGGTTTGAACTGTTTTGCAATTTGTGGCTTTTTTCTTGTGGAATTTAAAACCTTTTCTTAATCTTCTTATTTAATGTTTAACTATGATAATATATGTGGAGTTTTTTTCTCATGCTACTTAATATATTGTGTGTAATTTGCTCAGGGAGATTGGAGCAATTTTATTCTATGATGTTGGTGAAAATATCAATCATGATACTCATATGGGATTCTTCTATTCCTTCCATGTCTGTGATGTATAGATATTGTCTTTTCAATTCTATGTATCTTCGTTGTGTTTCTTGTTTTGTTTTATCATTGTTTTCATTTGATGGTCTAAATCCTCCACTTTTTTTCAAGGCCTGGTATTTTGTCTCCTACAGATGCATTTTAATAAGGCTTTCCAGGAGAATACAAAGATGGTGTCCTCTACTTGCATCATTATTTTTCAATTCACATATACTTTTCTATCTTATAACCCTCTGATGATATTTATCCCTGATGTTAAGGTGTGTTACTTAGTTTTAGCAGAAATGTAGATCCTATTTTTCATCTATTCTGTTATACTGTGTCTTCATATTGGAGAACTGAGACCATTGATCATAGAGTTATCAATGAACAGTGTTTGTTTAGTCCCACTATTTTGTTGCTGTAACATTTTCCACTTCTATTTATTTGCTGGTCTGGGATCATTTACTATGTGTGTGTGTGTGTGTGTGTGTGTGTGTACATGTGTTTGTGTGATTGTGTGATTAACGTCTTCATATACAAACAACTAAGAATGACTCATCCCCACTCTTTTTTTTTTTTAACAATCTCCATTGAGAAATCAGGTGTTAATGCAATAGGTTAGCCTTTTTAAATATTATTTTATCTTTTCACTCTGCAGCTTTCCATATTCTTTATGTTATTATTCTGGAAGCTTCGTGTTTTGATTTTTGTTGATTTGCCTATTTTTGTTTATTTGCTGTTTTATTATGTATTTATTACTTTCAGTTTTTGTTTTTTAAAAATTATTTATTTAATATTCCATATTTTATTCCCCAACCCTGTCCACCATACTACTGCTCCATATCTCATACCTGGTCCCCTGCCCCCTGTGTCCACATGGATGTCCCCACCCCTATGCCAACTGACCTCTAAAGTCCCTGTCCCTGGAAATGTAATTGAGGAAAATACCTAATAAAAAAAAAAAAGAAGAAAGAAACTTGCCGGTGGCATCACTACACTGAAAAAAAAAAATGAGACGTTTTATTTAGAGAATCTCATATGCCCTTTTAAAACCTTAGAAACATTTCGTTGTATATCCCATCTTCAGACAACTTCTAATTCCTTTGACCTGCAGCACCATTTAGCAAGTTGGAAACTCTTCGGTGACTGTTATGACATCTTCTATCACATTAACTGTGCTTTTCAGTCCCATGGTCCTGCCATGGAGAGTTCATCTTGTTCATGTGCTGCTTTCAAGGCAACAGTGAATTAATCACGGAATTCCTTTCCAAATGAATAGTGCAGAGATTTGGTTAAACTTGAAAACTTTGAAAATTTTATAATATGTTTTGTTTTAAAGAGCCACAAGGGTACTAACTCCATGTTAACCCTTTTGTACAAATCCTAGCAATTTGGAAACAGTGAAATACATGCATATAAAATATCATGTTCTACATAGATAGTTATAAAAGTGCCAGGCCGATTGCTGTTACAAATACTGTAGGAGTGATGGGGCAGGCCTCCTCTCTCCCCTCATCTCCTCACACCAAAAAAAAAAAAAAAGGGTTCCTCTCTCATATAATACATTTCAAACACTTTGTCTTCCTCCTGTGCTTCCAAGCACCAAAAACATACCTTCCCTCTCTGGTCAGGAATTTTTGAAAGTGTTTCATGACAAGTAGCCTTTTCAGATCATATGGTCTTAATTTTGTTGTCCAAGAAAGCTGAGTACTAGAAAGCTGACTGTGGGGTGGGGACTAGAAATAAAGAAATAACAGAACAAAATAACAGTACAAAAATAACGAACACACATGAAGAAAATCTGTGTGGGTCACACTGTATTCATTGTGATGATAGTCACCTACTAATCAGCCCAGAAGCTCAGAGTACTTGTTATGTCCAAAGAGGACAAGGGTTGGCTAGTTTGGGTGGGAAATTTCTGTAGAGAAGCCCTCTCGTTCTCTAAATATCAGGTTGAAGAGAAATGGGGTTGATAATGCTTGCATATACATAGATTTTACATAGGGCAATATTCATTCATTAGCATGACTTCTTAGAACAGGGTAAGGCTGGCCATATAGATTTTCTTTTTCTTTTTCTTTCTTTTTTTTTTAGGTATTTATTTCATTTACATTTCCAATGCTATCCCAAAAGTCCCCCACCAGCTCCCCCCCCTACACTGCCCCCCACTCCCATTTCTTGGCCCTGGCGTTCCCCTGTACTGAGGCATATAAAGTTTGCAAGACCAATGGGCCTCTCTTTCCACTGATGGCCAACTAGGCCAACTTCTGATATATATGCAGCTAGAGACACGAGCTCTGGGGGGTACTGGTTAGTTCATATTGTTATTCCACCTATAGGGTTACAGATCCCTTTAGCACATTGGTTACTTTCTCTAGCTCTTCCATTGGAGGCACTACCTATTCAACATTGTACTTGAAGTCCTAGCAGAGCAATACGACAACAAAAGGAGATAAATTGGATACAAATTCGAAAGGAAGATGTCAAAATATTAATTTTTGCAGATGATATGATAGTATATATAAGTGACCCTAAAAATTCCACCAGGGAAAACCTAAACCTGATAAACAGCTTCAGTGAAGTAGATGGATATAAAATTAACTCAAACAAGTCAATGGCATTTTTCTACACAAAGGATAAACAGGCTGAAAAAGAAATTAGGGAAACCACACCCTTCTCAATAGTCACAAATACTATAAAATACCTTGACGTGACTCTAAGGAAGTGAAATATCTGTATGATAAGAACTTCAAGTCTCTGAAAAAAGAAATTAAAGAAGATCTCAGAAGATGGAAATATCTCCCATGCTCATGTATATTTTCTAAACAGACTAAAGTCTTTACCATTCCCATAGGTTTGAGGCATTGGGGAGCTTTACATGACCATATCTGTATCAACAGTGCAAATTCACTTGGGATTTCTTGCACTCTCAAAATTATTAGTCAGTTTATTCTGATAAGTATGACTTGAATAGGTTTATAACAAGTAGTGGTTCTGCTTCTTACTTGTATGAAAGTTTATATGCTGTCATGTACCAAGTACAGTGCCAGGCTTATGTGTGTGCTCTGATATTTAGTAGCAGGACACCTGAGAATGATGCTATCAGATGAGCACAGAGCAAAGAGAAATCATTTTCCTGAAAAGACTCAGGTTAAAAAAATCATATTAGTACATCTTACTCAAACTTGGGATGATTTTCAACAAGATGAAGTTCAATAAGAATTTTTCCTTTATCAGTTCTATTCAACATTTCACCTGAGACCCATTATGGTTTCTCAAAATGCAGACATAGAGGATCTTTCAATACTGTAGGATGGATTTGGGGTGATACACAAGGGATTTTCCTTTTGTTACAAGTCCTGGTATCTGACTAAAATGCCCCTATTTGGCAATGACAATTTTTTTAAAAAATGTAAATTTGAATTCTAAATATAAGGATGTACCAGCAAGTCCTTAGAAGAAGATCATAAAACCCAGTTATAGGAGGACCCAAGTGAGAATCAAGAGGAGGTAAATGGGAAAAACAGAAAACAGCAAGTAGAGAAAGAAGGTGAATGTATGGACTTTTACCTTATAAAGCACATGTTCTACAAGACTAGGTTCCAAAGCATTTTCATTGAGCTGGCCTTAAAAGAAAAGTGACTCCTGACATTCTAGCCTTTATATCTTATTGGTGAAATGAATATTCCTTGCCAAGAATCAATATTCAATTCATAAACTAGGTTTCTTCTACTTCTATCTTTGCATTAGGGACATAGCACAGCAAATAAGCAATATAATGTTAGCTATTTCTTAAATACTTTTAATTCACATAGTGATTGGGTGTTTGATTCTACAGTACTGCTTCCTGTAAATACTTTCATAGTTTCTCAGTTCTGTAATATGAGTTGTTGTTGTTGTTGTTCTTGTAGTTTGGAACCTAGAACTTGGAAATACTAGGAAGAATGATGGCTTCTAATATTCTCTCCATGTCTGATACACAGCAGGGTCTACAACCTACAATACCATTGAGAAATCAGTCCAGGAAATTCAGAAAGAAGGGAAAAGAAACTTCACTGTATAAGGCAATGTTTTTTGGAAGCTCTGAGTCTAGATCCAGCTTAGCACAACTCTGAAAAATATGGTAGTCCATCAAGTTGTATTAATACCCTTACCTTTCAAAGACACTCATGAGTAGAATTGAGGTCACTGAGTGTGAAATAAATACAGGAACTCTTTCAACTCCTTCACCCCTAGAAGTTCTTCACAGTAAATCTCATATGTCTAAATGTGGTTAAACAGAAAATCAAGCTCACACTTTAGTCTGAATGGATTTGTTGATCCCTAGATTCTACTCTGTTTTATTTTGCTCACACTCCAGAGTACAGACTATTATTCAATCTCTAATGTATCACTAAGACCCTCCTTTGGCACAATATGTGAGTTTGGGGGGAAAATATTTGGAATACAGTCGGATACTTGAGTGGTTTCACACAGACATTTATAAGGAACTCTAGCTTCGAAAGATCTATGGATGAAATTCCACCATTCTGTGTCCCAGTGGGAAATGATTCAGGAGCTTGTGTCAGGTACTCTTTGAGCACTGAGAGATTCAATCAGCAGGAAAAAGATAGTCAATGGGAATAGAAGCCTTGGGCCAAAACAGTCCATCTTTCCTGCGTCACTACTACATACCTACACTCTGAAATACCTGAAGACCTATATCCTCTTTCTCTGTCATGTCTCTACCATCATTAAACTCTTTTACTTCTATAACTTCCTTATTTAAGTATCATCTGACTGGTTTCCAAAGAAAGAAAATAATTACAAAACAGAAATATACCCTCAACATAATATTTGTTTATTAATAAGACACAAGGAACATCCTACATATTTTAAAACCAAATGCTGCCCTCATGGACACCTGAAGCCATGCAAGCTTCACTGCTGCTAAATCCCTCACACATGTACATACACCTTTCTGTTTTAAGGACAAAAAGGCTGTACATTGTTACCAAGGCTGAGGAACAAACCTGGCCCTGCATTTATAGTGGAGTGTAGAGGCTGTCGGGAGCTAGGCCATTTGTATATCAACTCAAGATTTGTGTTTCAAACATATTTCATTCAGTCACAAAAGCATTCCTTATGATGCTGTGCTAGTATAAATGTTATGGAGAAATAACACCTAGTAGAGAAAATCTGTTGTGCAGAAATATTGCTGTAGTGTTCCACTGGGTAATTTTCGCCAGCAATCATCATTTGGAAACTTGCCGGTTTGTCCATTGTTTTTTTATGAAGTACTTCATTTGTGGAAGATTGTGAGGATGGTAGTAATGGACGTCTAGGAGCTCCTTGTGACATTAGGCTATAGATTTGCCTGACAAGTTGGCCTATCTTGGCTCACGAACAGTGGGGTACGTTTAATTTTCACTCAGGATGGGGCAGTGAAGAGTCGTAAGTCCTCTTCCAGATACATACCAACAAAAAGGGTAGAATGTTCATGTCTTGTGGATATAGCATTGTGATCCTCCAAACCCTTCCCATAGTTTCAATATTTCTTACCATTTAAGTAGGCATTAAAATTGCACTATCAGAACTTGAAGCTAAGGTCTGGTTAACTAGCATCTCAACACAACCTAGGGTTTATCACATTAGAACTTAATACATAAATTATTGGTTATTATCATATCTGAGGTTCCCTCAGGCCTGCTTGTCTGGGGCTCTTTTCTGATTCCCAGTAGTTACCAGGATTTGATGGTGGTAAACCTCTCTCCTACATGCATCACACTATTTTAGTCAAATAAAGTGGTTTCTAAATTAACCAAAATTAGGTTTAACTTAATTTCTTTACAATTATACCATCAGAATGCCAAAATATGTGTTAATAAAATTTTATGTCTTACTTGACACAATATTCACAGCCCTCCATGTATTTCTTCTCCCAAGATAGAGAGAACTACAGGTGGTGATCAGTAGAGTAGCAATGTATTCATAGTTTTTCAGGTTCTTAAATAACTGATTTTATAAAGCAACTTTCCTCATAGTAGATTGGTTCTCATTCTGTGTGTCACATATCAAATATTCTGCCTGTTAGATATTTACATGACAATTCATAGCAATATGAATATTGCAATTATTAAGGAGCAAGGGAATGATTTAGTTTTGAGTGTTCACTGCAAATTGAGGATTTAAAAAAACAAAACTCTTGCTGAGTCTCTCAGGGGACAGCTATACCAGGCTCCTGTCAGCAAGTGCATCTTGGCATCAGCAATAGAGTATGGGTTTGGTGTCTGCAGATGGAATGCATCCCTATGTGGAACAGTCTTTGGATGGCCTTTTCTTTAGTTTCTGCTCCACTATTTGACACTGCATTTCCTTTAGACACAAACAATTCTGTGTTAATATTTTTGAGGAGGTTGGGTTGAAAAATTATGATATCAGTTCTGCCTTCCAGCAAAGGTGAGTCCTAGAAATCTGACTCTGGTGACTTGAAATGAGGAGGTAAGAGAAATTAAAGAAATGACAAGCACGCATACAGAAAATCTGTGATGCATTAGACTGTATTCACTGTGCTGATAGTTACCTACTAGTCAACCCAGACTCAGTATACTTATTATAAACAAGTGAAGGACAGGAGATTTCTTTAGTAGAGAACTCTCAGTCTCTAAATATAAGGTAGCAGGGAGATGTGGTTGAAAATTCTTGCATTTACACATGTTTCCCATAGATGTTAATCAGTCATTAACACTACATCTTAGAAGAGGGTAAGGTTGACCATACAGATTTTCTATACATAATGAAGTCTTTACCATTCCCATGGATCTGACAGACTGGGGAAGTTATCAGAACCATATCTGTATGAACAGTACACATTCATTCAGGATTTTACCTACTTTTGAGAGTATCACTTTGTATATTCTGGAAATTGTGACTTAGGTTGTTTCATATCATCAAGTTTTCATTCTGTCTCTCATTTGTATGAAGGTGTTAATGCTGTGAAGTACCCAGTACAATGCCATTCCCATGGATGGTGCTCTGATATTTACTAGTAGTAAACATGAGAATGCTGTCAGATGAGCACAGAGCACAGGGGAACCATTTTCCTTACAAAAGTCAGGAACACAAGCAAGCTAGTGTGTCTTGTTCAAACTTGAAATAATTTTCAAAGAGAGAATGTTCAAATATCACATTCTCTTCATCAGTTGCAGCCACTATTTCCCTTCAGAACTCTAATGGTATCTCTCAATACCATTAGAGCATGCTGATTATTTGTAAAATAAACAGTGTCTTTTCTGTGTTACAGGTCCACACAAACCTGATTGAAATTCCACTATCTAGCAAAGAATATTTTAAAATGTAAAAATGGAGTCCTCAATGTAAGGATTCAATCCAGTAGTTTCTTGAAAAAAGGGCAGACAACTCATTGATATCAGGACTCAACTGAGATTCAAGAGGTGGTTAATGGGAAGGACAGAAAACAGGAAGTATATAAAGACTGTGAATGCATGAACTCTCACTTTATGAAGCATGTGTTCTACAAGAGTGAGTTCCAAAACACTCCCACTGAGATGACACTCAGGTCAACAAAAAGTGGCTCCCAACATTCTAGCCTTAGTGACATATTATTATAATGGATAATCCTTGCCAAAAATCACTACTCAATATATAACCAAGGTTTCTTCTGCTTTTCTCTTGAGATTTGGGATAAAGCCCCCCAAAATAAACACTATAATGTTTATAATGGCTATCTCTTAAGTACTTTCTACTTACATGGTGATTGGGTATTTGGTTCTCCAGTACTGCTTCCTATAATTTCTTTAGTAAAGTTTCTCAGTTCATCAGTATAAATTTTTCTCATATGTGATCTTGAACCTGGAAATACTAGGAAGAAAGATAGCTTTCATTTTTCTCTCCACACCTGAGACACGCCAGTCTCTATTAACCTACAATGGAGTTGAGTACTCAGTCCATGCGGTTCGGAAGGATTGGATGAGAAACCTCAATAAATAAATCTATGTTTTCTCAAAGTCTGCAGATAGAACCACCTTGGTATACTTTTGAAAAATCAGGTAGACCAGCCAAGTTTTATTAACACCCTAACATTTAAAGAAACCTGTGAATAAAACTGAGGTCTCTGAGTATGAAATAATGTCAGGATGTTCATTGTCTCCATCATTAGAAGTTCTTCATAGTAAAGCTCATACACCATCAATGTGACCAAACAAAAATCGAGTTAACTTTAGTATGAATGGATTTGCTGACCCCATCCCAGTGTACAGACCCATTATTCAATCTATATCTTATATCACTAAGACCTTCCAGTGGCAGAATAGTTGTGTTTGGGGGACAAATATTTGAAAAACAGTTAGATACTTGAGTGGTTTTGTATCGGGCATTTATAATGAACTTTAGCTTGGAAGTTTTACTGAAGAAATTCCACGATTCTGTGCCCCAGTGGCAAATGACTCTGGAGCTTGTGTCAGGTAATCTTTGAGCACTGAGAGATACAATCAGCAGGAAATTGCTAGTCAACAGGAATAGAAGCCTTGGGCCAAAACAGTCCACCTTTCCTGCGTCACTACTACATACCTGCACTCTGAAATACATGAAGACCTATATCCCCTTTCTCTGTCATGTCTCTACCTTCATTAAACTCTTTTACTTCTATAACTTCCTTATTGAAATGGCATTTGACTTGTTTAAAAAGAGAGGTGAAAAATTACAAAACTAAAGTATACCCTCAATGTAATATTTGATCACGAATAAGACATAAGGAACATCCTCCATATTCTAAATCCATATGCTGCCTTCAGGGACACCTGAAGCCTTAGATGCTTCACTGTTGCTTTTATTCCCTCACACACCTAGACATTTGTCTCTTAAGGGAAAACTGGCTGGTTCTTGTCATTAAGGATGAGGAAACAAATGGATCCCCCTCCCTTTTTGTTGAGGGCAGACTGCTAGGCTATAAATAGGTAGGTAGGCAATTTGTATATCCACACAAGATTTGTCTTTCAAATGTATTCCATTCATCCCACAAACATTCCTTATGCTGTAGTGCTAATATAAAGGTTGTGCAAAAATATAAGCCAGTACAGAAGATCTGTTGTTCAGAAATATTACTGTAGGGTTCCATTGGAAAAATATTACTGTAGAGTTCTACTAGGAAACATTCTTCAGTGATGGCACTTTGGAATCTTGCAGGCTCCACCCATGTTTTATATGAAATACTTCATTTGTGGAAGCTCATGAGGATCACAGTAGTGGACATCCAGGAGGTCATTACATTAGGCCTATAGCTTTGCCTGACAAGTGGCCAAATCTTGGCCCACTAACAGTGAGGAAAATTTAATTGTCACTTGGGATGTTGCAATGCAAATTGTCTTTAGTCCTTTTGCATATTGATATCAACACAGAAGCTAGGATGTTCATGTCTTTGGAACATGGCAGTGTAATCTGCCAAAACCTTCCTACAGTTCCAATATTTCTTACCATATAATTAGGCATTAACTTCACACTATCAGAACTTTCAGCCATGTACTGGTTCACTAGCATATAAACCAACCTGGAATTTAGCTCATTAGAAGTTTATAGATACATTTTTGGCTAGGTTAATAGCTGAGGTGCCTGATGGCCTGCCTGTATGGGACTCTTCTGATTCCCAGTAATTACCAGGACTTACTGGTGGTAAACCTCTCTCCTACATGCATTACACTATTTAGTCACATAGAATGGTTTCTAAATTAACCAAAATACCATTTAACTTAAGTTCTTTACAATTATACCATCAGAATGCAAAATATGTGTTAATAAAATTTTATGTCTTACTTAACACAACATTCACAGACCTCCATGTATTTCTTCCGTAGGTAGACAGAACTACAAGTGAGGTAGACAGAACTACAAGTGGTGGTCAGTAGAGTAGTAATGTATTCTTAGTTTTCATGTTCTTAAATAACTGATTTTTATAAAGCAACTTTCCTAATAGTAGATTGGTTCTCATTCTATTTGTCACATATCAAATATCTGCCTGTTAGATATTAACAGGACAATTAATAGCAATAAGAAAATTGCAATTATTAAGGAGCGATGAAATGATTTAGTTTTGAGGGTTCACTGAAAATTGAGGAATTAAAAAAAATTTTACAGCATTAGGAAGTGTTAGAAGCACTGTCCTTGTACCCAGATAAAAAGATCCCACCTGACACAAAATCAGATTATGTTGACTGAAAATAGACGTAGCTGGGCTTATGTCTGGAAGTACATTTTATACTTGACCACTAAGTGGCAATGATGACTAGGTGTGTGGAATGTGCCAGATGCAACTTTTTGTGAAGACATACAGACTTGTACTTAATGAGACACTATACAATCTTGGACACAGAGACCTGCTTTTTTCTTTGCCTTTCCTGCTCCTCCATTCCATTTAAACATATCAGGGGACTAATCCTTAGAATAGATTCTCCCTGTGGATCTTCCTCATTATTCATAGAGACTCTTATATCTCCCCTCCAGGATCACTTTCCATCTGTATTGGCCCATGCAAGGTTTCACCTGTGGTGACTTATGTGGTCTCAGTGTAATCCACAGCATTTCATAGGCTGCTGAGGTTAAGAATCTGACCCAAATCTAACTCATTTAGCCTTTAAATCAAAAGTAACAGCCAAAACAGCTCCCCAGTTATTATAATTCCCAACATATCTCACAGTGACAGACAGATTATATGCAAAAAGAGGATAAAGTCCCAGGGTCTGGAGGCATAATATAATCATCAAACAGCCATTGATGAGAAGATTGAAAGGTAGGTACAGGTGTTTTGAAATATAAAGCACGTTATCACCTGAAGAATAATTCTTTCTGACGAGGCTAGTCGAAATTTCATCCTGAAGAACCAATCGAAAACATATTTCTGAAATGTATCTCGCAACTACTGAATCATTCCCTGAGATAATTGCACCAAGATGTTGGAGATTACTCAAGATACTAGGATGACTCCTATATGCACTGTAGTTCTAGGTCCTCTATCATCAACCTTAAAATGATAGTTGATGCATTTGTAAAGTTCTCAGAACAAGCCTTAGCAACTCACAGCTATTCATCTGTATTTTCTCTCTGAGGGAAAACAACTCAAAAGGAATAATTTCCATTAGTGATTTGACTTCAGTGACTGCTAGTTCCTCAGAAACACATTGACTTCTATTTCGAGGAGCCAATTTTAGTGCATAATGCACCTGCATATTTCATTACAAGTATGCTCATTCTATTTCATAGACCATAGTAGAAACTCCAGAGACCTGATATGGGGAGGCTCCCAAGAATCAATGCAGGTTATATAAGCTGAGATGACTAACATTGGGCACACAGACTGGATGAGGCCACATCTTGTAGCCAGACAATATGCCTGTTGGAGTGATAAGGAAACAAATAAACCCTCAAAACTTTTGACCTTGATTTCCTCTGGATTAAAAGAAATGCAATGGCAATGATGGAACAGAGCAGCAAGATCCCATAGGACCAAAGTCCAGCCCTCACAATAAGGCCATTTTCTCTATATGCAGCTGGAGTCATGTGTACAATTTGGTAGGTGCTTTAGTTCCTTGGAGCTTTGGACAGTCTGGTTGGTTGCTATTGTTCATCCTGCTCTGGTGCTGCAAACTCCTTCAGCTCCTTCAAACCTCCCTGTAATTCTTCTATTGGGGTCTCTATGCTCAGTCCAATGGTTGACTATGAGGATCCGCAAGGATATTGATCAGGCTCTTGCTGAGTCTCTCAGGGGACAGCTATACCAGGCTCCTGTCAGCAAGTGCTTCTTGGCATCAGCAATAGTGTATGGGTTTGGTGTCTGCAGATGGAATGGATCCCTATGTGGAACAGTCTCTGGATGGCCTTTTCTTTAGTCTCTGATCCACTATTTGACCCTGTATTTCCATTAGATAAGAACAATTCTGTATTAATATTTTTTGAGGAGGTTGGGTTGAAAACTTATGATATCAGTTCTGCCTTCCAGCAAAGGTGAGTCCTAGAAACCTGACTCTGGTGACTTGAAATGAGGAGGTAAGAGAAATTAAAGAAATGACAAGCACGCATACAGAAAATCTGTGATGCATTAGACTGTATTCACTGTGCTGATAGTTACCTACTAGTCAACCCAGACTCAGTATACTTATTATAAACAAGTGAAGGACAGGAGATTTCTTTAGTAGAGAACTCTCAGTCTCTAAATATCAGGTAGCAGGGAGATGTGGTTGAAAATTCTTGCATTTACACATGTTTCCCATAGATGTTAATCAGTCATTAACACTACATCTTAGAAGAGGGTAAGGTTGACCATACAGATTTTCTATACATAATGAAGTCTTTACCATTCCCATGAATCTGACAGTCTGGGGAAGTTATCAGGACCATATCTGTATGAACAGTACACATTCATTCAGGATTTTACCTACTTTTGAGAGTATCACTCTGTTTATTCTGGAAATTTCGTCTTAGGTAGGCTCATATCATCAAGTTTTCATTCTGTCTCTCATTTGTATGACGGTGTTAATGCTGTGAAGTACCCAGTACAATGCCATTCTCATGGATGGTGCTCTGATTTTTTTTAGTAGAAAACATGAGAATGCTGTCAGATGAACAGAGAGCACAGGGGAACCATTTTCCTTATAAGAGTCAGGAACTCAAGCAAGCAAGTGTGTCTTGTTCAAATTTGAAATAATTTTCTTTTTTTTTTTCAGTTGCCTGCAAATTTAATGATGTCCTTCTTTTTAATAGCTGAGTAGTTTTCCATTGTGTAGATGTACCACATTTTCTTTATCCGTTGGGGATAATGGTAGTAATGATGTCCTTTAACCCTTTTTCTAGGGTTGAGAGACATCTAACTTGTTTCAGGTTTCTGTCAAAAAAAAAAAAAAAGCTGCTACGAACATAGTTGAACAAATGTCCTTGTGGTTGGTGGAGCATGTTTTAAGTATATGTCCAGGAGAAGTATCTCTGGGTCTTTAGGTAGAAGTATGACCAGTTTTCTGAGAAACCACCAAATAGATTTCCAAAGTGGTTATGCAAATTTTCAACTTACTACAAATGTAGTACTCTCCTTGCTGCACATTCTCGCCAATACAGGCTGTTGCTTTAGTTTTTTGAATTTAGCCATTCTGATGAGTGTGAGATGGAATCTCAGAGTTGTTTTGTTTTTCATTTCCCTGATGACTAAGGATGTTAGATATTTCTTTACCTGCTTCTTGGCCATTAGAGATTGCTCTGTTGAACATTTTCTGCTTAGATCTGCACTTCAGTTTTAAATTGGTTTATTTGTATGGTTGATGTCTAGTTTCTTGAGTTTTTAAATATGTTTTGGATATCTGCTTTCTGTTTGATATGGACTTAGTGTGTTAGGATATCCAGGGCTAGCTGTAGTATGATAGCTGAGGTCCAGTGCTGTCATATTACCCTGTTCCTGTTGATTGTGTTCTTAAGCTGGCCTTCAATAGGCAGGGGATTGATTGGGAAGGGATGTACCTCAGGCCACAGAAGGCCTCCTTGGGAAGGCAGGCAGAGCCATGGTCCAGATAATCTGTCTGGGAGTTCTTTTTTTTAATATTTTTATTACATATTTTCCTCAATTACATTTCCAATGCTATCCCAAAAGTCCCCCATAGCGCCCCCCACTTCCCTACCCACCCATTCCCATTCTTTTGGCCCTGGCATTCCCCTATATTGGGGCATATAAAGTTTGCAAGTCCAATGGGCCTCTCTTTCCATTGATGGCCGACTAGGTCATCTTTCGATACATATGCAGCTAGAGACAAGAGCTCCGGGGTTCTGGTTAGTACATCATGTTGTTCCAACAATAGGGTTGCAGGTCCCTTTAACTCCTTGGGTACTTTCTCTAGCTTCTCCATTGGGAGCCCTGTGATACATCCAATAGCTGACTGTGAACATCCACTCCTGTGTTTGCTAGGCCCCGGCATCGTCTCACAAGAGACAGCTATATTTGGGTCCTTTCAGCAAAATCTTGCTAGTGTATGCAATGGTGTCAGCGTTTAGAAGCTGATTATGGGACGGATCCCTGGATACAGCAGTCTCTAAATGGTCCATCCTTTCATCACAGCTACGAACTTTGTCTCTGTAACTCCTTCCCTGGGTGTTTTGTTCCCAATTCTAAGAAGGTGCACAGTGTCCACACTTTGGTCTTCATTCTTCTTGAGTTTCATGCGTTTAGCAAATTGTATCTTATATCTTGGGTATCCTAAGTTTTGGGCTAATATCCACTTATCAGTGAATACATATTGTGTGAGTTCTTTTGTGATTGTGTTACTTCACTCAAGATGATGCCCTCCAGGTCCATCCATTTGGCTAGGAATTTCATAAATTCATTCTTTTTAATAGCTGAGTAGTACTCCATTGTGTAAATGTACCATAATTTCTGTATCCATTCCTCTGTTGAGGGACATCTGGGTTCTTTCCAGCTTCTGGCTATTATAAATAGGGCTGCTATGAACATAGTGGAGCATGTGTCCCTTTTACCGGTTGGGACATCTTCTGGATATATGCCCAGGAGAGGTATTGCTGGATCCTCCGGTAGTACTATGTCCAATTTTCTGAGGAACCGACAGACTGATTTCCAGAGTGGTTGTACAAGCTTGCAATCCCACCAACAATGGAGGAGTGTTCCTCTTTCTCCACATCCTCGCCAGCATCTGCTGTCACCTGAATTTTTGATCTTAGCCATTCTGACTGGTGTGAGGTGGAATCTCAGGGTTGTTTTGATTTGCATTTCCCTGATGATTAAGGATGTTGAACATTTTTTCAGGTGCTTCTCTGCCATTCGGTATTCCTCAGGTGAGAATTCTTTGTTCAGTTCTGAGCCCCATTTTTTAATGGGGTTATTTGACTTTCTGGAGTCCACCTTCTTGAGTTCTTTATATATATTAGATATTAGTCCCTTATCTGATTTAGGATAGGTGAAGATCCTTTCCCAATCTGTTGGTGGTTTTTTTGTCTTATTGATGGTGTCTTTAGCCTTGCAGAAGCTTTGTAGTTTCATGAGGTCCCACTTGTCAATTCTCGATCTTACAGCACAAGCCATTACTGTTCTATTCAGGAATTTTTCCCCTGTGCCAATATCTTCAAGGCTTTTCCCCACTTTCTCCTCTATAAGTTTCAGTGTCTCTGGTTTTATGTGAAGTTCCTTGATCCACTTAGACTTGACCTTAGTACAAGGAGATAGGAATGGATCGATTCGCATTCTTCTACATGTTAACAACCAGTTGTGCCAGCACCATTTGTTGAAAATGCTGTCTTTCTTCCACTGGATGTTTTTAGCACCCTTGTTGAAGATCAAGTGACTGTAGGTGTGTGGGTTCATTTCTGGGTCTTCAACTCCATTCCATTGGTCTATTTGTCTGTCACTATACCAGTACCGTGCAGTTTTTTATCACAATTGCTCTGTAGTAGAGCTTTAGGTCAGGCATGGTGATTCCACCAGAGGTTCTTTTATCTTTGAGAAGAGTTTTTGCTATCCTAGGTTTTTTGTTATTCCAGATGAATTTGCAGATTGCACTTTCTAATTCGTTGAAGAATTGAGTTGGAATTTTGATGGGGATTGCATTGAATCTGTAGATTGCTTTTGGCAAGATAGCCATTTTTACAATGTTGATCCTGCCAATCCATGAGCATGGGAGATCTTTCCATCTTCTGAGATCTTCTATAATTTCTTTCTTCAGAGACTTGAAGTTTTTATTATACAGATCTTTCACTTCCTTAGTTAGAGTCACGCCAAGATATTTTATATTATTTGTGACTATTGAGAAGGGTGTTGTTTCCCTAATTTCATTCTCAGCCTGTTTATTCTTTGTGTAGAGAAAGGCCATTGATTTGTTTGAGTTAATTTTATATCCAGCTACTTCACCGAAGCTGTTTATCAGGCTTAGGAGTTCTCTGGTGGAATTTTTAGGGTCACTTATATATACTATCATATCATCTGCAAAGAGTGATATTTTGACTTCATCTTTTCCAATTTGTATCCCTTTGATCTCCTTTTGTTGTTGAATTGCTCTGGATAGGACTTCAAGTACAATGTTGAATAGGTATGGAGAAAGTGGACAGCCTTGTCTAGTCCCTGATTTTAGAGGGATTGCTTAAAGCTTCTCACCATTTACTTTGATGTTGGCTACTGGTTTGCTGTAGATTGCTTTTATCATGTTTAGGTATGGGCCTTGAATTCCTGATCTTTCCAAGACTTTTATCATGAATGGGTGTTGGATCTTGTCAAATGCTTTTTCTGCATCTAATGAGATGACCATGTGGTTTTTGTCTTTGAGTTTGTTTATATACTGGATTATGTTGATGGATTTCCGTATATTGAACCATCCCTACATCCCTGGGATGAAACCTACTTGGTCAGGATGGATGATTGTTTTGATGTGTTCTTGGATTCGGTTAGCAAGAACTTTATTGAGGATTTTTGCATCAATATTCATAAGGGATATTGGTCTGAAGTTTTCTAACTTTGTTGGGTCTTTTTGTGGTTTAGGTATCAGAGTAATTGTGGCTTCATAGAATGAGTTGGGTAGAGTACCTTCTGTTTCTATTTTGTGGAATAGTTTGTGAAGAAGTGGGATTAGATCTTCTTTGAAGGTCTGATAGAACTCTGCACTAAACCCATCTGGTCCTGGGCTTTTTTTAGTTGGGAGACTATTAATGACTGCTTCTATTTCTTTAGGGGATACAGGACTGTTTAGATCATTAACCTGATCTTGATTCAACTTTGGTACCTGGTATCTGTCTAGGAACTTCTCCATTTCATCCAGGTTCTCCAGTTTTGTTGAGTATAGCCTTTGGTAGAAGGATCTGATGGTGTTTTGGATGTCTTCAGGATCTGTTGTTATGTCTCCTTTTTCATTTCTGATTTTGTTAATTAGGATGCTTTCCCTGTGCCCTCTACTGTGTCTGGCTAAGGGTTTATCTATCTTGTTGATTTTCTCAAAGAACCAGCTCCTTGATTGGTTGATTCTTTGAATAGTTCTTCTTGTTTCCACTTGGTTGATTTCGCCCCTGAGTTTGATTATTTCCTGCTGTCTACTCCTCTTGGGTGAATTTGCTTTCTTTTGTTCTAGTGCTTTTAGGTATGTTGTCAAGCTGCTAATGTGTGCTCTCTCTAGTTTCCTTTTGGAGGCACTCAGAGCTATGAGTTTTCCTCTTAGAAATGCTTTCATTGCATCCCATAAGTTTGGGTATGTTGTGGCTTCATTTTCATTGAACTCTAAAAAGTCCTTAATTTCTTTCTTTATTCCTTCCTTGACCAAGGTATCATTGAGAAGAGTGTTGTTCAGTTTCCACGTGAAGGTTGGCTTTCTATTATTTATTTTGTTATTGAAGATCAGCCTTAGTCCTTGGTGATCTGATAGGATGCATGAGACAATTTCAATATTTTTGTATCTGGTAAGGCCTGTTTTGTGACCAATTATGTGGTCAATTTTGGAGAAGGTACCATGGGGTGCTGAGAAGAAGGTATATCCTTTTGTTTTAGGATAGAATGTTCTGTAGATATATGCCAGATCCATTTGATTCATAATTTCTCTTAGTTTCTCTGTGTCCCTGTTTAGTTTCTGTTTCCATGATCTGTCCATTGGTGAAAGTGGTGTGTTGAAGTCTCCCACTATTATTGTATGAGGTGCAATGTGTGCTTTGAGCTTTACTAAAGTTTCTTTAATGAATGTGGCTGCCTTTGTATTTGGAGCATAGATATTCAGGATTGATAGTTCCTCTTGGAGGATTTTACCTTTGATGAGTATGAAGTGTCCCTCCCTGTCTTTTTTAATGACTTTGGGTTGGAAGTCAATCTTATCAGATATTAGAATGGCTACTCCAGCTTGTTTCTTCATGCCATTTGCTTGGAAAATTGTTTTCCAGCCTTTCATTCTGAGGTAGTGTCTATCCTTTTCTCTGAGATGAGTTTCCTGTAAGCAGCAAAATGTTGGGTCTTGTTTGTGTAGCCAGTTTGTTAGTCTATGTCTTTTTATCGGGGAGTTGAGTCCATTGATATTAAGAGATATTAGGGAAAAGTAATTGTTGTTTCCTGTTATTTTTGTTGTTAAAGTTGGCATTCTGTTCTTGTGGCTGTCTTCTTTTAGGTTTTTTGAGAGATTACCTTCTTGTTGTTTCTAGGGCGTGGTACCTGTCCTTGTATTGGTTTTTTTCTGATATTATCCTTTGAAGGGCTGGATTCGTGGAGAGATAATGTGTGAATTTGGTTTTGTCGTGGAATACTTTGGTTTCTCCATCTATGTTAATTGAGAGTTTGGTTGGGTATAGTAGCCTGGGCTGGAATTTGTGTTCTTTTAGTGTCTGTATAACATCCGTCCAGGATCTTCTGGCCTTCATAGTCTCTGGTGAAAAATCTGGTGTAATTCTTATAGGCTTGCCTTTATATGTTACTTGGCCTTTTTCTCTTACTGCTTTTAGTATTCTATCTTTATTTAGAGCATTTGTTGTTCTGATTATTATGTGTAGGGAGGTATTTCTTTTCTGGTCCAGTCTATTTGGAGTTCTGTAGGCTTTTTGTATGTTCATGGGCATCTCTTTCTTTAGATTTGGGAAGTTTTCTTCTATAATTTTGTTGAAGATATTTGCTGGTCCTTTGAGTTGAAAATCTTCCTTCTCATCCACTCCTATTATCCGTAGGTTTGGTCTTCTCATTGTGTCCTGTATTTCTTGGATGTTTTGAGTTAGGATCTTTTTGCATTTTACATTTTCTTTGATTGCTGTGCCGATGTTCTCTATGGAATCTTCTGCACCTGAGATTCTCTCTTCTATCTCTTGTATTCTGTTGCTGATGCTCGTATCTATGGTTCCAGATTTCTTTCCTAGGGTTTCTATCCCCAGTGTTGCCTCATTTTGGGTTTTCTTTATTGTGTCTACTTCCCTTTTTAGGTCTAGTATGGTTTTGTTCATTTCCCTCATCTGTTTGGATGTGTTTTCCTGTTTTTCATTAAGGACTTCTACCTGTTTTATTAGGTTATCCTGTTTTTCTTTAAGGATTTGTAACTCTTTAGCAGTGTTCTCCTGCAATTCTGTAAGGGATTTTTGTGCTTCCTCTTTACTGTCTTCTACCTGTTTACCAGTGTTCCTTTGTATTTCTTTAAGTGTGTTATTAAAGTCCTTCTTGAAGTCCTCTACCATCATCATGAGATATGCTTTTAGATCCGTGTCTAGCTTTTCCGGTGTGTTGGGGTGCCCTGGACTGGGCGAAGTGGGAGTGCTGGGTTCTGATGATGGTGAGTGGTCTTGGTTTCTGTTAGTAAGATTATTACGTTTACCTTTCGCCATCTGGTAATCTCTGGGGTTAGTTGTTGTCGTTGTCACTGTTTAAAGATTGGAGCAGAAGCTGTGTTCCACTCACCAGCAGTCTCAAAATCCTGTGGCGGGGGTCATGGGTAGCTGGCGGTACCCCGGTGCTGGTCCAGCCGGAAGAGGCCTGTGGTCCTACTCAGGCCGGTTTTCTGCTTCCCTAACTAATGCAGTCTCAGGTCCCGCGCGCAATTGGATTGGAGCAGAAGCTGTATTCCACGCTCCAGAAGTCTTAAGATCCTGTGGCGGGTGTTGTGGGTAGCTGGCAAGTGTCAGCCGACCCTGCACCCTAGCTACCCCGGTGCTTTTCTGACCGGAAGAGGCTTCTGGCCCTATGTAGGCCGGATTTCTCCCTCCCCAACCAAAGCAGTCTCAGGTCCCACGTGATTGGACTGGAGCAGAAGCTGTGTTCCACTCACCAGCAGTCTCAAAATCCTGTGGCGGGGGTCGTGGGTAACTGGCGGGTGTCAGCCGACCCTGCGCTCAAGCTATCCCAGTGCTGATCCGGTCGGATGAGGCCTGTGGCCCTACTCAGGCCGGTTTCTGCTTCCCTAACTAATGCAGTCTCAGGTACCGTGGGCAATTGGATTGGAGCAGAAGCTGTGTTCCACTCACCAGAAGTCTTAAGATCCTGTGGCGGGTGTTGTGGGTAGCTGGCGAGTGTCAGCCGACCCTGTGCCCTAGCTACCCCGGTGCTTTTCTGACCGGAAGAGTTGAAATAATTTTCAAAGAGATAATGTTCAAAAATCACATTCTCTTCATCAGTTTCAGCCACTATTTTCCTTCAGATCTCTAGTGGTATCTCTCAATATCATTGAGCATGCTGATTATTTGTAAAATAAACAGTGTCTTTTCTGTGTTACAGGTCCACACAGACCTGATTGAAATTCCCCTATCTAGCAAAGAATATTTTTAAATGTAAAAATGGAGTCCTCAATGTAAGGATTCAACCCAGTAGTTTCTTGAAAAAAGGGCAGACAACTCATTGATATCAGGACTCAACTGAGATTCAAGTGGAGGTTAATGGGAAGGACAGAAAAGAGGAAGTATGTAAAGACTGTGAATGCATGAACTCTCACTTTATGAAGCATGAGTTCTACAACAGTGGATACCAAAGCACTCCTACTGATCTGACACTAACCAAAAGTGACTCCCAACATTCTAGCCTTAGTGACATATTATTATAATGGATAATCCTTGCCAAAAATCACTACTCAATACATAACCAAGGTTTCTTCTGCATTTCTCTTGAGATTTGGGATAAAGCCCCCCAAAATAAACACTAAAATGTTTATAATGGCTATCTCTTAAGTACTTTCTACTTACATGGTGATTGGGTATTTGGTTCTCCAGTACTGCTTCCTATAATTTCTTTAGTAAAGTTTCTCAGTTCATCAGTATAAATTTTTCTCATATGTGATCTTGAACCTGGAAATACTAGGAAGAAAGATAGCTTTCATTTTTCTCTCCACACCTGAGACACGCCAGTCTCTATTAACCTACAATACAGTTGAGTACACAGTCCACGAGGTTCAGAAGGATTGGATGAGAAACCTCAATAAATAAATATATGTTTTCTCAAAGTCTGCAGATAGAACAACATTGGTATACTTTTGAAAAATCAGGTAGACCAGCCAAGTTTTATTAACACCCTAACATTTAAAGAAACCTGTGAATAAAACTGAGGTCTCTGAGTATGAAATAATGTCAGGAGCTTCATTGTCTTCATCACTAGAAGTTCTTCATAGTTAAGCTCATACACCATAAATGTGGCCAAACAAAAATCAAGTGAACTCTTTAGTCTGAGTGGATTTGCTGACCCCTAGATTCAACTCTGGTCTGCACTTCTCTCACCCCAGTGTACAGAACCATTCTTCAATCTCTATCTTATATCACTAAGACCTTCCTTTGGCACAATAGGTGTGTTTGGGGCGTAAATATTTGGAATACAGTTAGATACTTGAGTGGTTTGTAGCAGGCATTTATAATGAACTTTATCTTGGAAGTTCTACTGAAGAAATTCCACCATTTTGTGTCCCAGTGGCAAATGATTCTGGAGCTTGGGTCAGGTACTCTTTGAGCACTGAGAGATACAATCAGCAGGAAAGGGCTAGTCAACAGTAATAGAAGCCTTGGGCCAAAACAGTTCACTTTTCCTGCGTCACTACTACATACCTGCACTCTGAAATACATGAAGACCTATATCCTCTTTCTCTGTCATGTCTTTACCTTCATTAAAGTTTTTTACTCCTATAACTTCCTTATTGTAATGGCATTTGACTGGTTTAAAAGAAAGGTGAAAAATTACAAAACTAATTTATACCCTCAATATAATATTTGTTCACGAATAAGACATAAGGAGCATCCTCCATATTCTAAAACCGTATGCTGCCTTCAGGGACACCTGAAGCCTTAGATGCTTCACTGTTGCTTTTATTCCCTCACACACCTAGACATTTCTCTTAAGGCTGAGGAAACAAATGGATCCCTCCCTTATTGTTGAGGGCAGACTTCTAGGCTATATATAGAGCGGTAGGCAATTTGTATATCCACAAAGATTTGTCTTTCAAATGTATTCCATTCATTCCAACAATCATTCCTTGTGGTGTAATGCTAATATAAAGGTTGTGCATAAATATAAGACAGTGCAAAAGATCTGTTGTGCAGAAATATTACTGTAGGGTTCCATTGGAGATATATTACTGTAGAGTTCCACTAGGAAACATTCTCCAGTGATGGTACTTTGGAAGCTTTCAGGCTCTACCCATGTCTTTTATGAAGTATGTCATTTGTGGAAGCTCATGAGGATAGCAGTAGTGGACGTCGAGGAGGTCCTTGTTACTTTAGGACTATATCTTTGCCTGACAAGTGGCCAAATCTTGGCCCACTAACAGTGAGGAAAATGTATTTGTCACTTGGGATGTTGCAATGCAAATAGTCTTTAGTCCTTTTGCATATTGATATCAACACAGAAGCTAGGATGTTCATGTCTTTGGAACATGGCAGTGTGATCTGCCAAAACCTTCCTACAGTTCCAATACTTCTTACAATTTAATTAGGCATTAAATATGCACTGTTAGAACTTTCAGCTATGTACTGGTTCACTAGCATATCAACACAATCTGGAATTTAGCTCATTAAAAGTTTATAGATACATTTTTGGCTAGGTTAATATCTGAGGTGACTGATGACCTGCCTGCCTGGGGCTCATTTCTGATTCCCTGTTTTTACTAGGACTTGCTTGTGGCAAGTTCTATCCTACATGCACTACACTATTTTTATTACAAAGAATTGTTTCTAAATTAAGCAAAATTTATTTTAACTTAAGTTTTTTCCCCAATTATGGAGTCAAAATATCCAAATATATGTAAGGGCATTTTGTATTTCTTCCTTGATACAATAACCATATCCCTCCACCATTGCTTCTCACACAGACAAAAGCCAGGAGAGTAACAACAATGTGTCAGATACATTTTTACCCATATATTCCCCATAATTTATAAAATACTCTGAATAGCATTTGACTATTATGAATGATGCTGCTATGAGCATAGTGGACCACATGTCCACGTGGTATAGTGGAAAAAACATTTTAGGTATATTATCAGGAGTGTATAGCTGGTATTCATGTAGAGCTAGTCCCATATTCTCAGAAATTGCAGGATTGATTTCTAGAGTTGTTGTACCAGTTTTTACTCCCACTCTAGTGAAGGAATGTTCCCCTTACTCTAAATCCTAGCCAGAATGTCCTGTGGTTTGAGTCTTTGATCTCAGCTACTCTTATGGATAGAAGAAGCATTATCATTGTCGTTTTCATTTGCATTTCCCTCATGAGTAACTATGCCAAACATTTCTTTATGTGCTTCTCAGTCATTGGAGATTCCTCTGTTGAGAATTCAGTTTAGTTCTGTACCCCATTATTAATTGGTTTATTTGCATTGGTGATGTCTAACTTCTTAATTTTTAATTTTTTTGGACATTAAACCTCTATAACATGTAGGTTTGGAAAAGTTCTTTTCCCAATCTGTAGGTTCACATTTTTTCCTATTGACAATGTCCTTTACCCAAATCTACTCAAACCAGAGAAGAAAATACAGTCATCCACAAATGAATACTAACTCAACCAACAATATTGGAAGCCTAAGAATATGTAATGATATTTTGATAAATTACCAGGAAGGCATGGTCAGCCTTGTATAGAACATGACTGTTTGCAGTTTCTTTATGCCTCAGTGGGTATCCACACATGTAAGCATTTAAGCAGGAACAACTGGTTATTGGGCTATTAATGCCAACAAAGTGGGATATAAGTTCTTTAGAGAGATGAGTTGGAGGATAATGGTGTGTAGTGGATTGTTAGTATACATTGTGAAAATGCACAAAGCATTCAGAGAAGAAATTATTATCTAAAAAGAAATTGTATACATCACCATATTCAAAGTGTATACAGAGACAGCAAGGCTTTTTATAACATATGGTTATAAGATGGAATTATGACACTAATATACCTGCTTCCAAAAAAATTCTCATACTTTTCGTTTGCCAGCCCATAAATTTGGGGAAAACACTGACAACTTTATGTTTCCTTATGATTTTACATTTCCTTTCTGTCTAAAAAGCAATAAACATATTCTGGATTTTTTCACCAGTCTCTAAGGAAAAATACATAAATGATTACAATATAAAAGACTTCATGTAAAGCACTTAATAGACCATAGTTTGAATCAGTCCATCCCACACTCACTGTATCATCCAAATTGTTCATTACTATGGTTAAGAATTCTCCCCCGGACTGCATTAGTTAGGGAAGCAGAAACCGGCCTGAGTAGGACCACAGGCCTCATCCGGTTTGATCAGCGCCGGGGTAGCAGGAGCGCAGGGTTGCCTGACACCCACCAGCTACCCACGACCCCCGCCGCAGGATTTTGGGACTGCTGGTGAGTGGAACACAGCTTCTGCTCCAGTCGAATCACGCGGGACCTGAGACTGCTCTGGTTGGGGAGAGAGAAATCCGGCCTACATAGGGCCACAACCCTCTTCCGGTCAGAAAAGCACCGGGGCAGCTGGGGCGCAGGGTCTGCTGACACTCGCCAGCTACCCACAACACCCGCCACAGGATCTTAAGACTTCTGGTGAGTGGAGCACAGCTTCTGCTCCAATCCAATTGCATGCGGGACCAGAGACTGCATTAGTTAGGGAAGCAGAAACCGGCCTGAGTAGGACCACAGGCCTCATCCGGCTGGATCAGCGCCGGGGTAGCAGGAGCGCAGGGTTGCCTGACACCCGCCAGCTACCCACGACCCCCGCCGCAGGATCTTGGGACTGCTGGTGAGTGGAACACAGCTTCTGCTCCAATCCAATTGCGCGGGACCTGAGACTGCATTAGTTAGGGAAGCAGAAACCGGCCTGAGTAGGGCCACAGGCCTCACCCGGCCGGATCAGCACCGGGGTAGCGGGAGCGCAGGGTTGCCTGACACCCGCCAGCTACCCACGACCCCCGCCGCAGGATTTTGGGACTGCTGGTGAGTGGAACACAGCTTCTGCTCCAATCCAATTGCACGGGACCTGAGACTGCATTAGTTAGGGAAGCAGAAAACCGGCCTGAGTAGAACCACAGGCCTCATCCGGCCGGATCAGCGCCGGGGTAGCGGGAGCACAGGGTTGCCTGACACCCGCCAGCTACCCACGACCCCCGCCACAGGATTTTGGGACTGCTGGTGAGTGGAGCACAGCTTCTGCTCCAATCCAATTGCGCGGGACCTGAGACTGCATTAGTTAGGGAAGCAGAAACCGGCCTGAGTAGGGCCACAGGCCTCACCCGGCCGGATCAGCACCAGGGTAGCGGGAGCGCAGGGTTGCCTGACACCCGCCAGCTACCCACGACCCCCGCCGCAGGATTTTGGGACTGCTGGTGAGTGGAACACAGCTTCTGCTCCAGTCCAATCACGCGGGACCTGAGACTGCTCTGGTTGGGGAGAGAGAAATCCGGCCTACATAGGGCCACAACCCTCTTCCGGTCAGAAAAGCACCGGGGCAGCTGGGGCGCAGGGTCGGCTGACACTCACCAGCTACCCACAACACCCACCACAGGATCTTAAGACTTCTGGAGAGTGGAACACAGCTTCTGCTCCAATCCAATTGCACACGGGACCAGAGACTGCATTAGTTAGGGAAGCAGAAAAACGGCCTGAGTAGGACCACAGGCCTCTTCCGGCTGGACCAGCACCGGGGTACCGTCAGCTACCCACGACCCCCGCCGCAGGATTTAGAGACCACTGGTGAGTGGAACACAGCTTCTGCTACAATCTTTAAATAGTGACAACGATAACAACTAACCCCAGTGATTACCAGATGGCGAAAGGTAAACGTAATAATCTTACTAACAGGAACCAAGACCACTCACCATCATCAGAACCCAGCACCCCCACTTCGCCCAGTCCAGGGCACCCCAACACACCGGAAAAGCTAGACACGGATTTGAAAGCATATCTCCTGATGATGATAGAGGACTTCAAGAAGGACTATAATAACACACTTAAAGAAATGCAGGAGAACACTGCTAAAAAGGCAGAAGACAATAAAGAGGAAGCACAAAAATCCCTTAAAGAATTGCAGGAGAACACTGCTAAAGAGTTACAAATCCTTAAAGAAAAACATGATAACATAATCAAACAGGTAGAAGTCCTTACAGAAAAACAGGAAAACACATCCAAACAGATGATGGAAATGAACAAAACCATACTAGACCTAAAAAGGGAAGTAGACACAATAAAGAAAACCCAAAATGAGGCAACACTGGAGATAGAAACCCTAGGAAAGAAATCTGGAACCATAGATACGAGCATCAGCAACAGAATACAAGAGATGGAAGAGAGAATCTCAGGTGCAGAAGATTCCATAGAGAACATCGGCACAACAATCAAGGAAAATGTAAAATGCAAAAAGATCCTAACTCAAAACATCCAAGAAATACAGGACATAATGAGAAGACCAAACCTACGGATAATAGGAGTGGATGAGAATGAAGATTTTCAACTCAAAGGACCAGCAAACATCTTCAACAAAATTATAGAAGAAAACTTCCCAAATCTAAAGAAAGAGATGCCCATGAACATACAAGAAGCCTACAGAACTCCAAATAGACTGGACCAGAAAAGAAATACCTCCCGACACATAATAATCAGAGCAACAAATGCTCTAAATAAAGATAGAATACTAAAAGCAGTAAGAGAAAAAGGCCAAGTAACATATAAAGGCAAGCCTATCAGAATTACACCAGACTTTTCACCAGAGACTATGAAAGCCAGAAGATCCTGGACGGATGTTATACAGACACTAAAAGAACACAAATTCCAGCCCAGGCTACTATACCCAGCCAAACTCTCAATTAACATAGATGGAGAAACCAAAGTATTCCACGACAAAACCAAATTCACACATTATCTCTCCACCAATCCAGCCCTTCAAAGGATAATAACAGAAAAAAACCAATACAAGGACAGGAACCACGCCCTAGAAACAACAAGAAGGTAATCCCTCAACAAACCTAAAAGAAGACAGCCACAAGAACAAAATGCCAACTTTAACATCAAAAATACAGGGAACAACAATTACTTTTCCTTAATATCTCTTAATATCAATGGACTCAACTCCCCGATAAAAAGACATAGACTAACAAACTGGCTACACAAACAAGACCCAACATTTTGCTGCTTACAGGAAACTCATCTCAGAGAAAAGGATAGACACTACCTCAGAATGAAAGGCTGGAAAACAATTTTCCAAGCAAATGGCATGAAGAAACAAGCTGGAGTAGCCATTCTAATATCTGATAAGATTGACTTCCAACCCAAAGTCATTAAAAAAGACAGGGAGGGACACTTCATACTCATCAAAGGTAAAATCCTCCAAGAGGAACTATCAATCCTGAATATCTATGCTCCAAATACAAAGGCAGCCACATTCATTAAAGAAACTTTAGTAAAGCTCAAAGCACACATTGCACCTCATACAATAATAGTGGGAGACTTCAACACACCACTTTCACCAATGGACAGATCATGGAAACAGAAACTAAACAGGGACACAGTGAAACTTAGGGAAATTATGAATCAAATGGATCTGGCAGATATCTACAGAACATTCTATCCTAAAACAAAAGGATATACCTTCTTCTCAGCACCTCATGGTACCTTCTCCAAAATTGACCACATAATTGGTCACAAAACATGCCTCAACAGATATAAAAATATTGAAATTGTCCCATGCATCCTATCAGATCACCATGGACTAAGGCTGATCTTCAATAACAAAATAAATAATAGAAAGCCAACCTTCACGTGGAAACTGAACAACACTCTTCTCAATGATACCTTGGTCAAGGAAGGAATAAAGAAAGAAATTAAGGACTTTTTAGAGTTCAATGAAAATGAAGCCACAACATACCCAAACTTATGGGACGCAATGAAAGCATTTTTAAGAGGAAAACTCATAGCTCTGAGTGCCTCCAAAAGGAAACTAGAGAGAGCACACATTAGCAGCTTGACAACACACCTAAAAGCACTAGAACAAAAGGAAGCAAATTCACCCAAGAGGAGTAGACGGCAGGAAATAATCAAACTCAGGGGTGAAATCAACCAATTGGAAACAAGAAAAACTATTCAAAGAATCAACCAATCAAGGAGCTGGTTCTTTGAGAAAATCAACAAGATAGATAAACCCTTAGCCAGACTCACTAGATGGCACAGGGAAAGCATCCTAATTAACAAAATCAGAAATGAAAAAGGAGACATAACAACAGATCCTGAAGACATCCAAAACACCATCAGATCCTTCTACCAAAGGCTATACTCAACAAAACTGGAGAACCTGGATGAAATGGAGAAGTTCCTAGACAGATACCAGGTACCAAAGTTGAATCAAGATCAGGTTAATGATCTAAACAGCCCTATATCCCCCAAAGAAATAGAAGCAGTCATTAATAGTCTCCCAACTAAAAAAAGCCCAGGACCAGATGGGTTTAGTGCAGAGTTCTATCAGACCTTCAAAGAAGATCTAATCCCAGTCCTTCACAAACTATTCCACAAAATAGAAACAGAAGGTACTCTACCCAACTCATTCTATGAAGCCACAATTACTCTGATACCTAAACCACAAAAAGACCCAACAAAGATAGAAAACTTCAGACCAATATCCCTTATGAATATTGATGCAAAAATCCTCAATAAAGTTCTTGCTAACCGAATCCAAGAACACATCAAAACAATCATCCATCCTGACCAAGTAGGTTTCATCCCAGGGATGCAGGGATGGTTCAATATATGGAAATCCATCAATGTAATCCTGTATATAAACAAACTCAAAGACAAAAACCACATGGTCATCTCATTAGATGCAGAAAAAGCATTTGACAAGATCCAACACCCATTCATGATAAAAGTCTTGGAAAGATCAGGAATTCAAGGCCCATACCTAAACATGATAAAAGCAATCTACAGCAAACCAGTAGCCAACATCAAAGTAAATGGTCAGAAGCTTGAAGCAATCCCTCTAAAATCAGGGACTAGACAAGGCTGTCCACTTTCTCCATACCTATTCAACATTGTACTTGAAGTCCTAGCCAGAGCAATTCGACAACAAAAGGAGATCAAAGGGATACAAATTGGAAAAGATGAAGTCAAAATATCACTTTTTGCAGATGATATGATAGTATATATAAGTGACCCTAAAAATTCCACCAGAGAACTCCTAAGCCTGATAAACAGCTTCGGTGAAGTAGCTGGATATAAAATTAACTCAAACAAATCAATGGCCTTTCTCTACACAAAGAATAAACAGGCTGAGAAAGAAATTAGGGAAACAACACCCTTCTCAATAGTCACAAATAATATAAAATATCTTGGCGTGACTCTAACTAAGGAAGTGAAAGATCTGTATAATAAAAACTTCAAGTCTCTGAAGAAAGAAATTATAGAAGATCTCAGAAGATGGAAAGATCTCCCATGTTCATGGATTGGCAGGATCAACATTGTAAAAATGGCTATCTTGCCAAAAGCAATCTACAGATTCAATGCAATCCCCATCAAAATTCCAACTCAATTCTTCAACGAATTAGAAAGTGCAATCTGCAAATTCATCTGGAATAACAAAAAACCTAGGATAGCAAAAACTCTCCTCAAGGATAAAAGAACCTCTGGTGGAATCACCATGCCGGACCTAAAGCTCTACTACAGAGCAATTGTGATAAAAACTGCATGGTACTGGTATAGTGACAGACAAATAGACCAATGGAATAGAATTGAAGACCCAGAAATGAACCCACACACCTATGGTCACTTGATCTTCGAAAAGGGAGCTAAAAACATCCAGTGGAAGAAAGACAGCATTTTCAACAAATGGTGCTGGCACAACTGGTTGTTAACATGTAGAAGAATGCGAATCGATCCATTCCTATCTCCTTGTACTAAGGTCAAGTCTAAGTGGATCAAGGAACTTCACATAAAACCAGAGACACTGAAACTTATAGAGGAGAAAGTGGGGAAAAGCCTTGAAGATATGGGCACAGGGGAAAAATTCCTGAATAGAACAGTAATGGCTTGTGCTGTAAGATCGAGAATTGACAAGTGGGACCTCATGAAACTACAAAGCTTCTGCAAGGCTAAAGACACCATCAATAAGACAAAAAAACCACCAACAGATTGGGAAAGGATCTTCACCTATCCTAAATCAGATAAGGGACTAATATCCAATATATATAAAGAACTCAAGAAGGTGGACTCCAGAAAGTCAAATAACCCCATTAAAAAATGGGGCTCAGAACTGAACAAAGAATTCTCACCTGAGGAATACCGAATGGCAGAGAAGCACCTGAAAAAATGTTCAACATCCTTAATCATCAGGGAAATGCAAATCAAAACAACCCTGAGATTCCACCTCACACCAGTCAGAATGGCTAAGATCAAAAATTCAGGTGACAGCAGATGCTGGCGAGGATGTGGAGAAAGTGGAACACTCCTCCATTGTTGGTGGGATTGCAAGCTTGTACAACCACTCTGGAAATCAGTCTGGCGGTTCCTCAGAAAATTGGACATAGTACTACCGGAGGATCCAGCAATACCTCTCCTGGGCATATATCCAGAAGATGTCCCAACGGGTAAAAAGGACACATGCTCCACTATGTTCATAGCAGCCCTATTTATAATAGCCAGAAGCTGGAAAGAACCCAGATGTCCCTCAACAGAGGAATGGATACAAAAATTATGGTACATTTATACAATGGAGTACTACTCAGCTATTAAAAAGAATGAATTTATGAAATTCCTAGCCAAATGGATGGACCTGGAGGGCATCATCTTGAGTGAAGTAACACAATCACAAAAGAACTCACACAATATGTATTCATTGATAAGTGGATATTAGCCCAAAACTTAGGATACCCAAGATATAAGATACAATTTGCTAAACGCATGAAACTCAAGAAGAATGAAGACCAAAGTGTGGACACTGTGCACCTTCTTAGAATTGGGAACAAAACACCCAGGGAAGGAGTTACAGAGACAAAGTTCGTAGCTGTGATGAAAGGATGGACCATTTAGAGACTGCTGTATCCAGGGATCCGTCCCATAATCAGCTTCTAAACGCTGACACCATTGCATACACTAGTAAGATCTTGCTGAAAGGACCCAAATATAGCTGTCTCTTGTGAGACGATGCCGGGGCCTAGCAAACACAGGAGTTGATGTTCACAGTCAGCTATTGGATGTATCACAGGGCTCCCAATGGAGAAGCTAGAGAAAGTACCCAAGGAGCTAAAGGGATCTGCAACCCTATTGTTGGAACAACATGATGTACTAACCAGAACCCTGGAGCTCTTGTCTCTAGCTGCATATGTATCGAAAGATGGCCTAGTCGGCCATCAATGGAAAGAGAGGCCCATTGGACTTGCAAACTTTATATGCCCCAATATAGGGGAATGCCAGGGCCAAAAGAATGGGAATGGGTGGGTAGGGAAGTGGGGGGCGCTATGGGGGACTTTTGGGATAGTATTGGAAATGTAATTGAGGAAAATATGTAATAAAAATATAAAAAAAAAAAAAGAATTCTCCCCCATGCCATTCACCCCATGGCACATTTTTACACTATGGGGCTATTTTACATTTTCTTCACATACTATCCTTTGTGCCCTTAAACTGGGAAAAGGGTGCAATAGATAATATTTCTTTCTAACCAAAATCATGGACAAGCTGACCATGTCCACTTGTGACTTCAGATAAATAGAGTCCAAAAGAAGTAGTTGTACCTACCCATTCTCCACATGGTAAGGAAAACAGAATCTGAACACTCTTTCTTCAGAATGATTGTCATTAGATAATTATTCATTGACATTGGGGCCTATGACCACTAATGTGGCTAGACACTTGCAACAGCAAAGGGTAATTCATTCTGTGGTTCTTCAAAAGTTTCCAGGTACCCAACAAAGCTATATAAATTTTATCTTTCCTTGATAACTCTTGTCATTCAGCATTCAAATTAGTTTCAAGCACTGGAGCATCTGAGGCCACCCTCACACATGGGAATGCCATGAAGACATCAGGATTCATGTATCATGGACCTGGAAAGATAAGAGATAATAAGATAGGACCATATTTTTAAAATGTCCTTACTACTTTCAGAAAATTTAAACTATCCATGTTTAATAAAACTCTTGGAACTACAACTCAAAATATGTATGCAAAGATTATAGAAAGGACTGAGGATATGTTTACAAGAAGTCAGCCACTGGTGGCCATTCGATCTAGTACAAAATAGAGAGCAAATATTAACAGTTTTAAAGTGGGGAAATTCAACTGTACTGCACCTAATTATTTTAGTAAGATCTCCATTTATGCAGAGGACAAGAAGATACTAGCAATCATTGACACGAGTATAAATAAATGACTTACCACTTATACCAAGAAAATCTTTTAATATTTGGTACCAGGTCTTAATTTTACTGTGAGCCCTAGAGTGTAAACAAATCATATCATACCCCTTTCTTGAATCAAAATTGTAAAATATCTTCTATAAAAATTGTGGTAAGAATCATTTCCTATTCTTTCTGTTTCATAGTGGAGTCCATGTGGCCAAACTCCCCAACATTTACATCAATGATGATGGTTTCATTTAGAAACACTATGCATAGCCTGCACTAAGAGTGGAGGTCAGTACAGTAGCCAAGTATTCATATGTTTTTAGGTTCTCAAATAACTAATTTTCTAGAGCAACCCTTCCCACAGTAGAGTGATATTTAACCTGTGTGTCACATATCATGTATCCTGCATATTAGATATTAACACTATGATTCATAGCAGTAGCAAAATTACAGTTATCAAGGAGCAATGAAATGACTGTGTTTGATGGTCACTGCAAATTTGGGGAGTTTATTAAAGAATTGCAGCATTAGGAAGGGTTAGGATTACTGCACTAGTACCTAGATAAGAACATTCCACCTGTTACAATACTAGTATATATCAACTGAAAAGAGATGTACCATAGGGTCATGTCTGAAAGGATGATCTACACTTGACCAATATATGACAATGATGACTAAGTATGTGGAATATACCAGATCTAAATATTTGTGAACAGACTGGCACTTAATGATACATTTTACATCCTTGGACACACAGGGCCTGCTTTATTCTCTGCCTTCTCTATTCTTCAATTCTACCTACACACAACACATCTGCTAATCCTTAGAATATACTCTCCTTCTGGGAATCTACTTCATTCCCCATGGAGTCTGCCTTCCAGATTCACATTCTGTCTGCTTTTGCACATGGAAGGCTTCACCTGGGTGACTTATGCTGCCTCAGTGGACTCCACAGCTCTTTGGAGGTTCCTGAGGTCCCTGGATGTAACCCAGCAATACCTTCTTTGGGCTTTAAATACCAAGTATCAGGGAACACAGGTCTCCACTTTTCATAAGGTATTCCAACACATCTCACAGGGACATATTATAGGCAAACAGTGGATGAAGTCCCAGTGCCTGGAGGTCCAAAACAGTCATCAAAACAGCCAATGAAAAGGAGAAGATTGAAGGGCAAGTTCAGATGTTTTGATATAATAAGGCAGTTTATCATCTACTGAATGAGTTTTTTGCTTTAAGGTCACAATTTGAGAATTTCACATTAGAGAATGTATTAAAAAAACACATTTCTGGCATGCATCCCACAACTAGTGATTCATTCCCTGAGTCAACTGTATCCAGACACTCGAGTTTACTCCAGATACTAGGATGGTTCTGATATGCACTGCAGTTCTAGAAACAATGTTATGGACTTTAAAATGACAGAAGTTTCATTTGTAAAATTTTCAGAACAGGACTTAACTACTCACTGCTCTTCATCTATAATTCACGTCTTGGGGAAAACAAGTCAGCAGGATTAATTTCCATTAATGCGTAGATTTCAGTGACTGCCAGGTCCTCAGAAACACATTGACCTATAATATTAGCAGTCCAATGATAGTGAATAATGCACCTGCACATTTCATTACAAATATGCTCATTCTATTTTTCATAGGTCATAATAAACCTCCAAGATTGACTTTTTTTACTAAGCATGAGTTTTAGCTCAAACAAATCTATAGAATATGAACAGACTATGGTGGGGAGAATCTCTTGTAAGTTCAGAGACCTGAGATGTGGAGGCTCTCAGGATTCAAAGTGGGTGAACTAAGCTGACTTGCCTAACATAGGGTCCACAGAAACAGAAGAGGCCACCTCCTGTAGCCAGACAGGACAACCTGGAGCATAAGGACAGCAAGTCACCCACATAACTTTCAACCCAAATTTTGTCCTGATGAAAAGGAATGCAGTGACAAAGTTGGAGCATTGGAATGGTAAATCAATAATGATCCCAACTTGAAACCCATCCTCTGGGCATGCACCAATTCCTGAAAACAACCTATAACCATCAGGCTTTACAGTGTTTTCTCAATAAGTAATGCTTTTGCGTTATCACAATGATTAGAAGATCAGGATCATCCTAGTATAAAACTGAGGAGGATGCCTGAGGTGCAATTATTTCAACCAACAGAATTGATCCTTGAAAGTCTAGACAAAATGTCTACAATATTTAATGGCAACAAATTATGAAGTTACTCCTACATCAACTTCAGTTTGGTTCTGAGAAAGCCTTATTTTTGATACATGAGCATTTTCCCAATATTAGACAAATCTCAACTCATTAAACAATCACCTTGAATTTACTGATAATGTCTCAAAAATTTAATGTGTCACTATTCACACTATCATTTTTCTTTTTTTTATTGGGTATTTATTTCATTTACATTTCCAATGCTATCGCAAAGTCCCCCACCTACTCCCGCACCCACCCACTCCCACTTCTTGGACCTGGCGTTCCCGTGTACTGAGGCATATAAAGTTTTCACAACCAATGGGCCTCTTTTTCCACTGATGGCTGACTACTCCATCTTCTGATTCATAGGCAGATAGAGACAGAATCTCCGGGTGTGTGTGGGGGTACTCGTTAGTTCATATTGTTTTTCCACCTAAAGGATTGCAGATCCCTGTAGCTCCTTGAGTATTTTCACGAGCTTCTCCATTGGGGGCCCTGCGATCTATCCAATAGCTGACTGTGAACATCCACTTCTGTGTTTACTAGGCCCTGTCATAGATTCACAGCACACAGCTGTATCTGGGACCTTTCAGCAAAATCTTGCTAGTGTATGCAATGGTGTCAGCATTTGGAAGTTGATTATGGGATGGATCCCCAGATATGGCAGGCTCTAGATGGTCCATCCTTTTGTCTCAGCTCCAAACTTTGTCTCTGTAACTCCTTCCATGGGTGTTGTGTTCCCAATTCTAAGAAGGGGCACTGTGTCCACACTTTGGTCTTCATTCTTCTTGAGTTTCATGTGTTTAGCAAATTGTATCTTATATCTTGGGTATCCTAAGTTTTGGGCTAATATCCACTTATCAGTGAATACATATTGTGTGAGTTGTTTGTGATTGTGTTTCCTCAGTCAAGATGATGCCCTCCAGGTCCATCCATTTGGCTAGGAATTTCATAAATTCATTCTTTTTAATAGCTGAGTAGTACTCCATTGTGTAAATGTACCATAATTTTTGTATCGATTCCTCTCTTGAGGGGCATCTGGGTTCTTTCAAGCTTCTGGCTATTATAAATAAGGCTACTATGAACATGGTGGAGCATGTGTCCTTCTTACCGGTTAGGACAACTTCTGGATATATGACCAGGAGAGGTATTGCTGGATCCTCAGGTAGTACTATGTCCAATTTTCTGAGGAACCGCCAGACTGATTTCCAGAGTGGTTGTACAAGCTTGCAATTCCATCAACAATGGAGGAGTGTTCCTCTTTCTCCACATCCTCGCCAGCATCTGCTGTCACCTGAATTTTTGATCTTAGCCATTCTGACTGGTGTGAGGTGGAATCTCAGGGTTGTTTTGAGTTTCATTTCCCTGATGATTAAGGATGTTGAACATTTTTTCAGGTGCTTCTCTGCCATTCGGTATTCCCCAGGTGAGAATTTTTTGTTCAGCTCTGAGTCCCATTTTTTAAAGGGGTTATTTGTTTTTCTGGAGCCCACCTTCTTGAGTTCTTTATATATATTGGATATTAGTTCCCTATCTGATTTGGGATAGGTAAAGATCCGTTCCCAAAGTGTTGGTTGCCTTTTTGTGTTATTGACCGTGTCTTTTGCCTTGCAGAAACTTTGCAATTTTATGAGGTCCCATTTATTGATTCTGGATCTTACAGAACAAGCCATTGCTGTTCTATTCAGGAATTTTCCCCCTGTACCCGTATGTTCAAGTTTTTCCCTACTTTCTCCTCTATAAGTTTCAGTGTCTCTGGTTTTATGTGGAGTTCCTTGATCCACTTAGATTTGAACATAGTACAAGAAGATAGGAATGGATCAATTCGCAATCTTCTACATGATAACAGCCAGTTGTGCCAGCACTATTTGTTGAAAATACTGTCTTTTTTCTACTGGATGGTTTTAGCTCCCTTGTCAAAGATCAAGTGACCACAGGTGTGTGAGTTCATCTCTGGGTCTTCAATTCTGTTCTATTGGTCTACTTCTCTGTCACTATACCAGTACCATGCAGTTTTTATCACAATTGCTTTGTAGTACAGCTTTAGGTCAGGCATGGTGATTCCACCAGAGGTTCTTTTATCCTTGAGAAGAGTTTTTGCTATCCTAGGTTTTTTGTTACTCCAGATGAATTTTCAGATTGCCCTTTTAATTCGTTGAAGAATTGAGTTGGAATTTGATGGGGATTGCATTGAATCTGTAGACTGCTTTAAAATGTTGATCCTGCCAATCCATGAGCATGGGAGAGCTTTCCATCTTCTGAGATCTTCTATAATTTCTTTCTTCAGAGACTTGAAGTTTTTATTATACAGATCTTTCACTTCCTTAGTTGGATTCACGCCAAGATATTTTATATAATTTGTGACTATAGAGAAGGGTGTTGTTTCCCTAATTTCTTTCTCAGACTGTTTATTCTTTGTGTAGAGAAAGGCCATTGATTTGTTTGAGTTAATTTTATATCCAGCTACTTCACCAAAGCTTTTTATCAGGTTTAGGAGTTCTCTGGTGGAATTTTAGGGTCACTTATATATACTAATATATCATCTGCAAAAAGTGATATTTTGACTTCATCTTTTCCAATTTGTATCCCTTTGATCTCCTTTTGTTGTTGAATTGCTCTGGCTAGGACTTCAAGTACTATGTTGAATAGGTATGGAGAAAGTGGACAGCCTTATCTAGTCCCTGATTTTAGAGGGATTGCTTCAAGCTTCTCACCATTTACTTTGATGTTGGCTACTGGTTTGCTGTAGATTGTTTTTATCATGTTTAGGTATGGGCCTTGAATTACTTATCTTTCCAAGACTTTTATCATGAATGGGTGTTGGATCTTGTCAAATGCTTTTTCCTCATCTAACGAGATGATCATGTGGTTTTTGTCTTTGAGTTTGTTTATCTACTGGATTATGTGGATTGATTTCCGTATATTGAACCATCCCTGCATCCCTGGGATGAAACCTATTTGGTCAGCATCGATGATCGTTTTGATGTGTTCTTGGATTCGGTTAGCCAGAACTTTATTGAGGATTTTTGCATCAATATTCATAAAGGATATTGGTCTGAAGTATTCTATCTTTGTTGGGTCTTTTTGTGGTTTAGGTATCAGAGTAATTGTGGCTTCATAGAATGAGTTGGGTAGAGTACCTTCTGTTTCTATTTTGTGGAATAGTTTGTGAAGAACTGGGATTAGATCTTCTTTGAAGGTCTGATAGAACTCTGCACTAAACCCATCTGGTCCTGGGCTTTTTTTGGTTGGGAAACTATTAATGACTGCTTCTATTTCTTTGGGGGATATAGGACTGTTTAGATCATTAACCTGATCTTGATTCAGCTTTGGTACCTGGTACCTGTCTAGAAACTTCTCCATTTCATCCAGGTTCTCCAGTTTTGTTGAGTATAGCCTTTTGTAGAAGGATCTGATGGTGTTTTGGATGTCTTCAGGATCTGTTGTTATGTCTCCTTTTTCATTTCTGATTTTGTTAATTAGAATGCTTTCCCTGTGCCCTCTAGTGAGTCTGGCTAAGGGTTTATCTATCTTGTTGATTTTCTCAAAGAACCAGCTCCTTGATTGGTTGATTCTTTGAATAGTTCTTCTTGTTTCCACTTGGTTGATTTCGCCCTTGAGTTTCATTATTTCCTGCTGTCTACTCCTCTTGGGTGAATTTGCTTCCTTTTGTTCTAGTGCTTTTAGGTATGTTGTCAAGCTGCTAATGTGTGCTCTCTCTCTAGTTTCTTTTTGGAGGCAATCAGAGCTATGAGTTTTCCTCTTAGAAATGCTTTCATTGAGTCCCATAAGTTTGGGTATGTTGTGGCTTCATTTTCATTGAACTCTCAAAAGTCCTTAATTTCTTTCTTTATTCCTTCCTTGACCAAGGTATCATTGAGAAGAGTGTTGTTCAGTTTCCACGTGAAGGTTGGCTTTCTATTAATTATTTTGTTATTGAAGATCAGCCTTAGTCCATGGTGATCTGATAGGATGCATGGGACAATTTCAATATTTTTGTATCTGTTGTTGCCTGTTTTGTTACCAATTATGTGGTCAGTTTTGAAGAAGGTACCATGAGGTGCTGAGAAGAAGGTATATCCTTTTGTTTTAGGATAGAATGTTCTGTAGATATCTTCCAGATCCATTTGATTCATAACTTCTGTTAGTTTCACTGTGTCCCTGTTTAGTTTCTGTTTCCATGATCTGTCCATAGGTGAAAGTGGTGTGTTGAAGTCTCCCACTATTATTGTGTGAGTTGCAATGTGTGCTTTGAGCTTTACTAAAGTTTCTTTAATGAATGTGGCTGCCTTTGTATTTGGAGCATAGATATTCAGAATTGATAGTTCCTCTTGGAGGATTTTACCTTTGATGAGTATGAAGTGCCCCTCCTTGTCTTTTTTGATGACTTTGGGTTGGAAGTCAATCTTATCAGATATTAGAATGGCTACTCCAGCATGTTTCTTCCTACAATTTGCTTGGAAAATTGTTTTCCAGCCTTTCATTCTGAAGTAGTGTCTATCTCTTTCTTTGAGATGAGTTTCCTGTAAGCAGCAAAATGTTGGGTCTTGTTAGTGTAGCCAGTTTGTTAGTCTATGTCTTTTTATTGGGGAGTTGATTCCATTGATTTTAAGAGATATTAAGGAAAAGTAATTGTTGCTTCCTGTTATTTTTGTTGTTAAATTTGGCATTCTGTTCTTGTGGCTGTCTTCTTTTAGGTTTGTTGAGGGATTACCTTCTTGTTTTTTCTAGGGCGTGATTCCCGTCCTTATATTGCTTTTTTTCTGTTATTATCCTTTGAAGGGCTGGATTCGTGGAAAGATAATGTGTGAATTTGCTTTTGTCGTGGAATACTTTGGTTTCTCCGTCTATGTTAATTGAGAGTTTGGCTGCATATAGTAGCCTAGGCTGGAATTGGTGTTCTTTTAGTGTCTGTATCACATCTATCCAGGCTCTTCTGGCTTTCATAGTCTCTGGTGAAAAGTCTGGTGTAATTCTGATAGGCTTGCCTTTATATGTTACTTGGCCTTTTTCTCTTACTGCTTTTAGTATTCTATCTTTATTTAGTGCATTTGTTGTTCTGATTATTATATGTCGGGAGGTATTTCTTTTCTGGTCCAGTCTATTTGGAGTTCTGTAGGCTTCTTATATGTTTGTGGGCATCTCTTTCTTTAGATTTGGGAAATTTTCTTCTATAATTTTGTTGAAGATATTTGCTGCTCCTTTGAGTTGAAAATCTTCATTCTCATCAACTCCGATTATCTGTAGGTTTGGTCTTCTCACTGTGTCCTTGATTTCCTGGATGTTTTGAGTTAGACTCTTTTTGCATTTTCCATTTTCTTTGATTGTTGCGCTGATGTTCCCTATGGAATCTTCTGCACCTGAGATTTTCTCTTCCATTTCTTGTAATCTGTTGCTGATTCTCGTATCTATGTTTCCAGATTCTTTCCTAGGGTTTCTATCTCCAGCGTTGCTTAACTTTGGGTTTTCTTTATTGTGTCTACTTCCCTTTTTAGGTCTAGTATGGTTTTATTCATTTCCATCACCTGTTTCGGTGTGTTTTCCTGTTTTTCTTTAAGGACTTCTACCTGTTTGGTTATATTTTCCTGTTTTTCTTTAAGGAGTTGTAACTCTTTAGCCGTGTTCTCCTGTATTTATTTAAGTGAGTTATTAAAGTCCTTCTTGATGTCCTCTACCAACATCATGAGATATGCTTTTAAATACGGGTCTATCTTTTCAGGTATGTTGGGGTGCCCTGGACTGGGTGAAGTGGGAGTGCTGGGATCTGATTATGGTGAGTGGTCTTGGCTTCTGTTAGTAAAATTCTTATGTTTTCCTTTCACCATTTGGTAATTTCTGGAGTTAGTTGTTATAGTTGTCTCTGTTTAGAGATTGTTCCTCTGGTGATTTTGTTACCCTCTATCAGTAGACCTGGGAGACTAGCTCTCTCCTCTGAATTTCAGTGGTCAGAGCAGTCTCTGCAGGCAAGCTCACCTCTTACAGGGAAGGTGCACAGTTGTCAGGCGTTTGGACCTCCTCCTGTCCAAAGATGAAGGGCCAAAACTGAACCTTTTCCAGAAGCTGTGTTGTTTTGGCCTGTCCCAGAAGCTGTTCATTTCAGTAGTCTGCACTCTCACCTGTGCAGACTACTTACTGCGGAGTCTAGGAACCAAGGTGGCTCCCACTGTTCCTTTGCAAATGCCTCCGGGGCCAGTCAGACACCTGTGCTCTGGTCGAGAAGGTTTCTGTATGTCTGGAGCCCCAAAATGGCGCTGCCTCAGAATCTCTGTGGCTCTCACCTGTCCCAGAAGCTGGTAGCTTCTATAGTCCACACTCTCACCTGTGCAGGCTGCTTTGTGCTGAGTCCGGGAACCAAAGTGGCCCCCGCCGATCCTGAGTCAAAATCCTAGCCTCCCAGGCCAGGTGGACCCCTGTCCTCTGGCTGAGAAGGTAGCAGGATATCTGAAGCCCGAAAATGGCACTGCCTCAGAAGCTCTGTGGCTCTCGCCTCTCCCAGAAGCTGTTAGCTTCTGTGGTCCACACTCTAGCCTGTGCAGACAACTTTCTGCGGAGTCCTGGAGCCAAGATGACTTTCGCAGCTCCTGAGGCAAAAACCTCCCAGGCTGGGCAGACCCCTGTCCTCTGGCTGGGAAGGTGGCTGGATGTCTGGAGCCTGAAAATGGCGCTACCCCAGAAGCTCTGTGGCTCTTGCCTGTCCAGAAGCTGTTAGCTTCTGTAGTCCACACTCTCACCTATGCAGGCTGCTTTCTGGTGAGTCCGGGAACCAAGGTGGCACCCGCTGATCCTGAGTCAAAATCCCTCTTCATCAATTCTAACCACCATCTTCCCTTCGAGTCCTTACAACTTCTCTGAATGAAAACATAGAGAAACCCTTGAAACTGTATGTTGATTATTTTGTAATAGACAGGGTCTTGTGTGTTACAGACCCCTGTAAATCTGATTAATTAATTAATTAATTCATAAAATACATGTAAAAAGTAGAATTAATTAATTAATTAATTAATTCATAAAATGCATGTAAAAAGTAGAATCCTCAGTGTTTGTATGCAAACAAGTGATTTTTGGTAGAAGAGCATACGCCTAAATGCTAGGAGGACCCAGCTGAGAAACAGGAGGAGGTAAATGGGAAGAACAGAAAAGAGCAATTAGAGAAAGAAGGTGAATGTATGAACTTACAACTAATAAAGCACATGCTCTACAAGTGTAGGATCCAAATCATGCCAACTGAGCTGGTATTGAACAAAAAGTGGCTCCTGACATTCTAGGCTTTGTAACATATTGAGTAAAATGAATATTCCTTGCCAACAATCACTATTCAAAGTATAACCTTTGTTTCTTCTGCTTCTGTCATGGAATTTGGAATAACGCCCAACAAATAAACAGTATAATGTTGGCCATCTCTTAAGTATTTTTATACTTCCATGATTTTTGGATATTTGATTATTTAGTACTGCTTCCTACAATCTATTTATTAAAGTTTATTAATTCTTCAATATGAATTTTTCTATATTGGATTCTAGAATCAGGAAAAAAGATGGCTTCCCATTTTCTCTCCATGTCTGAGACAAAACCATGCTCTATTACCTACAAACTATTGAGAACTTAGTCCAGGAAGTTTTGAAGGAATGGAAGAGAAACATCAATGTATAAATTTATGATGTTCTGAGGTTATAACTAGTTTTGTACAATATTTCTTTTCTTTCCTTCTTTCTTTCCTACTTTCTTTCCTTCCTTCTTTCTTTCCTTCCTGTTTTCTTTCTTTCTTTCTTTCTTTCTTTCTTTCTTTCTTTCTTTCTTTCTTTCTTTCTGTCTCTCCCTCTCTCCCTCTCTCTCTTTCTTTCTTTCTTTCTTTCTTTATCTTTACACTCCAGATTATACTCCCCTCCCAGTCAACCCCCCGATTGTTCCATATCCCATATCTCCACCCTGTCCCCATCTCCAATAGGTTTTCCTCCCCACCCACCTATCACCCCACCAGACCTCTAAACTCCCTGGGGCTCCAGTCTCTTGAGGGTTATGCACATCTTCTCTGATTGAGCACAGACCTTTCAGTGTTGGGGGACTCATATCAGTTGCTGGAAGCTGCTTGGTTTATGGTCCAGTGTCTGAGAGATCGCTGGGATCCAGGAAAATTGAGACTGCTTGTTCTCCTACAGGGTCACCCTCTTCCTCATCTTCTTCTAGTTTTTCACTAAGTCAACCACAGGGGTCACCAGCTTCTGTCCACTGGTTGGGTGCAAATATCTGCATGTGACTCTTTCAGCTCCTTATTGGGTCTTTCACAGGGTAGTCATGATAGGTCACTTTTTGTGAGCACTCTATAACCTCAGTAATAGTGTCCGGCTCTGGGACCTACCCTTGAGCTGGATTCCACTTTGAACATGTTGTTGGACCTTCTTTTTCTCATCCTTCTCTACATTTTCATCCCTGTAGTTCCTTCAGACAGGAAAAGTTTTGACTGTGGGATGTCAACCCCCTCCCTCACTTGATGCCCTGTCTTTCTGATTTAGGTGGGCTCTTTAAGTTCCCTCTCCCTACTGTCAGGCATTTCATCAAAGGCTCCTTTGAGTCCTGAGAGTCTCTCACCTCTCAGGTTTCTGGCACATTCTGGAGGGTCCCCCCAATCCCCTACATAGCAAGGTTGCCTGTTTCCATTCTTTCTGTTGGCCCTTGGGTCTTTAGTCCTTTTCCTTCAACCAATACCAGATCTGGTTCCCCTCTTCCCTCACCCCACTCCACTTTCCCTCCCATGTCCTTCCCTCCATCTCCCTTTGTGAAATGGGGTATAGATCTAAAATTAGAATTCACAGCAGAGGAATCTCAAATGGCTGAGAAGCACATAAAGAAATGTTTAAAGTCCTTATTGAGCAGAGAAATGCAAATCAAATAGACCCTGAGATTCCACCTTACACCAGTCAGAATGGCTAAGATAAAAACCTCCAGTGACAATACATGTTGGAGAGGATGTGGAGAAAGAGGAGCACTCCTTCTTTGCTGGTGGGATTGCAAACTGGTGCAACCACTCTGGAAATAAATCTGGAGGTTCCTCAGAAAATTGGAAATAGATCTACCTGAAGACCCAGCAGTACCACACTTGGTAATATACCCAAAAGATGCCCCATCATGCCACAGTGGCACATGTTTCATTATGTTCATAATGACCTTGTTTGTGATAGCTAGAAGCTGAAAACAAATGCAATGAAATGCTACACAGCTAATAAGAATGAAGACATCCTGACTTTTGCAGACAAATGGCAAGAGCTAGAAAATATCATCCTGAGTGAATTGAGGTAACTCAGAGCCAAAAGGACATGCATGGTTTGTACTCACTAATAAGTGGATATTAGACAAAAAAATGTACAGAATACCGAAGATACAGTCCACAGAACTCAAAAGGATCAACAAGAAAGCTTGGTACAATTTTGAAAAAGCAGGTAGACTAGTCATGTTCAATTAACACCCTTACAATTTAAAGACACTCATAAATAGAACTAAAGTGCCTGATTATGAAATAATGACAGGAACCCCTTCATCTTCTTCACTACTACAAGTTCCTAATAGTTCATACACCATCAATGTATATGATCTTATTTTAACAGAACATGTGAGTATTGAGGGAAAATATTCAGAATACCTGCAGCTACTTGGGGGCTTTTTTTTTTCTTTTTTTTTGCATCAGACATTAACAATGAACTCTAGATGGTAAAAATTCTACTGATGAACTTCCACCATTCTGTGTCCCAGTGACAAGTGATTCTAGACCTTGAGTCAGGTACTCTTTGAGAACTAAGAGATACAATCAGCAGGAAAGAGCTAGTCAATGGGAATAGAAGCCTTGGGCCAAAACAGTCCACCTTTCCTGCGTCACTTCTACCTATCTGCAGTCTGAGAGACTTGAAAACATATATCCTCTTTTTCTGTCCTGTCTCTACCATCATTAAACTCTTTTACTTCTGTATCTTCCTTATTTAAATGACATTTTGCTTCTTTAAAAAACAAGGTGAAAATATTACAAAAACAGAAATATATACTCAATATAATATTTTTTCATGTTTAAGACACAAGGAACGTCCTGCATATTCTAAAACCATAACCTGTATTTATGGGTACCTGATAGCCTTGGCACTGCTACTTTCAATCTCTGGCCACACATAGACATTTTACTTAAGGGCAAACAGGATGTACATTGGCACCAAGGCTCAAAAACCAAACTGATTTCACCCATATTGTGGAGTGCACATTGCTTGTTTATAGGGAGCTAGGCAACTTGGATATCCACACAGATTTGTCTTTCAAATATCATCTGTTCATTCTTTATTGTTTCATGCTAATATAAATGTAAAACATACATTTCACCTAGTGGTGAAGATCTGTTTTGCAGAAATGTTCTAGGGTTGCAAAGGGTTCTTTTCTCCATTGACAGTGCTTTGGAAGGTTGAAAGCTTGTCCCAGTCTTTTATCAAGTAATTCCTTTGTGGCAAATTGTGAGGATGGCACTATTGGAGGCGCAGGTGGTTCTTGTGACATTAAACCTACAAATAAGTCTGATTTAGGATAGGTAAAGCTCCTTTCCTAACCTGTTGGTGGCCTTTTTGTCTTATTGACAGTGTCTTTTGCCTTGCAGAAGCTTTGCAATTTTATGAGGTCCCATTTGTCAATTCTCCATCTTACAGCACAAGCCATTACAGTTCTATTCAGGAATTTGTCCCCTGTACCCATATCTTCTAGGCTTTTCCCTACTTTCTCCTCTATAAGTTTCAGTGTCTCTGGTTTTATGTGGAGTTCCTTAATCCACTTAGATCTGACCTTAGTACAAGGAGATAGGAATGGATCAATTCGTATTCTTCTACATGATAACCACCAGTTGTGCCAGCACCATTTTTTTGAAAATGCTGTCTTTTTTCCACTGGATGCTTTTAGCTCCCTTGTCAAAGATCAAGTGATCATAGGTGTTTGGGTTCATTTCTGGGTCTTCACTTCTATTCCATTGGTCTACTTGTCTGTCGCTATACCAGTACCATGCAGTTTTTATCACAATTGTTCTGTAGTAAAGCTTTAGTTCTGGCATGGTGATTCCACCAGAGGTTCTTTTATCCTTGAGAAGAGTTTTTGCTTTCCTGGGTTTTTGTCTTTCCAGATAAAATTGCAGATTGCCTTTTCTAATTCCTTGAAGAATTGAGTTGAAACTTTAATGGGGATTGCATTTAATCTGTAGATTGCTTTTGGCAAGATAGCCACTTTTACTATATTGATCCTGCAAATCCATGAGCATGGGAGATCTTTCCATCTTCTGAGATCTTCTTTAATTTCTTCCTTCAGAGACTTGAAGTTCTTATCACACAGATCTTTCACTTCCTTAGTTAGAGTCACACCAAGGTATGTTATATTATTTGTGATTATTGAGAACGGTTTTGTTTCCCTAATTTCTTTCTCAGCCTGGTTGTCCTTTGTATACAGAAAGACCATTGACTTGTTTGAGTTAATTTTATATCCAGCTACTTCATTGAGGCTGTTTATCATGCTTAGGATTTTTCTGGTGGATTTTAGGGTCATATATATATATATATATATATATATATATATATATATATATATATATATAATCGTATCATCTGTAAAAAGTGATATTTTGACTTCTTCCTTTCCAATTTGTATCACCTTCATATTCTTTTCTTGTCAAAATTGCTCTGGCTAGGAATTCAAGAACAATGTTGAATAGGTAGGGAGAAAGTGGGCAGCCTTATCTAGTCCCTGATTTTAGTGTAATTGCTTGCAGCTTCTCACCATTTACTTTAATGTTGACTTCTGGTTTGCTGTAGATTGCTTTTATCATGTTTAAGTATGGGTCTTGAATTTCTGAACTTTCCAAGGCTTTTATCATGAATCGGTGTTGCATTTTGTCAAATGCTTTCTCTGCATCTAACGAGATGATCATGTGGTTTTTGTCTTTGAGTTCGCTTATATACTGGATTACGTTGATGGATTTCCATATATTGAACCATCCCTGCATCCCTGGGATGAAACTTACTTGGTCAGGATGGATGATTGCTTTGATGTGTTCTTGGATTCGGTTAGTGAGAACTTTATTGAGGCTTTTTGCATCAATATTCATAAGGGAAATTGGTCTCAAGGTCTCTATATTTGTTGGGTCATTTTGTGGTTTAGGTATCAAAGTAATTGTGGCTTCATAGAAGAGTTTAGTAGAGTACCTACTTTTTCTATTTTGTGGAATAGTTTGTGAAGAACTGGGATTAGATGCACTAAACCCATCTGGTCCTGGGCTTTTTTGGTTGGGAGACTATTAATGACTGCTTCTATTTCTTTAGGGGATACAGGACTGTTTAGATCATTAACCTGATCTTGATTTAATTTTGTTATCTGGTATCTGTCTAGAAACTTGTCCATTTCATCCAGGTTCTCCAGTTTTGTTGAGTATAGCCTTTCATAGAAGGATCTGATGTTGTTCTGGATTTCTTCAGGATCTGTTGTTATGTCTCCATTTTCATTTCTGATTTTGTAAATTAGGATGCTTTCCCTGTGCCCTCTAGTGAGACTTGCCAAGGGTTTATCTATCTTGTTGATTTTCTCAAAGAACCAGCTCCTGGATTGGTTGATTCTTTGAATAGTTCTTTTTGTTTCCACTTGGTTGATATTCCCCTGAGTTTAATTATTTCCTGCCATCTACTCCTCTTTGGAGATTTTGCTTCCTTTTTTTCTAGAGCTTTTAGGTGTGTTGTCAAGCTGCTAATGTGTGCTCTCTATAGTTTATTTTTGGAGGCACTCAGAGCTATGAGTTTTCCTCTTACAAATGCTTTCATTGTGTTCCATAAGTTTGGGTATGTTGTGGCTTCATTTTCATTAAACTCCAAAAAGTCCTTAATTTCTTTCTTTATTCCTTCCTTGACCAAGTTATCATTGAGAAGAGTGTTGTTCATTTTCCACGTGAATGTTGGTTTTCCATTATTTATTTTGTTATTGAAGATCAGTCTTAGTCCATTATGATCTGATAGGATGCATGGGACAATTTCAATATTTTTGTATATGTTGAGGCTTGTTTTGTGACCAATTATGTGGTCAGTTTTGGAGAAGGTACCACGATGTTCTGAGAAGAAGTTATATCCTTTTGTTTTAGGATAAAATGTTCTGTAGATATCTTTTAGATCCATTTATTTCATAATTTTTGTTAGTTTCACTGTGTCCCTGTTTAGTTTCTGTTTCCATGAAATGTCCATTGGTGAAAGTGGTGTTTTGAAATCTCCCACTATTTTTGTGTGAGGTGCAATGTGTGCTTTGAGCTTTACTAAAGTTTCTTTAATGAATGTGGCTGCCCTTGTATTTGGAGCATAGATATTCAGTATAGAGAGTTCCTCTTGGAAGATTTTACCTTTGACGAGTACGAAGTGCCCCTCCTTGTCTTTTTTGATGACTTTGGGTTGGAAGTCAATTTTATTAGACATTAGAATGGCTACTCCAGCTTGTTTCTTCAGACCATTTTCTTGGACAATTGATTTCCAGCCTTTCATTCTGAGGTAGTGTCTATGTTTTTCCATGAGATGGGTTTCCTGTAAGCAGCAAAATGTTGGGTCCTGTTTGTGTAGCCAGTCTGTTAGTCTATGTCTTTTTATTGGGGAGTTGATTCCATTGATATTAAGAGATATTAAGGAAAAGTATTTGTTGATTCCTATCATTTTTATTGTTAAAGTTGACATTCTGTTCTTGTCGCTGTCTTCTTTTTGGTTTGTTGAGGGATTACCTTATTGCTTTTTCTAGGATGTGGTTTCCGTCCTTCTACTGTTTTTATTTTTGTTTCTGTTTTTTTCTGTTATTATCCTTTGAAGGGCGGGATTCATGGAAAGATAATGTGTGAATTTGGTTCTGTCATGGAATACTTTTGTTTCTTTATCTAAGGTAATTGAAAGTTTGGCTAGATATATTATCCTGGGATGGCATTTGTGTTCTCTTAGTGTATGTATAACATCTGTCCAGGCTCTTCTGGCTTTCATAGTCTCTAGTGAAAAATCTGGTGTAATTCTAATAGGCTTGCCTTTATATGTTACTTGATATTTTTCCCTTTCTGCTTTTAATATTCTATCTTTGTTTAGTGCATTTTTTTATTCTGATTATTATGTGTCAGGAGGAATTTCTTTTCTGGTCCAGTTTATTTGGAGTTCTGTAGGCTTCTTGTATGTTCATGGGCATCTCTTTCTTTAGGTTTGGGAAGTTTTCTTCTATAATTTTATTGAAGATATTTGCTGGCCCTTTGAGTTGAAAATCTTCATTCTCATTTACTCCTATTATGGTAGGTTTGGTTTTCTCATTGTGTCCTGAATTTCCTGGATGTTTTGATTTAGGATCTTTTTCCATTTTGTATTTTCTTTGATTGTTGTGCTGATGTTCTCTGTGGAATCTTCTGCACCTGAGATTCTCTCTTCCATCTCTTGTATTCTGTTGCTGATGCTTGAGTCTATGGTTCCAGATTTCTTTCCTAGGGTTTCTATCTCCAGCGTTGATTCACTTTGGGTTTTCCTTATTTTGTTCTCTTCCCTTTTTAGGTCTTGGATGGTTTTATTCAATTCCATCACCTGTTTGGTCATGTTTTTCTGCAATTCTTTAAGGGATTTTTGTTCTTCCTCTTTAAGGTCTTCTACCTGTTTAACAGTGTTCTCCTGTATTTCTTTACATGATTTATTATAGTCCTTCTAGATGCCCTCTACCATCATCATGAGATATGCTTTTAAATCCAGGTCTAGCTTTTCGGGTGTGTTGTGGTGCTATGGACTGGGCGAAGTGGGAGTGTTGGCTTTTGATGATGGTGAGTGGTCTTGGCTTCTGTTAGTAAGATTCTTATGTTTACCTTTCACCATCTTGTAATCTCTGGAGTTAGTTGTTATAGTTGTCTCTGGTTAGAGTTTGTTCCCTCGTGATTCTGTTATCCTCTATCAGCAGACCTGGGAGACAAGCTCTATCCTCTGAGTTTCAGTGGTCAGAGCACTCTCTGCAGGCAAGCTCTCCTATTACAGCAAAGGTGCACAGATATCTGGTGTACAGACCTCCCTCCTTGCCGAAGATGAAGGCTCAAAACAGGACCTGACTCAGAATCTGTGTTGCTTCAGCCTGTCCCAGAAGTTGTTAGCTTCTGTAGTCCATACTCTCATCTGCACAGACTAGTCTCGGAGGTAACCAGAAACCAAGATGGCTCCCCCAGGTGCTCCTGCAAAGCCCTCCCAGGCAGGGTGGACACCTATCCTGTGGCCAGGAAGGTACCCAGATGTCTGGAGCCCCAAAGGGGGCTGCCTCAGAAGCTCTGTGGCTCCCGCTTGTCCCAGAAGCTGTTAGCTTCTGTAGTCCACACTCTCACCTGTGCAGACTATTCTTGGTGGAGTCCCAGAATCAAGATATCTCCCGTCGATGCTCTGGAGTCCACCTTCTTGAGTTTTTTTTATATATATATATATTGGATATTAGTCCCCTATCTGATTTAGCATAGATAAAGATTCTTTCCCAATCTGTTGGTGGCCTTTTTGTTTTATTGACAGTGTCTTTGCCTTACAGAAGCTTTGCAATTTTATGAGGTCCTATTGGACAATTCTTGATCTTGCAGGACAAGCCATTGCTGTTCTATTTATGAAATTTTCCCCAGTGTCCACATCTTCGAGGGTTTTTCCCACTTTCTCCTCTATAAATTTCAGTGTCTCTAGTTTTATGTGGAGTTCTTTGATCCACTTAGACTGGACCTTTGTCCAAGGAGATAAGAATGGATCAATTTGCATTCTACTACATGATAACTGCTAGTTGTGCCAGCACAATTTGTTGAAAATGTGATCTTTATTCCACTGGATGGTTTTAGCTCCCTTGTCAAAGATCAAGTGACTATAGCTGTGTGGATTGATTTCTGGGTCTTCAATTCTATTCCATTGATCTACCTGTCTGTCACTGTACCAGTACCATGCAGTTTTTATCACAATTGCTCTGTAGTACAGCTTAATGTCAGGAATGATGATTCCACAAGAGGTACTTTTATTCTTGAGAATAGTTTTTACTATCCTTGGTTTTTTATTATTCCAGATGAATTTTCAGATTGCCGTTTCTAACTCTGTGAAGAATTGAGTTGGAATTTTGATGGGGATTGCATTGAATCTGTAGATTGCTTTCAGCAAGATAGACATTATGACTATATTAATCCTGCCAATCCATGAGCATGGGAGATCTTTCCATCTTCTGAGATCTTCCTCAATTTATTTCTTCAGAGCCTTGAAGTTCTTAATATAAAGATCTTTCACTTCCTTAGTTAGAGTCACACCAAAGTATTTTATATTATTTGTGACTATTGAGAAGGGTGTTGTTTTCTTAATTTCTTTCTCAGCCTGTTTATCTTTTGTGTAGAGAAAGGACATTCATTGATTTTTTTTTGAGTTAATTTTATATCCAGATACTTCACTGAAGCTATTTATCAGGTTTAGGAGTTCTCTGTTGGAATTTTCAGAGTCACTTATATATACTATCATATAATCTGCAAAGAATGATATTTTAACTTCTTCCTTTTTGATTTGTATCCCCTTGATCTCCTTTTGTTGTTGAATTGCTCTGGCTAGGAATTCAAGTAATATTCAATAGGTAGGGAGAAAGTGGGCAGGCTTATTTAGTCCCTGTTTTTAGTGGGATTGCTTGGAGTTTCTCTCCATTTAGTTTGATAGTGGCTACTGGTTTGCTGTACATTGCATTTTTTGTTTGTTTGTTTAGGTATGGGCTCTGAATTTCTGAACTTTCCAAGACTTTTATCAAGAAGGCCTGTTAATTTTTTTCAAATGCTTTCTCAGCATCTAAAGAGATTGTCATGTGGTTTATGTCTTTGAATTTGTTTATATAGTGGATTACGTTGACAGATTTTCATATATTAAACCATACCTGCATCCCTAGGATGAAGCCTACTTGGTCATGATGGATGATCATTTTGATGTGTTCTTGGATTCAGTTTGCAAGGATTTTATTAAGTATTTTTGCATTGATATTCATAAGGGAAATTAGTCTGAAGATCTCTTTCTTTGTTGGATCTTTGTGTGGTTTAGGAATCAGACTAATTGTGGCTTCATAGAATGAAATGGGTATAGTGCCTTCTGCTTCTATTTTCTGGAATAGTTTGAGGAGAGTTAGAATTAGGTCTTCTTAGAAGGTCTGATAGAACTCTGCAATTTGCCCATCTGGTCCTAGGCCTTTTTGGTTGGGAGACTATTAATGATTGCTCATATTTCTTTAGGGGAAATTGCCTGTTTAGATCATTAATCTGACCCTGATTTAACTTTGCTACCTGGTATCTGTCGAGGAAATTGTCCATTTCATACAGGTTTTCTAGTTTTATTGAGTATAGCCTTTTGTAGTAGGATCTGGTGATGTTTTGGATTTCCTCAGGTTCTGTTGTTATGTCTCCTTTTTCACTTTTGATTTTGTTAATTCAGATACTGTCCCTGTGCCCTCTAGTTAGTCTCGTAAGTGTTCATCTATCTTGTTGATTTTCTCAAAGAACCAGCTTCTGGTTTGGTTGACTCTTTGAATAGTTCTTTTTTTTCCACTTGGTTAATTTCAGCCCTGAGTTTGATTATTTTCTGCTGTCTACTTAGTGAATTTGCTTCTTTAGTTCTAGAGCTTGTAGTTGTGCTGTCAGGCTGCTAGTTTATGTGCTCTCTAGTTTGTTTGTTTGTTTGTTTTGTCACTCAGGGCTATGAGTTTTCCTCTTAGGACTGCCTTCATTGTGTCCCATTAGATTGGTTATTTTGTGGCTTCATTTTTAGTTAACTCTAAAAATTCTTAATTTCTCCTTTTATTTCTTCCTTGACCAAGGAATCATTGAGTACAGTTTTGTTCAGTTTCCACTTGATTGTTGGCTTTCTATTATTTATGTTGTTATTGAAGATCAGCCTTAGTTCTTTAATCATTTTTATAGCTTCTCAGATAAAAATTTTCCATAAAATTACCTCAGAGATAAAATGTTTTATTCTCTAAGCTTAATATAAGTTCAAAGCAACAGTTTCACTTTGCCTTGCATTATCATTTTGCATGCCTGTGGCCTCATCCTTGAACCTGTCTCAGGAGGAATTTTTTCCCTTGATCATTAACTTGTTCCAAATCTATTTTTCTTCTTATTAAATTCTTAGTAAAATTTACATGATTGTGACATAGAACTCTATTTGAAAGTTTTTATTCTACAGGGCCTTTAAAATAATTGAATCAATTGAGTAGTTTGAAAAAAAACATTATCAGGGATTATGGAATCACTAGTTTGTCAAAACACAATTATTACACGAAAGTACATCTTAATATTGGTCTTTGAGTAAATTTTTCCAAAGGAGTGGGGAGATACCCATGTCATTAGGCTATGTAATAGCATTAGTAAAGGCATATCAGCACTCATAAGCCATTATGGAATGTAGTCTCTGGGGTTCATACCTCTCAAAGCATACACATCACAGTCATGCAAAATAGTGGGCCATCTACAGAAAACTCACTTGATTTCCATAGTATTTTCTGCATGGTTTGTACCATATATGTGTGTTCCATAAGTTTATGTATGTGGTGTATTCATTTTCATTCATTTCGAGACAGTCTTTAATTTCTTTTACTTTTTATTTTATTTTTTATTATTGATTATTCTAATTATTTACATGCCAAATGTTATTCCCCTTCCCAGCCTCTCCTTTTCAACCTTCTATTCCATTCCCGCTCCCATTTGCCTCAAGTCGGGTTTTTCTCTACCAACCAACTTGTTCGTCATGCCTCTAGCAACTCCCTTCACTGGGGCAAAAAGCCCCACAAAACCAACAGTCTTCCCTCCCATTGAAGCTAGTTAAGGCAATCCTCTGCTACACATGTAGCAAGAGCCATGGGCCCATCCATGTATGCTTTTTGGTTGGTGATTTAATCCCTGGGAGCTCTGAGGGGTCCAGTTAGTTGATATTACTGTTCATCGTATGAGGTTGCATTTCTCTTTAGCTAATTCAGTCCTACCCTAAGTCTTCTATTGGGGTCCCCAGGCTCAGTCAAAGGGTTAGGTGAGTGTCTGCATCTGTCTTAGTTAGGGGCTGGTAAAGGCTCTCAGAGGACAACCAAACTAGGATCCTGTAGGCAAGCACTTCTTAGCATCAGAAATAGAGTCAGGATTTGGTGTCTGCAAATGGAATGGATCCCAAGGTGGGGCAGTCTCTGGATGGCATTTCCTTCAGTCTCTGTTCCATTTTTATACATTTGAAGATGACTCTGATATGTAAAGGCTTTACCACAGTGAGACCATTCATAAGGTTTCTCTCCAATATATGTTGTTTTCTGCATTTGGTGATAACTGTGATGTGCAAAGGGTTTACAACCTTGCTTATGTTCACAGGGCTTCACTCTAGTAGGAATAATTTCACAATCATGAAGGCTACAGAAGTGTCCAAAGGCTTTACAGTATTAAATGCATTTATAAGAGGATGATTCTTTGCATGCCTTTGAAGATAACTGTGGCATAAAAAGGCTTTATCACACTGATTGCTCTTGGAGGGTTTTGCTCCAGTATATATTCTTTTACATAGTTGAAGTTTTCCTTAATATGAAAAAGTTTTATTACATTGCTTACATTCACAGGGTTTCTCTTCAGTATGTGTTCTTTGATGTATTCAACTGTTTTGTAACAACTGGATTATCATGTCAATTATATTTGTCAGGTTTATTTCTAGCATTGTGTGTGTGTGTGTGTGTGTGTGTGTGTGTGTGTGTATCTGCAGACTACTGTAACATGCAAAGACTTAATCATATTGAATACCATCCTAGTGTTTGCCTACAGTATGAATGGTTTCACGTCTTTACCATGATGATCATATCCATAGTGTTTCTCACCAGTATTTTTCTTTAAAGTATTCAGAGATAACAGTTTTGTGAAAAGGTTTTCTCACTTCTATCATACTTGTAGGATTTCTCTCTAATATCTGTTCTTTTCTACATTAAGAGATAACTGTGATATGTAAAAGATTTACCACATTTCTTGTGTTCATATGATTTCTCTACAGTATAATTACTTCCATGATGATGGAGAGTACAGTAATGTGTGAAGAAAGACCTTACCATTTCAAATACCTTCATAGGGTTTCTCTCCCAGATAATTCCTTTTATGTTTCTGGAGACTATTGTGATTTTCCAACGCTTCATTACAATGATTACATCCATAGAGTTTCTACAGCATGATTCCTTTTATAGTATTGGAGAGTACCGTAATGTGCAAAGGCTTTATCACTTTGATTACATTCAAAGGGTTTCTCTCCAGTATGTGCCCTTGTATGTATTATGAAACTATTGTGTTGTGAATAGGATTTATCACATTGATTATATTTGTAAGGTTTTTTTTCCTAGTATGTGTTCTTTTCTATATTTGGAGATGACTCTATCATGGAAAGGGTTTATCACATTGATTACATTTGTAGAGTTTCTCTAGAGTATGTATTACTTTATATATTTGAAGATGACTGCTTTTTGCAAAGGCTTTACCATATTGATTACATTCATAAGGTTTCCTTCCAGTATTTGTTCTTTCAAGTATTTGAAGATACTGGTATTGTGAATATGCTCTATCACATTGATTACATTTGTAAAGTTTCTTTCTAATATCTGTTCTTTTATGTATTTGGAGACTACTATGACATGCAAGGACTTCCCTATGTTGAAAGTCTTCAGAGGCACCTTCATCCCAGTCCTTTCTGCTGGGGCAGAGTCTTGACTGGTCTGCTCCCATGAAGACACCATATCATAATCCATCCTAGAGGACTCACTGCACTCAGAAGAGTTGGTAAGAAGCACCACTATCCCCGGAGTCCTAGAGCTGCCACTGGAAGACGGGTGGACTTGGGACACATCACACAGCAAAACCCCCACCCTCCCAAATACCACTCCTCTTCTGTACCTTCTGCCACTTCCTCCTGATATTTTCTGCTGAGGCAGACTCTTAGCTGCTCTGGTCCCATGAACACTTCATATCCTGACTCATCCTAGAGGACTAGCTGCACTCAGAGCAGTTGATGACTTGCTACATTTAGAGTAGTTGAGGATCCACTACACACAGAGCAGTAAGGTTCAACTACACTCAGAGCAGTTGGACAACAGCTTGACTGCTCCACTGAAAACTAAACAGTCTAAGAGCCTCTCAGGATATCTACTGCAACCAGAGCAACAGATCAGGAACTTCTCTGCCCCTATGAAGAGCCCCCAGTTGGAAGGCCCCATTAGTGGTGTGCTACAGCAAAACTGCAGGCCTACCAGGAGACCTAAGGAACCCAGGGACAAAAGAGGCAGATTTCAGACAGCCATCCAGACCAACAATCACCAGGGATGTCCGGATGGCAAAAGGCAGGCATAAGACCATAAGTAATAGAGGCCAATATACATGGGAGTCATCAGAAAACAGTTCTCTCACCATAGCAAGCAATGAATATACCAACACACCTGAAAATCAGGAATCTGTCCTAAAATCCTATCTCATGAAGATAATAGAGTCTTTGAGGAGGATATCAAAAACTTACTGAAAGAAATACAGGAAAACAGGTGAAGGAATTGAATAAAGCAATCCAAGACCTAAAAGTGGAAGTAGAAACCATAAAGAAAACACAAATGGAGGCAAACCTGGAAACGGAAAACCTAGGAAAGAGGTCAGGAGTTACAGATGTAAGTATCACCAACAGAATACAAGAAATAGAAGAAAGAACCTTAGGTATTGAATATACTGTAGAAGAAATTGATATAACTGTCAAAGAAAATTCAAAATATAAAAAATTCCTAACCAAAAGCATCCTGGAAATTTAGAACACAATGTAAAGACCAAATCAAAGAATAATCAGAATAGAGGACAAAGAATCCTAGCTCAAAGGACCTGAAAATGTCTTCAACAAAATCATAAAAGAAAACTTTTCCAACCTAAAGAAGAGATGGACATAAAGGTATAAGAAGCCTATAGAACACCAAATAAATGGAATCAGAAAAGCAAATCTTCTAGTCATATAATTATTAAGCCACTAAATTCACATAGCAAAGAAAGAATATTAAAAGCTGCAAGGGAAAAATGCCAAGTAACATAAAATTAGACCTTGGGAATATACCGAAAAGATGTCCCACCATGCCTCAGGGGCACATGTTCCATCAGGGAGTTGACCTTAAATCCAATAAATTGTGGTTGATATCTCCTAACATTCCTGACACTGTTTCACCAATTGGTATATTGCAGGCAGGCCATCCTTGTATCTCACTGAGTTTGAGGCTGGATGATATTACTGATTACGTTTCTTCTCAGGTATCATGCAAATGTCTCCTAACCCTCAAAGGACTGGAGGTACCAGGGAGTTTAGAGGTCAGGTGGTGTGGGAGGTGGGGATATCCACATAGAAACAGGGGTTGGGGAGCAGGTATGGGATGTGCAACAGTTAGAAGGTGACTCAGGGTGGAATAAAATTTGGAGTGTAAAAAATAAATAAATATTTTTTTCTTTAAAAAAAGCCTTCAGAGGGTTTCTATTGAGTTTGAGTTCTTTCTTGATTTTGAAGATGACTGTGATATGTTAAGGCTTTATCACATTGTGTATATTCATAGGGCTTCTCTCCATCATGATTTATTTCATACTTTCCATGTCTTCTATCACTTTGCCAATGTTCTTCAATATTATATTCTTCCCAATAGTAGCCTATAGTAGTGAAGTTCCTGTAGGTCTCCAGCATCACATCTTTGTAAAGTCTCTTCTGAGGTGGATCCATCAAGAACCACTCTTCCCAAGTGAAGTGAACATGTGCATTATCATAGGTCAATGCATCCATGTTGTGAGTTCAGAGATTTCCTGAATTTCCCTTACGGCACCCAGCACACAGAGCACAACAAACCAACGACTCAAGCCTCCTCAGCTATAGTATTGAACTAGCGACATTATGCCCCTACTTGAGTTCTTTATATATTTTGGTTATTAGCACTCTATCAGATATGGAGTTGAAAAAGATATTTTCCCAATCTGTGGATGGTCAGTTTGTCCTATTGACAGTGTTCTTTGCCTTACAGAACCTTTTGAAATGGGTTCAAAACTCTTTTCCACTTTTTAAACCTATCTTGTTGATTTTCTCAAAGAACCAGCTTTTGGTTTGGTGATTCTTTGTTTCGTTCTCGTTCTTTATAATTGCTTGATTTCTGCCCTGAGATAGGTTATTTGCTGCCCTCTATGCCTCTTGGATGCATTTGCTGCTTTTTGTTAGAGCTTTCAGGTGAGCTGTTAAGTTGCTAGTGTAGGATATCTCTGATTTCTTTATGAAGGTGCGCAGGGCTATGAATTTTCCCCTTAGCGCTGCTTTCACTGTATTTTTTCAGTTTCTATGAGTTTCAAAGTTTTCTGATGTTCTTTTTTTACTAATTTTTATTATATATTTTCTTTATTTACATTTCAAATGTTATTCCCTTTTCTAGTTTTCCCTCCAAAAATCCTCTATCCCCTCCCCTCTAACCCTGCTCCCCAACTCATCCACTCCCATTCCTGGTCCTGTCATTCGCCTATATTGGGGTATAGAGCCTTCACAGGATCAAGGGCCTCTCCTATTGATATCCTCCTTTAATCCATAGTGGTCAAATAGGTTGCATTGTGTTGTTTCAATTTCCTTTTTTTTTTTAATCTTTTGAGACTTGTTTTGTGTTTGAGAATGCATTCAAATTTGAAAAGGATCCCATAATGTGCATAGAAGAATGTATTTTCTTCTGTGTTTAGGAGAAATGTTCCGTAAATATCTGTTAGGTTCATTTGATTTATGCCATCACTTATTTCCCACCTTTCTCTGTTTCATTTTATCTGGATTGATGTCTATTGTTAAGAGTATGACATTGAAGTCTCCCACTATGAGTATGTTGTGATAAATATGTTACTTAATCTGTAATAGTCTTTTTATGGACTTGCTTGTGTTTGATGAATAAATATTAAGAATTTATATGGTCAGGCAGGGCGAGGTGGTCCACGCCTTTAATCCCAGCACTTGGGAGGCCAGCATGACTGTACAGAGTGAGTTCAAGGCCAGCCAGGGCTACACAGAGAAACCCTGTCTCTAAAAAAAACAAAACAAAACAAAAAAGAATTTAGATGGGCACTTCTCGTGTTTTTGGCCTGAAATTTTCAGGTTGAAAGTTTTTTAAAACAGCCTTCTGTAGGACAGGATATTAGTTAGATACTGCTCAAATTTTGAATTATTATGAAACGTCTTTTTTCTCTCTCTATTATGACTGGAAGTTTCCCAGGGTATTAGTAGTCTTGGCTGTCATCTGTCCTCTTCTAGAGTTTATAGTCTCCCTGGAGAAATCAGATGTTATTCTAATAGTCCTGTTTGTATATGTTACTTTGTCTTTTCTCCTAGCATATTTTTATAGTGTTTCTTTGTTCTGTATGCTTATTGTTTTGATTATTATTTATTAAGAGGAATTCTTACTTTGCATTGGTCTATATGGTTCTTTAAACTTGTACCCTGTGCCTTAATACAGGATTCCTTCTTTAGGTTAGGAAATTTTCTCCTGACTTAGTTGACATTATTTCTGCACCTTTGATTTGAGTTTCTTCTCCTGTCTTTTTTTCCTATTTTTCTAAGGTTTGGTCTTTGCATGGTGTTGCATATCCCATGGGTTGCTTCTGTTTCTAATGTTTTTTTTTTCTTTTTTAATATTTTTATTATGTATTTTCCTCATTTACATTTCCAATGCTATCCCAAAAGTCCCCCATATCCTCCCCTTAACCACCCACTCCCCCTTTTTGGCCCTGGCATTCCCCTGTACTGGGGCATATAAAGTTTGCAAGTCCAACGGGCCTCTCTTTCCAGTGATGGCCAACTAGGCTATCTTTGATGCATATGCAGCTAGAGTCAAGAGCTCCGGGGTACTGGTTAGTTCATAATGTTGTACCATCTATAGGGTTGCAGATCCCTTTAGCTCCTTGGGGACTTTCTCTAGCTCCTCCATTGGGGGCCCTGTGATCCATCCAATAGCTGACTGTGAGCATCCACTTCTGTGTTTGCTAGGCCCCGGCATAGTCTCACAAGAGACAGCTATATCAGGGTCATTTCAGCAAAATCTTGCTAGTGTATGCAATGGTGTCAATGTTTGGAGGCTGATAATGGGATGGATCCCTGGATATGGCAGTCTATAGATGATCCATCCTTTTGTCTCAGCTCCAAACTTTGTCTCCGTAACTCCTTCCATGGGTGTTTTGTTCCCAATTCTAAGAAGGGGCAAAGTGTCCACACTTTGGTCTTCATTCTATGCCCCTCAACAGAGGAATGGATACAAAAAATGTGATACATTTACACAATGGAGTACTACTCAGCTATTAAAAAAGAATGAATTCATGAAATTCCTAGGCAAATGGTTGGACCTGGAGGGCATTATCCTGAGTGAGGTAACCCAATCACAAAAGAACTCAAATGATATGTACTCACTGATAAGTGGATATTAGCCCAGATTCTTAGAATACCCAAGATATAAGTTTCTAATGTTTTAAATGTAACATTTTCTTTAATAAAGGTATTTATTTCTTTTGCTTTTTTTTTCAATTACTTAGGAATCTTTCTTTAGTCCCTTATATCTGTTGTTGAACCTTGCTTCAGAGGATTGTGTTTGAATATCTAATGTTTTCATTTTTCAACTTCCCTCAGTTTTGTTTTTGTTTTTTGATTCTATTTCTAATATTTGACATTGAACTATTTTACCTATTTCCATCCACTGTTTCTGTCTTTATTGATTTCTTCACTTCTTCTTTCACAAACACTATAATATTTTAAAAGTACATTTAAAGTATTTATCTCATGCTTCAACTATCTTTCACTTATCAGAGTTCTAATGGAAGCTCATACAGGGTCAAAGTGATAGAAAATGGAGAGTCAGAGACCAGCATTATGCACTGGAGGAGCACATGATGCCAAGATACTGCACAAATGAGCCAGGAATTTAAACTGTATGAAGTTATGTCAGCTAAATATGTTAAATCCATAAATTATCAAATATATTTCAGAGCTGGGTTTCTGAAGGATAAATAGAACCCTTTAAGCCAAGCAAAATCAATAATGGAATATGATCCATCATAGTGAATATACCCACAACTTTGTGAACACCAGGATACCATTCATTTTTGAGTTTCTGAGGAATTGCAAGCATGGCCACAAAAAGACATATTTTAAAAAAGAGAAAAGATCTAGGAATCATATTTGCATTTATTTTTTTAAGGATTTTATTTGCACAATTGGTAAAGCTGGTTATTTTGAAGGAATAATAAACATACATTTAGTTAGAGCAGTAGTGCTTGTAATGTCAAAATAGTTGAAGGGTCCCAGAATCACATTACAAGGTTGCTTTTCAGGGACACAAATCTTGAATATACCAAGCAAAGGCAGGTCGCTGACAAGCAGATAGTCCTCCCCTAGAAATGCTGTCTTCTGCCAAAACCTTCCTTGTGGCCACCAGGGTTCTCAAATAGTAGGGTAGTGAGCATATGAAGCAATTCCACAGTGGTTGTTCTTGTCTTTGGCGAGCTTCATGTAGCCTCTAATGCCCCATTGTTTACCCCAGCTGAAAAACAAATATGTGTTCCTTTAGTAGACAGATCACTGCATGTTGGATTGATTTTAATAATTGACAAGGAATCAACTTAACAGATAGATAAGAAAAGGCAAACGATCTACTCCTGGGTTCCAAGAGATACCTCATATAAGACTGCAACACAACAACATAGAGTGGACAGACTGACTATCTACCAATTCATGGTTCAGAATTAACAATTTTGTCATAGTTTAGAAAAACAATGGCACAGACTTAATATAGCCACCCAAAACACAGATGGCAGAATTTGAACATTATGATTTTCCATTGTGAGTAGGTTGTGAAAATTCAAAGATTAAGGACTGGAGATAAATTCAAGAGCCATGTAAACTGAAACTGACATTTTGTTGTACATGTAACTCAAGTTCTCAGGGAATGGTGATAAGACAAACATGGACCAAGCTGGGTAACCAAATTAGTCAGTGAAATCCTAGATCAGTGAGAAACACTGCCATAATTTTGATGTTGGATAATGATTGAGAAAATAATTGAGGTTAACATCAGACCTCTGCACAGATGTTCTTGCACACTCATGTATCTACAGACATGCAAACATGTACACATGTACACATAATTCCCACGTGTACATAAAAAAATAAGAACAACTATTATTCAACTTAAATGAAACAATTTTTTTCTTTTTTAATTTTAGGCTATGTATCCAATTGCTGACTTGCAACAGCAAAATTCCTTCACTAATCCCCTAAAATGTTAGGCAGTGCTTTTAAACACTGAACCATCTCTCTAGGCCTTGGGACTTCAAATATACAATTTTGGCAATTTATACCTGTTCTTGATCAGCCAGTAGTGATTACCATCGGTCTCATTTCCCTTAAATCCATAACCAACCACGAGGACTCCATGAGTCACAGTATCACTGCTACAATTTGGCTCATGGTAAATACCTAAGAAATAAAATGAAAGGTGATTGGTGTAAGAGGCACAGGCTATCTGACAGTGAGTTCTGTCACCAACAGTTTTCAAAGGAGGTATTTTCAAAAATTGTAAAATGACACAAACTACAATTCAAATAAATAGCTGTATGAATTGTTACCTTTCTGTACACAAAGGATAAACAAGCAGAGTAGGAAATTAGGGAAACATCACCCTTCTCAATAGTCACAAACAATATAAAATACCTTGGCGTGACTCTAACTAAGAAAGTGAAAGATCTGTATGACAAGAACTTCAAGTCCCTGAAGAAAGAAATTAAAGAAGATCTCAGAAGATGGAAAAACCTCCCATGCTCATGGATTGGCAGGATCAACATTGTAAAAATGGCTATCTTGCCAAAAGCAATCTACATATTCAATGCAATCCCCACAAAAATTCCAACTCAATTCTTCAACGAATTGGAAAGGGCAATCTGCAAATTCATCTGGAACAACAAAAAACCTAGGATAGCAAAAACTCTTCTCAAGGATAAAAGAACCTCTGGAGGAATCACCATGCCTGACCTAAAGCTGTACTACAGAGCAATTGTGATTAAAAACTGCACGGTACTGGTATAACGACAGACAAGTAGACCAATGGAACAGAATTGAAGACCCTGAGATCAACCCACATACCTATGGTCACTTGATCTTTGACAAGGGAGCAAAAACCATCCAGTGGAAAAAAGACAGCATTTCCAACAAATGGTGCTGGCACAACTGGTGGTTATCATGTAGAAGAATGCGAATCGATCCATTCCTATCTCCTTGTACTAAGGTCAAATCTAAGTGGATTAAGGAACTCCACATAAAACCAGAGACACTGAAACTTCTAGAGGAGAAAGTAGGGAAAAGCCTCGAAGATATGGGTACAGGGGAAAAATTCCTGAATAGAACAGCAAAGGCTTGCGCTGTAAGATCGGGAATCTATAAATGGGACCTCATAAAGTTGCAAAGCTTCTGCAAGGCAAAAGACACCATCAATAAGAAAAAAGACAACCAACAGATTGGGAAAGGATCTTTACCTATCCTAAATCAGATAGGGGACTAATATTCAATATATATAAGGAACTCAAGAAGGTGGACTCCAGAAAATCAAATAACCCCATGAAAAAATGGGGCTCAGAACTGAACAAAGAATTCTCACCTGAGGAATACCGAATGGCAGAGAAGCACCTAAAAAAATGTTCAACAACCTTAATCATCAGGGAAATGCAACTCAAAACAAGCCTGAGATTCCACCTCACACCATTCAGAATGGCTAAGATCAAAAATTCAGGTGACAGCAGATGCTGGCGAGGATGTGGAGAAAGAGGAACACTCCTCCACTGTTAGTGGGATTGCAAGCTTGTACAACCACTCTGGAAATCAGTTTGGCGGTTCCTCAGAAAATTGGACACAATACTACCAGAGGATCCAGCAATACCTCTCCTGGGCATATATCCAGAAGATGTTCCAACCGGTAAGAAGGACACATGCTCCACTATGTTCATAGCAGCCTTATTTATAATAGCCAGAAGCTGGAAAGAACCGAGATGCCCCTCAACAGAGGAATGGATACAGAAAATGTGGTACATTTACACAATGGAGTACTACTCAGCTATTAAAAGGAATGAATTTATGAAATTCCTAGGCAAATGGATAGATCTGGAGGGCATCATTCTGAGTGACGTAACATATTCACAAAGGAACTCACACAATATGTTCTCACTGATAAGTGGATATTAGCCCAAAAACTGAGGATACCCAAGATATAAGATACAATTTGTTAAACGCATGAAACTCAAGAAGAACGAAGACCAAAATGTGGACACTGTGCCCCTTCTTGGAATTGGGAACAAAACACCCATGGAAAGAGTTACAGAGATAAAGTTTGGAGCTGTGAAGAAAGGATGGACCATCTAGAGACTGCCTTATCCAGGGATCCATCCCATAATCAGCTTCTAAACGCTGACACCATTGTATACACTAGCAAGATTTTGCTGAAAGGACCCAGATATAGCTGTTTCTTGTGAGACAATGCCGGGGCCTAGCAAACACAGAAGTGGATGCTCACAGTCAGCTATTGGATGGATCACAGGGTCCCCATTGGAGCAGCTAGAGAAAGTACCCAAGGAGCTAAAGGGAACTGCAACCCCATAGGTGGATCATTATTAGAAACTAACCAGTACCCCAGAGCTCTTGTCTCTAGCTGCATTTGTATCAAAAGATGGCCTAGTAGGCCATCACTGGAAAGAGAGGCCTATTGGACTTGCCAACTTTATATGCCCCAGTACAGGGGAATGCCAGGGCCAAGGGGTGGGGGTAGGTGGGTGGGGAACTGGGGGGGAGTGTATTGGGGACTTTTTGGATAGCATTGGAAATGTAATTGAGGAAATTACCTAATAAAAAAAAATAAAAAAAATAAAAACTGAGGAAAGATAAGCAACCACATGGCAGACATGGAATAATAAAAATGAGCTGCAACCTAAAATAAATAAATAAATAAATAAATAAATAAATAAATAAATAAATAGCTGTATGAATTGTTACCAAAAACATAACTATAGGGTTTTACAGAAAACTGAAGAAATTCTAATAGTGTTTATTTGTTGGTAAACACGTGTCTATGTGCTTATGATATAAAAATCCTTGGAATTTTGTGGGTTGGTTGTTGTTTTTGTTGTCAGAATCTCATGCCATTTTTAACTCTCAGAAGGTTAAATTATTTACTTCAAGAGGCTCTGTTATACTTTGATTTCAGATAATCAGTTTCTATAGATACCTAAAATATCTATCAAATGAAGAAGTTAAATTTAGCTAAGCAATAAGCTTTATAAATTTTAACACGTTAAATTGCATGTGGGGTCATATCAGGTGAATTGTGAAGAATAAAGTCTGGAAGCTCAAATATTTAAATGACATTTATACATAAATACCAATCAATAAATATGTTTTAACATAGGGATGCCATTAGTTTTTTTTCCTTATATAGAAGTAAACATGAGTACCTCCCTTATAATTCTTGAAAGACTCATGTGAAGCATCAATTCCAGCAGTGATGGGCCCAATAGTTGCTACAGCAGCCATTAGGATATCCTCACTTTTGGGGAGGGACACAAATCCTGTGATTTCAGCCTTAGAATTCTTTGGATTATACCTGCATGGTCCATCCTTTAAAAGAAAAGTAAGGGACTCAGTTACTTTCACTCACTTTCTGGGGAACAAGACTCAGAACCATAGCACTCTGTACTTTGAAGCTGAACACACTTAAAGTCTAATGCCAATAAATAATCCCAGGAAGTGAAATGCTATTGAGAGATTTAGAACTGAAAATTATTTTGCATATCTTCAATGACAATGAATTTGTCTTCCTATCTTTGAGAAATTTTAATGGTTGAAAAATATATATTATATGTATAGTAGTTTGCATATTCTTCATAGAAGAAAATAGAGCTGCACCAAAATAATTTCATCAGAAAGCTATACAGATATTGAAAAACTAATGACAGATTTAATTATATACAGAGTAATTCTACTAAATTGTACCCTGAAGATGGTGGATTATCTCTACAGTTGTCTTACATTCCAAGCTGAGTTAAAGTAACTGCATAGGATGTCCACTTACTTTTCCTTCATATGGATATGTTGCCTCAGACTCCAGACCACCATTGTGCAAAACATACTGGAAGGCATTGTATGTATCACCACCAAGACAACCATTGTTGTTTTGAGGTTTAGAACAGTCCACCAAGTTCTGCGCACTCAGAGGGGTGAGTTTGCCTGTTTGCCAGATTGCCTGTTCTTCTATGGCACCAGTCACAGCAAATGCCCAACAAGCATCACAGTCTCTCTGAACAGGGAATAAAGGGTTGTCATAGATAAATAACAACCTGGCAACAAGCTAGAAAACTTATTACTGCATGAAAATTTTTTAATGTCAATTGATTGATCCTTTGGAGATATCAGACTCCTAAAAGACATTACTACTGGCAGTTTGCTCATGCTCTATTCATGGCCATATACATGAATATTTGAAAGGGACTACTTGTTTTGTGAGTTGTTATAGGCAATAAAAGAGGACACAAGTTCCACAGAAAGATAGGTGGACACTAACAGGGAGTATATGTGGTATATTTCTAGGATTAAATACATTTAAAATATATGAAGCATTCTAAGAAGAAAAAATATTATTAAAAATGAACAGCATATTACTCACACTTAATGTGCACACAAAACACCGACTCTTTTACCTTTTCAACACAGTTTAAGAGGATGGGAATGTAATACCTTAATACCTGTCTCCGTACAGGAGTCACATATCCTTTCTTCTGCCAATCGACAAATTTGGGGAGAATACTGCCAGCTTCACGTTTCATGATACTTTTCTCCTCTCTGTGAGTCCAAACTGGAATTTCAATCATCATTTTCCTGAATTCTTCATCAGTCTTCAAGGAGAAGTACATAAATAGTTATTGTACTGGCTAGTTTTGTGTCAACTTGACACAGCTGGAATTATCACAGAGAAAGGAGCTTCAATTGTGGAAATGTCTCCACGAGATCCAGCTGTAAGGCATTTTCTCAATTAGTGATCAAGGGGGAAAGGCCCCTTGTGGGTGATGCCATCTCTGGGCTAGTAGACTTGGGATCTATAAGAGAGCAGGCTGAGCAATCCAATAAAAAACACCCCTCCATGGCCTCTGCATCATCTCCTGCTTCCTGACCTGGTTTAGTTCCAGTCCTGACTTCTTTGGTGATGAACAGCAGCATGGAAATGTAAGCCGAATAAATCCTTTCCTCCCCAACTTGCTTCTTGGTCCTGATGTTTGTGCAGGAATAGAAACCCTGACTAAGACAGTTATATATTAAAAAAACACCTTATAAAGTACTAATGAGAGCACAGTGTGAAGCAATCCATGCAACACTCACCTGGTTACCAAATTCCCTCATTTTCATGGTGAAGCCATTCTTACCCAGGCTGTTCTCCCTGTTGTGCAGTTTGTTCATTTTCCATTTTTCTTCCCAAACCACTCTTCAGTTTCTCTTCCTTCTAGAAATGAGTGTAATGAGTATTCTTTCTGGTTAAACTCCTTCTTAATCTGCCCTTGTGGACTAGCTTCTGCAGGTGAATAGAGTCCAGAGAGAAGGATCAAAAACACTATATCCAGGCATTTACCAAGGGGAATCTGACCACCCTGTTCTACCAGTATTTGTGATTAGATAAGCTCTTAATGGTAGTGGTTTTTTTTTTTTTTTGGGGGGGGAGCATGGAGCTGTGACTTCTCATGTGCTTTAACACTTGCAACAGCAATGAAAATTCACTCTTAGGCCCTTCTGGACAGTTTTCATGTTACCAACCAGGCTATATGATTTGTTATATTTTATCTTCCAGTCTTGCCATTCAGCATCCAAACTTGAATCAAGTACTGGAACACCTGAGGCCACTCCCAAATACAGGAAGGCTATGAAGACAACAGCAGCCATGTCTCAAGTACCTGGAGAGGGGAGAAAACTTAAGAAATAGCTACACACAGACTAAAAAAAAATGCACTTTTCTCTCTTTTCTGCAAAAAGAAGCCATTAGTTGATAAAATTCTTTGAACTATACCTCCAAATACATTTACAAGATTATGGAAAAGGCTAAGGATATGTTTGATCTAAATCATGCACTGGTGGTTATGAGATCCAATGAAAACTGAATAGCCAATGGCGTACTGTATGTTACTAATTCAGAAAGATCTACCTACTCAGTGAGATTCAGAAGCTTAAAATAAAATAAATAAATAAATAAAGAAAGAAAGAAAGAAAGAAAGAAAAACAATAACAAAAACCACAACAACAAACCATGAACTTAGGATATCACTAACTCATGATCTCTACTTAGCCAAGCTTCTATTATATGATATTGGATTCTAATTTTACAGAGATCGCAAAGTTCAGGCCTCACATCCTATCTCTTCCTTATCTACAGTAGGTATTGAGCTTGTCTTAAACTCTTGTTGCTTAAATAAAAAACATGTATGACGTCTTCTATTAGGATTTGGGAAGAATCACAGGAATCTTTCTGTCCTATACATGGGATTATGCAACCAAACTCCATGGCCACTACCTCCATTAGAATAGTGTCCTATGAAAAATCATAGAAGCCAGACAGTGGTGGCAAGCACCTTTAATACCTTCCTTCCTTCCTTCCTTCCTTCCTTCCTTCCTTCCTTCCTTCCTTCCTTCCTTCCTTCCTTCCTTCCTTCCTCCCTCCCTCCCTCCCTCCTTCTCTCCACCCCCTCTCTTTTTTTCTTTCTGTCTACCCTCCATGGCCACTTCAGATTCTGCCTTGGTAGGGGCATGATCTCACCTGAGGTGACTGCCTCTGCCTCAATCCACTCCAGAGACCCAACTCTTCAAAAGTTGCTGATGTCTCTGGACCTATCCCAGCAACACCTCTCTCTGACTTTAAATCCCAAATATCTAAATAGTTGAACCCACCCCTCAACTCTGGCCTCTTTTTGATTGGCTGTGCTGGTGACTGGATTAAGCCTTCAGGCACTCCTACCTCAGGCTTTTTCTGAGATATAATCTCAGACTGTATCTCTGGAGTGGGTGAGAACTTCCTCTGTGAATTTTGAAACATTATTTTGTTAACCTAGTCTGAGAAAATTAGACAGCCTATACTGTAGTCTTTGTAAGAGGTTATACTGGTATTTTGCATGTTGATTGTGTTTCCTAGCAAAGCTGAACTGTATTTTACCCTACACTTTAGAATCGGGGGTTTGGTTACCATGCCTGGTTTGGAATTAGTCAGTACATTCTATTTTGTGTTTAGTCCACTATTATGGTTGGATCCTGTGAGAACCACAGATCCTCAGATATTCTGTTTCCTTCTTTCAGAGTGGAATACAGCTGGACCTCATTAGAATCTTTAGTAGACAGTGATTCAAAGAAGTAAGTGAAGTTTAAGGCTAACCTCTAAAACAAAAGCAAATGGCCTGCTGTTAGGGATCTCTTGAAATTCTTTGCTTTTCTCTTGGAAATTAAATTGTGCTGCCATCTAGAGGCACCAGTTACTTAGTACTCTTCATTGTGGTAACACAGGCACCAACTGGAAGTTTCAATATTTAGAGATTTCAGGACATATCCTGGGGATCTCAGAGATACAACATTGTTTTGCTACCAGTACCAGGAGATATTTGAAAGGATTTACTCTTTGAGATATCTCCGAACACTAAATATTAGTTGTATGCAGTCCATCCTCCTACTTTGGAATGCAAAGCCCTACTGATTTCTCTG